>NW_021604598.1:7804243-7895787 GCF_004785775.1 Grammomys surdaster | reverse complement strand
CCACACACACACTTACAACCACACACACACACAACCACACACACACACACTTACAACCACACACACACACATACACACACAACTCTCACTCCATTACTAAAGCTTTTACACAAAGCTCCCCATTGCTATTCCCCTTGGAATCTCTGGGAAGCTCCACTAAGCCCTTGGGCCCTATACCAAGGTACTCCTGGGACCACCTGAGCACAGTTCCCTCCTATAGAAGGTTGATAAGACAGTGAGTAACAACGCCAGCACTTCTCTTACCAGCCCAAAACCCTACATCCTCTCAGATATTAGAATGAATACTCTTGGGGGGGGATTTGTTTTTGTTTTTGTTTTTTAGAAAAAAGAGTTTCTAGTTGTATAGCGAGTGAAGACATGATTCCTGGCTCCTCTTTATCCCTGCAGTCTAGAACTTTGGGTAATGAGTCACAGAAGACTTCTACTCACTTTGTTCAACCAGTGCTGCACAACGGATACAGCCTCACTTTCCTCAACTTCAATGTCCTGGAACAAATTGGTAAGATGACACCTCAGAAACCACAGAGAGCAGCTCCCACCCTCCCCACTAAGACCAGTGTGACATGAGATGAGGTGTCTCTGAAGCACAGCAGGAGTGCAGAAAGATGAAGATGGGCTGGCCACAGGTCCATATCGCTGCCACCACCACTCACCGAGTTCACCCTTGGAGGGAAGGGTAGCCCTACGGTTTTCCGGGCAAAGATGTACATAATCCATGTTGTGATGATCATCTTCAGACTTACAGAGGGCCTCCTTGGCTCCCTCCTTCCATTGAAGCTGCCTGAGAACGTCTATGAAATAGCAAGATTAGTGAAGGGAGGTTCCCCCTGATTGGTTGGCAAGTGATGATGTGACAATGACCTCCTTCAACTTCCAGGGTCAGAGTGCAGATGGAAAGGAAAGGTTCCAAAATGTCTTCCTTACGATGGCTCAGAAGAGGGTGTGGGGCATAGGAGATGGAAGATATAAAAAAGGAATTACTCAAATAATTGAAAGTCTTGGGGTGGCTTACAGTCTTAAGCAATGTCAAATAAAATTTCTAAAAATGAAAAAAAAATATATTTTACAAATCCAAAGAAGAAACTTTGGCTGAAGAGCTGACCGGTTAGACAGCCATTCAGACCAGCATCATGGTTATTAATCTTCTCAAGTGCAGGAGGAAAAAAAATTTGAACCATCCAAAACTGCCCAGAGAAAGAAGCAATAGGGATATTTTCACTTTTGTCTGTTCTGACTACTCAGATGACTTAGGTCACTGAAAAGTACCCCAGGGGATGAGGGGCTGGCTTAGTCAGTAATGTACATGCTTTACACGCATGAGGACTGGAGTTTGATACCCAGACTCATAGTGTGTGTGTGTGTATGTGTGTGTGTGTGTTTGTGTGTATGTTTATGTATGTGTTATGTGTCTTTGTGTGTGCATGCATGTGTGCATATGTGTTTGTGTGTATGCATGTGTGTGTGTGTGAGAGAGATGTGTTTGTGTGTGTGTGTGTGTGTGTGTGTGTGTATGTGCATGTGTGTGTGAATGTGCCTGTGTCATTGTGTCTGTGTGTCAGTGTGTGTGGGATGTGTCTTTGTGTGTGCATGCATGTGTGCATATGTGTTTGTGTGTATGTGTGCTGTGTGTGTGAGATGTGTTTGTGTGTGTGTATGTGTGTGTTTATGTGAATGTGTATGTGAATGTGCCTGTGTCATTTTGTCTGTGTGTCAGTATGTGTGGGATGTGTCTTTGTGTGTGTATGTGTGTGTGTTTTTGTGTGTGTGTGTACATGTGTGTGTATGTGTTTATGTGTATGCATGTGCATGGGTGTGTGTGTATGTGTGTCGATGGGTCTGTATGTCAGTGTAAGTGGTACGTGTGTTTGTGTGTATGTGTGTGTGCATGCATGTGTGCATGTGTTTGTATGTGTGTATGTGTGTTTGTGTGTGTGCATGTGTGTATGTGTATTTGTATGTGTGTGTGTATGTGTTTATGTACATGTGGGTGTGCATGTGCATTCGTGTGTGTGTGTGTGTGTGTGTATGTGTGTAAATGTAACTGTGTTCCATTATGTATGCAAAGATGATGGCAGCTTCCAAGGTGTGGATCCACCCATCTCAGGATGGCTACCAATGCAAAGGTGAAGAACACAGCAGGAAGTCAGGCAGCCATTATTGGCTTCCAAAAAGCAGCTCCATAAGGCTTTAGACCACACTAATCATGTGACTACAGTCTAAACAGCAGGTAGGGCAGGGCTCATGAGACAGTTCAGAAGTTTAGAGTACTTGCTGCTGAACTCCAATTCCGCTCCCAGCATCTACGTCAGCCACTCACACCCACCTGTAACTCCAGCTCCAGGAGACCCAACACCGAGGGTCTTGAAGGGCATCTGTGCTAGCTAATTTTATGTCAACCTGACATTATATCATCTGAGAAGAAGGAACCTAAACTTAGAAAATATTCCCATCAGATTGACCTGTGGGCAAGCCTGTAGGGTAGTTTGTTGAGTGATGGTTGATATGAGAAAGCCCAGCTTACTGTAGATGGTGTCAACCCTGAGATGATAGTTCTGGGTGTTATAAGAAAAAAGTCTGAGCAAGCAATGGGGGGCAAGCCAGTAAGCAGCACTCCACCATGGCCTCTACGTTAGTTCCTGCCTCCGAGTTCTAGTCCTGCCCTATAGGATCCCTCATTTCCTTCATTGATGGTCTGTGATTGGAACTGCAAGCTAAAATAAACCCTTTCCTCCATAAGTTGCTTTTTGTCCTGTTTAATAACATCAATAGGCAATCCTAAATAAGACAGCATCTGCATTCATGTGTACATACCCCACACACACACATACATATACACAAACACACGAGAAAACTTAAAATGATAAAAATAAATCTTTAAAGCATCAGGTGGAATGGTTTGCCTGGACTGGCCCCACTAATGTACCGTAACAATTATATGATCATGCTTTTTGAAATAACTGTAATAACTGTAAAACATCAGTATAACTCAAAACCCATGCGTACATGAAAAGATGCATTTAGAGAGGGTCCCTCCTCCTCCATCAGCCTCTAACTCATTTCAAAAGTAACTTTCCAATGGACTCTAAGCTATGTAGCCTGTGTTCATGCTGTCAGAATCAAGCAGATAAACAAATCCATCTTTGCTTTTTTTTATCATTATACTAAACACTCGTTTAGCAAACTCCACAGATATATGTAAAACAAAAAAAGTCACATGCCTATTAACCCAGTTGCTGATCAAGACACTTGGAAGGGATCTAATACCCAAGCCGAGATCCAACAAGCTCTTCTCCCCACTGCTGGCATAGGGAGGATCTCAGCTTCGTTTATCTCCTTCCTAGCTTTGTAGCTATTTTTATCAAACACTCCATATGAATGAAAGCACACTGTGTTGGACCTGACTTGGGGTTCCACACTGCAGCATTCATCATAGCTTCTTCCCTTTCACTGTGGAGTATTAGTCATATGGATACACACATTTTGTCTGTAATTATTCACAAGCAGATAATCTCCAATTTGGGGTTGAGACTAATAAAATTGCAAAGGATATTAAAGGATATTTGCAAAAAAAAATACAGCGAATATGTTTCCTTTCTCTTGGATAAAGTTCTAAGGACAAATCTGTAATTTCATTTTTTATTTTTTTTTAAATTTTTTATTGGATGCTTTATTTACATTTCATATGTTGTCCCCTTACCCCATCCCCCACCCACCCAGGAACCCCCAATCCCCTCATCCCTCCTCCTTCTTTTCTGTGGATGTAACCTCTATCTACCCCCCCCACTCCCACCTCCCCACCCTCAAAATTCCCACCCCCTGGGGCGTCCAAACCTCATGAGGTCAAGGTTCTCATCTTCCACCTATGCCCAGCAGGGCCCTCCACTCTTACATATTCAGCTAAAGCCCTGGATCCCTCCCTAAGTGCTCCCAGGCTGGTGGTTTAGACCCTGGGAGCTGTGGTTGGTTGGTATTGTTGCTCTCCTCATGGTGCCGCAAATCCTTTCAGCTCCTTCAGTCTTCACTCTAACTCCTCCATTGAGAACCCCATGATCAGTTCAATGGCTAGTTGTGAGCATCTGCCTCTGAATATGTCAGACTCTTGAAGACCTCTGAGGAGACATCCATATCAGGCTCTTATCAGCATGCACTTCCTGACTTCCACATCAGCATCTACCTTTGGTGACTGCACATGGAATGGGTACTCAGGTGGAATGGTCTTCAGACGGCCCCTCCTTCAGTTTCTGTCCCTCACTTTGTCTCCATATTTGCTCCCTTGAGTATTTTGTTGCTCCTTCTAAGAAGGACCGAATCACCCCCATTTGGTCTTCCTTCTTTATGAGCTTCATGTGCCCTGTGAGTTGCATCTTGGGCATTTCATGGTTCTGGGCTAATATCCAATAATCAGTGAGTGAATACCATGTGTGTTCTTTTGTGATTGGCTTACCTCACTCAGGATGATAATTTCTAGTTCCATCCATTTACCTAGGAACCTCTCGAATTCATTGTCTTTAATAGCTGAGTAATACTCCATTGTGTAAATATACCACATTTTTTGAATCCATTCCTCAGTTGAAGAACATCTGGGTTCTTTCCAGCTCCTGGCTATTATAAATAAGGCTGCTATGAACATAGTTGAGCATATGTCCTTGCTATATGTTCGAGCATCTTCTGGGTATATGCCTAGGAGTGGTCATTTTTTAATTTTTAAATTTTTTCTTTGCATTGCTGAAAATGGAACTTGGAGCCTGGCGCATGCTGGGTAAGTGTTCTGCCACTGAGCTGCATCCCTGGTCCTTTTGCTTAAGAGTTGGTTGAGACATAATTCACTTTGCAAGAAATCAGTCATTTAACATGTACAACTAAATGGTTTTTAGTGTGTTCACAGAGATGTGAACCTATTACTTCAGTCTATTTTTACCAAATTTTGCCACCTCAAAAAAGAAATTCTTTGCCTTTAAACAGTGATGCCATTTTTCTTACACACTTGGCATTAGTCCCAGGCAACCATTAATCTACTTTCTGCCCCTGCAGTTTTGCTTATTCTGGGCATTTCACATAGACAGGATGAAACAATACATGTTCTTGGTGATTGATATCTGTAACTTTGTGATGTTTTTGAGGATCATTCACCTCTTCCACAAACATTCATCACCAATTCCCTTCTTACCACAGAGAAGCAGTCTCCTTTCTTGTGCCATGTTGGGTTTGTCCATTTATTAACTGATAGACACTGGGGAAGGTGTTACTGTGAACATTTGCATACACTGCTTTGTTAAATCAGTTTTCAATTCTCTTGGGATTGTAACTCTCAGCAGAATTGCTGGGTCATCCATTAACTCTATGTTTAACATTTTGAAAGACTGTTAGAAATATTTTCTAAATGTCTGCACGACCCTACCTTCCCATGTTCAATATATGATGGCACTGATTCTTCCACATTCTTTGTCAGTGCTGTTATTATCCATCATTCTGATATCAGACATCCTAATGAGTATGAAACAGTATCTCATTACGGTTTAGATTTGTATCTCCCAAATGATTAATGACACTAACCATATTTTCCAGTGCTTCCTAGCCTCCTGTGTATCTTTGTTGGAGATTCATCTTCTCAAAAGCTTGGCCATTTTATAATTAAATTATCTTTTTATTTGATAGATGTAAGAGTTTCTTACACAGCCCTCATACAAGTATCAGATAAATGATTAGTGAATACTTTCTTCCTGCAAACCATCTTTTCCCTTATTTGTTGGTGTCATTTGAAGCAGAAATTTTCTGAATGTTTAATCAAGTTCAACACATGTATTATCACTTCTCTTGGTTATGAAATCATTGCTTTAATCATGGAATTTTACTCCTATTTCCTTTCAAGGAAGGAGGGGGTTACAGCTCCCTCCCTCCTAGAAGAAGTGAAATTTCTTTTATTTGTGTATGATCCATTTTTAGTTCATTTCTGTACAAAGCATCCAGATTCATTTTTGTGCATGTGGATACACAATTGTCTTCCACTATTCATTGCAATGGAGATCCTCTCTATACTGAGCAATTTTGACAACTTTGTTAGGAATCAATTATCCCTAAATTTAAATTTTTAGTCTAGACTCTTACTTGACCTGATTTCTACCTTTATTTCAGTGCCATGCTTTCTTAATTATTACAGCTTTTTAAGTGGTCAAATGCCAGTATACGTTTTCAAACTTTTTTAACTTATATTTTTAGGCCAGCACTGATTTGATATCAAAACCAAAGACAAAATAAAGAAAAGAACCTAGACGACAATAACCTTTCAGAATATTAATAAAAAAATCCTTTTTTTAAAAGTCATATGTGGTGGTACATGCCTGTGATGCTAGCATTAAGGACATGGAGGCAAAAAGATCATGAGTTCAAGACCAGCATTAGCTATATAGCAAGACACTATCTCAAAAAATGAAATCCTTAAGGAAGGATAGCAAACTAAGCAGAACATTTAAAAGATTATACGCCATTACTAAGTGGGGTAAATTTCTTTATGAATTTTATGATTAGACTATTAATTTCTACAGAAACAAAACCCTGCTGGCATGTAATCAATGGTTTCATTGAATCTGATTACCAATTTGGAGATATTACGATATCAATAATATGGAAATCAATGGAAGGTCATTCTTTTTAGATCTTCATTTCTTTGAACAAAGTTCTGCAGGTTTTCATGCATAAATTTTGCACTGTTTTATTATTAAGCATTCTCTTTTTAAATACTACCTTAAACAGACTCTTAATTTCATTTTTTAACTTTGTTTGGCTAGTGTATCAAAGTATAATGGGCTTGTGGGGTGTGTGTGTGTGTGTATGTGTTTGTGTGTGGGTGGTTGGGTGTGTGTGGTGTGCATGAACATATGCATGTTCAAATGTATGATTGTATGTGTGCCTTCCCAGATTGACATTGTGTATCTTCCTTTGTCACTCTCCCTTTCGTTTCCTGAGGCAGGACCTCTTGCTGATCCTATAGCTCTGTAATTCCAGCTATTGTACCTAGCCAGCTCATCATAAGGATCCCGTGTCTCCTTCTCCAACTCACAGGACTGTGATTGTAATCAGACCACATACCTAGACTGGCTGTTTTGGGTTCTGGGAATCATAAGTTTTGGTCCTCAGGTGACAAGGGCTGTATCCACTGAACCATCTCTTTCAGCCCCTACAGTAGATTTTTAAATAATGATCTTGTATTTTGCAACTGTTCTAAACTCAATGTAAACTTTCTTAGTAGTTTTCCTTAAAATAATCTATATACCAAATCATGTCTTCTGCAAAAACAGATAATATTCCTTTTTCCTTTCCAATCTTGGCACATTCGGTTCCTTTTTCTTGCCATATTGTTCTAGTTATACAGCATCAAATAAATCTAGAGACAATAGACACATTTTTCTTATTCCAGATTTGAAGAGAAAAGCATTGTCTTTCACCATTAATATGATGTTAGGTGAAGACTGTTATGTAGCTGTCTTTCATCAGGTTCTTGGAATTCTCTTGTTTGCTTTTAGAAGTGGAAATGTGAGAGATATTTTCAGAAAGTACCAGCACATATTCCATTAGTATGATATACAGCCTTAATCCCAGCAGAGCCAGGCTCATCAGCTTGATTTACATGTCAAATTCCTGGCCTGCCAAAGATACATAGTGATATGCTAGAGAGAAAGAAAGAGGAGAAAGAGAGAGAGAGAGAGAGAGAGAGAGAGAGAGAGAGAGAGAGCGCTCTCAGTTCCCGAAATGTGTTACATCTTGTTGACTCATTGGCCAAACACACACACACACACACACACACACACACACTCCAGGCTATTGCTAAGTCTATAGATTATTCTTCACAACCTAATGCTAAGGCCCTATTATTGAAGACACAATTTATGTCATTGAACATGGAGAGATCAAGCTAACACTCAATTAGAAGCCTTACCCCTACTGACTAGAGTTTATTGTAGTGGAAGGTAATTTATATACTACTAGAGGAGAAAATTAGTCATCAATGTCATTCAGTCACAAACCCTGCGACCTGTAAGATCCACTGGTAAAATAATGGCACATGTTAGGGAAGTAATCAACCATATTTTTTTATTGGATTCAAGGCCCCTTCCATGAGATAAAAATCATACCTGACACTGACAAAATGGTAAAAAACCTGAGACTAGACAGGTAGGTAATGAGCCCTAGAGAAAAACCCACTACTATTAATTCTACTAAAGGAACATAGAAATAAAGTGACTGACTCCTAATGAAATATTGCTATACTCATAGGTTAGAGCATCGCTTCAACCTCATCAGAGAAGCTCTTTCTTGCTATAAGTAACACAGAGACTTACACTGGATAATATGCAGAGAATAAAAGACTTTAAAGCATTCAGCCTCATATGGGAAGTCTTTATCAAAACCTTACCCTTGAGGTTCAGGAATCTATGTTAAAGAGGAAGTGGAAACACCCTAAGAGCCAAAGGTGATGGATGATTCCATGGAAATACTGTCTTCTAGCTGCAACAAGACCAATGCACACATGAACTCACAGAGACTGTGACAGCATATACATGACCTGCACAGGTTCAAACCAGACAAAATCCAAGCAAGGAGAAGGGGAAATGGACATAGATTCCCAACCCCGATTAAGTCACTAACTGCAACAGACACCCACTGGTAAAGGGAAAATCAGTTTTCTCCAATGGAGTATCACTGTGAATATCAACCATAGCTCAGGGCAGGCACATGCCCAGGAGTAGCTGTCAGTACAAAACAGACTTCGTGTGTGTGTGTGTGTGTGTGTGTGTGTGTGTGTTGTTGTTGTTGTTGTTGTTATTGTTGTTTTTTTTTGTTTTCTTTGGTCATTTGTATCTTCTTGGTTTTGCTTGTTTTGATTTTGGGGGGAATTTTTGGAGGAAAAAAGAGGAGCATGGCCCAGCAGTGGTGTCACACACCTTTAATCCCAGCACTTGAGAAGCAGAGGCAAGCAGATTTCTGAGTTCGAGGACAGCCTGGTCTACAGAGTGAGTTCCAGGACAGCCAGAGCTATATAGAGAAACCCTGTCTCAAAAACCCAAAAAAAAAAAATTAAAAAAAAAGAGGATCATGAAGTTGAGTGGGTAAGTACGTGTAGAGGAGCTGAGAGGAGCTACAGTAGAGCAAATGTGGGGAGCAGGAGAAGCCCTGAGTGAAGTACAGAGTGACTGTAGTGTTGACACATAGACACAGACACAGCCATGTCAAGGACCCTAGAGCCTCAGACCCGTGGATGAATAGCAAAGCCTTTCCCCCATGGTGAGGCTCAGAGGCAAATAGCAAAACATTTCTCTGTTGATAGTGTATGCAGAATATATCCACCATAGTTTTCTGCCTCCAGATGTTTACTACTCTTCCAGAGAGTGCTCCCACCAAGATTAGCTAAATCTGTCCCCTTGAGTCATCTATATATGATAATCCCTGCCTCCTTGTTTATCCAAAAATATAACGTATTATCAAATATAGTTATATTTATAAGGGTATCTAATATAATTATGTTATCAAATAAGATGATAATGATAACTCTGCCTTCTTGTTCAGCTGTAGGCAAAACCTTACCTTTCTATTCAAATCTATCTAATAAACAACCTGAGCTTTTGGGGTGCTTAAGTTTCTCCAGCAGAGCATGTGATCTTACACTCTGATTTTCTATGTGACCACGTATCCATATACTTATCTATCAGTTTTTCATTCCCTCATCACTCAGTCAGGTCCATCCTTGGATACATATGAGGGTGCATCAGAAAAAGAATGTGATCAAAATATATTATTTGGAAAACAAAGATCATGTTGAGAGAGAGAGAGAGAGGGGGGAGGGGAGAGAGAGAGAGAGAGAAAGAGAGAGAGAGAAACAGGGAGAAACAGAGAGAGAGAGAGAGAGAGAGAGAAACAGGGAGAGAAACAGAGAGAGAAACAGAGAGAGAAACAGAGAGCGAGAGAGAGAAAGAGAGAGAGAGAAATAGAGAGAGAAACAGAGAGAGAGAGAAAAACAGAGAGAGAAACAGAGACAGGCAGACAGAGACAGGGAAGGACAGAGAAAGACCCTAGTATAATGAATGGGTTACCTCTTTTTTGAGTTGTTGGCCAGTGGAATCACATAGACTCTTAATCATCAAAACCTATCGCCAATACTTCTGACACTCCACAGAACTTGAATGTAAGACCCTATTTCTGAAGACATCATATATTCAAGTTACAGAACAAGGGGAAATAAAGCTGATACTCACCTGGAAGTTTCATTCACACCAGGTAGTGTTTATAGTGATGGTATTATGTATGCTGCCAGAGGAGAAAAAAATAAGCAGCTGTGAATTTTGTAAGCTACAAGAATGACTTGCCTATAAAATATGCCCACTGGTGCAATAGTGTCATGAATGTTATGTGAGAAGCCACCTACTTTCTGACTGGATCTCAGGCTGCTCCAGGAGATGGAATCTATATATGGCACTATTAACAGGACCAAAAATCTAGTTAAATAGGTCACAAGCCCTAAGAAAGAAGCCAATATAATTTATTCTACTAAGTGGACATAGTGCTAAAATGACTACCAATGACTTCTAGTTTTGGGTGTCATAGCATCAGAGCATCTCTCAAGTGTCATCAGAGAAGTATCTGTTTGCAATAGGTGGCAACTGTCAATTAACACAAAGGCAACACCTCTCAGTTGGTCGATGTACAGAGGGAGAAAACAAGACTGTGAAGTGCTCACCCCTAACTGGGACATTCCTCTCACCCTCTTCTCACCAGTGCTAGGAATCTTTGCAGAAGATGGGGCATACAAATTATAAGTGCCAGAGGTGGTTTAAAACATCAAGGAAACAGTATTTTCCAGACACAATAGGGCAGGTACACATATGAACTCAGTGACCATGACAGCATGCATAAGATCTATACAAAGAGAAGCCAGACAAAAATCCCAGCACAGAGGAAGGGAGTCATGGCTCTACCAGTAGCTAAGGCACTATTGCCATTTGACAAGGTATGGATGAGGGAAAGTCAGTTTTCATTAGAGGTAACTCCTGATGGGCTGACCATAAAAGACTCCAATTCTAAGACCAGCAAGGCAGCACACACTGGCTCAATGGGAAAGGAAACAATCTCCAAATTAGATGGAATAGAAGGATGCAAAGGGCGCCAACGGGAGGGATCCAGAGTGGGGATGAATACAGTCAAAATGCATCATAGGAAATTCTGAAAAATTTTTAAAAATGCAAAAACTAAAAATCTATTGGATGTTATCTTGCATTGTGGTACATGAGAGCAGGCAGAGGACAGGACAGATTCAGAGTGTGAGACCAGTCTGGCCTACATGAGACCCTGTCTCAAAAAGTTAAACAAAAAAAGTGTATATATATGTGTGTGTGTGTGTGTGTGTGTGTGTGTGTGTGTGTGTATATGTATATATATATATATATATATATATATATATATATATATATATATATTCAAATGCTCTCTTTTTGTACTTACTGAAATGAACAAGTTGTTCTGGCATATTGTTATGTTAATATTGTATATTATATTCAGGTTTTTTTTAATTTTTCAAATGTCAAACCAATTCCTAAAATAATCTCACTTAATTGTGGTCTATAGGCTAATCTCTCTTAATTATGGCCTATAGGATAATCCCACTTAATTATGTCCTATAATCTTGGTTGAATGTGCTAGAGTTAGTTTGCTGGGATGTGTAGGTGGAGGATTTTTACATCTGTTAGAGATTTGGGTCTTTTAATGTCCTTGGTTTTGGGAGAAGAGCAAGACTGACTTCATAGGAAAACATGCATATGATTCTTTGTCTAACTTGTTTTATTTATGTGTGTATATGTCTGTGTGTATGGGTACATGTAAGAAGTGTATCTCTCTCTCTCTCTCTCTCTCTCTCTCTCTCTCTCTCTCTCTGTCTCTCTCTCTCTGTGTGTGTGTGTGTGTGTGTGTGTGTGTGTGTGTGTGTGTGTGTACATAAGCATCCAGAGGCCAGAGGTTAAAGCTGAGTGTCTTCCTTCATCTCTCTCCACCTTATTGTTTGCTGAGTCTCTCCATTACCTGACTCTCGTGAATCCTGCTGACCTGGCTGGGCAGCAAGCCCCACAGATCCTTCTGCGTCTTTGTCCCCAGCACCACCACACTCAGCTTTGCTTGGCTTGGTTTGGTTTTTCAGGTGGGTATAGTTTCAAATTAAGCTCGAAAGCAAAGCGCATTGCCCACTGAGTCCTGTCCTCACCCCTCTTCGATGTCAAGGTGTGAATAGTACTTCTTCTCTATAAATTCATATTTTAAAGAAATTCTAAGGAGCAATTCTGTGCTTCTTCTCTGCTGTGTTTGAAAGTTCAGCTTCCTCCACATTAGGAGGCTTAGAGCATTATCCTTAGCATACTCTAGACTTTTATCATCACCTTCTAAGTTGGTTTGTAAAAAGAGCCGTCATCATCATTTGCATTTCCCTGCTAGTTTATAGTGTTGGTAATTGTCTCCTGTGTAGTTTTGCTGCCTGTTTTGTTCGTGTCATCTTCAAATCTTTTCAAAATTAAATTATTTGTTCTCTTTTTATTGAGTTGTAAGCATTCTCTCTATGCAGGCAGTTTATCAAATACATGATTTGGAAGTGTAGCTCCCTCATCTGTTGCTTGTCTTGACATTTTCCTAGTGTTATCTTCTCAGAGGGAAAAAGTTTTAGTTCTGATTAAGGCAATCTGATTTTTTTTTCCACTGATGGGATGTTTGGGGTATCATACCAAAGAGCTCTTCACACAATCCAAAGTTATGCTAATATTTCCTGTCTTCTTCTATAAGATTTATAATTTTAGCTCTCATGTGTAGGTGTATTATCTATTTTAAGTGCTAGCGTGTGAATGTGTTTGTGTCCTGTGGAGCTCATGTGGAAATGAAATGCTTGCTAAAAAAAAAAAATTGAGATAAGACTGGAAAGAAGTGGTTATGGCTTTCCCTTCATGGTTACATTGATTTTCCCGTGTGGTTGAGAGGTTAACAGACTATCCTGAGTGTAAGTCAGCTACAAGGGATAATTTCAACAGACCTCTTGCATATTGTTTTTCTCTTGTCACCTCTATCCTTGTGCCACCGCAGGACTCTGCCAGGAAGAAGGCCATCAGCATACGAAATCCCCCAACCTTGGACCAGAACCATGAGGCAATTTAACCTAACAGACTGGCCCTAACTGACAGTGACAATGAGAACAGAATGCATGTTCTTTGTGAATATACTTGAATAGTCTCAAAGCTAGATCGTGTGGCTATCATAAGACAAATCTCAATACATTGGAATAAAAATTAAATTATATTTACATAATATAAATTAAATACAGATATAGTAATAATGTATATCATTTATTTAACACCTACAGTAACAAAATAGGGGGCCTCACTGTAGTGTTCTCACACATTGGCACCACTGATACTCTCCCCCGACTCCCCTCTCCCATGTCCTCCTGCCACCCATACCTTCCACACCCAATGAATTCCCTTCCCACTTTGATGTCATATATATTCTATTACTTGCCCCATCCCCTTTCTAAACACCCCCACTTTCTCCTCCCATGATTCTTTTTCTTGTTTATAACCCGTACCCATACTTACTACCACATAAATACATACATACGTAAATACAGATATCAGAAGCTAGACTCTACAAATGATGGAGAATGTGCAGCATTTGACTTTCTGGTCTGGGTTATTTTTCTTAAAATGTTTTCCACATTCATCTATCGTCCTAAAATTTTCATAATTTCATGTTTTTTCTTTTTGGCTGAATGAAGCTCCACTGTATCTATGTAGCACAGTCTCACCATTCATTAATCTCTTGATGAACATCTGATTCCATTATCTTTCTTTGTGAATAGAACAGGGATTATTATGGATGTACATCTAGCTCTGTGGTAGGATATAGATTCTTTGGGTATGTGCCCAGAAGTGATATAGCTGGATATAGATGGGTCATCTGGTAGTTCTATTTGTAGTCCTTTGAGAAAAGTCTGCATTTGTTGTCTTTTGTTTTCTGTTCTCTTTATCTTTTTTGAGTAACAAAAGATTTTACTCAAAAGCAGAATGAAAATACAGGCCAGATATGCTGCAGATTCCAGAGAGAGCCTGGGAGCTAAGTGAGGTTGACTCAAGAGCCCTGGTTACTGTTTGGAGCTTGTGTTATGGGTCCAAGAGGAGCTGATGCTGCTTTCTAAGGGATGAGATAAGTGGTTTCCTGTTTTGATCAACAAGCTTGAGTTACATAAAGGTTTGTTCACTGGGTATGTCCTTTCCCATGGTACATCTGATTTTAATCATATGCATTTCCAATTTTTCACAAGAATAGGATAGTAAATAGAGTCTTTCTGCTAAAATTTTAAGCAAAGAACACAGTTCACTTTACAGCACACATTCACGAAAGCAGTCCAGGCCACATCAGCTACTTTCCCCAAGTTCCTGGATATGTTCCAGGATTTGTTTGCCCACAAAGCAGGAGTGAATAAGGTTCTGAGGAGCTGTGGGTTGGAAAGACTACTTGCCTTTGTTGATAGGAGAGGTGTGCTTGCACACAGAAAGAAGGAAGGAAGAAAAGAAAGAAAGAAAGAAAGAAAGAAAGAAAGAAAGAAAGAAAGAAAGAAAGAAAGGAAGGAAGGAAGGAAGGAAGGAAGAAAGAGGAAAAAAGAAAGGAAGGAAAAAAGAAAGGAAGGAAGGAAGGAAGGAAGGAAGGAAGGAAGGAAGGAAGAAGGAGAAAGTGAGGAAGAAAGGAAGGAAGGAAGGAAGGGAGGGAGAGAGGGAGGGAGGGAGGGAGGGAGGGAGGGAAGGAGGGAGGGAAGAAGGGAGGAAGGAAGGGAGGAAGGAGAAAACAAGAAAAAGAAGATGGCTCAACAGTTAAGAGCACTTGCTGCTCCTACAGAGCAGAGGACCTGGGTTCAGTTTCTAGCACTGACTTGGTAGCTCACGACCATCCATAACTTTAACGCCAAGGAGTCTGATGCCCCCTTCTGACTTACACAGTCATTATGCACACACATAAATGCAGATGAAACACACACACACACACACAAAATAACATCTTAAAATCTTAAAAAAATAACAAAAAAAAAACAAAACAAGCAAACAAAACCCAGAAAAACATGGCCTGACCAAGTTAGATAAGTTCTCTAAAAATTTCACAGAAAGCATGAGGAGATCAGTGCTAAAGCACACTTACAATTTTTGTTGGAGATTTGTGAATGCTAATTAGTCCTTCACGTTCTCCTCCACTGGCCTCATGAACCTTGTCCATTTCTGTAGGCAAGTCTAAATATTTACAATAGAGCATGAGGCCCAGGTCATGCCACACAGTGTTAGGTGCTGTGTAGAATCACCCTTTCCACAAAAGAAAATGGTCCTTGGGAACAGTTTTCATTGTGGTTGTTTGCTTTCAGTATTTAACAAAATAGCAAATGGTTTTTCCCCCAATCTTTGGAGAATTAAGTGATCTTTCTTTCATGAGTATTATAAAAGCAATGTGACCATCATTTTTAAAGATGAAGCCAACATCTGCCTTGATTTTATTTCGGCACCTTTCTCTCCTGGAGAGACTAGGAGTGGGTTTTCATACTGGTGTTCTCCGAAGGACATAGTTCAGTAGTGTGGTTTTCATGACATGAAGACTTGAATGGTTGATAGTTCTGTAATGTGGTCTAGACGTGCCTTGAAGCCTGACATATGGATATTCTGCTTCATCAACATACCACACATCACTGAGGAGCACTGGGCATAATATCATAATGGGTGAGGAACGGACATGGCAGCTGGGAGGGAGTTATTTGTTTCCTGAGGAGCCAGCGGTGCTTACTCAAGGAGTTGCTGAAATTCAGCCAAGCATTGTTCTTTGGGAAAGGAAGCACTGAGCCATCCTCTGGCACACTGCTCAGATTTTGCTTCTGAGTACTAGCGTACGTCTTGCTCTATTTGCCCAAATATTGGAGCTGCTGATTTAATTGTCTCATTGTAGCCAACCTCTCTCCAGCTTAACACTGGACCACGCTTCATCAGCTACTGTTAATCACCAGAACTAGAGTGTTCAATCCTTCAATGGTCTCTAATTCTTTCAGGTCCCTTAGACCATTTTCTCAGGTCCCTCAGATCTTTGTCGCAGTCTTACTAAAAACAACTTGACTAAAATCTGGCCAGAAAAATATATGCTTTCTACATCAAGAAAAACCATAGGGAACCATTAAGTAACACACATCTTCTTCTCTTCATAGTAGCCACACAGCAGCATCCACCAGCTCAGCCTCTTGCCAACCAGTACTCAAATCTAGAAATGTGAATTTCACTACCTTGAACTTGAATTATTTCTGCAATCTAATTATTTCCCAGAACTCAAAATTCACTACTTCAGTCTCACCTATCAGCTCAATAGCCTTCCCTTCCCTAGCCGGGACAAGCATAGTATTTCAACCCAAAGCATCCTCCCGGAGAAGCCAGGCAAGGGTGTGAAGATACTCCATGACAACAGTAAGCAGGCAGGAAGGCAATCATGTCAGAATTCCTATATATGTGGGTAGAATAGATCAAAACTTGGTGGGTAGGAAGAGAAAGAAATAGAGTGGGGGATTAAAGCAGTGCTTTTTTCCTATTTTTTTTTTGAGCCTATCTTGCAAATAAGAGAAATTTGGATGGAACTATGGTGTTTAAGAATATGATTCTTGCTGTATTTGTGCCCAATTTTCATTTTTAAATGTTTGGTTTTACAATATGTTCAATTACATATAGTTTTTAAAAATATGCTTTATGAAGTAATTGCAAAACTAAAATGTGAAATTCCAGGAAGGCCTAGAGACTTAAAGAAGTATGCATATTTATCACTGAGGTGAGCCAGAACAAACCTGATATTCCTACCTAAGTATTGTTCCCATGGAAATAGTGGACAGAACCTTCAGTCCCAGGCGAGGACAAGTGTTCTGCACACATTTAACTTCTATTCTCCGTCTGAAGACAAAGTTTATGCAGGAGCTTCTTTTAATAAAGTGAAATAATTTATATTTAGAATAATTCAAATTGTTATGCCCATATTAAAAATGAAGACTGCATTAAATTTGTCCTATGGGATTTTATTAAGGAAAAAAAATCATGGATCTTTCAATTTTGGAAAAAAAAAAAAACCCTAAGTGAATTAGCCAGATTGGGAATCTGATCGCCAGTCTCATTAATTCACATATGTGCTTTTAATTAAAAATTTAATTTAGAACTTTTATAGAGTATTAATCTTCAAAGAACCCTGGAGATCTGAACGAAGGTGACTAATATTCTTCTTTGGACTCTCGGGCACAAATATTCAATAAAGGCCTGCTGGTGCCAAGGGAGGGAGAAAATAGCACAGTAAAGCAAAATATTATCTATTTCCTTAAAGTGCTTTTAGGATGCAAAGACCAGGTGATTCTATGAACAAAAACTTAGTCACTGGTACAATGCTTAAAAATCTATCTGTGTAAGGATCCTTGAAAACACATACGTTGTTTCCAGTTGTGAGGAAGCATTGCTGCTTTCCTCTCTCAGCAGAGGTCCTCAGAACACATGAGCATGTCATTTCAAAGGCAAAAAGAATTCTGTATACATGATAAGAGTTACGGGCCTTAAAAAAAGGAGATGTGGGGCTGGAGAGAAAGCTTGGTTGGTAAAATGAGTTGGAGCTCTGGAGCCCACAGAACAAAAGTTGGGCATGGTGGTGCATGCTTGTAATCCTAGTGCTAGGAAGACAAAGACAGGCAGATCCCTGAATGCACCGGGCAGCCCACAGAGCCTGCTGGGAGAGCTCCAAGCAAATGAGAGACCCTGCTGCAAAAACCAAACAACAACAACAACAGAAAGGCATCTCAGAATCAACATCCGAAGTAATCTGGCTTTCATGCACATGTGCATACGCACGCGCGCGCGCGCGCGTACACACACACACACACACACACACACACACAAAGGGGAGGTTGTTATTAGGTGTGCTATCTAACCTCAGCCCAATAACACGAATCCTAAAAAGCAGATCACTTTCTCTAGCCAAAGAAGAGAAATGTGTGCTGAGAGAGGAAAGCAGATGAGGCTGCAGAGATGCCTCAGTAGGGAAGACCACGCACAGCTTGCACAGAGGACCCCATTTGGTTCCCAGAACCCAAGTCAGGCAGCTCACTACAGCCTATAACTCCAGATTCAGGGGATCTGAGGCCCTCTTTTTGGTTCACTGGGCACTGCACTAACACATACACACACACACACACACACACACACACACACACACACACCATACATTAATTTTTACAATGAAACAATTAAATAAATAATTAAATAATCTTTTTTAAAAAGCATCCAACAGTCACTACTGTTATTATTGAAGATCATTTTCCACTCTATGGTACTACAGGACACTTAAGACTCTTCACAAGAGCCAGTCACCTGGGATCAGAGTCAGACCAGCTGGCCAGTCTCACCTTGTATTCCAGATGGCCCTGTGATACCAACAGAACGAAGGGTCCCTTTTTCCCAAGGCTGTAAGCCATTGCAGAAGATCTCTAATAGGCTCCCACCTATTTCAGTCTCTGAGATTACCGCAGAAGCTTGAGCTGGCCTAGGAAAAAGCCTGGAGACATGTCTAGTCAAGTCTGCTTATTCAGTACTGTCATAAACCTGAATCACATCCTCATGGTTGTTAAGAGCCTGGATGAGGTGAACAGCCTGCTCTAGCTCAGGTTCAGCCAGATGCATCTTGGAGTGAGGGATGAACTCCAGCAAACAGGATACAGGACACAGGCCCAGGGAGTCCAGTTTTTTTCCTCACTTGTTGTAGTGAAGAAGCATCACAAATGAATTTTAAAAGATTCTTTTCTTCTTCGTCTTCTTCACATCCTCAGCTCCGGTGTTTCGATGGCCAGTTCTAGGGTATGCTCTAGGTTCACATCTTTCTTCTCTCTGTCCTCCACTCCAACCACAACCACACCCTTTTTGTTAAAAAAAGTGTCGTGTGCCTTCAGCCATCATTCCCCCATTCTTGATCAGGATATATTTAATGTCCAGATGGCACTTGGGACCACTGTTTGATAACACTTCAGTGAGCAAAGAAGAGCATCCAGGGCCACGACTCTCATACAACAAATAAATGTCCTTGTTCTTCTCCATCTTCAGTGCTGACTCGATGGTTGTCTTAGGCATATACTTGCTGTGACACACCTTTAAGATATTGGCCAGGCTACTGCTGTTCTCAGGGTTAGACCCTCCCTCTTTAACTGCCAGGTGAATACTGAGAATGAGTTTGTAAGAACTAACACAATAATAGAGACTTAGATTCAGCAAACACATGTACTTGAATGTGGCCACAGCATGCGTGCATATGAAAGTGGACTATCCACACAACCTTAGAAAAGTATCCAAGTCAGCGAACACCCTGATTTCCTGCCCTCTGAGATTTGTACCAAAGAATACATCCATGCTTTAAAAAAACAATCAATTTTCAAACCGATGAGTCATAATTTCCCTCAGAACTGTCGTTATAGTGTGAAAAATAGTGTCCCTATAAAATTCTTATTTACTAAATCCTCAAAATGAGACCTTATTAGGAAAGCATCTCCCTCTCCCTCTCCCTCTTGCTTCTCTCTCTCTCTCTCTCTCTCTCTCTCTCTCTCTCTCTCTCTCTCTCTCTCTCTGTGTGTGTGTGTGTGTGTGTGTGTGTGTGTGTGTGTGTGTGTGTGTGTGTGTATGGTGTGTTAATGTGGGAACCATCTGTGTCATGCTCTATCCCTTTCTGCCTTATTTCCCTGAGACAGGGTCTCTCCTTGAACCTGGGATTGCTGCTTTTGCTACACTGACTGGCCAATAAGTTCAGGATCTGCCTGTCTCTGTCTTATACATAGCTCATGGCTGGGGTTACAGTTGGCAGCCATGCCAGGATTTTATACAAGACTTTTAAGGGATTCCAGTGATCTAAACTTATGTCCTAGTGCTTGCATCTCAAGTGGTCTTACTCACTGAGCCAGCTCTCTAGCCCTAGGAATGAGATCCTTTGAGGTATAAGACCTCAAACTGACCTTACAGTAGATTAGCATGAGCCCTCAATAAAGAAAATCCTTCCTTACATGACATAGAAAGAGCACACATAGACAAGCAGAAGAAAGCTCATGAACTAGAACTATGCTTCCACAGGCCACATAAAACATAGAGTCAGCAGAAGCTAAAAGAAACAGGAAGGGTTCTCTCTAACAACTTTAAGAATGAGGATGAACCCACCAACAAGTGTTTTTGTTAGCGATTTCTGGCCTCCAGAAGAGTCACAATAGACTCCTCTTGCTTGGTGCCACCAGGTAATATGGAAACCTCAGAAAACAGCAACAGGAAATCTTTCTTTGGGTTTACCCATAGCACTACAGGAGTTCTTTGGGTTTGCCCATAGCGCTACCAGCTCTTGGGGATGCAAACATCCAATAGAAAATCTAGTATTGCCTTGCTGTCACCTGGACCTCAGGAAACACCATGGGGTTTTCTGTTTTAGTTTGGTTGGAGCTTTGAAATTTTTTTAATTTTTATCAAGCTATTATGTCTTATAACAGCTAGGAATCATTTTCCCTGACATGCTGCCCTTTCCTTCCAGTCCAGATAAAGAATGGGGAGATTTAATGCTTCTTTCTGCTATTCTAAGTCACTATTTATTGGAGGAAAAAGTCCCTAACCTGGTTTCCTAATTATTCTCCCCACAAAACTGCCAGGAACTTGATTCTTATCCACCAAAATAGGGGTGCCAGTGGGGATTATTGTCAGGAGGACAATATGAGACAGTCATGAGTTGATGACTAGAACTGTCTTGGCTTGATCCTGCTGTGGTTTTGTTTGTTTGTTTGTTTTTGGTTTTTTTTGTTTTGTTTTATTTTGCTTTTTTGTTTTGGGGGGTTGTTTTTTATTTTGTTTTGTTTTTGAGTTGTTTTTTTTTGAGATAGAGTTTCTCCATGTAGTTCTGGCTGTCCTGGAACTCACGTTGTAGACCAGGATGGCCTCAAACTTATCAGAGATCCACCTGTCTTTGCCTCCTTTGAGTGCTGGGATTAAAGGTGTGTGCCACCACCAACCAGTGTGTGATCCTGTCTTAGACACACAAATAAACAAAATAATACCCTTTGAAATATGCCATGGCTGAGCTCCTATTTCTGTAAAGGAAGTGTTTATACAGATTTCATTTTGCTTTTCCTTTTATTATGTTCTTAGGGGTAGTGAAGTTTTGTAAGTATCTGGCATAAATCTTTAATTTAAAGCCTTTACTTACTTTCCTACCCCCATAATGGCTCCTATTCCCCAGCAGATCCTATCACACATGTCTACAGTGTTCAAACAGACTCTTACTTCAGAAAAAGCTCAAAGAACCAAAAACAAAGACTTCAATTATCCCCTCTATGTTTTCATTGTCTGTCACTGTGGGAAAATTACTGTCACAAACCTTAGGCTTAATGTCCTCAAAGTTGGAAGATGTAGGTGACCAATGAATGTAACTCTGAGGCTTCCTGGCCATGTCCAATGGCAAATTTTTAACCCTGGCCAACTTTCAAAAAGATAGAAAATACTATTTCTTAGAACTAAGGTTTGATTTATTTGGTATGTAACATGGCCTATGGGAAAACAAAGAGTAGGAGGCACAGTCTGATTGCATTTGGGTAGTAAGCACTTCTTGATATGTGAAAAGTTGCTAAAACAAAAAACTGAATGAAGAAAGAATTCTAAGATAGCTCTATAGAGTAAATCAGGAGATGAGACCAGAACTGCCAAGAAAATGAATTAAGAACCCAAACATCCCTTGTATAAATACATTATATATGTCAAAGAAAAAGCTAGCTGGAGTTAAAAAAATCATGAGAAGAAAGGACTGGGTCAATGACATGGAATAAGATAAAGAGAAATTTTAAAGAAATTAGAAATATCATTGTATTGACTATTTACTAATATCTACATTACAAATGACCACAAACTCAGTTGTCTTGCCTAAAACAATACAAATTTATTGTGTGAGCTTCTGTAGAACAGAACTGTTACATACTATGTCTGGCTATGAGTTTCACAAAGTCAAGGTGTCAGCTTGACTTGAACTCTTATCAAAGGCCAGGAAGAATCCACTTGCAGGCTCCCTCACGCTGTTGGCAGAATGCTTTCTCAAATCCCTTTAAGAAAGACCTCTCTCCATCCACCTCCAATGACTATTTATTTTCTCCTTCGGAGTGAGATTTGTGCATCCTCCCTTGGGACCTCCTTATTATCCAGTTTCTATGGGTATGTGGATTGTAGCATGGTTATCCTGCATTTTATGGCTAATGTCCACTTATAAATGAGTACATAACATATGTATCTTTCTGGTTTGGGCTCCCTCACTCAGGATGATATTCTCATGTTCTATTCATTTGCTTGCAAAAGAAGGAACTGGGTAGGAGAGAGGGTAAAGAGAGGAATGAGGATATCAATCAGGTGTGGGGAAAGGGGGATGGGAGCAGGCTGCAAGTAAGAATGGAAAGTGGAAGGGGGCATCTCTGGGCCCAGCTGGAGTCCTGGTGGGGGGTAAGAATACAGCATTCAGTATACAGTGAGTATAGCTGAGATTCCCACTAGAGGGGATAAAGAAACTGAAGTGATCACCTTCTATAGACAGGCAGGACTTCCAGAAGAGGAAGAGGGACAGCACTCCACTCACAAAATCTTCAACCCAAAGATGTGTTGCCTACAAGATGTGCAGGGATAAAGATGGAGCAGAGACTGATGGAACAGCAAACCAGTGATTAACCCAACTTGAGACCCACCCTGTGTGAGAGAATCAACTCCTGACACTATTAATGATACTCTGCTATGTTTACAGACAGGAGCCTAGCAGAACTGTCTCCTGAGAGGTTTCATCCAGTAGCTGATGGAGACAGATGCAGAGACCCACAGCCAAACATCAGGCAGAGCCCTGGAGACTTGTGGAAGAGTGAAAGATAGAAGTGAGCAAGTTGGAGGGGTCAAGGACACCACAAGACCCACAGAGTCAACTAATCTCGGACTGTGGGGGTCACAGAGCCTTAGCCACCAACTAGACGGCATGCAGAGACTAGACCTATACCATCTACACATTTGTAGCAAATGTACAGCTTGGTTTCCATGTGGGTTCCCTAACAAATGGAGCGGAGGCTATCTTGGTCTTTGTTCCCTGCCATTGGATTTCCTTCCCCACTATTTGGACTGCTTGGTTGGGCCTGAGTGGGAGAGGATGTACCTAGACTTGCTAGGACTTAGATGTCCCAGGGTGGGGTGGTATCCAAGGGGAACTTCCCTTCTCTGAGGAGAAAGGAAAGGGCAACAGGGTGAGGAATTTGTAAAGGTGAGATTGGGAAGAGGGAAGAGAGGGGGTTTATGATTGGGATGTAAGGTAAATCTTAAAAATTAAAAACAAAAAACAAGCAAGCAGGATCAGGAACACTGGAGTCACAGTTTCCATGAATCAACAGGGTGTGGGGTGACATTCCATCATTCCTGTGGCTTTTCACCTGAAAGTCTCCTCCACTGGGACCTCAACTGCTGGATTGTCTCTCCTGGCAGGCTTAATGTGGGAGTGGTGTATCTATGCCCTAATCCTGACCACCTTAACAGCCGTAGGCATGGACAGGATCACAGTGTAAGTCCTTTCCAGCAACGTTCCAGAGTCTTGTGGCTATGTCTCTTAATCCGGATTTCATCACCAATCAAAAAAAACATTCCACTATTTGGGTCAGGGGGTCTCCAGTAAATCCCAGACGAGCCCCCAAATGTAAGGGTCCATGATTCTCTGAAGAATGATACCTGGGACTCAAATAGTATGTAAATGCAAAGGGTGTTTTATTCTGCAGAAGTCCAGCATACTGGGACTTCCCATTGCCAAGGTAGAGAGAAACAAGCAAGTGAGCTGGCAGGCTCGATTTAAAGCACATTAGGGGAATTCCAGGGTAGGTGATCTTATCTTGCTCTATCTCTTAGGGACATTCCAAAACCATTTTCAGTGAATGGGGGCTAGAATCTGTTGTTGAAGAATTCTGGGGTAGGTTGCCTCATCTTGCTCTATACCTTAAGGACATTTCAGAACTATTACTGGAACAAGAGGGCTGGAAACTGTTGCTGACCCATTGTCCTTCCTTCAGGCCAGGTGGTGAGGCAGTTGCTGACTAGCTGTGCTGTCTGAAGCCTGGTTTTTTTGCGGCCTAATCTCCTGAACTGCCAATTCGAAGCCTGTCATGGAGTCAGCCTGTCTCGTTGATACAAAATAAACTATAGAGTCAATGTAATTCCCATCAAAGTATATTTTCTAAACACAAAAAAAAATTAAATTAGAGACAATGAAGAGATTTGCGAAACCCAAAATATTTTAAAACTAAACATATTTATACGTAATATCTGGATAAAATGATATGAAAACTCGAACATTTTCTGAAATAAATTCACGTGAACAATTTGTAGGGTAAATACAAAAGTACAAACAGAGCTGGGAAAATAGCACTTCCCTGACATGTGCTTTGCCTCCATTTACCACAAAAAAAGAAGGAGGAGGAGGGGAGGAGGGGGAGGAGGAGAAGGAGGAAGGAGAGGAGGAGGAGGAGGAGGAAGAGGAGGAGGAGGAGGAGGAGGAGGAGGAGGAGGAAGAAGAAGAAGAAGAAGAAGAAGAGGTGGAAGAAGAAGAGGTGGAAGAAGAAGAGGAGGAAGAAGGAAGAAGAGGAGGAAGAAAATGACAAAGGTAAGTTTATGTGTATGCCTATATTAGGAAAAAGTGATCTCAAATCAATAATGTAATTTTCCACTAGAATGAATTTATTTTTCTGGTGTTTTGTTTTGTTTTTGACAGGTTCTCATATAGCCCAGTCTGACTTTGAACTTGCTATGCTGAGAGGGAGGACTGAGACAGGCTGACTCCACGACAGGCTTCAAATTGGCAGTTCAAGAGACTAGGTCTAGATCTTTGTTTCCAAGAACTGGGCATGTACAGACAAGTCAGTTACTAGGAAAAACAAAAAAAAAAAAAAAAAAACCTGGCCTCGGGCAGCCAATCAGAAACTGCCCTGCCTTCAGTAGCTGCCCTGCCACCTGCCCTGAGGCAAGGACAGTGAATCAGCAACAGTTTCCAGCCCCACCCCCACCTCCAACCCCCCAACAGAGGTTCTGGAATGTCCCTAGATAATGAGCCAATCAACTAAGATAAAGGTCATCTACTCCTCCCTGGAATTCTCCTAATGTGGTTTAAATTGGGCCTGCAAACTCATTTGGGGGTCTCCATCTTGGTAAATTGTAGACCCCAACATGCTGGACTTCTGCAGGATAAAACACTCTTCACTTTGTTTGTTTGTTTGTTTGTTTGTTTATTTGTTTGAGACAGGGTTTCTCTGTATAATCCTGGCTGTCCTGGAACTCACTCTGTAGACCAGGCTGGCCTTGAACTCAGAAATCTGCCTGCCTCTGCCTCCCAAGTGCTGGAATTAAAGGCGTGCACCACCACTGCCCGGCAACACTCTTTGCTTTTACATTATTTTGAATTTTACTATTTGAGTCTGCCATATCAGTTTTTGGAGAATCATGAACCCTTACAGTACAGCTGCCGATAACCTTGAATTTCTGATTCTCCTGCTTCTACTTCAATAGTGCTGAGATGATAGGTGTTAGACGTTCACATGCAGCTTAGAACAGACAACACCAGACCAAACGGTTCCAAGGGAAGGGGGGCTTATTCAGGGCAAAGGTGGGGGAAAAGAAATAGAAGAAGATGGCAGAGGAAGAGAGAGAGAGAGAGAGGAGAGAGAAGTAGAGGAGTAGAGGCCAGCCATGACCATGTGGAGAGAGGGGGAAGGGGAGGGGGAGAGGGGAGGGGGCAGAGAGAAGCTACAGGCAAGACAGCAAGAGAGTAAGAGAGTAAAAGAGGGAGGAGGGGGCAAGCAGCCCCTTTTATAGTGGGCAGGCCTACCTGGCTGTTGCCAGGTAACTGTGGAGATGGAGTTTAGACAGAATACTAACATTCCCCCATTTTGGTTTAATTAAAAAAGAAAAATTAGAAAGAGGTGACAACAAAGCAGGAATAGGGTTGTCGTGATATTTGGCTACTTCCTGCTGGCATTGGGGGCGACGTGTCTTTAGGGGGAACCTAGAAGAATGGGTATGGGGGATGTTTGTCCGGTCTTGGGAGAGTTGACTGTTTCCTGCTGTCCAGGGTCTATGGAGCCATCTGAGGATAGGTCAGAAGGAACAAGTCCAGTAGAAGCAGCTGTGTGTGTGGCAGGAGATGGAGCATCTGGAGGTTGCTTCTCTGGAGCTGTTCTGGATGTGCCCAGACTTGACAAGATGTAGGGAATAAGATTAAGTACATTTGGGAGAAAGAAAATTTTTTCTAAGATGTACATTTGAAACCCAGAGGGATCCCACATTTTGGAATAGATAGTAAGTGGGAACTTTAGGCAGATGTACTTATCTGGATGGAGTCTATTTGGTCCGTAAGAGGTAGAGCTGAGTGGGTTTCCTGTAGCTTATAACTTTACAAAAGAGATAACAGCATGAGTTAACGACACAAGCAGTCTTTAAGATGAACTTTTGCTGGATTGTATAGTGGAATGTTTTATTAGAGTTAGGCAAGTTTATAGGAACTCAGATAATTTAGGACAGTGGGATAGTAAGAAAAGGAAATATGAAGCATTTAATTGATGGCAACTGAGTTTAGGTAATGAGGTAACAGATAATATCTGTGAAAGCTTAGCTGTCAATGTAGTCAGAAGTCTGAGAAAGAGTAAACAATAATCTTCCAGTTATATATTATTTTTTAAAAATGACAGAGTCCACTAGCCAACAGCTCCCATGGTCTCCATAGTCTCTTGGGTGAAGTCAGTTTGGCTTCCAAGTACAGAAGACCCAGGGCTTTTTTTCTGTGGGATAGATACACATGACATGAGAAATGACTTACCTTGGTTTGACTTAGCTAAGTCATTTGACTCAGAGCATCCAGTTTAGCCCACTGTGTTTGTTAGTGACTATATCATCACATACTATCCAGACTGTATCTTCTAGGTGTCCAGTGTTAGAGGCTTTGGGAATTCTGTTGGCCATAAACTTAAATATACTATTAGCAGACTTCTGACACTATTGACAGCCATAAGGATTGGTTGTAACTGAATAGAATTTAATAGCAGTAGTAAAAATCTATTAAGACAGGATAGGAAAGAGTCTTAAGTAACTTTGGTGGGTTGTGTAGGTAGAGAAAAGCACATTTTTGTATTAGCAAAGAAACATTTGATTAGGACCAGAATAAGAAAGCTGGCAACAGTGGCATACAATTGTATGGCTGATGGGCTGGGGCTATGGGAAACAGGTCATGACCCAGTGCTGTGCTATGGGCCCACAGCTGAGGGCATAGGTGAGGGTGTCAGGTCCTCGGTCAGCAGCGGCAGCAGGGCGGGATTTCCTACTAGCAGCCGGAAGTCATTGCCCAGTGTCTCTGGTGGCACAACAACATTCATGTTAGCTGTTCTTGTGGCAGAAGGCACCGCTAATACTCACTTTACAGGTCTTGGGCAGAGAGGGAGAGAGAGCACCTCCCTCGCATGTTCAGGCAGCCAAGCCCTTTGCACGGTTGGTTGCGCACATAGGGAAGCAAGTCTCAGAGAGGGTCCCTGGCAAGATGCAAAGAGTAGACCCAGAGCAGAGCTAAGAACCACAGAGTGGGAAGGGAGGAAGCCAGGTCCCAGACCCGCTGCTTCAGGCAAACCGGCTGACTGGCTGCAAATGATGGAGGAGGCAAAGCGGGGGAGAAGCAAGCAGGGTCCTGGACCGCTGCTTTTCAGGCAAACTGGCTGGCCACAAATGATGGAGGAGGAGAGGGAGTCCTAGAATGAGCGTCAGAGAAGCACAGGGTTAGCTCTGAGCTCAAGAAATCTTTCCTGGGACCATGTGGACAGTTACTCTGACCAGTGGGGAATGGGGGAACAGGTAGAACACATAGAGGTATTAGAATGAAGGTAGATAAATGCTTGGATGTAGGGAACCTCTTTCCATTTACCAGACTGCTGGCAGTATGTGTTAAGCCCCTTTAAAATGATTGGGTCTAGTGTGCCGTTAGGTGGCCACTTTAATCCATTATCTAGAGGGTACCAAATCCAGGCCTTATTGCAGAGGTGTATCACAGGTGTTAATTTTAGAGATTTGAGGTTTTTCAGGAGACAACTCAGTGGGGTGTCTATGTGCAGTTGAAGACAATGTGGTGCCCATTGGGTGACGGGGGGGGGTGGCTGTTACCAAGCTATTTGTATCAGTGTCCCGAAAGAAAAGTTGGCAATGAAATCAGGCGAATAGCCTAGATATCAGGTCGTTACGAGAATATCTAGGGGCCTCGGCTGTGGGGAACTACTGGAGAATGCCAGAAAGTAGTTCAACCTGGTACCCGGATTTCTGGCTGCTGCAAGACCTTTGTGGGCTGTGAATTACTTTCAAGGAGGGGAGTCACCCAAATGGCCAATGTCCTAAGTTGTAGTTCAGCTAGAGGCCAGTCATATGGACTGGGGCAATGAAAAGCCAACCCCTTAGCCCAGGGAAGGCTGGCCAGGCCCTATCTGGGCATTTAGGGCCCCTCCCACCAATTGGAAGCTCCTTACCATTCAATACACCGGTGTGTGCTTGCGTGCTTGTGCAGTCTGGTATCAGGAAAGGTGGAACTGTGAGGTCTGTGTAGACCCATCTGGCTACCCAACCCACATGGTAGAGCACCATGACGTGGGTGCCGCAGCAGCACAGCTCAAGTGGTGGAAGTTTTGTGAGCCTCACAGTGGTGGATGGAGTTGGTCTGCAGCAGCAGTGGAAATTCATACTGTTGGTGATGGCAGGTAGTGGATAGAGTCCACATGGTATAGCAGTGGCAGTGGTGGCAGTGGGGTTGTGGGCAGGTCACATGGCATTGGTCCTGCACAGTCACAGCAGCCAGCTGTGGCTGCCGGAGTCTGCACGGGTCTCACAGTTCCCAAAGTCTTCATTCTCGGGTTTCCGCACCAGTGTTAGATGTCTGTGCACAGCTTAGAACAGGCAACACCAGACCCAACGGTTCCGCGGGGGGGGGGGGGGGGCGGTATTCAGGGCAGAGGGAAAAGGTGGAGGAAGAAAGATAGAGGAAGATGGTGGAGAAAGTAAGGAGAGGAGAGAAGAAGAAGAGAGAGGAAGAAGAGAAGTAGAGGCCGGCCATGACCACATGGAGAGAAGAGGAAGGGAAATGGGGAGGGGTGAGGGGACAGAGGGAAGCTAAAGGCAAGAAAGCAAGAGAGTAAGAGATTAAGAGAGTAAGAGGAGGGGGAAAGCAGCCCCTTTTATAGTGGGCAGGCCTACCTGGCTGAGGTAACTGTGGAGGTGGAGTTTAGACAGAATACTAACAATAGGCACATGTCACTGTGACAATCTTCTATGCGGTACTAAGGATTGAATCTAAGGCTTTGCGCATGAGCTATATGCCAAGTCTCCATCTTAACAAAATTGAAAAAGAACAACTAAACTCAAGGAAAGCAAAATAAAATGAATGAAAACAAACAAAACTTAGAATTAAGTTAATTAGAGATTGGGAAAACAATGGAGGGGAAGATAGACAATTTAACAAAACTAATCTTTAAAATTACTTAAAAGAAATCATTAACGATACCAAACAGACAAAAAGAAAGATTCATTTTAACAGTCAAAATTAGTATTGAAAGAAAGGATAATGCCACCAGCAACTTCCTAAGAGAAGTTTCTGTGGAAATGTTATGAACTACTATGCTAGCAAATCAGACAGCTCAGCTAAGTAGATCTTCAGCTTCAGAACAATGTCAATCAAAACTGCAATAGATTCTGTTCTTTCTTCTCTTAATATACAGTGTTAATTATATTGACTCCCAGATGTTGAAGCATCCTTGCATTCCAGAAGCAAATACCTCTGGTTTGTGGTATATAATCTTTTCAGTATATTGATGCATTCAGCTTGCTACATCTTATTAAGGATTTGACATAAGTATTCATAAAGTATATTTATCTCTAGATTTCCTCCCTTCTGGTGCCCTTGGCTTTGATGTCATGGCAGTACTAATCTAAGAGAATGAGTTTCAACATGTTCTTTTCTGTTTTTTAAGAGTTTAGGGTTTACATTTGTGGTACAGTCCACAAGTTGATCCATCTAGCTCTGAACTTTTCAATATTGGGAGAGGTTTTTAATCATTCACTCAATTTCTTTAATAATTATAAGTCTGTTTAGATTCCTATTAAAGATTCAGATTCAGGCCTGATAGATTACATTTTTTTCTTCCAAGTTATCAAATCTGTTGGGATCCAATTGTTCATAGTATTGTTTTATAATCCTCTTAATTTTTATAAATTTGGTTATGGTGTCCTCAGTTCTGTGTCTAATTTTAATTAGTTGAATCATCTTATTTTTAAACATCGTGAAGTTAAAAGTATGTCAGTTTTGCTGATCTTTTCTAAAAAGTTACTCTTGACTTTGTTTTCTCTATCATTTTCTTTAGGAAATGACATTTCTGATATAATTCATCTTTTTCTTCCTTTTCCTTCCAGTTTTATGTTCAGTTTATTCTTCTTTTTTTTAGTGCTTTTTGAATACGATTTTCTATCAGTTCTGTTTTATGTAAGCATTTACAACAATAATACTAAAAAGATGGGAGAACATCAGAGCCGGTGCTGAGAAAGCAGCTATAACTGTTAAGGAGACTGCCGTGACTGAAGAGCAAATGTTTAAGCTGCCATGGAACTACAGACAAAAAAAAAAAAAAAAAAAAAAAAAAAAAAAAAAAAGAGTTGTTCTATGAGCAAAGATCCCACTCTTTGAAGACTCCATCTTTTGAAAATCTAAATTCATTTCAAGGAAGAAAATTTAATCTAAAGGAGTTGAAAGCAACTGCCTGGAAGCATGTTTTCACAGGATCACCTCACAGGGACTGATACAGATCCTAGGAGTCCGAGCGCCATCTTGAACCGGAAGCAGGTCAGAGTCCCTCAAGGAAGTCTGGATAGGATCTTGCATATGAAGAGTTGTAAAAGTGAAGCCAGTGCTACAGCAGAGACTCTGGAATACTCGAGATGCTGGAACCATGCAACAGCTTCCAAGGAGTACTGCAAACTTGGAGTGAAGGCAACCTAAGAAAGACTCTGTGTGTTTTTCAGACAACCCAGCTGGTACTTTTTGTGCCCAGTTAATTTCATCATGAGCCCCATATACTGGATATGGAGCTGCAGGATTTGGTATTTGTCTTGCTTTGATCCAATCATTTCTTGCTATGTCTTTTTTCTTCTCATACTTCCCTCAGTGGTTTAAAAATGATAAGACGGACACAGTCATGAACCATACTTTTATAACCATCCCTAACAAAACTCACTGTGTCACAAAAAAAGAGAAAAAAGTAACGTTCATATTCATACTTTTGAATAGGAATATCCACTGACATTATGTATTGGAAGAATGTAGTTTATTTTGTTTAATAGGAGTTGGCAGTTAAGGGACTTTGGACTTTGAAGGTGTCAGAACTGTTAATGACTTTGGGCAGTTTCAATGTTACATTGAATGTATTTGATATTATAAGATGGTCTTGAGTCTACATGGACAAGCAGTGGAAGGATAGGAATTAAAATATGTTTCTGTATAATGTTGACAAGGGGTAGAGCTGTGATAGTGTTGTTAACTTGAAACAAAGTAGGCTCACTGGGGAGATGTGTCTCTGGGCATGCTTTCCTGGGGTTATCTTGATTATGCTGTTCTGGGAAGACACACCCACTGTGATAAACACCTAGTTGTGAACTTGGATTGTGTATAATAGAAAGGGAGAACTGAGCAATAGGATACATTTTGGACTACAGATGCAAATGACTGGCTGCTTCAAGCTCCTGCTGCCTAGACTTCCCTGTCTTGATGGACTGCACCCTGTATGTGAGCCAAAAAAAAAACCTCTTGCTTCTGTTAGTTGCCTTTGTCAGGGTAATCTAACACAACAACAGGAAAGTTATTTAAACCATTATTTGTTGGCAAGTACCTGTATGCTACCTTTCCTAAAGAACTGTGGGGTTTTTTGCAGGACACAAGATTCATACTAGACTTCTTTTCTTTCATCACTTTCAATCATAAACTCTTTCCTCAGTATCCAAAAGTCTCCTATGAATACTACTGTTCACAGATGCTCTTTCCTTATATAGCATGATACAGTATTTTCATATAACCTATACACTTTAAATTATCTCTAGATTATTTATAAGGCCTGTAACTTAAATAAATAGTTGTTATACAATATCCTTATAATGAGAATAAAAACTTTATGATTAGTGCAAATACAGCATTATTTTTTGTTTGAAAGTTTTATTAGTATATACTAACTATACATATTGTAGTGGTTTAAATGAAAACGGCATCCATAGGCTCATAGGGAGTGTCACTATTGGGATGTGTGGCCCTGTTGGAGTAGGTGTGGCCTTGTTGGAGGAAGTATGTCACTGGGGGTGGACCTTGGGGTTTCAGATACCCAAGCTAGGCCCAGTGTCACTCTTTCTTTCTGTTGCCTGATGAACTCTCAGCTACTTTTCCAGCATCATGTCTGCCCGGCATTCTGCCATGCTTCCATCCATCACAATATTGAAATAAATTTCTGAAACTGTAAGCCAAGACCACCTGCCTACCTCCCCCACCCTCCACCCCCCACCCTACCTCTACCCTTGCCAAAAGTCACCAACCGTGATGAGGTAGACTTCAGCATCTTTATCACAGTTTTTAAGGACTCTCTTCAATAGCTTTCTGCCTGGACTATTTCTTTGCGGGGGGGAACACAGAAACCATCAATAACTCTCATTCTCAGTTATGAGTCTGTAGTCATTGATACCACTGCAAAAGAAGCTTCTTTGCCCATAGCATCCATCCCTGAGCTGCATGGATTGTGGACTTCAACATGGTTTCTGGTGGCAGCTGGAATCATGGACACCAACACGGCCGATACCAGCAGCACCCACATCAACACATCCTCACAGACAGCAGCATGGCCTATGGCAGCATGCCAAGTTCTTAACTGAGTAAGACTACTGATGGCAATTCTCCTTGTATACACCCACTAGCACTACAAGGGCTTAGCGTTATTACATTGGGGCTCAAGTTTCAACATGTTAGTTTTGAGAGGAAATCAGCACTCGAGACACAGCACCAAGTGTGCAAGGTGTTGGTTTTTAAAGAGAGTGTTAAATTAGGCAGGAATGTTGTGGGGAAAGGGAGAGTCTAAAGGAAAGTTAGGGAAAATAGGGAGGAACTGGAGGAGGGAAGTCAGGGGTGAGGTAGGATGGAGTCGGGATGGGGCTAGAGGTGTCCTGTATCTGTTCTATGTGGTCCACTATTTTCACATTTTTACTTTTTGACAGAGGACCTAGATTGTAAAATATCATTCCTACAAGGTAACAAATGACCTTGTTTAGTCCGTGCAGAAAGGAATGTTTGTAGAGATAACCTATGTCCCAAGATACTCTGTCCTGATTGAAGCAGACAAGTCTAGGAAAGAGAAACTGCAGACCTGCACCGAGCACACATGGCTGCAACAATTTCCCCATTCTCAAGCCCCTCACTCCCCCTATAAAAGACCAAAGCCAGCTTTATCTACTGACAGACCCCTCCGTTTCTCACGGGGAAGAGGCTGTCCCTCTCTATATGAGCTAATAAACACAGTCCTAACTGTTGAAGGCCAGAGTTCTGCTGTTATCTTTCTGCTGTCTCAGAAATATAACATGTTTTGCTTCGTTTATGGCATTTTGATAAATAAAAGTTTTTCTAACATTTTTGTAAGTAAAAGGATTGTTTTGGAATTGTGTCAGGATTTTGAATTATAGTAAGATTTCTTTTCTCACACTCATTTTGTCATGGTGAACATTATGTTTAAGGTTTAAAATTACTGTGAAACTATAAAACAAAAGTGGGTCTAATCTATAAGCCCCACTTGCCCAAAGACATAGCTTTACTGGATGCTGGGGGCTGTTCTTGTAGTTGCTGGGCCTTGTACAAACCGTGTGTTTCCACTTCTGTAAACAAGTTTGGCCTGGATTTAACCCCAGAACTACATAAATTGAGTGTAGAGGTCTACACCTGTGATCTAAGCACTCAAAAGGTAGAGGCAGGAAGATCAGAAGTTCAAGGTCATCCTCTGCCTGCGATCCATGAGGCTCTGTCTCAAAAACAGTCACACATCAATGGAATAGATTAGTATTTCTTGCCATAAACTCTTAGGATCACAAACACCTGGAAATAAAACCCTGCCTTCATCATTCTGTGGGTCTTGGTTTTTGCCTAGTGTCACTTTTACAGCTGGGGATCAGCTAACTTACCCTGGCTTCTCACACAGCTCTAACTTGAGCAGTTGCAGCCGTGTGGCACTACTACCTGTTTTAGTAATCTTCCTACAGGCCGCCATGGGCACATTGTCACAGCAGTGGCAGAAGCCCAATGGAGCAACCCCTAAAGCATTTCAAGCTTTTTTCTGTGTCTCATCTGCTGACAAGCCCCAGCCATGCTAACAAAGCAGGAAAGCTCTCAGAAGCTGTGTCAGAGTTTGAATACATAAAAGCATAAGGAATGGTGGGCATCTCTGTAATACATCACAGCCTTCAGCCTCCTATTATGTTTCTCTTTGTTATCTTATACCTCTTTTCATTGCTGTCTCTATTGCTTCATGTACCCTCTTGCCTAGGTTGCTATAATTTCCACCCAGATCAATTTCAATAAGGTTTCCTATGCTTCTAAACCAACATCTAGCATCCAGTATGTCACTCATATTGTTGTGACTAATATGTTAATTGAACATGATCTAAGTCAGATATCCCCTCGAAAGGCTATGTTTATGCCATTATCTTTCTTGTTGCATCCCATGATCCACTTCTCATTGTTTTCCTCCATGGTTTCTCCCACTACATGGGACACATCTTTGGAATTCTGTGCTTCGCACCTTTACCTAGGATTCCACCTACAGGAATCCTGGGCTGGACATTGGAAGGGGAAAGAACGGGCAATGAGATCAAAGTGCTTGTTCAGTGTCTGTGAGGTCAGCTGGAGCTATCCTGCATGTTACTCCTCTCAAAGCATCCTGTAATACAGGACTTTTCTTCCCCAATTGTGGTAGGTTTGTCTCCTTTTTAATCTTCAAGGCTATGGTGGTGTAGTGTTAGTATTGGTGAACAACTTGACAGAATTAGAATAACCTATGAACTCTGAGACTCTGGGAAGGCCTTTGAGAAATTATCTTGTTAACTGGTTAAGAAGACTAATCTCAGTTATAGGTGGGACCATGCCAGAAGCCAGGACCCTCGCCCTTACCTTCACCCCGTACCTTTCCCCACCTGCACAATGTCCCCTGCAACTTGGCAACCACAAGATCCTGATTGGCAGCTGCAGATAGATTCAAGGCAGTGTACCGTATCTTCTGAGAGAAGCAGGTAGACCATAATTCAAGGCAGTGTACCGTGTAGACCATGAAATGTATCAAGGCACAGACCAAGAAGATTCTGTACTTTTCCACCACCTGGCCCCTCTTACCCCCTCCCCTTATAAAATATACTATAAAAAGGCGCTTTGCGCTCAAATAGATGACTCTTGACAAGCAATTGCTTCCTTGAGTCCGTTCTTCTCTCTCACCCGTTCTTTTTCAGGTTGTGGTCCTCCTCACCCCCACGAATTACTAGGACCTGCAGGTCGGGTCAGGACCATACTCTGGGAAGGGGATCCTGGGACGTATAGAGTAGAGAAAATAAACGGAGCATCAAACATTGATTTGTTGCTTTCTGATTCCTGATTCTGCATGCAATGTGACTGCCTGTCTGCAACTCCTGCCACTGTTGGCTTCTCTACAATGATAGACTGTAATTCTGAATAATAACCTATAATAAATTTTTTCTCAATTAAGTCGCTTTTGCCAGGGTATTCTCTGTCAGCAACAGGAAAGTAAATTGAGAACAATGACAGCATCTAGGCACTAATTAACCTGGATTCTTGCTCTAACAATACAGTCTTCCCACATTTATGAAAACTGTCTCTTTACAAATAAAACTTCTTGTGGTTATTTGTTTCCTATTAAAACACGAGCTTACCCAGTGTGATCTCATGTACCTTAGTGTATCCATTGTGCTTGAATTTGAATCTATTCCTCTTAGACATCTAATCAAATCCAATAAGGAATACCAAAGCAGAAGGGAGAGAAATGAAAAGAGTTCCTTTGAGAGCCTAGAAATTGAATGCCCTGACATTCAACAAGCATTAACACATCACACAGCAAGCTCTAGGACTCTATGTAAGCAACTTGTAGTTCTCTGAAGCCTAGGAATCATGATGCTAACATTCATATCCATCCACATTTAGATGCTCTGATCTCTATTGCATTGGCAGTAGCATGGGCCAGGAGGGATCCTGAGATACATTGTAGAGCCTTTGAGCTGGATGGGGCTGTTGAGCTTGCACGGTCACCAACAAGCCACTTCAGGATTGCTTCTATAACTCAGGGAAACTTTGCAATGAGTCAAAGAAGTAGGAGAATGAGAAGCCTTAGAAAAATTATCCCTTATATTTAGCAAACAAAATGCCAGGACATTGAAACATGAAGGTTTTGTGAAGAGTTCATCAATGTCCCAGCTATAGACACAATGACAACATTTACAGGTCTCTCATCAAATTTGACCCTGTTGACCACTGCCAGTTATCTCTGATTCTGATCTTTCTGATTCATCTTTCTTCAGTACCCTTTCCTCTGCCTGGCCCTTAGACACCAGCATCTCCCAAGAGCCTATTCTTGGCCACCATCCATCTCTTTCTCTACATTCTCATAAGCAAACACAATTTGGTTCATGCCTTAGCCAGAGGCTCCATCTGTCCTTTCTCTGTAGCATATTGAATGAGCAAAAACAGTTTGGAAAACCCAAGGGCCAAACAAGGAACACAGCAAATCCAGAAGAAGTCCTAGTGTGTCGAGATATTGAACCCCAGGAAAGACAATTACACTTCATGGTGCTAGGCCTGCTTTCTTAGCATTCCAAGAAGTAGAGGAAAGCTGAGCAAGGGAGATGGATCTTCTTTCCCCTGGTGACAAGGAAGATGGCAGAAAACCTTCTGCTGCTACGACTGTTAACATAAGGGGTCAAAGCTGTTACTGCAGAAGTATATGGTTCAGGCCCTTTTCTACTAAAGACACTGACTTAGAAAACAGCTGGATAGGAAACTACTCTCAAAAACTAAACCAAAGCCACAGAATTTAAGGTGGATGAGAATGGAAAAGCAGACAGTGAGTAATGAGTGTGTGGAGATTCATGTTTGTGTGTTTGTAGTCATGGAGACCATTTTATAAAAACATTTAGCTACATATTGAAAACGTGAATCTAAGGATGTGTAATCTAAGACATAATTCTTGTGGTTGGAGAGAAGGCTCAGCAGTTAAGAGTACCTGCTGCTCTCGCAGAGGACTCAGGTTCAGTTCCCAGGACTCCACGGCAGATCATAACCTCTTGTAACTCCAGTTCTAGGGGATCTGAAATCTTCTTCTGACCCCCACAGGCAGGAGACACACATGATGCACCTATATACATGCAGTCAAAACACTCATAAACATAAAAAAATAAAAAAAAATAAATATTTAAAAGAAAATAATCACAGCTTAAAAGAAATACACTGAGCTTGAAGTATCGGCCGGGAGCAGTCGAGTGGCAGTGAGGAGCTGTTAGTTACCAGAGCCTGAGCTGCTGGTTAAGCCTGATCAAGATGACAACTTCCCAAAAGCACTGAACCTTCGTGGCAGAGCCTAAAAGCCTGGTCAGGATGGATAATGTCCTAGGAAAGAAGCTGGAGGAAAGGGACTTTGACAAGGCTTATGTGGTCCTTGGCCAGTTTCTGGTGCTAACGACAGATGAAGATCTCTTTAGAGAATGGCTGAAAGACACATGCCAAGCAGTCCTGGGACTGCTTTGGGTGCCTTCGAGAATGGGTTTCCCCCAGCCTCACAGCCATGGCATAGAGTCTTCAGAGTCTGTAGCAGGGCAGGGCTCCTCCCTGTCCTCCATGAAGGAAAAGATTGCTGTTGTCACCCTCACCTCCTATGTACTCCAGGGTCTTTTGGTAGTTCTCCCCACTCAGCACTTCAACCTTTCTGGAATTCTTGCCCTTGCATGCCTTCATTTTCCACCTACCACTGCAGTTCCATGGCAACAGCTACCAGCTTTCCTGGATGGATTCCTGGCTCTGTTCTCCCTCCCTCACGATCTGTTGGATGCCCTTTGGCTCCTTTCCCTTTTTTGGCAAAATCAGTCACTGTCCTTATAAATGATTTTTAAATTAGTAAAGTCAGTGGCCTTCAAAGAAAGAAAAATAATAAAAGAAATACACTAAACTCTCACCCAAGCTGGGGTTAATAGAGAGGTAAACATGTTCAAAGGTATAATTCAAGTTAAGAAAGAGAAAGGAGGACCCATCATATTCTGAGTAGAGGGAGCAATCAGCTACTAGTGTCCCAGTAGAAGAAGAGTTGGCGTGTGTTGTCATTTAATAGTGGCAAAGGACATATGGTACTCACTGGCTGCTTGGAAATGAAACATAATCATTATTGGAATAAAAATGATAGTTAAGCTTCCAAATTTAATAAGGAAGTAAACAAGTAATAAATAACAGTTGAAAATAAATAGCACAAACCAGAAAAAAGTATAAAACGTGAAAACCCAATAAACTTTAAAATAAAGTTAAATAAAAGTATAAAGTAAGCTTAAGCACTGTGCAAGGTGCAAGTTTACTCGGGGTGAGCCATCTGAATCCCCCTTTGAAAAACAGACACCGCTACATTGAGTGTCTTCATGTTAAGAAGACCGTCTTGGGTTTTATTCATATCTGTAATCTCAGTATTAGGACAGACTATATTATATAGCAAGATCTTATCTTTTCCAAACAGAAAACGGGGCTGGAGAGATAGCTTTGAACTTAAGACTAATGTTGTTCTTGCAGAAGACCCAGGCTCAGTTTCCAGCACCCACATGGCAGCTTACAACCATCTGTAACTGCAGATCCAGGAGACCTGATGCCTTCTGACTTCCATGGACTCCTGCATACATAGAGGTACACATATATACACCTAGGCACACACACACATAGATAGATAGATAGATAGATAGATAGATAGATAGATAGATAGATAGATAGATAGAAATAGATCATAGGTGGATGATAGATTATATACATACATATGTAATACATACATACAGATAAATGGTAGAGGGAAGATACATAGATATTAGGGAGGTGATAGATTAGATTAGATTAGATTAGATTAGATTAGATTAGATTAGATTGAATTAGATTAGATAGATACAAATAATGGCTGAGAAGCACCTAAAGAAATGTTCAATATCCTTAGTCATCAGGGAAATGCAAATCAAAACAGCCCTGAGATTCCATCTCACACCAGTCAGAATGGCTAAGATAAAAAAAAAAAAAACTCGGATGATAGCAGATGCTGGCAAGGACGTGGAGAAAGAGGAACACTCCTCCATTGTTGGTGGGATTGTAAGCTGGTACAACCACTCTGGAAATCAGTCTGGTGGTTCCTCAGAAAATTACCTGAGGACCCAGCTATACCACTCCTGGGCATATACCCAGAAGATGCTCCAACATATAACAAGGACATATGCTCCACTATGTTCATAGCAGCCTTATTTATAATGGTCAGTAGCTGGAAAGAACCCAGATGTCCTTCAACAGAGGAATGATACAGAAAATGTGATACATTCACACAATGGAGTATTACTCAGCTATTAGAAACAATGAATTCATGAACTTCTTAGGCAAATGGATGGAACTAGAAAATATCACCCTGAGTGAGGTAATCCAATCACAAAAGAACACACATGATGTGCACTCACTGATAATTGGATACTAGCCCAAAAGCTCGGAATACCCATGATACAGCTCACAGACCACATGAAGCTCATGAAGAAGGAATATCAAAGTGTGGGTGCTTCAGTCCTTATTAGAAGGAGTAACAAAATACTCATAGGAGCAAATATGGAGACAAAGTGTGGGACAGAAACTGCAGGAGGGGTCATCTGGAAACTGTTCCACCTGGACATCCATGCCATGTGCTGTCACCAAAGGTAAACACTGATGTGGATGTCAGGAAGTGCATGCTGACAGGAGCCTGATATAGCTGTCTCCCTAGAGGTCTGCCAGAGCCTGACATATACAGAGGTGGATGCTCACAGCTAATCATTGAACTGATCATGGGGTCCGAAGTGGAGGAGTTAAGAGAGAAGACTGCCATAGGGAGAGCAACAATACCAACCAACTGGATCTCCAAGGTTCTAAATTGTCAGCCTGGGAGCACATAGGGAGGGACCCATGGCTCTAGCTGTATATTTAGGGGAGGATGGTCTTATTGGGCATAGGTGGCAGAGGAGGTTCTTGGTCCCATGAAGGCTGGATGCCCCAGTGTGGGGGAATTGAAGGGTGGGGAGGTGGGAGTGGATAGGTGGGTGGGGGCACATCCTCATAGAAGCAGGAGGAGGGAGGATGGGATAGGGGATTCCTGGGTGGGGGGGATGGGCAAAGGGGATAACATCTGAAATGTAAATAAAATATCCAATAAAAAATAAAATAAATTAAAAAATTTAAAAGTTTAAAAAGATAGATACAAATAGACAATAGGTGACAGATAGATAGATAGATAGATAGATAGATAGATAGGATAGATATGATAGGTAGATGATAGATTACATACATACATACATACAAATAGATGGTAGATGAAAGATACAAAGATATTAGAGATGATAGATAGATACATACATACATACATACATACATACATACATACATACATAGATACAAATAGATGATAGGTGGATGATAGATATTAGATAGATGATAGATTACATAGATAGGTAGGTAGATAGGTAGGTAGATATAGATAGAAATAGATGATAGGTGGATGATAGATAGAAATTAGATAGATGATAGACAGATAGACAGACAGACAGACAGACAGACAGAACAATAAACAGATTTTTTAAACATGCAAAACAACCAAACAAAAGCATACTTTGAAGACAAAGAAAGGTTAGAGGCTTCTAGTGATGATGCCAAGCCAGTAACATCATTTAAAAGCTTCCTGACTCTGAAGGCTGGGTGAGCTATGACAGACTTCTGAATGCAGAGCGGGTTTGTTAATTGCCTTTACCAAAAGTAAAGAGGTAGCTGATGCTTCAGTTGCAGAGAGAAACAGCAGCAGAAAGAGGAAGGTCTAAGCCTGTAAGGAAGATCTTTGGCATTGTATCTGGATGGGGATGTTAAACACATAGGCTTGTACAAGGCAGACTGTTGGCCCTGATAGACCCATACGAAGATCACATTCTAACAGAAGAACAGTACAGGGAGGAAGAGATGTTCCTTCTGCTTAGCTTTGATCTCACCCCATTCTTATGTCTTTTCTTACATTTCTCCCTAAAATTCTACCATGTACCCTTTTTTACAGTTTGTTGTTTTCACTATTACAAAGTTACCTCATTGGGATGTGTGTGTGTGTGTGTGTGTGTGTGTGTGTGTTTGTACACACATGCATGAACACATGCACATGCCTGTGAATACCTTGTTGTTCTCATTGTTGATTTTAGTTTGAGACAGTATCCCATTTGGTAGCCCAGGCTAACCTGGAACTAATGATCAACCTCCTTGGCCTCCCAGGTGTTGGGTTAAAAGGCATGTGCTACCATGTACAACTAAATTTACCTTTTAAAATACCCATTTTTAAGCTGAGCATGGTGACACATGTTTGCAATGTCAGCAATGGGGAGGTAAAGTCCAACTGATGCCTGTGCTCTACTGGTCACCCAGCCTACCCTGTTTTGAGCATCTCAGGCTACTGAGAGACCCTGAGGAATGACATCAACATTGTCCTCTGACCTCCACATGCTCACTCACACAAATACACCTATATACACACAAAGACATACAAACATACACAGAAAAAAAATAAAGAGATCACCTAATCTGTTGCTAATAGAAACATTACTGCCTCAGGCTCAGCAAACTTCCTTTGGTCTCTTACTATTTTTAATCGTTCATTAGAGCTTCTGTTCTTACTACCTTTGACTGTTAATCTGACACAGCCTAGTGTCATCATCTGAGAGCAGGATCTCAACTGTGGAATTGCTCAGATCAAATTGGCCAGTAGACATGTTTGGGGGAGATTATCTTGACGGCTAATTGATGTAGGAGAGCTCAGCCCACTGTGGGAAAATCCATTCCTGGTCAAGTTATCCTGGGCTGTACAAGGAAGTTAGCTAAATAGGAGCCTGTGAACTGAGCCAACGAGTATTGTCCCCTGTACTTCCTCACTACAAAGTGAGTTCCTTGACCAAAGGTGGTTGTGATTTGAAAGAAAATGCCTCCCTACCCATAGTATTATGTATTTAATCACATAGTCCCCAATTAATGACACTATCTGGGAAGGTTTAGGAAGTGTCTTAGTTAGGGTTTTACTGCTGTGAACAGACACCATGACCAAGGCAACTCTTACAAGGACAACATATAATTGGGGCTGGCTTACAGGTTCAGAGATTCAATCCAGTATCATCAAGGCAGTAGCATGGTGCCATCCAGACAGGCATGGTGCAGGAGGAGCTGAGAGGTCTACATCTTCATCTGAAGGCCTCTAAGAGAAGGCTGGCTTCCAGGCAGCTAGGACTAGGGTCTTAAAACCCAAGCCCACAGTGACACACCTACTCCAATAAGGCCACACCTCCTAATAGTGCCACTTCCTGGCCCAAGCATATACAAACCATCACAGAAAATATGCCTTTGCCAGAGGAAGTATGTCACTCAGGTGAGATTTGAGAGCTAAAGCCTAATGTCCTTCCAGTTCATTCTTTGCACTTCACACTGTGGTTCAAGAGGCGGAGCTCCCAGGCTCCTGTTTCAGGTGCCTTGCCTGCTGCTCACGGTAACTCCTCCCCTACATGCTAGACTCCTACCACCCAAATAAGCTCTTCCTTCTACAGTTTGCTTCAGATCATGGTGTTTTATCACAGCCACAGAAAGTAACTAATATAGAGATAATTCTGTATGGAATGGTAAGCATGCCTGCCTTGACTTGTGGTGCGCTGCTGCGCATGCATAGTCTCCCTCCTGAAATCGCCATTAAACACCAGTAAGGCGAATGCCTGAGCAGCCGGTAACTGTCAAAAACTGACGCAGCCCGACGTGTCATATCTGCCGAGACGCATCAGCCAATAGAGTAGGGACACGCCGACCCGATGGGTATATAAGGAGAGCTCCTCTTCCCCTCTGGGTCTTTCCTCATTTTCATTGGAATAAAGCTTGCTGCAGAAGGATCCTGGTGTCCGAGTCCGTTCTTGCTGGCGAGAAGGTGACGCGGGTCACATTGACTTCCTATCTTGACATCGTTCAATGATGAACTATGACCTAGAAGTATAACCCAAACTATCCTTTCCTCCCTTAAATTGATTTTGGTCACAATGTTTCCCATAACAACAAAAAATTAGAGACGATCTTAGAGATTATTTTTATGCTGATATTCTTGTCATTTGAAGATAATGAAAGTTTTGTTTTACTTTCCAAATTTCAAACCTTTCCTTTGGTGAAAGGTTATTTTAAACATCAACAGTACCCATTAGACTCTTGGCACAAGATTTCATGATGGAGTTGGTGTCTTTTTTTCTTGCTTTGGACTTTATAGGGAATACTGCTTGTTTCACCACTGACAATGATATCTAGTAAGATTTAATAGATGCCCAGATTTGAAATGACATATTAATCCATGAGCTTCAACCTCTAGAATATAACCACTGCTAAGCTGCTCATCTAGGCTGTGGGCTTCTTCCTGATTCACCCCTTCCTTGGTGAATGGATGATCCACTATCCCAACCAGAAAATCTGGGAAGCTGTTGAGTTTTCTGGATTGGTTTTAGGACCAATCCATTTTATTGTGCCTACTTCTCTGTGCCTTTTGATACTCCTATTCAGAGAATGTATTGGAGTTCTAACATCTGTTTTCTTTGGGCCATCAATCTCATTAAGATTATGAGCCTCCTAGCAGCTATTGGAGCTACCATCCAGAGACAAGATTGATAAAGCCTATATCATGGGTATAGATGCCCCCAACTGAACAAAATCTTCCCTATGGAGCTTTGCAATTCAGTTCCTTGATCCTGCAGGACTTACCTGCTGCTCTCAACAAACACAACTGGCCTACTCTTTTCTTCCTAGGATATCTCTTTCTCTACTATCTCTAAAGTATATAACTTTGCCTGTACTCTGCTTCAGTTCCACAGAGGTGATAATCTCAGCAATTACATTGTTATGGCATGCCAGGGGCAAGTGCTATTGGACATAGCACTATGACATTGTCCTCTTGCCAGCCAGCTTCTGTGAAATCCACCTTTAGAATTCCATCCTCAGGGTCGTCCTGCCAGCACATCTTAGAAGGGGTTCCTTATATGCAAAGGCTAGGGCTGTGCTGTTGGGGATGTGCCACATTGTGGGACTATTCCTCTGGGAAAAAAAGTACTTAAACAGATTAAGGAAAAGTAGACAGAATAGAGAGAAGTGAATAACAATGTCATCTCTAGTAAATTGCAGCCTTGGCCTGATCCAGAAGATCACGATCAAGATGCCTTCCTCTAAGACCAATGAGTGGCCTTTGTTCCTGAACCAAAATGTCACAATGGGGCAGCCCATTAGTCAAGACCTCTTAGGCAAAGAGGCTTGTGCCAATGGAGCACACCTGTCAGCAATGGAGCCTGTGAGACATTAGGGACTTGGCATACCCAAGAAAGGGGACCCAGCTAGCTGCTATTGCACCTATCATGCCCCCAAACTCTAAAGCAGTGTCAAGAGAAATGTCTACTCTGGTCTGCAAATTCCCTCATCTACCTTTTAGCTCTGAATTTAGCTATTGTCTCAATGTTCTCAACCCACTTGAGCTGGAATTGCTGTCGTGACACTATTCCACTGAGACTCCCCTTGTCAACAGCAGCCACCTCATCTGCAAAGTCTACACAAGTGCTCACTTCTCTGTCCTTCACTTGGGGCTTTTAAACCCCCGCCCCAACCTTTCTGTATCCTGCCTCTCTAACTGGGTTTTCAATACCATCTTCAGGTTTCTACTAGAACTCCAGGCTCCTATCCAGTGCTATCTCCCCTGGACATCTATCAATCATTTCAAACCTCATGAATCTGGATTTCCTTCCTCTCCTCTTCTCCCTTGTCCACTCATTCTAGGTTGGCAGATAAATACCTGAGTTTTTCTTTTTTCCCCTGGTTCCTCTTACTGTACCTCTGATCGCAAGCCTCTCAGCAAGTGTGGCAACACTCTCTTAGAAGCATGTCTGCGTTGGTCTGATCTGTCTTTATCTCCACTATAGCTTCTTCATTTAAAAGCTATGTTCTTAACCTGGGACTTTATTGGTGACCTTTTCACTGGCCTCCTCAGCAAATAGTCTAGCCCCAAAGTGAAATTGTCTTGGTTTGTAAAGCCCACGAAGTTTGCTGTCACATGATCTCCACCTAGCCCTATCTTTATCACAGTAATTAATCTGAATTTCCATGAATAGAAGTATCATGTTGCTCAATATTGTTGGGTTCCCAGGAGCTCTGTGACCTAATTTGGGAAACATAGGTCTCCTTAGACAGCGTCATGTTTGTAGGAAGGAGGTCCAGGCAAAAAAGTGCTAGAATCTCACTTCTTTTTTGCAGACATCAAAGCTGACATGAAACAAGGCAAAAGGGGTGGACCAAGGAACAGGGGAAAAGGGAATGAGAGGCCACTGACAAGATCCTTCACTGGTTGATAGAGGATAAAGACACATTTTGCTTAGCACATTAGGTTATTGTGAGCTCAAAAATAAAATAAGTCTGAAAGATTTTGTGAAGTACAGAGTTAGTGGAACTTAAAACAAGAAATATAGGCTAAGGAACTGGAGAGATAGTTCAGCCATAAGAATACTTCCTGCTCTTACAGAGGACCCAAATTGGGTCTCCAGCATCCACATGGAAGCTCACAGCTGCCTGTTAACTCCAGTTCCAGGGCATCTGACACCCTCTTCTGACCTCCACGGGTTCCTGTATTCACATGGTATACATGCAGGCAAACATTTATACACAAATATTTTAAGGGTTAAAAAAAATCACATAAACACTATTTGACATAGAAAAAGGTCCTCTTGGCTTGGTTCATTTATATAAAGAGGCAGAAAATAACTATGTATCTATTTTAAAAATTGAAACCAATGCATATAAAAATATCAAAACATTTTCATCAAACCTGCCAACAAAAAGAGAGATGATAGAAGACATGGAAGGCAAGCAGGAGTGGTAACTGCAGCAGATGACGGAGACAAGGGACAGCTATCTGGATGCCACATCCCAACATCACGCTTCCATGTCAACTTTTAAAACTATACCAAGGTTTTGAATTTACAGATGAACCTATGTGTGGGGACTGGGTGGCCAGTGCTGAGGCCTAGAAGAGACCCTTAAAGAGTGTACATGCTAACAGCTTTGTCCCCAGCCTGCATATTATTGGGAGATAAGAGATCCTTTAGGTGTTAGAACTTAAGAGAATATTGGAATTTTTCCCCAACCATAGACTGAAATAGCTGAAATCATGAGTAAAAGTAAACCTTCTTTACTTTTCATCTCTTGACCACTTTGTCACTGAGTTGGGATGTTGACTGACACAATGAGTTGTTTGCTGTATGTACCCAGAACAATCTGCTCAGATTTTTGGGATTTGCCATCCACTAAGTCCCAAATAAAGTTTAAAAGGCAGGACATTTCTGAGTTCAAGATTAACCTAGGCTACAGAGCAAGTTTCTGTCTCAAAAAACAAAACTTCATATGCATGCAGTTGATACAATAAGGAGGGACATTGCCTAGCGAAAGAGAAGGACGTCAGGTACACACACCAAAATAACCCTGGAGATGAGTGTGAACGTCCAAGCCTGCTGATCCCTGAGTCCTTGACTTTCCTAAATGACACTCTCATAATAGGCTGAGACACAGCTCATTATGACTGGAGACTCTCAAAGGTCAAGTCAAACCATTAAGTGACCATTGGCACATAGGACTTCAGACAGAAGTAAAAGAGGTTTATGGGTCTTGGGTAGAGATAAAGTTCTCTTTTAGGTCTTGTTCAAATGTCATCTGCCTTATGAGACCTCTGAATACCTTTCTGGGCTGCAATTGACTCTTTCCTTCTACGCTTGAGTTGTGCCTTACCCCCACTTCCTCCACTCACCTCTATCCTATTTTTTCCCAGTCTCTAACCACTTTACAACAGCCCATACAGCTCTTACCACCATCACTGCTGCCTGTACACCACTATAAGTTAAGTTCCGCAACCTAGAGGCTCATATATTTTTACCCCTGGCGGTTCCCTGGTTCAAGCAGCAGTGACTAACCCAGAACATCTCCTTAGAACACACCTGACTGGTGAATGGGGAGCAGCTAGTTCAGAGTCATGTTGAGATGTCAGAATCAGCAGGTGAGGGAGAGCTAGGGCCAGTTTTGAAACTAGATACCATTAGCAAATACTTCTAGGTGTGAAAAAAATATAGGAAACAAACTTTTTTAAGCAAATTTTTATTTATATCAAAATACAAAACATTTCTGAAGCAGAGTAATGTTACATGAGGAGTAATTAGATACTAAACGTTTTGTAATCAGCTTAGCTTGCAATGTTCCCAGGGGGACCTTCACTGACTACACATCTAGTTGTTGGATGTGTCTTCTTTCTCTCTCTTTTCCTGTGTTTGCTTATGTACTGGTGTTCACAGATATGGACATGCAGTGTTACTGGGGATGAGTTGGTTAGTTTCAGCAAGCCTAGAAGCACCAGCAGGTGGAGCCTAGAGTCACAGACCAGGTCAAGGCCGACTGTAGATTTCCTCCCAAATAAATCTGGGCTGGTGCTCAACTTTACACTGACAAGTCTGAGGCCAAAGGAATCACTGTCCTCAGCAGCCAGGGCAGGCATTATTGATTAGGACCATGGAGCAGGTACAGCTATGGGTCAGCCACAGTGAGGCCTTCTCAATGGGCTAAGAAGCCCAACCAGGCCAAGGAAGAGGAGATGCAGAGATCCCTGGAGGAATCTTTGTCCCCAAGAAACTAGGCAAGGGCTAGAGAGAAAAAGGGTTCCTCTCAGCCGTAGGCGGTTAGGATTTGGTAGCTGAGGTGCCTGCCCTGTGGGACAGGCCCTTCACAGATACTTAGTTTGGAGATTTTTGAAGGGGGAAAAGCACCTGTTTGAGAGTGTAGCTGTTTCTGATACACCTCCATTACTAACCTACAAGAAAGGGGAAATAGGAAAAGGGAAGGGGCATGCCCCTCTCTCCCACAGCCAACCCACACCCAGGCCAACCTGGGTCTCCCTTTCAGTCCCAGGTAGTGCATGCACTTTGGCACTATGTCCTGGTGAGCTCATGCACACGTGCACACACACATGCACGCACATGCATGCCACACACACACCAACACCTGCTTTCCCTTCAGTATCTGCTCAGGCAGAAGATGGGTATCCCACCTCCACCATCATTTTCTGCTCCCAAGAGATCCCCTGGCCCGCAGGTCCCCAGCAGCCAGCCCCAGGCTTGACGCACACTGGCATTCCCAGGCTTTTGAGAAGAGTAACAAAGCAGGGGCTCCCCAGAGACAGGATATAGAGTGTAGAATATGTCATAAGGCTTTGGTACAGCACCAATTTAATGTCCGTGTGGTTTGATTTTTGTTATCTTTTAGAAGAAAAAAAAAGGTTACTGAAAAAATAGTGTTTTTATTTACTTTTCTGTTACATACCTGAAGTTCAAAAAGTATGCCTTTAGTTGCCATCCAAATTCACACTCAAAGGTGTTCTATGTGCAGCTGTACAATGTGTAGTTTAACTTTAATTTGGAATCAAAGTCAGCCCGTGATAACTGACTTTAACTAATCCATACATACATACAGAGAGAAGAAAGGAGAGAGAGAGAGAGAGAGAGAGAGAGAGAGAGAGAGAGAGAGAGAGAAACACAAAAGCTACCCCTAAATCTCCCACCCCAACCCACTAAGGAAAAACATCTAATAGAGACAAAATACAGCAAGCTCTAAGGAACCAGTAGGACGAAGCGGACTGATCCCGTCCAGCTGGCCTCTTCAGGAGCAGCACCATGAAGCACCCTAGCGTCGTGATGTAATACTCAACATTCAAGAAATAGAAATGAGGTCTGAACCATCTTCATGAGAAGACTAGGCATGGGTGGGAAGAGCCCCAACAAAAGCCAAAGGAAGAGAAAAGGTTTGAAATGAGAGCAAGAATTCTCATGACGATATTGATAGTCATGTCCAGATACGGTAAGACTAACAGCCCGGAGGTTGCCAGTTGCAAGAGGTGTACAGTCTGTGAGGGACCTGGCAGCAAGCACCAGGATCCTTCACCTCCCCACTGCTGTGTGTCTACACACTAATGGGACAACAGGAGGGAAAGAATTCATACAAAAACTGCCTTTAACTGTGTGAGGGAAGAACTATGTCCAAAATGATACAGTTCCTCCTCATGAAAGAGAGAAAAGGTGGCAATGAAGGGGGCCCCAGAGTTGTGACCAAAGCAGGGCACCCTCTGCTCAGTCAAGGACTGTATAAGGACAGGTAACTTGGGAAAGCACGCCCAGCCCCTGCCCTCAGTCTCCGGCCCCACAAATGGCAGTTAGGAAATTAAATCTAAATGGAGCTTTAAGACTTTCTGACAGTGCATCCAGGGCTCAGGTGAAGAGAACACTGGTCAGCTGCCCCCTTTGTGATACCTCAGTCTCATGTTCCAGCATAAAGGTCATTCCATAGAGCAACTCCTTTCAGTCACTTCCTCGACAACAGAACAAAACCCCCTACTCCAACATCATGATCTCCCTCTCACCCACAGGAGGGGGCTGTGTCCTGTCCCTTATCTCATGCTTTTGTATTGACCAACCACGTAGTACCTATAGCACAAGGTAAGGCCCAGGCAAGTGGTAGAGGCACTCCTTTCCCCAAGGCTCCTGGTTAAGGATGGTGTGGAAAGGACAGAGCTGCATCAACCCTTGGGAGAGCAACTTTCAGATGTTTCCACATTCATTCCATAGACAGAGGTAGCCAAACTAAGTCTCCTTAGATTTCCCCTATCTTCTACCAAGAAGAAAGAGCATCACAATTCAACAAACCTCCCGTGACTTAGGGACCAAGGTGAATCACAAGTATACAAAATAGTTCAGGATCTTGGCAGTGGCTTTCTCACAACACCCTTCCCAAACACCAGTCCCATTAACTGAGAGATTCAAAGTGAAGACAGCTTGCTCTTTCCATACATAATCAGACCCTGGCCTTCTTAGCTCTGTGCTCCCTTAGGGAAAGCTGGCTCTCCTGTAGAATAGGTGATGGATGTTGGGCCTCCATTCCTTTCTCCTCCAATGTACACCTTGCACCGTCTTACTGAGGTCTGGGTCATAGAAAGGGTAACAGTAACATATTCCCCAAGCCCTAAAACTTCAAGGTGAAGGACGTGTCCATCTTCCCATCTCCAGAGAGGAGTCCAATTGGACATCATGAAATAGGAGAGCAATCTTATGTACCTTGATGCTGCTGAAGTTTCTAAGAATCGTGGAAAGAGTGAAGAGTCAGAGCAAACCTGGGCTTCATGGAATATGAGCCCTGAGATGCTGACATGTCTGGTATCTTATGACCGGAAGTGAGGCAAAGAAAAGAGATGAGCTCTAAGAGCAAAACAAAAAACAGCAACGGAATCCCCTCTTTGGTAAGTGAGAAGGGGACTCAAGCTAGTAAGGGACAAAGAATTTGCTGTTCTTCCTCTTGTCCAATCTCTCAGGAAATCTACAAGAAACACCTGGCTATCATCCTCCCCTGGCCTCCTAAGAAGGCCCCCTGTAAGGTGGGGCACACTGCCAGTAAGACCCAGTGCTGCAGTCCAGTACTATATGGACCACAGGAGAGCCCACTTTCTCACAACATCCTTGGACATTTTTGAATATTTTGAAAAGATCATCAAGGGAATCATAAGGTCTCCATAAGGGTCAGGAGTTAGATTCAAGCTCCACTCTACTCTACTCTGCCTATCACCCCCAGAACCCCCCCCCAAAAAAAAAACCTTCCCATGGTTGAGGCATCTGGAATAAGCTCTTGGCTAGCATCATGTTTTGTTTTGGTGGAGGGGGGCACTTTTGCCTTTTCTTAAGTAAGAAGCATGAAGACTGGAGAAACTACAGCCTGAGTCTCCCCTGGCTTCTCCATCAGCTTCAAACACGTCACTCTGATCACTTGGCACATGAAAAAGAAAAAGCTAGCACCAGGAGACGCCAGCTAAGGCTGAAGGGCAGGTGGCCCTTGCAGCATATGTGAGGTCTTGAATTCTCCAAGAGGTATTCTTCAGAGCACACAGTTTCCTTCCCAAACACAAATGAACTCCTCCCCAAATCTCCTATCCACACCCCACTCTTCCAATACATTATTAATTTTCAGAGTCCCGGGCAAGGAAGATAGCAATGAAATTCACCCCTCACATTCTGACCAATGTCAGTCCCTTGTTCCTGATCTTCCATTAAGTGTTCTGGAACTAGACTGCCTCATTTCCGACAACAGTTTATTTTCCAATTAAAAATAAATGAAAAAGCACAGATGCTATATTTATACTAGATATCACATTCATGCTGGTTCCAAGACTCTGCAGCAATAATTACCAGGGTGTATCTTCTCCAAGACTGAGCCCACGCAGTCAGCTTCAAAAACCTCACTACCACCTTCCACAGGAACTGCTTGAGCCCAGGGGCTACAAGGCAGAACAGGTGTTACCAGAAGACGTAGAGGATCTGAGCTCCCTCTGTCCAAGATGCTGAGTTAGATCATCATTTCCAGGGAACCGAGTATCAGCCCTTAGCCATAGCGGTATGGATTCATGCTAAGCTCTCCGTCATCCTTTCTATACTGAGCACATCTACCAAACAGCATGAGTTAGGGAGTTAGGGAACCTTCGTGACAGGAGACATACAGATCTGGCAGCGTTGGGCCTTCGGTTCACTTGTCCTTTCTACAAATGACTTTCGTTTTTTTTTTTTTCATATATACACATATCTACCAGAAAGACTCGAGAAGCTTCAAACATGGTCTGTCTCGAGGAGGGTGGAGAAATAAGTGGGATCAAGGCATGAGCTAGCACCCCGGACCACCTGGGGGAGGCGATACTGCTCAAAGTGTCTCTAAGCACAGGTACAAAAATAAAGCAAACTATGACTTCATATAGATATATAGATATATAGATATGCTAGATAGATAGCTTTATATAAGTTTTCTTTATATTTATATATATGTGCAGAGGGCACGAGCCCCACTCCTGCCCGGTTTACACTGGTTCTCCCCCACAATCCCCCCAACTCCCCATGTGGACAACTTACCTGAAGCTCCCACTGTTAGCCACCACTATTGCATCTGAGTCTTAGCTCCCTCCCCAGTAAGTCTCCTTTTGCCTTAAAATAGAACAAGTTATATATATTTATATAATTTTATATACAATCTCCATAAAAATACACTCAAGGTGGCATATTATGAGTATGACCCTCCTGCCAAAGCAGAAGTTTGTCTAGCAAAGAAAGAGTCAGCCATAACTAAGCCTGATGCTACCCAGGCAAAGCGGTGTCGCTATGATTCCCTCACACCCACACTTGCATCAAACACACATACAAAGCACACGCATACAACACACACACTGCACACACCACACACACATGTATACATCACACACATCACAGATACTCATACCCATCTATTACACTTAATTCTGAACACTGGGATAATCAGTTGGCTAGGGGTTCATGGCCAGGCAGACAACCTGACACCTGTAGAGAAACAAGTAAGATTATTCCACTTCTCTGACCCAGCCAGGGCAATGTCAATCCATCACAGACTGCTCAGTTGTTTTCAATAGGCAATATAAATACTCGGTGACAGAATAGGGAAGTTTCCCTTCCAGGGTTTGCAAGGTAACTATGAGGAGGCTTATTCTCCACCAAATAGATTAGGTTCCTAAGCCAAAAGGAAGGCAAATGGCCCCCAAGTCCCCACCACCCATATGAGGAGCAACAGGCATTTTACCTAATCATAGTTTATGTGAAAACCCCAGAGGTCACCCCAAAGCATACTTTCAGTATTTTAAGGTTGAAAATGAAAATCCCCTTCCCCAGTCCAACCCCTACACCTTCTCCAATTCTCTTCCTAACCCAAGCACCTCCCTAGTGTAAACCATGCACAAGCCAGGGGTCCTGGAGCCACACGCAGGTGGGGGCAAGAAGGGAAGAGAGCCTGGATGGAATGAATGTGGGTGGAGGGAGAGCTTCCTCTGCACTTCCTTAAAACAGATCCAGGAAGTCAATGACAGTGGAAGGTGGGATTGGTGGGACACATTTCTTCAAGACCCAAAAGAACAGCAAGCTCACTCACTCTTGTTGCCATGTAGTTAAGTTGGGTGGAAAAGGTAGACAGTGGAGGCCCTGGCTGCGAGCTGAGTCCTTGTGCTGCTTTGGTTGAATTCCCTAGCCAGTGGTACAATGCTGATCACTCTTCACCAGTACTCCTAAGAATCCCTAACTGCTGCAGTTGACCCACTGCAGAAGAGAATGTCTAAGTGGTTCAATGGCCCGATGCTGATCTACCCAACTATTTAGCAGTTATTATTTAGTTAATGTCCCAACTCTTCCCCCTCGTAATACAGGAAAAAGATTTGCACTAATGCATCTTTTTAAATCTCTACAGAATTCCCAATGATCTAGGAGTGTCTTTAGACCAGATTCAATTGATTAGGGATTATTATTATTTTAAATGAGGTCATGAAAAAACTTCTACACTCTTGGCAATCCAAGACACCAAACATCTGGTGCAGACAGCGTATTTGTTCCTGAAAGCTTATTTGGAAGTATAGACAGGGGCCCAGACACAAGGCTCTGGACTCGTGCTGAGTCAGCATTGAAGGTGAAGGTGGTTATAAGCCAACCCCATGCAAACACCACGTTGCAGGAGTTGGGAAGAGTTCTTAAGAGTCCAACCAGAGCTCTGACTCTCAGTTTATTGACTTCTCTTAAAGAGATCTTCAGTTTCCCCTCTTGATCCAAGAGGAAGTTCTATAGAGTAAGGAGTACACAATAGATGGTCTCTGGTTTCAGATGAAATTATTTTACTTCTCATAGCTACAGCATGGTATCTTTAACCTATCAAAGGAAGAGAAACTGAAAACGAAGCCTCTAGTCACGAGGTCACTGTGTAGCCTCCAGGATGAAGGCATTCTCTATAGCTCAAGAAGAAAACTGATAAGACCGGAGGCCCCACCTCCTCTCCACCATCAGCACCAGTGTCCACTGGGCACTTTCAGACACAGCCTGCCACAGTAGCCATGAGAATGAGGACCAAGCTCCTGAGAACAACCGTTCCCTCTCCACTGACAAGGACCACTCTCCCACTTTTCACCAAGAAGCTCCATAGACAGAAAAAAAACTGAAGAAGTCTGTGTTCGGCAATCAGGGTTAGAGTTCTAGTTCTAGAAGCAGAAATGCCCTGCCTTAAGCACACTTTCTTCTCAAGGTCAAGTCTGCCCACAATCTGTTTTCGGTGGCTCCATCCCTCCCACACCAGGGGTACCTGCCCCTCACTGCCCTCCTTGGCAATCACTCATTTCCTTGTGATGAGCCTCCACATCTGTATAGTCTGGGCTGGTAGAGTCCCCAAAGAGAACTAGAAGCTTAGTGCCCTGTGTGAATCTTAACCTTGTCATCCCAGGATTCCTTGATTTACAGACGACTGATTTATGACTCCATCCTTCTAAGTTTCTCATCAGGCCTTCCCTCCACTCTCTAACAGTCTAACTTCCCTTCCTCAATCACACTTGCCCTATCAACTACTGCATTCAATGAAGAATGGCTGCTACCCACATCCTGAGCCTGTTCCCAAAGAGACAAAGATAATTAGCATGGCTCTGAGCCCCCATTGTATTGGAGCCTGCACAAAGGGTAGGGCCAGGCCAAGGAGCACTAGTGAAAAATGCTCAGGATCCCAGAGAAAGCATTAGTTATAGTAGTACCTCCCATGCCCCCCCCCAACTCTGCTCTTGACTCTATCCTCCCACCCCCAAGTCCCTGCAGTGCCCCCAAAGCACATTTTACATGCAAGCAAAGCAAACCCAAACCATTAGCTGTTTACTTCCTAGAGTTCTCTATATACTAACAAAATGTACTTATCTATAATTTCCCCAGTCCACCCCAAGCCCTCTTAAAGGGTTTTTCTACCAAAATCAGAAGAAACGACCTCAGTCTCAGACTCAGATCCTAGGAAGCAACTACAATGTCCTAATGTTCTGGGATGCCTCCCCTGAAGCTACTGTGTGCCAGTCTCACCAGGAGGGGGAAACAAAGGAATCCTACCCCTCAATCCTACCCAGCTTCCACTGCAGAAGAAGGGCAGAGGAATGAGCAAATAAAATCTGTTCAATCTCAAATAGGTTATATCACTGTGACAAAAATAGAGAACACACTGAAAAGAAAATGTCAATAATTGTTCTAACCCACCTTGCTGAAATCTCCCCCAAATACATAACCCAGGCCCCTAGAGATGAATACAGATCTTGCTCACACTGTGCAATGTGGCACCATTCCTGCTGAGAAAGACTCTCAGACGGCCTTTTCTTTCCTGCCCTAGTCCCTCTACAAAAATTGGGAAGATGGGCTAGCCATTAGACAGGAGCTAGCTCTAGACACTGGACCAATACCCACCAATTACCATGAGCACATAGAACTCCACTCAGAGATTGGAAGCAAGATCTGTGTGCTCAGCCATCACATCAAGAAACAAGATTCACTTCTTATTTTTCATCTTCTTCCCATCAAATAATTGCAATCTTTCTGTGCCCTTAGAGAACCAGTTTATGCTCTTCCTGGCTGGTAGCTTAAACACTGGGATAGTATTTCCTAGTACAGTGCAGAAGGAAAGTCACAAAAAAATACCAAGTACAGAAATAGGTTTTGGACTGAGTTACTTCCGCAAGGCTCCCAGACCCAAAGGGGAGGATTTGGAAGACATGATCCCCTACAGCAAGAAAGGTGAAAGCCCTAGAAAGCTCAGTAGTGGTCACTGCTAAGTTCAGAGAAAGAGTGTAAAGGTAATTGGTCCCTAGAAGTGGATACACCCCAACATCACAATTTCTAAACAGACTGTCAAACACGTGCTCACACCTAGCAATTGAGATGGTGCCTATGACACCCTTGTCAGCCACTGACCATGAGGATTGTATCTGCCAGTTGGCTTTGCAGTCATCAAAAGAAGGGCTGAAACAGTTTCCTAGATTTCAGGAATGCTGCTGGCCACCAAGAAAAGTCACAAGAAGGAAGACCTCTTAGGAGAAGACTGCATGAGAGGCCACTTTGGAATGGGTAGAACTTGTGCCCCTTCTGAGCCCAGGGGACACAATAGCACAGCTGTCACCCAGTGGCCAGTCAAAAGCAATTCCCACCATTTGGTCAGCAAGGCAGAGGTAAGGAGCCCTGCCAGAGGCAAGAAGAGGAAGAAGGAGTCAGCACCTGTGTTAGCCCAGCCTGCAAGCCCAGCCTGCAAGCTTAGCCATGCTCTGAGGATCTAAGCTCACAAGGTTTGGCTCTTGGCCCTACAACATCCCAAAGAAACAAAGTCTTCAATCGTGACTTCTTCTCCGTTGTAACCTCAAGGCCCAGACAGTGACCAAAATTCTCAGGAGGGTCCTCAGAACAGTTGTCCAGGTTCAAAACAAAGTTTACCAGCACTGACACCCTGCCTTTACATTTCATGGTTCAAGAATCATGTGATGTAAGAGAGCAAGCAAACACTACAGGCTAGGCCAGTATGAGTCTCCAAACACTACCCCAGTATTTCAGGTAGCCTTGTTCCCAGTAGCCCAAAGACACTGAGTTAGCAGCCCATGGTGTCACAGTGGAAGAAGCAGTGTGTCACTTCTGAAAAAGGACATTAGTCTTCCAACCCAACCCTTCTACGTCAGAGTTGAGGTCCAGGGGGACAGTGGTCTCCAACATCTCTAAGAATCACATCAGTTGGAGGAATCTAAGGTATGTGGCCCTAATCTCAGAGCAAAAGAAACTCTGCCCTCCGCACCTCTTTTTCCCATATCTAGAAGAAAGCTGTGGTGGTGTGGCTTGCATGGTGAAGCCGCAAGTGTGGAGTCCATGCCCAGCTCTCTAGGAGAGAGCAGGGAGCACCAAGGCCTGGCTGCAGAGATGCAGTCAATTCCCCAAGATGGAAGCTCTGAAAAGGAAGATTCCTAGCCCCTGGGACATCATCAAAGTCACTAGGCTGAGTGACCAGCAGCTTCTGTGGGACCAGCAGAAACCTTCCAGTAGGCATGGCTAATGCCCAAGGCAGTCACTGGAGAGATGGATACAGCAGCACCAAGAAGGAATACTTCTGGGAGCTGGCAGTTCCCACTACTTTAGGCTAAGCCAGAGGGAAGGAGAGGATGGGCCCACTCTCTCTCTTTTTGACTCTTGAGTAACACCATCACCTTTTAAGAAGCGAGACAAGCATCTAATTTCACAAATGGCATTAGGAAAACTTTTGAGTGCTAACAGATTGAACCAGGACAAGATTTGGACAGAGAACAGATTAGGGCCCTGGTGCCTACCCACCACCCCTTCCAACTTCATTCCTGTGCCTCAAGCAGTTCTACATAGGAACAGTGAGGAAAGAGCACCCCAGAAATCAACAATATAAGGCACCCCCATTTCTTCATCTCAAGCGCTAGAGATTGAGTTCAGGGGGTGGAGAAGGACCCCCAGGGCAGAGCAGACTTGGCAGGCAGCACACAGAGAGTATGCCAAGGAGCCACAGGCAGCTCCCACAAATGGCAATTAATCAATCTGGGGAATTAGCAGACACAAAAGAGAAGGCGGAGCCAATCGGCAGCGAGGGAGCCCAGCTCAGAGTGCTGAGCAGAGATGGGTATAAACAGAGCTTGCGGCAGTTCAGTGCTCATCACAGGTGGCTACAGAACAAGAGGGCCTTTGGCTGAAGGGCTCTTAGCCCTGGCTGGACCAGACGAGACTGAGGCACAACCACATGAGCAGGGGATTGTACACCAGGCCTGCCGATCAGCCCCACTGCTAAACAAGCACTACATCTGTGGTGAGTGCTGAACTGCAGAAGAAAGTAGCCAGTGGGCCTTAAGCTTAGCCATGCTTTCTTCACCTAGCAAGCAGGCAACAAAGGCCCGGGTTTAGTTCAGGTGTTAACTTGTTGCTAACTCACCAAACAGGGTGCTAGGAATCATGGTGGGACCCCATTTCTGTTCCAGATGGGAGAGGCTAGATAGAACAATGGAGAACTCAGCTGGAAAGCATGAATCTTGTTTCAGCCTGAATGATCTCCCAAGACAGACAGGAGGACACCCACCAATTCATAGCAGGTCCTGCTCACAAAGCCCACTGTTAAAACATCTTCCTCAGTCTCTCACTGACCACAGGGAGAAAAAGCACTTTGCTTCAATGTACATATATATACACATAGAGAGACCCACCAACTACACACAAGTGCATCTGTATCTGTATCTATATCTATATATATGTGGAGTTAGGAAGGCAGGATATAACTCTAACCCCCTCCCAGGACTTGGAAAACTGAAACAAATGCAGAGTACTAAAAGCCATTGCTTTCCACTTCCTCACTTCCTAAGACATTTGAAGAGGTGAGAAGAATTAATCTAGCAAAGTGGGAGAGGAGACGAAGAGATAGATGTTTTCCATCCCCATATACTCCCAACTCTGACCCACAGTTAAAAGCTCTTCCCCCAGTCATCTGTCCCATGGGCAAGGCTAGCTGGATAGATAGTGGGGGAGAGGCCCCTACTGGCATGAGGGCCAGTACACACAGGACAAGGGCCTGAGCCCATCCCATGATGGGCAGAGGAGGACAGGGCCCTGTACAATGGTGCCTTTCTGCCCCTTTAGCCTAGCACCCCACTCTGGGGGACATTTAGAATGATGTCAAGTCATAGCAGAGTAGCGTGGCCTGGGTCATCGTGATCCACGCTGTTGAGGATGGCCGTCTGGTCTTCTGGAAGCTGACGGTGGCACAAGTCTGAAAGCCGGGCAAAGGGATCAGGACGAGAGTGTCTCTTCTTCTTTCGGAGGCAGACAGCTTCGTCGGGCCACAGAACCTGAGAGTTGGGAAGCTGCTGAGCCTGGGAGGCAGAACCGTCTACAGAGAAGGAGACAGACACACAAAGGAAACGGAGTGAAAAGGTGACTCAGAACCTCACATACTCCATGCATCTCCCAGGGCTGATGTCCAAGTTGCCACTGAAACCAAGGGACCATCTGTATGTATGGGCTCCATGGCCAAACGTCTGCAGAGAACCTGCTCTCTCCCCACTGGAACAACCAAAAACCCAGCCTGGAGTCAACGGAGTAAGGTAAGTATCTTCTCTTCTATGAGTTCATGTATCTCAATCATCAAGCTGTTTTAGCAACCAGTCTACACGTACTTGCTGTGCTGTGCCTCTTGGATATCAGGTGGCACTCTAGGTGGCAGGAAGCAGAGTTTCACAACATCTCTCTCATCTACTCCAAGCAAAGACAGACATTACACGAGACTTCAATCATGAGTGACAGTCAGGCCTGCATACCTCTTCCACTGCCAGGGCCAGTCCTCTGCCTCATGGCCCTTCTAGGGATCCAGTGGGAGGGTTTGTTTTCTAGTGTATACTTCACATGTGCATAGGCAGGAAGAGACCAACTTTCAAGATTTGAAAGATACAGAAACTGGATTCTCAGGCATTGCAAGTGCAATCACAAAGAAAGACGAAATATGAATGTACCAATCAATGGCCAGGGCCTTGCTTCCACCTCCCCAAGTAGTAATATCTGGCTGGAGTCTTGAACCAGGATTGTTTTCCAGAGCTGAATAAAAATGACTACCATCAACAAGAATAGTCAGTGTAGAAACCCCGAGTTAAAAGCAGGTGTAAGCCACTATGGTGGTACATGCCTGTCATCCCCATACTTGAAAGACCAAGACAATAGAATTATGAGTTTGAGGATAGCCTGGGCTACATGTTGGACCCTGCCTCTAAAAAAAGAAAAGAAGATATAAGGAGAGAAGAGAACATTAAACACAGTATGCCCTAGAGAGAGGGATGACAGTTATGTCAACGGAGTTTAAAACTTCTTGTTGCAAGGAAAAGCTTCTACAGGATTTTGTGTGAGAATGTGTGTATGTGTTTGTGCATATGTGTATATAAACATGTATGGGGAGAAAGAGCTGTAAAATCTCTATAGCTCACTGGCTGCTCTCCTAGTGGCCAAGGGATGGAAGCAAGAGGATGGAGCGCTCAAGCCCAGACATGGCTAGTTTCAGGTCAGCCTGAGCTACACAGCAAGACCTTGTCTCCAAACAATAACAAAATAATTTTCTGCTTTGCTGCCTCAATATTCCCACTCACAGACTCATTAGGAAAACAGTCATCCCCAAAGGCTAAGTGATCAATGAGCAATTGCTCTCTCTCTAGGGAAGAGCCATGTTGTCGCCTCTTTGGGATACTATAAGACTTCAGAGGGAACGCGAGGGCAGCTGCAAGGCACTGCAACAATCCAAAAGGAGAGAAAGGAACCAGAGCGTCAACATTTACAGTAAGGACAACCAAAGAAGGCCAGGTATATTGCAAAGGTTGCACCAACATACCTCCCCAAGAGGATCAGGTGTGAGTCACAAGAGTGAAAGACTCTGGGGAGAAGCTGAGCATGAAGGAAGTAATACCATTTATAGAATGGAAGACGGGTGGGAAGAGGTGGGTCTGAGGAGGATAATAAAAAACAGTTTATGAGTTATAAAGCATTCAAGTCCGAGTCCAATGGTCAACTGGAAATACAAGATTTGAACACAAGGAGAACAGATGGGCTAAAAACAGATGCCTGAGAGCTAGGAACACAGAATGGGCACAGGACAGAACATGTGGAGCTGATGTGACCTATTCTAAATAATTAGATAAAATTTGTTTATTAAAATTTACAGTTATACTCTATTCAACAGTATTTTAACCAAGGAAGGCTCATATATTCGATGGCAGTTCCATAGTGACTGTCCTGGCTAATATAAGCACTGTCTGCAATGTTCACACAGTGCCCAAGTCATCTAACGGTGCAATTCTCAGAATGTGTTCCTATCATTAAATGGCACGCATGCATACACAAAGAAATATGTACATATGCATGTATGATGTATTGTGTATATGTTTAAATTGAATGAGTTTAAATAGAACTTTGAATTCCATCCTGACCCAAGCCTCAAAACATTAATTTTTGCTGAACATGGCAGCATCCACCTGTAATCCTAGCCATCAAAAGGTAGAAGTAGGAAGACCAAAAGGTCAGGCCCAGCCTAAGCTACACAGATAGTTTCAGGCCAGCTTAAGCTGTCTAGCTAGGCCCTGTCTCAAAACAACAAGATAATTTTCTTTTTCTCTGCCTTTGTATTGCCATCCATAAACTGACAGGAAACCAGCCACAGCCAAGGGCTAAGTCATCAATGAGTTCATGAGCCTAGCCTCTGTGAAGACTTTTCCACCACCTGGCTTATTAAGACAGTTGCTCGGCAGTAGTCACCAAAGTTCTTCAAAGAAACTGCTGAGCACTCTTCCTAGACAGGCTCTCATAACATTCCTTCAAACATGGGCAGAAAGAGAACGTCTGATAAACATCAACTGCTTTTCTAAAAGGATGCTCAACTCCTCTTGCACTATTTCATTAGCTACCCACCACTCCTTGTATCAGATATACTGTAATGGAAGTACCCTTTAAGAGACGAGGAGACTTCAATCTCTCTCCTTAGAAAAGGTTAGTCACTACAGAGGCTGGCCTGGCCCATGCCACATGAGCCCATGCCTGCCCTGTGACCACTAGAGGGCTTGAAATGGTGAAGGAGAATCAACAAGGAGACAGGAATAACAGCAAGGTGTGCTGCAGAACGGGAAAGAACAGGATACTACTTAAGTTGCTCAAAAAAAAAAAAAAAAACCAGCTGAAACATTACGGTGTCCTTTCTAAAGTTGAGAGTAACAGAAAAGGCTCTACAGGCACACATACCCTCAGAGCAATGGCTCCCAGGTGGGAGGAGATGAACTGGGAAGGGAAAGTACTCAGGTATCTTTCTTGTGTTTTTATGTGAAAACCTTCTGTGCACTATTGAAAACCAATGTTTAAAGGGAAACCAAGAACAAGAGAAGCTTGTAGTGCTTCTAGAGAACACCCAAGGTTGGGATCCTGGGCCCACAGTCCTCATCAAATGGGGAAAGCACGGTGGAAAGACGAGTGGTACTTCCCACCATTTACCGGATCGTTTCTTTGACTTCGAAGAGCCCTTGGATGACTTTTTGGGCTTCTTTATCCGTTGGTATCTCAGAGCCTCCAGCCTCTCAGGCACAGCAGCGTTCCCGGGTGCAGGTGGAAGTATTCTGCAAGGAACAATTAGAGAGGCACAGGTCAGCTCCCAGAAAGGAGCCTTTGAAGAGGGCTGGAAGAAAGCCAAAGGACTGCCCATAGAAGGATGGAGGCCAGGGATGGAGTCCGGGGTGTCCACGATCATTCCTGGACACCTGCTTTCCTATTGCTCCTGAAAGGAGAAACCCAATAGAAAGCTTGAGCAGCAGGAGGCCTATCTCAGGTAGGAACCAACCTGGAGAGCAATCAGAAGACCCTAGGAAAGGAGAGAGAGACTTTAATGTAAGCCCACCACACATCACTTAGGCTGGGACAAGCAAGTGTCAAAGAAGAGTCAGTTCCTAGAACTCACCATCATCAAGACCTTAAAGTAAAAATTGAAGAGCAGATTAAAGCAGGAGGTGAGCAATTCCAGTCCCAACAAGCTGTCTCCCGTTCCAGAGACAGGAAGGGGCAAGTAAGTAGTCAATGCCCAGTGAGGCGTGAGCTCTGCAGAACCCAACTACACAGAGCCACTCCCTCCATCTACAAGATTCATCTAGAACCTCACAACTAACTGCTGTGACTCATCAACATCAGCAGGCATGTCTGCACAACACTCTGTAGACAAGACTTGGATTTCCTCAGTCTAATAAGAAAAGAAAGTAGAGGTAGATTATGACAGGACCAAGTGTTCCAATCTTATGGCTCCACAAAGTCCTTGCTGTGGGTCACTGGTCTCCAGCCAGTTCTGTATCTTAAGAGTCAACCTAAATGTTGAGATTGTTGGGAGAGGAAACTCCTATATGTTGACCTTTCTTTCTCCATCCCAGTTATGGGATGGATAAAGTCTGCCATTTAACCAGAGCCTGTGTCACCTAGGTCACAAGGGGAACCAAAATGAACTGAGAAGAGCTCAGTGTGTGACACTGTGCCTATAGAGAGAGCTTTCAAGAGTCATAAAAGAAGAAAAAGGAGAAGACATGTTATCCATCTGTCTTTCTCAAAGTAAGACAACGTGGAGCCTGAGGAACAAAGAGGGCAAGAAACAGGAGGGGCATGCTTCCTTCCCACAAACACTGGCATTGATGAGACCAGGTAAGGCAGGACATTCTAGGGCCATGGTAGACAAAGGTGTGCCCAAGCTGCTCATCTCCTTTCCCCATGTCCATCACAGTGAAGTTTTAGCAAATCCTAGTTTTAAAAAAGATACTCTGATAGTCCTGTGAGAGTCAAAGAAGTCCCCAGATGTCCATAAGCTATCTGGGGGTGGAGTGAGAGTAAGCAGGGAGCAAAGAGAAAGGAACCAAAAAACTTAGCATTTCTCCAACATGGAAGGCCTCTGCAAGCCCTGGGAGGAAGGAACTTACAGACTTATGGTTAGTAAGCCTCTGATCTCTGGAAGTAACTGGCAGAGAAGGAGCCTCCATCCTCCTTTAGGGATGCCATTTGCTCCAAAAGTCTTTTAGTGCATTGAATATCAAGAAACCCTCTCAAGTTCAAGTCAGAGGCAACTTCTTAACATTTCACAGACCCCACAGCATCTCTATACACCACACAAGTACCCATGTCCCATGGAAGAGCAGTCTAGCTCACAGTGTAAACACGTCCCCTCCAGTGACCCAATATGCCAGTGTCTAATCCCCTTCTCTTCCCCTAACCAAGCTCTACCCAGAGATCTTCCCCAAAAGCATCAGCTAGAAGGGATTTTAGAGGGAGCCCGCATCACCCCTTCTTAACTTGGACAATGAATGTTCTTTGTATTGCCTGAAAAGAAAACCAAGGACATCATGAATTCACCACCAGTTGTCATCTCTACTCCAGATCCTGGCCAGCACTCTGGAAGGCGATGTGAGGTGAGATATGTAGTCAGAGGAGACATGCATGCGACAGCCAACACAACCCTTGACACCCCACAGTTACAGCACAGTTCCTCCTTATTCCCTAGCCAATGGACAGATGTAGAAGCAGCATTAGGGCTGCCTCTCCTTTACTGTGGATGGTAGGATGGGAAAAACAAGTCACTAACACTACAGCCAGAGAAAAGGTGAAGCCACTTTCTATGTGCTCCACAGAATAGCTGTGAGTTCAAAAGCCAGTGCCAATCCAGCCAACCACAAACAGTGGGGACAGGGCACAGGCTCTAGAAGTAGCTGGTAAAGAGCATCCCTGAAAACTCCCAAGTAATCCTCAAGGCAGATGGACTTTTCAGGGGGTGAGATACCAACAACACAATGAACACATTATTACTACTGTCATTTATATTATATAACATGTTCTCAGCACTTACCATGCCAGGCACATGTCTGTAATGGGACTGAGAGGCAGAGACTAAACTAGCCATATTCCAGATGGAGACACTCAACTTTAGTGAGGAGATCAACTTATCCAGGTAGAGAGACTCTTCAGTATTAGGCTAAACTGCTCTTTAAGTAACATAGGTACAGAGGCTGTTATAGACAAAACAGACCTTTCCTGACTCACGACGCTCTCTGCTCCAGTGTCACAGGCAGAATAAGACAGACCAGGCTTGGGGCAAACGGCTAAAGTTTCATCTTCAGGCACAAACTCCCAAACAATGATACACAGAGGAAGAGAAGAGTTTTTACTTGAGAGGTGGCCATACTCCAGTCCTTCCAGGATCCTTGCTGCCAACCTGCCTGAACTCCGAGCTCAGGAATCAAGATACCACAACACAGCAGGCGATGTCTCCTGGAGGCACCAGGATATACTTGCCTAAGGCCAGAGGCAAAAATAAAAGCAAGTCTCTAGCAGGACTGGTGGGGAGAGAGGGAAGACATAATGCGTCTGTTTTGAGTGAACTATACAGAAAAGATATGAAATATTGTTCAGTAGTCTTTATGATCAATACTGAGAGCCCTCTGGGTATCAGCCCACCTCCCTTTTTTAGGAAGGATAACTGTGTTCCATGTCAATACTAAGTCTACCTGACACTGTTTCAGCTTTGAAACTTTTGGTGTTGGTGTTTGGGATAGGAAGCAGATGAAGAACTTGTAACTGTGGAATAAAGCTCTCTAGAAAAGCTGAACTTGACCTGTAGGTGAAATGGTCACAAGAGACTCCAACCCTGGTCTCCCTGGTCTCAGTTCTCCTACTGGTCAGCCTCGATTTGTCTCCACATACAGGAATACCGCAAACTTCAGTTGCCTTCTCTCAGGAGATGACCAAAGTACATTTCTGACAGACAAAGATGACCTCCAAGCCTACAAGCTTTTCTAGTCTCTCATTTCATGCAAAGCCCAGTTCTGTGATCCAGTGGTGTTCCTTGCAGCTCAGAATTACAAAAAAAAAAAAAATGCCAATATTTACTTTAAAATCCCTTCTCATGACAGTCCACACAAAATTCCCACCCCACTCATTCAACCCCAGAGGTCTCATCTGCCTCGTTACCCTGCTCCCTAGCACAGCTGAGTAAAGAGGTGGTACACTTATAACACGGGAAATCCTTGGGCCCAGAAACTCAAAATTCAGCTGCCCATTTCTTGCTTTAGTGTCCTAAGAACTAGCCATAAAGACACATGTGACAGCAATTCCTAACACATCTGGGAAGAAGAAACCTGGACTGAGGAACTACCTCCATTAGACTAGCTTGTCTATAGAGCACTTTCTTGATTACTAAGGTGAGTACAGTCTACTGTGGGTAGTACTATTCCTATGCAGGTAGGCCTGGCCATTATAGGAAAAGTCATTGAACATGACCCTGGGAACAAGCCAGTAAGCAGTGTCCCTCCATGGTCTCTGCTTCTGTTTCTGCCTCAGGTTCTTCCCTTGAGCTTTTGATCTGACTTCCCAGAAGGATGTACTGTAATGTGTAAGCTTTCCTCCCCAAAGCTGTGTTTGGTTACAGTGTGTATTATAGCAACAGAAAAGTCAACTAGAACAACACAGTTCTCCATTACTCCCCCAGGTAGTAGAAAGAAGTAACTTGGCAGCTCCTGTGCCCCAGGGAATCTTTCTCCCCTCACCATGGGTGAAAGAATGGGGAAATCTATTCAAATTCATATCATAGCCAGGGAAAAGGTGAGAGCATTTTCTATGTGCCCCAGAGACACCTAGGAATTCACAAGGTAGCATTAAGCCAGCCCAATCACAAAGGGATCTCTCTTCCATAGGGGCAGGATGCAGACTTAGTATTTTACCTCAGGCCTCAGGAAAGGCTTGTGTCCAAAGGGGAACTCCTTCCTACAGTACACCTAATCAAAGGGGTTGAGTTTTCCAGCCCCTGCATCACAGAGGGCACAGAAGGTAATAACGAGAAATGGAGTCTACAGAGTACTGTCGGCATCGGAGGAGCGCTGAATAAGTGGCTGGGCCCCCGGGCCCCCTCAGAATAGATCCATATACTGCAACTCCTCACTCTGACACAGGAACTGGGAAGAGGATAAAGACAGAAGAGAGAAAGAGCAGACAGGGTCGGGGAATGACAAAAGGAATGAACAGGAGGAGACAAGAGAAACTGAAAAGGAAAGAAACAAAGCGAGGACAAATGCAAACAAGACGCACAGCTTCTCCAAGCAAGACCAGGGGACACATGCAAAGGTGCAGCATGAAGACAGCATCTACAGAGGGGCCACAGCTTCCCCATGACCCGGCAGCTCCTGTGCCCCAGGGAATCTTTCAGCAAGCAGGAGAATGAGCAGAGGTCCCTGTTGCCTAGCACAACAAAGGCCTAACTTGGACAACATAGACAACTTCATTCTTCTGGGCTAGGGATGCTATCCAAGCCTAGGAGAGGAACAACTGTCCCTCATTGCTGTCCCTGGTTTCTGGGTTTGTCACAGTGATAATGTAGCTTGGTTCTCTCAGATCTGATATAGGGAAGACATTGGGAAAGACAGGGTCACTGGAGTTGGGGCAAAATGGAAATCACAAAGGACATTAAAGTCGGCCACTTTCTAGGAACTGGGTAAGAGGTATCCCACAGCTACCAAACCCCAGGGTGCAACAAAGTTCCTATGACAGCGAACAGTGGGGAAGACAGACATAGAGTAGGGAAGTTAATCATTCTCCCTGTTCTGTGACATCCATCCAAGGAGCCACAAGAGGTCCCAGAAGCAGGTGAGCTCCCAAGCACTATATATGGCCCTGACAACATGGGTAGCCAGAGACTGACACTCAAGTCAGTCTCACACACAATGCTAGGACCTCTTGGATAGTGACAGTTTTATAGCTGCAGGTCATAAAGAAATGTCCCTGTAGTCTTCTAATAAGAGACCTATCTTATGACACAATGAGGTTTATAGTCCTGAGTTAGGAAGAACAGTCTCATGGCACATGAAAGGGGAAGCATGCAGCTTCTTCTCACTTGGGAAGCCAAAGCACCAACACAATTGCCTTGACAGGGAGGGAGCTCTGAGTGTCCCAAGCACCTTTAAAATATACCTGGCCCCTTTACTGGGAGCCCCCTCTTTTGGATTCCACCTGGAAGGATGCTGGAGGAGCCACCAAAGGCTGGGGAAGGGCAGTGCTGATATCTAGGGTTTTAAGCTTTTTGTCAACTCAGCTCCCTTCTTCCTAGCATGAATTATCCCAAGGCATTTTCCCAAGAATATGACCTAAGGGGGACAGCTACTGCAGGGATCCTGAAAGCAATGTGGCTCTAAGGAAGAGGTCACATTTCAGTCCTACAACAACCACAGAAGGGCTGGACCATGGGAGAGTGGCTGCACTCCCACCTTTGAAGAACTGAAAGCTACCTGAGCCTGAGACCCCAGACGGATGTGGAAGAGGGATCTCTATCATTAAGATTCCCCAGGAAAGAAAAAAAAATCCCAGGAATAGTAAGGGGCTAGCAATCCCAGGAAGAGATCTGAGATGGGGGAAGGGTTGGCAGGAAGGACATCACCCTTAGTCTGCTGGGGAAACAGAGCACTGGAATTGATGACAGATCCCTTGATACCTGCATGAACCTAAACAGGTCCCCAAGGGTAGAGATGCAAAGCCGATTCTGGAAATTCTGGCTCCCTTGGGATTCATGCAGGCTCCTGTAGATGCTATGGAGGTCTATGAGGGTGTTGGCAGCAGGATGGCAAGGGTCTGAGTGAGAACAACTGCAGCCCATTCTTGAAGGGTTGGTATGGGTTTGGAGGTTAAAAGCTACAGCTAGGCAGCGCACCAGCATGGCCAGCTGGGCAGCTGGAGCGGCAGAGCAATGCAATGTGGGGAATCCAGAAGCCATGAGAACCCAGGAGCAGCAGCTGCCTGGGTAGGGCAATGAGGGGATATGTTTTGGATCCCCTATTTTGGAAGCAATGGCCCTGCCGAAGCCCCATCCGCCTGCCCACCCAGCCAGCCCCACCGATGAGCTCCCTTACCTATTGAGCTGAGGAGAGGCTTGTCTCGACAACACTGCCCAGATAGCTGAGATAATCAGAAACAAAGCAGTTACCAACACTGGCCAGATGAATCACCCACGCACACCCAGAGGGGAGGAGGGGGCAGAGTGAGCAGAGCCCAACAGGCGAGGTCAGAGAACGGGTGACGGGAAAGAGAGAACCAGAGAACCAAAGGCAGAGATGGAACAGAGAAGGTGAGCAGGCTGTACAAGGCGCAGACAGGACGAAATGGCAACAACTCCTGCAGACAGAGGCGGGAAGCTTAGCTAGCCTCTTGGTCCCCACACAGCCTGCCCTCCAAGAGCGTCCACTGTGGCACCGAGGTGAACTTGCAGTTTCCAGCCACCACGGTGGTGGGAGGGGGAGGGCTGGATTCCCTCCTCTCCTCTCTGACTACCTCCCATTCTCCCCCTGTCCCCACCACCACCAGGACAGCCTCCTCTGGAACTCTGCTCCCCTCCACTGGTCACATCAAGAGGAGAGGCCCAAGTACTGAACCCAAGAGAAAGACTGAGAAAGAGACGGGAGAAAGGATGAGGGCAAGGCAAGGGAAGAGGGAAGGGTGCGCCCGGCAGAGGCCTGGCAGGCTCTTCAGAGCAAACTGGGTCAGCCTCAAGGTGATGGAGAAGGAAAAGAGGAAGACAGACTGACTTGGAAAGGAACAAAGGCTAGGAGGAAAGGGGAGTGCAGGTGCATAGAAGAGGTACAGACAGGCGTCCAGGCCAACTGGTACCTGGAATACCAGCTGCTACAGTACAGTGTGTGCTCTCTCAGAAGGCCAGATCTCGGGAGCTTGTCTGTCTCTCTGTAGCTTCCTGTGAGGCACATAGGTAGGCAGGGATATGGCTCCCCGCACACAGGTCTGAGCTTGTTCTCACCCTCCAGGGGCACCTTCCTGGAAAGACTAAGGGCAGGGCCTGGAGTCCAGCACTTACTAGCATGCTAAGGAGCAGGTATCTGAGTACATGGGGCCTCAGATCAGTGGTCCTGCTTGGTGTGGAGTGGCTACACAAGAGGAGACACAAATCTGCAGGCAGCTGCAGGGAACCAGCTCTATCCAACATCAGGATCACAGGGATGTGGCCAGTCTCAACACCAGGGGCAACTTTCACAGGCATCACTGCCTGCTACGATGTTCCCCTCCCCTTCTCCAAATTCCTGGTACATGGAGAGCCTTCATGGAACTCTGGGCTGGGCGAGGAGACTCCTCAAGCACCTGGCAGGGTGCCAGCAGGTAAGCCCATCCATCCCAGCGAAGATGCTCTGCCAATGTGTGGCCAGAACTCCTCTCCGGGGTGCCGCAGTATGTCCCAAACAAGCCCCGTTATTGGGATGATGGGGAGGTAGGGAACAGGGTAAGGCATGGGAAGACTGACCAGAAGTAGGCCAGAGACAGTGGCTTACACTCACCCTGAAGTAGGTAAGGTTGTTGGGGGCTCTGGCCGGAGTGGCTCCTCCCCCATCCTCCGAGGAGAAGGCGTCTGTCCAAACACATCCAAGTTGTCCCCTGGTGCTGGAGGGGCAGGACCAGGTGGAGGAGAAGGGTAACCTGTGGCCAGAGTAGTGAAGCCCATTGTGGGCCTGTAGCTGGGGCTCCCACTGCGGCTGCTCTGTGAAGGAGATCCGGTAGATGATGGCGTTGACTTGCGCGAAAAGCTGACCGCGGCTGGCGGCTGCAGGGTGATCTCTGACATCTCTGCCTGCTGCAGGAGGCCTGGCCGAGGTCGGGCACGAGCAGCGAGCTCAGGGGAGCCAGTGCGGGAACTTAGGGGACTTTGGGTCAGAGGTGAGAGCCGGGAGGGCTGTAGCACCACTTGATGTAAACTGGGCTCGGCACGCCGGGTCTGCCTGGGGCTGGGCCGGGGCCGGGGCTGGGGCTCATACCACCTGGTGTCCAGGCCAAATGTGCTGGGGCCACTGTGCCCCCCGGGCTCGGCTGGCTCCGGGTAAGGCAACACCGGTATCCCCATACCTTGGCTGGTATGTCTTAGCTGCCCTTGGCTGACCAGAGGTTGCATAGGTCTTTCCTGCCACTTTGTGGCAGGAGGCGCCGGGATGGGACCCCTGCCAGGTGACTTGCCTACCCAGCCCTTTGGTGCCTCCAGAGATAGCATGCCTGGATAGGCTGCAGGCACCTGGAGGGGAGCTGGGGGCAGTCCTCGGGGCAGGCAGGCCTTGGGCTGCAAACTCTCGGACATGTCACAGGGGTGCAGCTGGTGGGGGAACATCATAGCTGGGGTCTCCAGTCCCCCAAAAGGAAATTCTGGCCGGCCCCAGGGCTCAGGGGAGCGCCCTCCTGTAGGTGTCTGAGTCAAGGGCAAAGTGCTGTTGGAAGCATTCTCTCCATTTTCCTCAGGGATGGTGGGGTGGCCAAAAGGCCCCTCGGTGTGCAGGGGTGGGGACGACATGACTGAGCTCAAGGGGCTGCCCACTTCTGGCATATAGAAGGGTGGAGGTTCCACCTCCCCAGGGCTGCTGCTGCTGAGGTACCCATAATACTGGCCGTGTTGGAAGGGCCGAGGGGCAGGAGGCCTCGCTTGGCCAGTAGCCTGGAGTCGTCCTCCCAGTCCGCTGGGACCCTCAAGCCCACGAGGCTGGAACCGAGGGCTGTATGCTGGTGGTGGCAAGTAAGAGTCCTGGCTGGAAGACATAGGGGTCAGCTGAGGCTTCAGAGCAGCCACAGACGTGGGCACCAGTGGGTCTTCATTCTCCTCATCTGACTGCCGGAACTCAGGGTACATGTCCGTCTCCTCAGCGAAGGGGAAGCCCTCGATTCGCCGGCCCTTCACAGAGGGCTCCATCTCCGACGGGCCCATGACGAAGCGGCCATCCGGTCCTCTACTGATCAGTTCAATGGGTGTGGTGGCCTCAGCTTCGGCCTCAGCCTTGGCCACACTATACTTCCTGCTGCTGATAGCCCTCTTAGTTTTTTTGTACAGAGACAGTTCTTTCTCCCTTGTAGGGCTCAGCATCCTCTTGGCCGCAGGCTGGCCCTGGTCGTCAGAGGATTCAGACGGGGCACGGAGTGTGCGGATGCTCTCAGGACTCACCTTGCCAGAGGACAAGCTATAAGTGTAACAAATAGGTGATAAGGAGTGCTATACATCGCCTTCAGCTTCTTCCCGTTGTCTTTACAGTGACTCTAAGGGAAACAGGCTGAAAATTTCGGTGAGAAATTCAGGCCAGCTCTCTCAGTTGTCTAGACACGTATTGTCCATTTTGGAATGAACATCCACACTGCTGCTTTCCTACTGGCTTGCCCCTAAATTTGGTACACCCTGCCTATGCACAACTCCGATTTTATTCTCTAGTTGTTCAGAGATGCAAGCTAATATTAATGCTAACTCTAACAAAGGACCAAGAAACATTAGATATAACAGTGCAAGGCTAGACAAACGAGACTTGAGCTTGAATTATCTATATACTACACAACCTCGATCCATGTGGGCCAAATCAGCAGGTATAAAATACCCTAGAGAGATGGGGTCAACTAAAACTAATGGTTTACCTATGTCCAGCCTCCCACTTCTACCTACAGACCCCCAACAGCCAGAAACACTTACGGAGACTCAAGACTCTTCCTACAGTGAGTGATGGAGAGCGGAGGATCTGGAAAAAGAAAAACGGAAGAGGCCTGAGCCACTCCACACACACAAAACAGGGACTTCATACTGCAAGATCAACAGACAGGCTGGATAGAAAGTCACAGAGGAAGAGGCTTCACTTGCCTGGCAGCTCTATGCGGAGCTAAGAGACCACATAACCACCAGGCCCTCTCTCCCTGTATCCCTGGCCCATCCTCTTCCCTCCACCTTGCTCTCTTTTCCCCTTTCAGATCAAGTCCTATTGGGCATGGGGGCACATGTCTCTAAAACAAGCACTTGTATGGCTGAGGCAAGAGAATCTTGAGCTTGAAGCATGCTTGGTCTATAAATACAGCAAGATCCTCTCTGTCAAAGTAAGACTAATACGAATACTAATAAATTAAAAAGAGGACATGAAGTAGGGAGGAAGCTGGGGTTGGTGGGTCCTGAAGAGAGTTGGAGATAAGTGGGAAAGGAGAAGATCAAAATACTTTGTATATATGTATGGAATTTCCGAGAAATGAACAAAAATATTTTAAAGATGAAATCCAATCCCACCAGCAGCTCTGCCTGCAAGATCCCAGTATGTCTGTTTGCAAAGGAGAAAGACCATCAGCGGTCTGTCATCTCTTGCTAGAGAACGTCTGACCCTGGCCAGGCATGGAGAGGAGAAAAACACCTACCTTTCTTCCGCTTGAGTTTGCGCTTGCGCTGCTTATTGACAAAGCAGGCAGCCAGAGTGCTGAAGAGGATGGCAGCCGCCAGGAAGCAGATGGTAGCCACTATCCCAGCCAACACTGGCCGAGCCAGCCCATCGTCGGTCAGGTCCGGCTGTGGGAAGATGTCTGCAAGGAAGGCCAGAAGCACCCATGGGTCTCCTGCTTGCCAAAGTTTTCCCCACCTCCTCTGACACGTGGTCCCTAGGGACTTTTCCCTCCAGCAGACAAGGCTGGGACCTGGCCTCCACGCTCAGTTCCAACGTGAGCCTTTAAGAAAGTGTTGTGCAGCAGTATGAGAGTTAAGAAAGGGACAGTCTGTGACAGTCAAGTAACTTCCTTGTAGCTTCCTATATCTGCATCTTCCTGTGAGGATAATCACTAATCTTCCCCTGGAGCTGTCTTGTCAGCAAAGCACTTCCATGCATGTTATCAGGCCCTCCAATAGTAATCCTGTGAGCTAGCTACACACAGACCCCTCTTCTCTAAATGAAGACACCAGAGACTGGCTCACTCTACTACTGGTACCCTAACAGAAGCACAGTTGTTCTGATTTCCAGTCAGGATTCTCTACCTTCTATGCCATCTATACAGTGAAGACACCTGGGACATAAAATTCTAATTCAGGAAGAGGAACTATTAGAATGGAATCTAGCTGCATCTATCTCCTAACTCCTTATAGGACAGTCGAGCTGACAGCTTGCCACAGCAAGGACTAGTACATCTTGGTCATTCAGGCTCTAGAAGCAGTCTGGAGCTGTAGAAAGGATAAAGTGGGCTCAGTTCTCCCTTCCACAGTTAGAAAAAAAGCTTCACCTCGTGACAGATCCACAGGCCAGTTAGTGCCAGGACCAGAGCCCTGCCTACTGTACTGTACACACAGGGCAGTGAGATCGGTAAGTGCCACTCATAGAGAACATCAAAGAATAAGTCGATGCATTGTGATATGGCTGGCCAGAGTTCAATGCCACACCGATAATGATAATGGATTAAAAAAAAATCTATATTACACTGATGGGACCACAGTCTCAGGGGAGTTAAGTACAGGGACTGCTGCTGCTGCTGCAGCTCCTTCAGCCATACAGGACTGCCTGAGTGGGCGTACTTCCTTTACTCTTGGAAGTAAGCGCAAGGCTACTGACTGAGAACAGTTCACGGAACTGAGCGCACAAAACACTCAAGTCGTCTATGTTGGCTCTGGCTGGAATTTTTTTTTCCTATGTTCTTCCTTCCATCTCTCTGTGTCTCTTCCCTGGAGAGAAGCCAAAACAGAAGCAGCTGAGTTTTGCTGCCTATGGGAGACAATTTGATTTTACACAAACGCCCCAGGGTGCCTAACATATAAGACAAAAATCACACTCTCTTCTTCCCTGTGTGCCCTAGGCTCCTCTTTTCTCTCCCACCCCCTCGGCACACACCAATGCTCCTGTAACCCTAAGAGGCTCCCTATAAGAACTTTCTGGCCAAGACCCTCGTGAACTGATCTCAGGGGTCTCAGAACATGCTGCACCCAAGGAAATGGTGCCTTGGCTGGCTTAGTAAGCAGGTCCATACTGAGGACACCACTCTCTTAAAGAGGGTCTCTGCTTTGTCTCAGGAACTCTGGAATGGAGAGAAGACTTGTGGTAATGGGACCAGTGCCAAGAAAAAGAAAGATAAATGGAGAAAATGTTAGGGAGTTGTCTTTATTTAGTCTGGGAGAAAAAAAAAACCCTAGGGAGAGGAAGGAAGAAAAACAACACCAAACAACAATTATCCAAATAAAATCCACATAATTACAAGGAAAGCTATAATAGGCATCCAACCAACATTTGTTGACCTGCTGTATCCCCCTCTCATTCATGGTGCCTGCCCCATTACACAGCATAGCTAGAGCAAACACAACGTGTACCATACCCAGCACACTCTGACAAGATCCAATGGATTTCCTCCCTGAGCTATCTCCCAGACATATCAGAAGCTCCACCAGCTCCACAGTGGGATCAAACATCATGCATCATAGAAACACAGACCTGATGGTCTTCAGAAATGGCAGGACACATAAGGTTTCAACTAGACTCTTGCTTAAGCTTTCAGCCCAGCCTGTCCTCCAAGATTAGCTGATTGACAAAAGGACTCTCATGTGGCTCTGAGGTTTGTATTCTGGTTGTTGTTAGAAAATTTTGGAACCCAAGGTACCTGTACTGGAGACACCGGCAATGTTGCTGGGCTCGCTGATCAGATCCTGCATGACAGCCAAAACCCGGAACTCATACCAGGTATCCTACAATCCAGGGAAAATACTCAGTCAGCTGAGGGGCTGAGGACCCCCACTGACCCAGTACATGATGACCACAGAACAGGTTACCCAAAGCACTGGTCCCAGAGAGTGTTTAATGGTGACTGTTCACATTAGGCTATGTATATTCAAGCTATGGGCTACAAGCTAAATGAGGCCACTGAGAGAGACTGCAGAGAGAGATGCACAGTGAGCTCCCAAATGGCATCAGGAAGCAATTCCAGCTGGTCATAAAAGCCTCTGGGAAACGGGAGATGGAAGGATACCTCAGATCTCGTCTACCTATAAAACAAGCCGTTTTCTCTCTCAAGAAAAAGAGGTGTTCCTGCTCCAAAGATGTCCACCAGAAAAAAAAAAAAAAAGAAAAAAGAGGGAATGTGTTTTCTCCTGGGACTCTGAATTACTAAAGCAAAAGTCCTTCTGGTCAACCTTTCTAGAGCCTCCTCAGCCCACCCTGCCTGGAACCCAAGAACCTGGGGCCTGGAGTATGATGATCCATACTGGCTTCTCCTTGTCGTAGACTAGCTAGTGTCTGTATTTGAGGAAAGTCGTCTATGTAGCACCCTGTGCCATTAAGCTAGCTCTCGTCTGGGGACCAATTCCAACCTTTGGTAGAGACAAGAAAAAGTCTAGGACTTGCAGATAAGGCAGGCCAGTTGAATCTTGACTCTATGCCCATGTGGTGAGACTCTCAATGATCAGTGGCTTTACAAATTGTCATGACAAACTCCAGAAACAGGGAATAGAAGGAAAAAAATTAAAGTCCCCACCTGTGACAGATCCTTGGCAAAAAAATCTCCGTCAGTGCCTGGGATGGCATCATCTAGCATCTCCCAGCGCTCCCCAACTCGGAACTCCATGATATAGCGGTCAATGGGGAAGCTGTGGTTGGCAGGAGGGAGCCAGGACAGGAGCACACCCTGCTGGGTCCGGTTGGCTGTGAGGCACCTTGGTGGGGTCACCAGCACCAGGGGTTCTGGAGTTGTAACAGGGAATGCTAGGCGGAAAAGGGAGACAGAAGATGATGGCCTCAGACTCCGACCCAAAGTCAGAAGCAGAACCTAACAAGGAAAGAAATTTTTTCAGAGCAGCAAGAGGGTATCCCTCCAGCAGCCCTCATGGTTCAAGGAAAGAGAAGTCAGGGCTGGTGATCCAGAGCTCTGTGACTCTTTTCAGAATAAGACAACTGCACAATGACCAAGCACTTCCTCAAAAGGGAAGAAGAGCCAGGTACCATGAGGAGAGAGAAGAATCTAGTGAAGAATACAGGTCATGCATGTGCCACATAACAGCTCTGTCAGCAACATTCCTGATAATTCCAACATAATTCCCATGAAATTATGGAGCTGAAAACGTCCTATCAGCTTTAAGAGAGGAGTCCCTATAATATAGAACAGCACATTCCTAGAACATCTAAGGTAACACTGGTATGAACAAATCTTCGGCTCTGCTGGTCACATAAAGTGCAGCTGTGTACAGTGCAGAGTATATGGCAATAATAACACCCAACGACGCTACAGGTTATGTATCTACTCCATGATGTGTGTGTGTGCGTGCGTGCATGCATGCGTGTGTGTGTGTGTGTGTTTGTGTGTGTGTGTGTTTGTGTGGCTAGAGCATACTCCAGCAACAGAAAAGGTGTCTGATGAAAACAGCCCCCACTCTGCTCCAGCCGCATCAGCTCCACTGATCTGAAGTTCACGATATTTCTGGGTTGCATCATTTTCTCATAATGCCACGCCATCTACACCGTGACCTCATTGCCTAATGACACAACTCTCAGATGCAGTTTCCTCTGACGGTTTCCCCACTGTCAAGAGGCACATGACTGTATTTGTCGTTCTCATCCCAAGAACTGGTGAGAGATCTTCTCACGACACATGAGTCATACTTTCAATTTCATTTGGAGCCCAGACTTAGTGGTATACACCTTTTATCCCAACACTTGGGAGGCAGAGACAGGTAAATTTTTGCAAATCCAAGGCCAGCTTTGGTCTACAAAGTGAATTCTAAGCTAGGAATGGCTATTTAAATAGGTGAGACCCTAATCAGAGGAATTTTAAAGTTTTGAGTGAGCATTTTACATCTGCTGTCCACAGGGTAGTAAGGGGGCTAAAGCCACAACCTCCAGTCCACCTGAGAAGTGTCTGTTTGCCAAGGCTAATTTTGGACCCCAGAAGACATGCAACTATGGGTAGATAGTGCAGAAGGCTCCTTGTCCCCTTGTAAAACTGCCAAACATACATATCACTGAACTACTCCAGTCTATCCAAGGGTGCAAAAGGGATATAGCCAAAATACCATGATATGGGAGCAGGCAAATCCTACAGAAGTACATGGCAAATCCTTACTGGGAAATAAAAAAAAAAAAAACTACAACAGAGACCACTTTGTAAGGTGCTGGTACCCACTAAGCCCTAATGTTAGTTCCATCCCTACTTTCGGCTCTGTCTAGCTAAGATCTGCTAAGAAATAGTCCCCAATACACAGCAGCCCAGGGCCTCACCTAAAGTGTTCACAGTGACCACCTCACTGAAGGCGCTGGTTCCCAGCCTGTTCTGGGCCAGGACACTGAACTGGTATGCAGTCTCAGGCTCCAGGCTGTCTACCAGCAACCAGCTGGGGCCCGGTGGCACTGACAAGGACAGCCAGTCGTGGGGCCCAAACTGAGCCCGCTTCATCCTGGCCAAAAGAGAGAGAGAGAGAGGATGGGGGAGAAGGGGTGGGGTGGGTCACACTGGAGAGAACAGCATGCATGCAAGGTCTTCAAGGGAAAGGCAGTGAAAGTACAAGCATTCCCAGGTTCAAGGTCAGGAAGAAGGAGAGCCAAGGTGGGGTTAGTTGCCCGGCTCTGGCTATGCCAATCTTCATGGCACCAGGGCATACCCCACTGTGATACCTCCCCAGTGAAAAGGGTCCTCAGGTGTAAATAATGCTGAAGACACTGGTCAGATTACCAATCGCATTGTGAGAGGATCCCACTCCAAGCACTACTGTATAAATGGGCTCTGTCTTGATAGAATAGGGACACTGGAAATGAGAATGAGCAGCTGGGCAATGACATGACTAGAGAAGGAACCAGGATGACCTTGGCTGTCCGCCCTACCAGGGAGAGACAAAAGTAGGACCCAGAGTACCACAGGCTATCCCACTCAATCCAGTCCACCTTGGGTCATCTGAGGATATCCAAAGCATTTAACAAAAATGACCAGGGATTTTCCTTGTGGCAGTACCAGGGCTCCTAATGCCTTGAAGGTTAGAAGTCACAACCAAAGGGAAAGTTATATTGATGGAAAGTAAAGAATCTAGGGGTGAGGTTTTCCACTCTAAAGCCACCACCCTCTTCTTCAACTTCCAATAGGCAAGGAAGTCACCTGCTACAAGTGCAATTCCAGATGACACCACAGGGAGGAGACATTGTCCTGGGCAACTGGACCACTCTATTCGTCCCTGAGCTGTACTCAGCTGATACCCACAGGCTCTCCTCTAGGTTTTAAGACTCATTGCCACCACCATGTATGCCCAATAATGTGAGCTGAGGCAAAAGAAAGTGAAGAAGAGGAGGAGGGGGGAGGAAAAAGAGGAAGAGGAGAAGTAGAAGAAGGAGAAGAGGAAGGAGAAGGGAAAGATGAAGAAGGGAAGGAGGAAGAAGAGGGAGAAGAGGAGGAGAAAGAGGAGGAGTAAAAGGAGAAGAAAAGGAGAAGAAGAGAAAGAGGGAGAAGGAAGAGGAGTAAAAGGAGAAGAGGGAAAGGAAGAAGGAGAAGAGGAAGAGGATGAAGAAGGGAAAGGGGAAGAAGGGGAAGAGGATGAGGCAGAAGAGGAAGAAGCAGAAGTGGAAGGAGAGGAAGGGAAAGAGGAAGAAGAAGGGGAGGGGGAGGAAGAGAAAGAATAGGAGGAGTAGAAGGAGGAAGAGGGGGATGTGGAGACAGTAGGAACCAAATGTCTGTATAAGTACAACTAGTTAGGGCCATTCAGAAAGAAGGAAAGGCCTCTTCTAGCATGGCAACTAACCTTCCCTACCAACACAAGTGAGTAGAGGGTGAGGCAAGTGATTCAGATGAGTGACCATGTAGGGTAACAGCATAGGCGAAAAGGGAAGCCCTATTTGTGCCCAGTCTGTCCATCCCAAAAGACACCTCTGCAACAGCAGAGGTCACTTCCTGACCCACACGTCCTACAACATCTTCCAGGCAGTGGGCATGGGACCCTTCCCCCATTCAGAGGAACACAGACAAGGCACGGGAGATTGTTCTCACTATATCTCCCACTATCTAGGTACACTTCGCCCATAGAGAACTCAATCCCCAGGAGATGCATTCAGTCTGAGAACTGCGAGGGAAATGGAAGCCCTTCAACCCCATGTTGCTGAAGGCTCTCTCTGAGGTCTATAGACTGCTTGTTCCTCCTCCTCAGACTCAGAGAGAACCAGGCTGAAGGAGAAGGAAATAAAAATGTGCATCTTCCTCACTTGAGGATGCTGTCCGTGGATCTGGATGCCACAGTTCCCAGCTCAAGACAGGAAGGAACATAGGGAACGAAAAGCCTTGGGTGGTGAGAAGCCAGGGAGTGCCCTCGGTTTCTCTTCCTACCATTCTATGCTTTGGGTCCGCATCCTCTTCCTTACATTTGTGAGATCTACCTACCCTGAGGTTTGGTAAATATCTTAAGTTATTGGTCTGGTCAAAAGCAGCCATGAAAACCACATGCACAAGATCCTAGAGAGAAAATCCACACAGGGGAGGCAAGGGAAGAAATGGGAGCACCTGGTCCCTGGGACCTCTGGGCAAGGGACAGAAGTAAAAGCTAGAAACTGCAATTCAGGTGCTATTCACTACACTCTGAAGATTAAGAACCTAGAAAAAGAATGGGGTGAGACACTGAGAGAAGCCAAAGGAAGAGCGGAAGGGGGACAATTTCAGTACAGATCAGCATGCTAACCTCCAGGGCGGTAACACAAGGATGCCTTGACTCCCTTATAGGCATACCTAGCATCCTTAAAAACTGGCCCAGTTTGCCATCTAGAGAGCTGGCAAGTAGATATCGTAGGGTTCTTGGGCCCACCACCCACCCTAGGATGGCATAGGATGGGGCAGACGGGATGTCCTGCGTGGGGCGAGGGAGGGAGAAGCTGAGAGCAAAGCATGCGGGGCTGACTCACAGAGGTCCGTACCAAACTGAGAATGTCTGCTCGTAGCCTCCATCATAGCCTGGCTCCCAGGACACGTTGGCAGTTGTCATGGAGACATGGACCCGGACACTGCCTGGGGCATGGGGACTGGTGCCTGGTGAACAAGGAAGACAGCTCAGACCAAACAGAGCCAATCCTGTTTGCTAGGTCCCCACCTAGCAAAGGTGGGGTACCAAGATGCATCACAGGAGGTGGCAGCAGAGAGGGCAGAGTCCCAGGCCCAACCTGGTCCTCATGGGCTCAGAGAGAAAAACCCACCCACTGCATAGGCTAGTGTCGCCAGCAGGAACACAGGCCAGAGGAAAAACCAGAGCCCTTCTCATCCTGACCAAATTCCCATGCATCGTTGAGCTAAAAAACATTCCCTTGAAGTCCTGGGAGAAACAAACAAACAAACAAATCACATCTCCTTACTAATCTCTAGACACAAGAGACAGCCATGTTCCACACAACAGACAGCAGTAGGCTTAGGTATGAGGCCAGCCTCTACTGAGTATAAAGGATGTGACTGGGCAGAATGGCCAGGAGCTCCCCGATAGATTGTAAGTGACAAGGTGCAGACCACTTTATTCACAGCCTAAACTGGCAGTAAAATACTCAGTGGTGGCCTTGTGTATAACTGTGGCTGACAAGCCCAGGGGACAGGCTCCAGGAAGGCAGGCTGACAAGTCCCGAGTAATATGAACAAGGAGTACTAGTCACTTCCTCACGCCCCAGGCTATGGACACTGGCCTGACCCTCAGACAGCTCAGTGCCTGGCTAAGGTGCCACACAGTCTGAATGTCGCTCAGTCTACTCCTTCCAGTTCCCACATGTCTGACTTCCCCAGAACAGGACAAGCATGAACCCTGAGCCTCCCTGCCAGAGCCTCCTAAGGTCAAGGGTTTCAAGTTGCCATCCCTGATCTGACTTAGGAAAGACACCAGCAGAGTGAGAAAAACTACCCCAGTCGGCCTACTCAACCACATACCGATGACAGTGAGGTGGGTGCTGGCAGTGATGCTTGTGACCACATTGGTGGCAACACATTCCCACTCCCCGTGGTCCTCCTTACTCAGGGCACGAAACTGGAGACTCCCGCTGGGCAGTGCGTTGTGCTTGCTTCTGCTGGGCTTCCCTACCTTAGCCAAACAAGGAGCAGGGAAGAGGATGGGAGCAGGGATTCAGTTTAAGGAAAAAGTGTCATACTCAGGAGCCTAAGGAGGATGGAGATGTTGGGCCAATCCCTGAGCCCATTGCCAATACCCGCCACTATCCACTAATGTTCCCTTCCCTCCTAATATCTGACCTGTCCACACGGGTCCAAGTAGAACCACCAACGGCTCTTCCCGCCTCCCCCACAGTGCAAAAGCTTCAAAGCCCAGGTACCTTCCTCCAGGTGATGACAGGGAAGGGGTCCCCCGCAGCTGCACAGGGGATGAGCAGCTCCCGGCCAGCCTCCTGCCTGTACTCCCAGCCGGGTAGCACCGTGAAATATGGGGGATCCTAATGGAAGCACAGAGACGGGTATAAAAGGTTGGCCACAGGAACACTGCCCACCACAGGGGCCATGCATAGTCCTGGGGACTCACCTTCAGGACAAGCCGTGCAGGGGCAGACTGGCCCATGGTCCCCAAGGTGTTGTAAGGCACACAGGTGTAAGTGCCAAGAGCCTCCTCTGTGGCCTCTTCAATGCGAATAGAGCCATCCTCCATCAAGGTCCAACCCAAGTTCTGCCAGACATAGATGAAAGAGCAGGGAGCCGTGGTCAGGACACAGGGACTGCCTCCCAGCCACTTCCAGGCAGGGTTTGAGCTGGGCATAGGACAGAATAGCAGCTCAGCGGGTGCTGGCATCCCCTGTGGGCATGGAGCATAGCCAAACTCCTGCCAGATCGTTGCTCTTTGTTTGCCTAGGCTTTTTAGGAGGAGTGCGGCTGGCAGAGAACCAGAGCCCAGAGCCAGCATCTTCATTGTCAGAAGGATGTTCCTCACTCAGAATCCGACCATGCACTCGCTCATACCTTGTCTACCTGCAGGGGCCGGCCATCCTTATTCCACTTCACCACAGTAGCAGGTGGCTCTGCATCCACAGGACAGCGAATATAGCCATGGATTCCCACGGGCACATAAATTACAGGGGGCATGTTGAGGACACGGGCTGGGTCTGTGAAAGGGGTCGTGTGGGAAAACATGAGAAACCAGGTGAGCAATCAAGGCAAAAAGTGAACCAGTGCACAAACCCCATTCCTTTTGCAAAGGAGCCTTTATACCTACTAGTTGAGAGTCTCAATGTTCAACATAGTGCTAGGAGCCAGGGCCACCATGGTAAGTAAGACCAACCATCCCAGCTCCCTAGCACCACGCACAGCAGGCTCGGGTAGGCTGCATACTTCCTTCATCTGCCCAGTTTACTATACTTTAAAGAACCTTAGGATGTTGAAGAATGCTTGGAGACATTCAGAGGCATGTTTTAAACTGCCCTGGTCTTCAGAATATGGAAATGGCTCTCACTGCAGACTTTACCGCAGCCCTGCCAAGCTGACAATGACCACGCACTTCTCCAACTACTTTGTATTCTAAACCAAAAAGCAATGTCAGTTCTATGCACAATGCAGTCCCAAGCATAATGGCAGGTATTCCTTGTGCTGGATGTCTGGCGGCCTCAGTATTCCACCGACTCTGCAGTTAAAGTTAAAATCTATCATGACCCCAGAACAGATGGGAGACATCCTGTAGCCCTGTGCTAAAAGTTAAGTCATCTCTCCTCATTTCTCCCCAGGACTCCTCGGGCTACAAAGGAGAAAGATCCAGAGCTGGGAAGCCTGTGATGAATGAGTTGGTTGGTACCTTTCAAGCATTCTGAGCTCTTCAGAGAGCAGCCTTACATAAATACCAAGCCGAGTTATATATTTAGATGTAGCTTCCTACTTTTGTATGATAGTCTCTCTCTCTCTCTCTCTCTCTCTCTCTCTCTCTCTCTCTCTCTCTAATTTCTCCAAGGTTTTCAAAGGGTTTATGAATGGGAAATACTCTGAACAGTGCTCTTTAGCAGAAATAAAGATCCTTGTCTCACCCACCTATAAATCTCAACTCCCGGATTCTCTTTGAAGAGAGGAAAGCGGGGAGTATAAAAAGGACAAGTAGGAGTGGGTGCTGGTGCTGAGGAGAGCCAGAGACACCAAAACATCTCTGCAAAAGAACAGTTCCCACAGCTCCAAGGATGAAGCCTTCATCCCGGTTGGTCGGCATCCTTCTGAAGGCTGATCCCTGTTGTCTTGATCACTCCTGCATCACTGGCACCTTCTAGCTCACATGACCCTACTTGCACCCAGGCCAGAGGCAGAGGCACACCTGCAAGGTGAAGCTGCCCCTCCCTGTAGCCCTTCTGCTCCAGTGCTGGGGGAGCATGTCGAGTCTCCTGCTTTTCCTACTACAGGTCGAGGAGGATACACCCAGTGTGCCGGGCTTCCCAGCTCATAAAAGTCAGGAGCTTGCACCACAGCACACTACAAATGCTTGTAGTGTCAAGACTGCAGGAGAACCAGCAAAGTCATCCCACAGAAAGGAGAAAGCACGCGGCATGAGGACTGAGGGAGGACACAGTAAGCTCAACTCAGCTTCACCACTGGGACTGTACACTCAGACCTGTACAGCCATCAAGGAGCACCCCATGGCCAACTGCTCCTCTACTTCTCAGCTCAGAGCCTGGCCGAGATCCCCACGCTACGTTCTTCACCCCCGCCACTCCATGTCTTCGGGTGTATGTCATTCTCCCATACCAGCGTTCTAATAGTGGAGGTCTGTCCTTATAGCAACAACCTGCAGCCTGTGTTGCCTGAGTGACAGGGCCATCCATAAATCAAAAGGAAGACATTAATCTTCATTACCCATCATCCCATCTGACTCTGTCACAATGTCCAGCGTGTCACAGGGTGGGTGGGAAAGCAACCAACGGCACCCAAGTATAATACTAGGTATATTCTCAGGCTCACACAGAAGCCCTTTATGAGTCTGGCTGAACAACAGTTCATTCGTTTAAGTCTTGCAGCCCCAGAGCAGAGGGACTAGGTAGCCAGAAGGAGCCAAGTATGGAAGCAGAACAAATCACCCAGAAAGGTTCTGTTCCATTCAGTGCACAGTGTTCACATATGCAAAGGTAGAGTACAATGGGGAGAGAAACTAATCCTGCTCCCTCGGACACCCAGGAAAAAGTGCCCAGCAGCAACTAGCTCAAGGTCTAGGTATAAACGAGTACTCGATAACACAAGGACCACCATTCTGAATGGTAAATGTTCAGAGCTAAGGTCTGTTTATCCTTGAACCTGATCTAAGCTTGAATCAATAAACTGGCTAGCACCCCGTGATGACCAGCCCACAGAAGACCTCTGCTGATGACAGTTGACTCTATTGGCCAGGCTGATCATGGCCTCTTCTAGAGCCATCCCTATTCTGCCCTCAAACACTCCTCTAGACCTCAGAAACATGTTGGGTCTTCAACCTCAAATCTAGCTAGTACAGTTTGCACCTACCAGAATGCCCAGAGACCTCTTCCCTCACCCCTACTCACACTGCACAGTCAGGTATGCTGAGGCAGAGGGGGAGCGCCCCAGGCTGTTGCTAGGGACACAGGTATACTTCCCAGCATCCTCTGGCTTCACTCGGAAAATGATCAGTGTCCCATCGATCAGGATCCGCACCCTTAGCTTCAGGTCACTGCAAAACAGTGACAAGCAGACAAGGAGAAAAAGGATGTTGGCAGAAATACAAGCAAGGTAGCAATGAGTCCCTTCACCTCCCCTAGAGGGTTCCCAGGCACTGCCCGGGCCCCTCTCTCAAGGCAGGGCCTGTGGGGACCCATGTGAGAGGGTTGGAGCAGGGTGCTGCTCACTTCTGGAAGTAGACGTTCTCATCCTGCCAGTACCAGGTGTAGGTGAGGTTGCCGGGATACGCCTCTGCCCTGCAGGTAAGCAGAGCATCCTGGGAGATGTTGACGGTGATGTTCTCAGGAGGGGAAACAATGAAGGGAGGCCCTGGGGAGAACAGGAATAAACATCACCTCTCCTGATTGGGAGGGCTACCATGCCAGGCTTCCCAGGAAGCTCTGGGATGCTCAAGATGGGATGTCCAGAAAGCAGAGCCCAGGTAGTCATTACAGAGATGCTTCCAGCTACTGTGAAGCTCAGGCACCCTTCTGTACCACATCTATAACTGTTCCATGATCTCTAGACCAGCCACCTATAACCTCCATACACCTTTACTACCCAACACTCTCCAACAGAGTTCAGGCCAGAAGGTACAAGGCCTGATCTTGTCTCTAGGGTAGACAGAACCTTGTACTGTTCCCCAGTCAGAGGTTCAGAAGGCACTCAGGGCCAGAGGTGGGGGAACAAAGAGGCAAAGCCTTAGGACTAGCAGGCCACGGGTACACTGCCTCCCACTGTCTGCCTCAGCTCTTGCTGAGCACTCAGAGACCACTGGGCAGAGTATCACTACAGTTACTCTGCGAACTAGACACAACTGCCCTTAATTCCCACTGCCACTCCAGAATGCAGAGGGTAAGGAGGCAGAGAGCCCTTCCTGGCAACCTGCCCATCCCGGGAAGTGAGTGCCCAGTCCTTTTTAGGGCACTCTAGCATCAGACAGAATAGGCCAATATCTCAGAGCTGACAACAGAAGCCAGCTCTACTCAATGCCCCTGATATTGTTTAAATGTCAGGTGCTTGGGGACTGGAGAGATGGCTCCATGATTAAGAGCACTGACTGTCCTTCCAGAGGACCTGGGTTCAATTCCCAACATCCACATGACAGCTCACACCTCTCTGTAACTCTGATTTTGAAACTTCTGACACCCTCACACAGATAGACACACATGCAAGCAAAACACCAATAAACATAAAAATAAATTTAAAAAAAAAAAAGAAAAAGAAAGTCAGGTGTTTGGCTTATAGTCCTATCTTTACAAACAGATGTCATCACTGATGGACAGATGATCCAAGGGTGTTTCCTCTCTGAGGAAGGTGGAGACATGGTAGATGGGAAATCAAAGACGGCTCAGCATGGTCCCTGTCTCCCTGCTACACCACGAGATACCCTTTTTCCAGCTGACCAAGGTGAGAGAGATGGTAAGTGATACATGTGACACAGTCCCCATCCAGCTCCTCTACCACCCCTAACTGGACAGGCTGTGCCATGAGAAAAACGTTCTCCATGATTCAAAAGGCCTGGAAGCCTCCTGCAGAGTTCCAGGGATAAAGAGGTTGAAAAAGTCCCCCTACCTTGAACAAGCAGATGGGTTGTGTGCACAGCCTCACCCTGGATGCTATATGCTCGACAGGTATAGGCGCCTCTGTCCTCCCGACTGACTGACGTCACTGTTAGGCTACCGTCACTCACCTGGGAGCACAGAAAGAACTCAATATCAACCTGTGGGCCACACCAGGAAGCCTCTTAAGCGAAAAGATGAGCTCTGAGGAGCCGGAAATGGCCTCAGGGACTCGTGTACAGGGACAGGGAGGACAAGGGCCTTCCTACAAGAGGCAGTGGAATGTCTGTAGTCAAGTCAGGCCATGAGGTTGCCTGCCTCCACCCTGGGCCTGTATGGATACCATCAGCGGCCAGCTGCATTCCATGGGAGATGGGCAGGGAGAGAGGGTGAGGAAGAGTGACTGTGGCACCCAAGTGAGAGCTGACCCACCTGATACTTTCCACTAGCACCGAGGAGGGTCCCTTCCTTGAGCCAGGTGACGATGGGCTTAGGGTTCCCAAAAGCAGTGCAAGTCATGCTGATACTTCCACCTTCCTTGGCCTCGATGTACTGGGGGGGTGTTTCTGTAAAGGTGGGAGGGGCTGCAAAGGGACAGCAGGAAAATGAGACATGGACTCCATCTTCCTGTGCAGAACTCTGCCGTGTGCAAGGACAAAGAATCACTAACAAGAGTGCAGAAACTCCTACAGGTAATATCCCAGAGATGGGGAGACCTCAAACCTACTGATTATCCTCTCCCATGTACTGAAGTCCGAATAATGGCCTATCCTGTTTGGATTATCGGCTTTTTAAAAGAATCAGCACTCTGTGCCTGAGCTGCTCGCAGAGACAATCTGGTCAACTTTGGATCTTCACTCAGTCTGGCTAGCTCCGAATTCTATACTCATCTGGCTGAACTTAGCTCCTACCCAGTGAAGCTTCCCACTATTGGGAAGCTGCCACGCTCAGTGCTAGGAACAAGACATAAACAAGACTGAAGAATTTTCCACCTCCCTTCAAGATTATCACACTGCACAGAGCCTCCTACTTCCTGTATCGCAGTTCCAGCAAGCCCATTCATTTGCAGATTTCCTGACAGCCTCACCAAGGCCTAACTCAGGTCCCAGGCTAAGGACACATAGTCTTACTTTTACCACGTTCTACAGACAGGGGAAAAGATCTCCCATCTGCCTGCCTCTCTTTGGCTCCTATGGCTGAAGGTAAATAGTGAATTCTACAGGCTTCTACCCTTAATTTAATATAATATTATAATATTTAATAATTTATAATTTATAATATTTAATAATTCTCCCCTGATTACCTGAGAGGTTATCCTCTCCCTAGCACTGAAGGTGTGATTAACACTCTATCCTGTTTGGATAATCAGCTTTTGAGAAACTCCTTGCCTTTGCTGAGCTGCTTGTAGAGCCTGGCCAACTTTAACCTCTTGGACTATTTGGTTCCATGGCCTTCCAAAATGGCTACTCTGAGTATCAACATCAAAGCCACCAATACCAGGATAGTCTATTCTGGGCTCTGCCCAAGGGACCATGTTCAAGTACTAGCCTGGCATATAATCTCAGGCAAGTTCCTCAGACTCCCCGGGTTTTAATCTAAATCCTCTGCCCTCTGGAACTGATGTAGGTAGTAAGTGCGATGAGGTTTATGGAAGATCTTGTGAAAAATGCAGACTAATGCTCACAGCAAACTCTGATTTTTCTGCCATTAGTATAGTCATTGTCATCCCTGGGAGCTTTGGTCTGAAGACCAAGGAAAAGCCTCAGCAAGGCTCCTTCCCCCTCCATGTAGCCATGCTGCCAGAGTCAGAGGGTGCTAGGACTGGGTCCTGCCTGCGCAGGCTCCACCTCCAGATGCTTTCTCCTGCTGATTCTAGGAACACTGCCCTTCTGTGTCTCCCCTGCAGTGAGAGCTTCCAACCTCAACACCATCCATTTGCAGAGCTCTCGCTCAGCCTGGAACTCTACATCCAGACCCTATTTCCATGCTTCAGATGAGCAGGTGGCTTTCTCTAGTACCACTGAATACTCAAGTGTCCTGGAGCTCCCAGACATGGAGTGCTCAACAAACATTCCTTGAATGGAGTAATGAGTGGAATAATTGAATGAATTAAGGCCTACAACATACACGTCTATAGTCCAATACAAATACAAGTACATACATCCTCTTAGAGGCAAGACCATGTAGGGCCACCTTGGCCTCTAATCTCCAACATCCATAGCTAGTGAGTACACAGGGACATTTGAAACTACAGGATAAATAAAGAAGTACACTTCCTCACATAAAGCACACATCCTCAAGAAAGCCAGTGTTCAGACAGACACTAAGCACAGTGATGACAAGCCCTCCCAAGTCTTTGTAAGGATGTCCTGGGACTCCAGCCTCCAGGTACTGAAAATGTGTACTCATGCCAGAGCCCTAATTCACCCACCCTGCCCCTGAAAAGTCAGTTAACTCAACCACAGCCTCTATTACCTCGGTGTCAAGCTTAAAAGAAAAGATAATAAATTAAATTATGTCCTGAAGTGACAAATTAATTACTAATTACATAATTACTTTATTATTTAGGTGCTAATCAGGAATGTACTTTGAACAATTTCAAGTTTTCAGGAAAATAATGGTTTGACTCTCAATTATTTACTGAATTAGGTGTTAGCTTGCCAGCTGCATTTCCAGACTTAATTCCTCTTGCAAGCGCCCTATAATTAATAGCGCAGGTTAGAAATAAGCTGGCCTCTCCTCCAAGCTCTGTACACCAGACCTAAAGCAAGACTTGGCTTGGACCTTGGAGGTATTTTACGTGCAATAAAGGAATAATTGGGATTTTTCCACCCAACCAGTCTTCAAGGAAAACACAGGAGGAGAATGAGATGATTTGTTGTAACTTATTTTTGTACTGGCCTTTCTATTTCCAAATGTACCCCTGTCACAAAACGCCCAACGCTATACATTCTGCTCTGACTGACAAAAGGCTAGCACCTGCTTCTTCCTGTCCAGAATGGAAATATTTACACAGAAAGAAATTATGGAAGAGTGGAAATGGGGGGCTAGGTAGGAGCTGTCTCTCATGTGGGACTCTGCTCTTCATCTTCCAGGTCTGCTCCTGGGTAATGGCAACCTGCTCTCTGCTAAGGCCTCGTTCTCAAGCATGGAGCAGGTGGTTCCTCAGCCTCAGTGCTCTGCCCAGCCCTCGCATGTCCACAGCCTACCTGCACCCTCTAACTAAGGTGCTCTCCTCATTTGGGCTCCCAGATTTACTGGTTCCTCTAGTGAAGGGCTCTTGCCACCTCACTCCCTGCTCTTGTCTAAGTACTCCCCACCCCCAACCCCTCCCCCCGGCCAGAATTCTGGATTGAGGCCATGTCCTCAGAGATGCTTTTCTTCCTTTGTACTCCCAAAGACTCAAGGCAATCATTTCTCAACATGATTGGAAGAGGTAAACACCAAGATTGGGTCATGTCCCCTGCCTGACACCCAGAGCCTTCCATAGAGAGGCTTTCCATTGGGAAATATGTCTTGTGTGGATAATTTTTGTTAGGTTCATGAGGACTTTTTTGTTTGTTTGTTTGTTTGTTTGTTTTGTTTTTTGGAGACAGGGTTTCTCTGTATTGTCCTGGAACTCATTCTGTAGACCTGGCTGGCCTCAAACTCAGAAATCTACCTGCCTCTGCCTCCCAAGTGCTGGGATTAAAGGCGTGTGCCACCACCGCCTGGCTTGCTGGCAAGTCCTTGGTGCCTTCTAGCTAGCCATCCCTACCACCTACATTTTGACCTGCTTGCCCCTTTTCCCCCTGCTGTGAAACATGTGGCTGCTGTCTTGGCCATAACTACCCTCAGATAACTAGTGCTCAAGACAGTCTCACACAGCAGTCCATGGAACCTTGCAACAGCCAACAAATGGGCTCTTTCTGAAAAAACTGAAACTTAACAGCTTAACTGTCCCCTGTGACTTAATATGCAATGGGTTTAAGAAGTAAGCCACATCTTCAGCAGGTTTTGGTCCACATCTATTCCACTGTGAGAAATTAAAAATGCCTAAGGAATCAACTCATGCAAACAAGGACAATAGCCAGTAGAACAAGAGCTCCCAATTTCCCTGAACATGATTCTTGGCAACATAGCTGGCGTCTGGGTTTCCTGGAATAGATACTATCAATCAGGGTGATGTGAGAGAGAGGCCATACCTCAAGGTGGTTTCAGGCAATAGGAAAAAGCAGAGACGGAGGGAGGGAGGGAGGGAGGGAGGGAGAGAGAGAGAGAGAGAGAGAGAGAGAGAGAGAGAGAGAGAGAGAGGATGATGTAGGATCTCCTGGCTTGGTGCTCGATCACGAACGCCCTGAGCAGCAAATCTCCTTTCTAAGTTATGATTTGCTTGGGTTCCTGGTGACAGGAGTTTTCCCTGAGCAAACAACTGGCTCAAATGGTCCTTCGAAAGCTGGCTACTGCTGGAGAAAATCCACAAATGATTTAAAATCTGCCTCCAACAGTAGAACCAACAAGAGGTAGTGACTGCCCCACCTCTGGCCTTGGGCATCGACTTTAAAGTATCCTGCACTACAGGTCTACACTCTTGATAAAATCATCTTTCCTGGGGCTGTGGGATGTGCCTGATCTGCACGAGAACCTGGATTTGATTTCCCAACTCTGA
>NW_021604598.1:7785073-7804143 GCF_004785775.1 Grammomys surdaster | reverse complement strand
CACTGGCTGCTCTTCCAGAGGTCATGAGTTCAATTCCCAGCAACCACATGGTAGCTCATGACCACCTATAATGAAATTTGGTGTCCTCTTCTGATCTGCAGGCATACCTGCAGGCATAACACTGTATACATAATAAATAAATAAAAGAAAAAAAAGAAAAAACTAAAATATGCTATTGTCCCCAGACAACATCTCGAGGTGATGCCAGACCCAGGGACAGTATGAGACTCACCCAACCCCACTGGAAAGGGGAGACAGAACCATTCTTCAGGTAAAACATCTCACAAGAAATTTCTAGTGTAGGAGCAGTGAATCTTCTTTTCTGGCTATGGTATCTCTAACCCCAGACTTACACTGGGTGCAGCACATCTCAGTATGTATGCTATTAAAACCTCACCCTATGTGAAGCCCCTCAGACCACTAACACTGTGGACCCAGAACACCCCAGCCTAGACCAAGACTGGAACTCAGCAAGCTCACCCAGACCTCCCTGCCCTAGTCAGACACTTGAAAAGTATCTGTGCATAGCACAATCCATTTAATATGAGCTATAAATAACTGACAGCCATTAAAACGGTTCCTCTTCCCAGGATTCTCACATTTTATTAGCTGGTAAACCCTGTTGAAGCAGGAAATGGGTCTGAGTTTACTCAACAGTATTTACCTAGCAGCTGGTGTGGGGCTAGCAAAGTTAACAGACCCTTGGTACTTATTACCCAAATAAATGCACTCAACGAGAAACTAAATGAGCAACCTGGAAAGATTCATGCTGATATTCAAGGAACTCCACCTGAGAAGAGGCACAGCCTGGGCTAGCAGAGTCATCCGAGACTAGAAAATGACACCAACACTGACTAATCCAAACCTCCTGGTTCCCAAAAGCAGATTCAAACCTTCCCCAGAGGAACTCTGATGGGACCCTGCACACGGGGGACCTGCTGCTTTCGCACACTCTACTGACCCACAAATTCCAGGAATATATCAAAGGAGTGTAAAGGAGACACTAACAAAGATCGTGTGGGACCAGGGCTTATTGGGGCTCCTCTCAGTAGAGGAGCTTCCTCCAGAGTAGGCCTCAGAGGTCATCTTAGTTGGCCATTGCCAAGAAAGATTTACGTACCGTTAATGGTGAGATGAACCCAGCTGCCGTTATGGAATGTGTCATACTGCTGGTCCAGCATGAGTACTTTGCACTCGTACCAACCCTGGTCCTCAGAGCGCACCTGCTCCAGCCGCAGAGATGCTTTGTCATGAAGACTGGCCCGGCCTGGGAGAACACAGTGGACAGAGCCCAGTAAGTCATCTGAGAAAATCTATCAGCATTCTTATTCCCCCAGCCAAAGACAAAGGGACCCATCATAACCTTCAGAACACTTCCCATGGCAGTGTCACCAAATGGCAGTCAGCACCCACAGTAGAAGGCAAAGGCAAACTGCCTTGGTCATGGTGCCACAAGCCCTCCCCAAGTGGCCCTACACCAGCCTACAAGGGCAGCTTGCTGTGTGTGTGGCACTGACAATAGCCTCTGATCCTTAAAATATGCCCATTCGTTTGGAGATCCAGGGCAAAAGAAAGGCATGATGGGTGCAGGGATGAGAAGAGAGAGATGGAAAAGGATTGACTGGGGGAGTGTCTCAGCTGAGGTACCAAGGACTTACTTACCTGATCCAACATCCTTGTCTGGCTTCCCTGAACAGGCAGAGTTAAGACAGGCCAGGGTCATACGTTTGGCCCCTCCCATTCCTGCTACTAGTACCAAGATGACATATCCCCCCAAAGACCAGCCTAGAAGGGGCAGGCAAGGCAAGGCTAGCGGTTCGTCCTTAACTTTTAACTACCTCTGTGACACAAAGGGCATAGCAGAGTCCTGCCCACACTGCAGTGGACAAAGCAACCCAGAGACCCCTCTTGCTTCATCTTTCACTCTAGCCCACATCCATTCAAATCAAAACCACTTCTTCCGCTGTTTGCCTCTCTGCCTCAGAGTCAAGCCTTCCTTGTAAGAACTCTGATGCCAGTCAGCTTAAAAAGACTATCAAAGTTAATCCTAGCCAAAAGGAGGGTGGGGGACATAGACTCAGAAGAGAGCCAAACAGGAAAGGGTCTGTAATACAGGTCCTGTAATCCCTGCTACTCAAGAGGCTAAGGCAGGAGGATTGTGGGTAAGAAGCTCGGAGAGGGCAATTTAGGGATACCCTGGTACATATAGAGGCTGGGGTGGAACTCAAAGGCAGAGTAATGGCATGGCAAGTGCAAAGCTTTGAGTTCCATATTCAGTACCAAAAGGAGAGAGAGGGAGAGAAGGAGGGAGGGGGGAGAGAGGGAAGGAGGGAAGGAGGACAGAGGGAGCGAAAGAAAAAAGAATGCATGCATTCTCAGAGAAGGTAATTCAGACTTCAGAAGCCATGGTAAAAAGAAAGGTAAAAAGCAGGGTCCTACCTGTCTCCTGACTGCCTTTCAGCTCCAGCACACACTCACACTCAGAGACATACACATGCACACACCCTGCGCCCTCTTCCCTGGCAGGTTGGTGGGACGGCAGCAGTGAGTCACAGGGAGACCATGCTGGCAGAATAATTACAGAGCAAGACATAAACGGGGCCAGGGAAAAGGGTGGGGGGATAGTAGAGAGGAGCTGAGATCTGATGTCTGCCAAGAGCACAGACAGCAAGAAGTGAAGATGCATACCAGACTCTGCACAGGACACCCCAACTTCAGAGCCAGGAGAGTGGGGGCATACAGACAGCTGATCCTGCAACCCGAGCTGTGTCATACCTCGGAAAGGGTGGAGCTGTCTGACTCCCTTCCCCCTCTGCCCTTTGCTTCCTCCAAAGGAGCCTCTTTCTAGCTTGCCCTGGAGTCCTAGCCCTCAGCACATCCACAGGATGAAGACACAGGCTTCACGTCTGCCTCTTCTACTTCCTCTCCTACTTATGGTGAAAACCCACTAGAGGGCAAAAAGAGAAGGGAAAAGGCAAAGAGCATGAAGAACAGAGATAATAGGCCCAGTCAAGAGAAAGATCAGAAGTGACAGAGAAAACTGAAGAGTAAATGGGACTCGGCAGATGCGGCTGAGCCCTGAAAAGGAGGTGTAACACAACCAAAACCTGAGGGGGTAGGGGGTGGAGAGAAAGGGGGAACAGCTCTCATCCCTCACAGCTTACCTGCATACTCAGGGTCCACATGTGGGGGATAGTAGCCAAACTTGATGAAGATAGGGATGGGGACCCCAAACTTGAACCACTCTACAACATAGGGTGGAGGCTGTCCTGTCACTGGGTGGATTACGTCGCATCTCAGAACCACACCTTCGCCAGCTCGAGCAGTCACAAACTCCGGTTCCTCTCGCAGGCCGTGGGCACCTAACAAGGACAGCCAAGGTGACACGTGAGGAATCGGCAAGAAGATCCTGCTCCTACAGTTTATGCTGATATCCAACCCTTCTTCCCCATTTCTGAACCTACCCTTCCCTCTCCAACGGTCTCTAGTATACCCAGGACACCCACCTCCCTCTGCCCTAAGGACAGTCAAGCTTCCTGTATAACGTAAGAAGAGAAGAAGAAAGGAGGGGGTGTCCCATTCTCTCTAGTCTTGCAAGCAAGACTTCACAACCAAAGACCCAAAAAGCAGCAGATACAACCACGCCTGGCCTGCCTTCCTCAGGTATCCCCTGTACTTCGAAAAAGCATCAGGAGCTATAGACATGGGGTATGAAGGGCTTTCAGCCCTTGGGGTGCTGCCCAGCTGTAGTCCCTCTGAACATACTGCAGTCTTTCCGAAGCAGGGCACTTCCCACTGGAGCCTGGTGGGCGAAGGCAGAGCCTGCCTCCTCCTCTGCCCCACCCCCAGCTCAGCCTGGTGTTAAAGCTCTAAACAAGAGGGCTCCATACAGGAGCGGGGAATCCCTAACAAGCTAAGGAGGCTGCTTGGCAACACCAGAGGGAAAGCCCCGTGGGCCTGAGCGGTCTTTCCAGCCCCTCCTCCAACCCACTGCGCCAGCCTTGCTGCAGAGGGGAGCAGGAGGCACTGCAGCCCTCCAATTTCCAGGCTTTGAATCTATTAGACTCTCACAGTAGCCCCAGACATCACTGTTAAGGGAGAAAGATGGTGATGACAAAGGAGGGGAAACTGGAGCAATCCCCTATCTTTCACAGAGGACATCAGAATCAGGGAGCTAGCAAGGGCACACCCATATAGGGAAGAGGGTAAGGGAGGGTGGCTGGCAGGAGAGGCCTCCACCCTAGCCAAACTGCAGGCTTGAGGAGCCAGGAAAGAGGCTATCTCTGGGGACATTGTTCACACATCAGAGCAAACAGAACCTAAAGAACATCTACAGCTGCACACCCTCCTCACATCAGAAAGGGAGAGGGAGATGACAAGGTGACCTTGATTATTTCTCCCTCTGAGAAGGACAGCCTCATCTTTGCCTTCCTTCAAGTGCCCATGACTCCCCCAAGCTAACTACACACTTTCCCCTTTACCACCCTCCAAGCCCAGCTCTCCAGAGCAGTACCAAGGACAGCAGCCTCCACTGGCTACAAGCCAGAAGCCTGTTGGGCCCTCCCACCCAAAGTCGCCTACAGGAGAGCAAGAGAGCTTTTGTGGATCCACCTCTGCTCTTCTTCACCTCTGACCTTATGAGCTCATGCCTCTGTCTGGCCTTCACATCTGTGTGCCTAGCTATGTGTGTGTGTTCCTGATCACTGTCTACTTCTGTGTCCTCAGTACCAGCTTCTCTCCTTTCTCTAGGTCTCATGTTTTTTTTCTTTCTGACTCCTTCTCTAGGTATCTGTCTTTGTCTCTTTCTGGCATGTGAGAGTGTGTGTCTGTCTGTGTGTGTGCGTGTGTGTGTGTGCTCTCTCTCTCTCTCTCTCTCTCTCTCTCTCTCTCTCTCTCTCTCTCCTGCTCCTTCCTCATGTCTCTCTGTCAAGCCTCCATCTCTGTTTCTTTCTCTTACTCCCACCTATGTGGGTGATTCTGTCTACCTGCCTGCCTCTCTCTCTCTCTCTCTCTCTCTCTCTCTCTCTCTCTCTGTGTGTGTGTGTATGTGTGTGTGTGTGTGTGTGTGTGTGTGTTGTGGACAAAGAAGCCTGTGGATTTCTGCTGCCCTATGACAGGAAAAGGGGCTTTGCCTGATTGTCAGAAATGGGGAGCTTTTCTATGTGCATGTGTGTTTCTTGTCTGTACCTCTCCAAGGAGTGTGTCGCCTGTGTCTCCTTCTCCCCCCCAGCTCCCAGCTCCCTCCCTCTTCTCTGCAACTTGCGGAAGGAGGAGGCAGAGAGGGAAGCAAGCCCTTGCAGAAGCCTATTGGCTCTCGGTGACATCACTGTTTTCTAGAGAAAGAGCTAAGATCACTGAATATTTTTGGAGCAAAGCAGAGTGTTGCACTCACCTGCCAGAGGCCCAGGCAGGTTTCCTAGCCTCCCTTCCCCCAACCTGGCTACAGGCTGTTTGCAGCCCAGACCCTCCAGAAAAGAAGAGAGCCCAGCTGCAGGGAGTGCCTCTCAGCGTCCCCCACATCCCATAGGACACACGGGGGGAGGGGGGGAAGTCTACTGAATCCAGGCATACAAAGAGCAGAACTGGACCAAGAGGAATGAGTTCCCAGCAGAATCCATGAGCCAGAATGATGGGGATGGCAGTGAGGCTGGGGGAGTGTACATGTGTGTATGTGTACATATATGCACACACGTGAAAACTATCTGCAGCACAGCCTGTAGGGAGATTAGGAGGCAAACTATAAAAGCCAAGGAAAGCAGACGGGTGTTTTTCCCAGGGCCAGATTACCTGAAGGTGGGCAAAGAGGCTCACTAAAGGCAGCATGTTTACCCCTAGAGTATAGGCAGAAGGAAGAGAGTTGAAGAACTTCAGGAAGCTCTAATAGTCAACTTCTGCTCTGGACAACAGGCTGCCAAGTCCAAGGCTCTGGAGGGCAATGCCCAGAGGTAGGTCACCTTTGGCATGGGTCCCCACAGTGCCAGCTGCTCATTTGCACCTGCACTGCCTGGTTCTCTCTGCATCTCAATAAGGCAGCCTCTTCACACCTCCCTTCCCAGCCCAGGAAGGAAGGCTGCAGGTTCACACTCCTGGCCTCAGCCAGCCCCTGGACTAGGTCCTGAGTCCCAAGCATGAAACACACCCCCAAATAGCAGGGCAAGCACTCTCCCACCCAACATCTCTTCTCCAGGGCATTCCAAACACAAACAAGTGACTGCAGAGTGGATGCATCCCAAAGATGACACACAAGACAAAATGAGACAGGTTTCTCCACAAGGAAGACGAGGGGGAAGCCATGTCTCAGCCTCCACACTCAATATAAGTTCTCCTGGGTTTCTGGATCTGAAAATAGTCATCTTCTCTTTCCCTTCTTATACACACACACACACACACACACACACACACACACAGTATGTTCCCTCACTCTATCACCCACAGATACTTTTCTCTAGGCCTCATAGTCTCTGAGCCAAAATATGTCTAATAAACATCTCTCCAGAAAAGCTCAATGAGTGTGTTTGGGGGAGGGGGGTCATTAGCCTAGCTAATGGGGGGCTTGAAAAAGGAGAAATTGGGAATCAAACACAAGAGCAATCAAACTACCATCCAGGAGTGAAAGAGACTCAGGTCAGGAAATTAGGAGAAAGGGGCACAAATGAATCTCCTACAAGCTGGTTGTATGTCCAACCCAACTAGGGAGTCACTCGGGCAATTCCCATAACAAAGAGACATTGGAACTCAAAGAACCCTAGAACTAAGAATCAGAGCTGAGCCTACATAAGGCAGGAAGACATATTTGTCCCCAGTAGGGCCACAGAGAGCAGCTGGAAGGCAGGGGAAGGATAATGCTTAAAAATAATGATCACAGATCTCTCCCTTACACTGGCTTTGCCTTGGGGTGGGCACATCAAAAAAGCTAGGAAACGCCCTGAGCCTCACACAGCACTTTTCAAGAGGGCAGACTGTGGTCTTATATGCCTAGCAAATCTGAATCCTGAGTGGCTGCCCAGCCTACTTTAGGGCTATGCCACCCTGGCAGGAAAGAGAAAGCAAGAGGGCAGGTGGATGGAACAGGCCCCTACAGGTTGGCTGACCTTTTGGGAAGCCCATAGGATACAAATCTCCCATTCTCTGGGACAGGTGGTACCCAGTGGGTAGCTGAGTCCAAAGCTGCCAGCAAACACCCTTTGAGCATAGAACTATAAAGCATCCAAGGATTGGCACAGCCCCACATCCAATAGTCACAACCTGGAGCCAGGAAAGGGCTGGGAAGGAAGGGTCCTGAGGATAGAAAACTACTTCTAAGTAGCAGGAGAAGAGACAAGAGGCAAGTATAGAAACCTCCCTGCAGCTGGGAGGCAAGCAGAACACACTACCCAGCTCCACCACATACAGGGTCTGTACTAGGGGTACAATGCTACATGTCTATAGTGTGGCCCCTGACACAGCTCTGCTATCTCTGTCTTCCAAATGGACACAGTATATGGCTTCCCAAAAGTTACCTATGTAACAAATAGTAGGTCAAGAGTCCTTCCAGAACCCAGGTGACCAAAGCCTCTCTCCTCTATACAGAGTCAGAGCTTCCACCCACAGTCAGCATAGGTTCTGAGAGTCCAGACTCTGCATCCCAAGACCACAGATGGATTACAGAATAGGCCTTCCTCCTAGAAGCATCTAGATCAGATGCAATATCACTGGCTGATTCTGGTGAAGGTCACTCTACCTGGTCCTGAAAGCCCTGCTGGGTTGGATCATGGCTAAGAGGAGGGAAGACATAAGCTGACTACCAGCCTCCATGGCTCCTCATGGCAGCCTCCTCTTCCTCCTCCTCTGGGCACCAGACTCTAAAACCACAGGCCTGTTGTCTAATAATACCAGCGACAGCCACCGCCACCTCCATCTGCCAGCCTAAAAATAATCCCTGCTGAGTCCAAAAAAGACACAGCCCCCAATAGTCCCCCAATCCCTCCTCCTCGACAGGCCAGAAGGCTCCAGGAGATTCCAGGAAGCCGGTAGACTTGGGCTCTCGCCACATGGGAGGCACACACCCAGAGGAGGACCTAAGGACAGCAGAAAGTTGGCTCCTGCCACCCAGTACCAAGTAAGGAGCACACAGAGAGTCTAGCCTGGAGAGGAGACCAGTACCCAGGACATGAGGGTGTCCCATTCTCTACACACACAGGTTGGGTATGTTTGAGGCCATCTATGGTATCTATCTTCCTTCTACCTAGAAAGGACTCTCACATTCTAGAAAAGCCCTACCTTGCTGTAGCTCCCGACCAATATCCTCACAGCCTTTCTACACTCCTCCCAGGAGGCCAAGGGATAAAGTTGGATAAGCTCCTACTTTAGAAACAGCAAGGTACTAGGTGGACTGGGGCTCCACCTCCAACCCCTCTGGCTGGACTACCACCACCTCCTCCAATAGCATCAGTGGTGCCAGTGCTATTAGTGACCTTAATTTGCTGGGCTAGATTATATTTCCAAGAGCCCTTTCCCCAGGAGCCATGGGCAGGAAGGAAGTCTGTAATTCAATCTCGGTCCATAGCTCCTCAGCAGAAAAGTGAAGCCATACCTCCTCCCTACACCCACAACCTAGCCTTACCACCTGGAAGGAAGCCTGTCCTCACACAGCCTGTGTACCCCACAGAGCATCCTGGTATGCATACCACAAGGCTGGCCAGTGAGGGCACCACAGATCAGACAGGCATTGGGAATGAGTGGGAGATTACTTCTAGTAGAACAATGGCATCCCTGCTCTGAACCAGGATGAGGGCAGTGACCACTGGTACAGTCTGTGCCCATGAACAAGCTTTATGCCACATCCCTACATCTAGGGGCCACTTGACCAGGAAGAAGATAAGGGAGCAGCAAAGAAGGCAGAAGGCCAGGAAGTTTATCAGTCCCTCTTTGTCAGAAGGTCAGGCAGGCATGTCCCAGCCCTGACCTCACAGAACTTACAAAACCCTCACAGAGGCCCCATCTCCACTCACCACTCTCCTGATTACTCATTCGAGAGCGAATAGGAAAGCAGGAAGATTTCTAAGAAAAATAGGTCAGTTGCCTCCGGCAGACCAGACCACACCCATGGGCAGTGCCCCTGGGGCAGAAGCCTGACTGCAAGCTGCTCCTCCAACCCCAATCCTCTACCGTCTCCCCAGGCACCCAGAGCTTTCTTTATCTCCCCTGGACTGTGTCAGGCTGATGGCAACTAATGCCTCCTAGCAAGAGAGGCAGTCAGCTCCCAGTGAGCCGCGTCTCTACCCTGTTACTTAGGCTTTCTCTATTGAACCTCAGACAGTCTATCGTCCCAGCTTTATGAGCTGGAGCCTTCAACTCTAAGAACATCTGGGCTATGGGGATGCAGCTGCAGAGCAGCGAACTGGGAAGCAAGCAGCTTGCTGAGCAGTCCCGCTGTATCCCAAAGTATTCAAAAGAGGGGCTCCTACCTCAAGCTTGTACATAAATCTTCCTGTCCTGATGTGTTCCATGCAAGTGCACACAAACACACAAGTGTTTGCAAGTGCATGGTACACATCTACCTAAGTGTAAACACTGGTTACAGAGGCGTGTATACATACATACAGGGATAAATATATGTGTGCACACATTTAAAAATATGCATACTCACACATGCATATAGGAATACACATAACACATCCTGGGCGCATATGTATACGTACACATGCACAGACACATACACATGCACGCTCTTCTAAGAAGCCAAAAGTTCTTACCAATCACAGCTCATCAAGATCCACTCTGCACACAAACTGTTCAACCCATCCCTGGAAGCAGAGGGAAGGGGGTCACTCCCGGGTTGGGGTTGGGGAGGGCAGCTGAGAAGCCTCCAGAAGGGAGCAGCTCTCATGGAGACAAGAATCAGTTAAATCTCACTGCTCCTGGTGCTTTCCTCACTGGGCCTCACCTCCCACCCCCGCACTTTCAGTGCTAACTGGAGGACTGCAGGGAAACCTAATGAGCACCCAGCAGAACGGAGAAAAAAGCAAAACCGTACATGCTGGCCAACTCTGAGAGCTAGGGGCTGCTCTGCTGAGGACAGAGAGGAAGCCTAGACCCGGGAAAGTACCAGGCACAGCAAAAAAGGAAGGGATATCAGCTCTGAACATCTAACCAAGCAACCTTTGCTCCTTGAGAAAGCAGATCCCAGCTTTCTGTCTCAGATATAAACATGAAACCACCTGAACCTGGGACCTGACAACTCCAGAGCCTGGTGTATACTGGACCATGGGCCTACTGCTTCCAGCGGACTCTTCCTGGTACTCAGCATCATGCTGCCTCCCACACGTACCCATTCCAGCTTCTTGCAGGGGGGCCTCCTACCAGACACACCCCTGCCTCCATGTAAATGCCCTGAGACACACTCATACCAACACTCACTACCCACTTCCTGCACCAAGTCCTTCCCAGCTGAGAGGCTGCCCTGGGGTAGCTCCCCCATCCCCATCTCCATCTACAAAGGGAAGCTGGGTGGACAAAGCCAGAGAGAACAGAGGGCACTGCTCCAATCACAAGCAGAATCTGAATCAGACCTTAATTTGCCCGGATGCACAGGAGCCAGAGAGTCCACCAACAGACTCTGTGGCAGGCAGGGGAGGTAGCACTTGAAATGAGGAACGGACTTCCCTCTCTTACAGGAGGTTGAATGTCAATTATACCTTGCTCGGGATTTCCACAGAGTGTGGAAACTCCCCCAGGTTGCTGGGCAGATATCTGTGATGCAGAGACCACCACATCAATAGCCTTCCTCTCTTCTCCCCACCCCCTCCCTCTCTCCTTCTCCTCTCTCTGTCTCTCTCTCTCTCTCTCTCTCTCTCTCTCTCTCTCTCTCTCTCTCTCTGAGTTTCTCCATGTAACCATGGCTATCCTGAAACTCTCTCTGTGCAACAGAGATCCACCTGCCTCTGCCTTTCTCTTCTCTTTACCCTCCCAACTGGATCACAGATCTCAGTTACTTCCAAGATACCTAACCAAAGTCAAAAGGAGTAATCCATGCCGACCTTTGTGCCAGACTTGCAAGCTGACAGTTTGATAGGCCTGATCCTTTTCACCTAGAGTGACTCCTGCTTCGGACAATTCTAGAAGAAGCATCTCGCGGTCTCTGGGGTTGAAGGATTTCTCCAAAGTCACCTCTGCCACTCACAGAACATCTGGATCCCATAAGGCCCCTCATCAGCACCAGCAACCCTGGCCTCACAGCCAAGCAGGTGCCCTTCCCCCTCTGTAGGCTGGGCTCTGCATCCTTCCTGTAGCATCTGGCAGCCAGCAATACTTCAGCTTTGCAGACCTTGTAAAGGACTTCCAAGCAATTCTGCATGCCCCACCCACACTTCCCTGGGATGCAGGAGAGATTCTACCAGACAAGGTCAGCCCATGAAGGGGTCTAGCTTCCTCAGAGGCAATCCTCTGACTGTCCCTCCAACACACTCCTAACTCTCAGCTCCCTGAATAGCCCAAAGGGAAGAAACTGATTAGGAGCTAGGAATCCCATAGATACTGAAATACTAGCATTGATGTCTGCCGAGCACATACTTCACAATAGGCACCCAGTCACTTCATCACAGAACTGTTCACACACTCCAAGCCTCCAAATTCCTACAGCTAACCCACTTTCCACTGAGGTAAGAGACATTTGAAAAAGCTGAGAAATTTGTTCAAGGTCACGGGGTGAGCAAGTGGGACAGCCTGGATTTGAATTCTGTCCATTTATCAATAAGTATATGTCTGTAATTGCCTCATTGAGCCATTTTAGACTAAAAAGAACCCAAGACCAATCAGGTCATCCTTGTTCCCGACAGAAGAGTAGGAGTTCCAGACAGAAGGACCAATAACCTTCAAGTCTAACAACCTTCAACATTTGAAAATTCCTCCTTCAGTCTAGCCATTCTGCGAATCTCTGCAATATAAACCCAATTTTCCTTAGTCTGTGTTTAAATTTAAAAAAAAAAAAAAAGTCTGTCCCTATGCCTACACCCTCGCTAAAGTTAGGAAGCTAGTTCAAGGGTCCTCTAGTGTCTCCTCAGTTCAGATCCCAGCACAACCTTTTGTGCTTTCAGAAACAGCCCCATAGCAGAATAAACCAAAACCTAGAGGGGAGGAGGAGGAGGTCACTGGAAGACTTCATGGAAAGGGGGAGGGGAGAGGCACAGCAACATCCACCTTTTTTCCATAAGCTTCTGAGGTCACCCTGTCTCGGTTTTCCCACCTGACAAATGGAAACCTTTATAACCATCCCTACCATCGCAGTGCTTGATGGAAAGCTGTCCTTCCCTTTGCCTTCTTCTCTCGTTTCAGAACCCCCTCTCAAGTAGCAGAGGAGATACATTCCAATCCGGAAACTTTCTCAAACCACTCCCCCCACACACCCCAAGGCAAGGTGCATAGAAACCCGGGAAGCCCGCGCCTGCAGCAGAACCCTACTAAAAGGCTCCCTAGTTTGCAGGTCCTCGCCACCCTGTTGCCTTCCACCCACAGACCATTCCTCTCCCGCCGCCATCTCCTCCTGGCTTTGCGAACTTGCCCACAGCCGGGTCGGTTCCACGCGCAGAAACCGTGAGCTCAGAGTCCTGGCAGCTTCCAGGCTTGGCTCTGACTTCCATACAAGGGCCGAGAGCCGGGTGCCACCCAGAGCTCTGCCACCTCCAAATCGAAAGCCCTCGCGCTCAAGTATGCACCCCGTGCCTTGGCTTCTCCCTAGCTTTTTCTTGGGCTCAAACCAGAGAAGGCAGAAATAAAAATCCCGCTCGACTCTGAGACGCAGCAGGGCAGACCCCTCCCCTGCGGCCCTCGCCCCCAGGCCGCTGGGCCAGGCAGCCTGGAGCGCGGTGACAGCGCCTCCCCGGGAACTTTTGCCTGGCCGGGGCCCAGATGCAGCTAGGACGGGCGCCGGCGGACCAAGAAGAGCAGACGCTGCTTGGAGCCTCTAGGTCAATTCTGCGTGTCACCTGCCAACTGGATCCGACTTCCGCGGCCAAGACGTATGGAAAGGAAGGGCGCGGGCCGGAGAACCGAGTCCCTTAGAGACGGGTGCGGGGACTCCCAAGCTCTTAATCGCGCCTCCCTTCAAGGGCTTCTCCATCCAGCGGTGCTGTGCGGGGCTGGGACGCGCGGAATCCTGCCTAAAGACCATCAAAGTCCCCAGCAGCCAGAGTTAGAGCACTAGGGTTTCCCCAAAGCTCAGATTCGACGTGTGGTTGTGGACCAAGGGGCCCACGGTAGACCAAGTCCACTTAGATTCCAAGGCGTTCGCAGCTCTTGGACTCCTGCACCTTCCCGCCGAGTTCCTCCCACCTGCAATTCCCCGGCCCTCACCCGGGCTAGTGACCGGAGGTGCGCCTGGCCGGGGCTGGAGCCTCACCCCCGGGGTTCTGGAGCCAGAGCCTGGAGCAAGGGTCTGAGAACGCCTGGAGGGTTGGAGGAGGGATGCTGCACTTCAACTCACCTTGAGCCACAAGACCTCGGGTGCTGATCACACTTGCTATCAAAGTGGCCACATACCAAATCATAGTACTACCGCGCGCCAGCCAAGAGCCTCATCCTATCACAAAGTGCTCCTGCGTTTGCACACTTCTCGTGCCTCAGTGCCCGCTTCTCGCCCGCCTATGCCCCTTGCCGGTGCTCCTGTAGCCCGGGCGGCCCGCTCTCCATCCCTTCCTAGCTCCGCTCGTCTCGGCGCGCGCAGCCTCCAGGGCCCCGGCGCAGCGGCACCTGCACTGCCAACGGAGGCAGAGCTCAGCCAGGTCCACAGTGAAGCCTAGCCCGGCCTGTCCTGGTGGTCCGCCCCTACCGCCTGCTTATTGGACATTACCCACGAGTATAGTTACTGATTGGCTGAACTCTTTGTCTGTCGCTGCGCGAAGGAGGCGAGCCCATTTCAAGGTGCGTTGAAGTGTAGCGAGCACAGAGCCGCAGAATCATGCGCATTGCCTGAGAAAAGGCGTTGTAACGTCTTTGCTCTATTCTGTTCTAAGCTCAGACTGCATGGCAAGTTTCTGATTAAATAAATGGTAGCTTCTCTTACTGGCTAATGGGACCCTAGGAGTCTCAATAACCCTTGACAGGTCCGAGGGGATGGAGCCCCCGCCCACCTTGAGAATCCAACATCCGGTTTCTATCAAGAAAAAAAAAAAAAAAAAAAAAAGCAGTTCCCGGGAGGATCACGCTGATACAGGGATAGGGAAACCCAAGCATCCTGGGGAAACTAGGGAACGTCCTTTTCTGGAGAGCGGTTCAAAGAGACCACGTGATGCCTCCCACTCCTTTGCACACTCTTCTCTCAGAACACAGTACCTCCACCAATCGTTATATTAAGTTAGGCTCCATCCAGCCCAAAGCCAGGAGGATGACTAAAATGACCTCTAAAAGTCGCTAAATTTGGAATGAGTCATTGGCTCAGCTGCGGCGAGTCACAGACCCCTCTGGAACACATGTGCACACGTACTGCCACCCCCACTGCTGGTCATCGTTGCTCATTGCTAAAACAATTAAACTTTTTCCTCCTCCTTCTAAATAAATGCTGCTTCTCCTGCACACAAATACTGCTTCCCCCTCCTACTTTACTCAGAGCCCAACTCCATTTCAGCAGCATAAAGTCAAGGTGGAGTTGGAGAGCGATCAGGGGGTGTAGTGGAAAACCAAGGAAAAGGGAAAGGTCCTTCTCATTCCTGCAGAAGAGCTTCCTATATCCCAGGCTCCCTACTCTAGCATCTCTTCATCTCCTCCTCCAATACAACTGTGTTTACACAAAGAATAAACGAGCGTCATGAAGCCATCTACAACCATCTCACCCCAGTGTTCTGAGGCTGCGGTGGAGATGTTTATTTCAAGCATCAGAAGCGGTGCTGAGGGACAGCTCCCTAGGAGAGGCTGTTGGCCATAGAAGAAATGGAGGGGCAGCAAAGGCGAGCTCTCAATAAGCACAGAGCCCCCCACCCCCTTACACACACACACCCGCTCTGGAGCATGAAGCACCATAAAACCAATAGCTTGCTGCTAGAAAAGCCAATGTATACACATGGACTCATGTATCTCATATAGAAAGTGTCCTTGAATGATGGAGGGCCTTTTTTTTTTTTTTTGAAGAACTCCACTCTCATTGCCATCCAGGAGATGAAAACTGGGGATCCTAGACAGAGAAGCAAGCACACCGACAAATTTTTATCATCTGAATATAATCTGGAGAACTGGACTTCTGAATGCCTCCTGCTTGTCCACTCACTGCTCAATGGAACACACTCATGATTTATCATTCTGTGGATATATTCCCACGGGCCACTGCTTTATGTTCGTTCTGGACTGCCATTCCTTTCCTGAGGCTTTGATGAAAGCTACACTCTCTAGATCTCACTGATACACCAATTCTCAGGCAACATGCACCAATTCTACCTCCAACACATACATATGCATGCCTACCCATATCAGGTTTGCAGGCATTTACATACACCCATCCATGCTTTCTCTAGGACCTAGGTCTATCAAGACATACTGGAACCCATTCGCAGAATGGGTGACGTGGCTAGAATATGATTTAATTGTGGCTTCAGAAAGGTTCATGTTGTTGGAAACTTGATCCCCAAGGTGGCAGTATTGAGAGAATGGAACCTTCCAAAGGTAAGTCCTGGGGGCTGAAGAGATGCTTGGCAGTTAAGAACATTCACAGTCTTGCAGAGTTTGGTTCCCTCCATCCTTATTAGGTGGCTCTCCACTACCTGTAACTCCAGCTCTAGAAGATCTAACACCCCTTTACAGGCACTTCACTTGTGCACACCACACACACACACACACACACACACACACCTACCTAGTTTAATATAAAGAGGTTAGTTCTACTGAGCAGTCCTTAAGTCACTGTTAGGCAAGCTATTGCAAGGTAATTCTCCTGGGATCTCCCAGGTAGTTCTCATAAGAAGACTATCATGAGCAGAGCTGGACTTGGTGGCCTATATCAATTATCCTAGCATTTGGAAGGTCAGGAGTACAAGATCATCCTCAGTTACACACAAAACTGAAGGTCACCCTGAGCTAAGAGAGACCCTATCTCAAGAAAGAAAAAGGGAAGTAAAGCGGAGAGTGCTGTTATAAAGGGAGAAAGGCTGGCCCTTCCTCTCTCTACCTGCTATCTGGCTTGAAATCCAGCCACTTGCCAGCACATGCTAACGCTACTGCCATCTTCCATCTGTCTTGGGACTTTGAATAGAAATAAACCAGTGCGGGTACCATAGCCATGAGCATGCAGAATTGTGTGCTAAGTAAATCTTTCTTTTCTTTGTGAGTCTACCTCCTTGAGTATTTCATGATATCCAAAAAACAAAACAACAACAACAATAACAACAAAACCCTGGTTGATACAGCTGTGTGACTACAGGATTCATCCCCTTTCATAAGCTCCTAGCAGCCATCTGATACCTGGGGAATGATGTTCTGTGTCTTCTGAGGCTGGGGTATAAGCAATGTTGAGTCCCTAGTCTAGCCCCAGATCCTTGAATCCTTGAAGTGGAAGAGACATATCTACTTAAGATCTATGGAGTTTCTACTTTGAGAAACTTTCTTCCCAAAAGTCGAGGAAAGGGTAAAGCAGTTCCCACCATCCACCCATGCTATACTTGGTTGGCCACCCAGCTTGTCTTCAGGAGGATGGTAGTTCTTGCTAAAAAGTTAAAACTATATCAGATCAGAGAGGCAAAAAAGAACATCAGAACTTAAAAGAACAAACTGAACTAGAGAGATGTTCAAAGGAAACTAAAAAGAATGTATTTCATCTGGAGAACTCTACTGGAACTACAAGACACAACAGTGAAGACAGAGAGGAAAGGGAAGAAAATTGAATTAAAGAGGGAAAACTTAGAATCATGACCATTACCATACAATATGTGCCAGTTCATTTCAGATCTGCTCAAGAGACACGTGTTGTAGCAACTAGCAGAGAGGAATGAAGCCAGTCAGATATTTTCCTCTTGACATATGGCTAAGCTTTGATTAGAACAAATGGCAACCCCTCCATCCCTAGCATAGACATAGAGCTGAATACTCAGAGGCAGTATGGACCCCTTCCAAGAGGCATATGGAAAAGTAACACAAACCAATCCCCTTGAATTGGTGTATCTGGTTCATTGTGGATACCCCTAATGAACATAGGTATCTGACACTATACACATTGGGTATCAGAATATCTGTCATTTTTTAGATTCATCAAAAGCTTCACTTTTGGAAACAAATAATTCTACTCTTATCAGTTATTTCAAGAAAAAAAAAACCACAAACACACTAGCTACTTACTCTAACATGCCCAGAAGCCCTCAGAGGACACATATAAAAGGTAGCCAGTGGCAGCCAAGATTTCTCTTTATACCCATTGAGCAATCAAACTGAAAACAGCAGCTTGTGTTTACCTTCTTTGGGGCTCTTGGTAGGATTTGGGGTAGGACAATGGCTGGATCATCTCCTTACAAGGAAGAAGAGAAGCTTTAAACCAACAGAATTTATTCAAAACAAGTTTGAAAGTGTTTGGTGTTTCTACAGTTTGAAAACTGTTCTAATTATCTTGCCATATTTTTAAAAACATTCCAAAATGATACAGTATCTTAAAATAACAAGAGTCACTTATATGAGGAGTGCTTGATGAGAATGCCAAACGCTAGCTCCCAATATGCATGGACAGTCTATTGTCAAGATGGCTCGCTCACTCTTAGCTGGTTGTTAACCAGGCTTGTCCTCATACAGACTTCTCTATAGACTAGCCTGGGCTTCCTCACAGCTTGGTGGCTGGGTTCCAAGAGCCAGTGTCCCAACAGAACCAAGTAAAAATACCCTTTATATTCCCCTGTCCTGGATAACACAGCTTCGTGTCCACATGTGTGGACTACCTGTCTGGCTAAATGGGAAACCATGTAGACCTCTGCCTTTCCATGTAATAATGTCTACACCATACCCTGAGATGAGCTTGTGGAATGGAGGTAGCATTGCAGCCATTTTTGGAATGGTACAATTTGCTGTGAAAACAGTCTTCAAAATAAAAGCAGAAAAAAAAATGAACTCTAGAAAAACATCTCTTGGAAAAATTATATTATGGAAATTGTCTCATGCAATTATGGAAGCTGAGAAGTCTAACAATATGCTGTCTAAAAGCTGGAGAACCAGAGAGGCTGGTGGTGTGATTCAGCATGAGTCTAAAAGCAGGTGTGACTCTGAAGCCCTGAGAGTCTCAGATTCCCATGCTGAAGGGCAGGAGGAAATTCAACTCAAGAAAAAGGTGATTCACCCTTGTTCTTTGGTCTTGCTCTCAACAGGTTATATGATGCCCACTCTCAGCAGTGCAGACAAACATTCACTCAGCCTACAGCCCCAGTACTAATTTTTTGGGGGAGATACCTTCACAGACACTTTACCAGCTATCTGAGAGCCCTTTAGCCCAGCAGTTCTCAACCTGTGGGCCATGATCACTTTGAGGGTTGCATATCAGATAGCCTGCATATTAGATATTTACAGTATGATTCATAACAGTAGTTAAATTAATTATGAAGTAGCAATGAAATAATTTTATGGTTGGGGGGTCACCACAACCTGAAAAACTATATTAAAGGGTTGCAGCATTAGGAAAGTTGAAAACCACTGCTTTAGCCCAATAGAGCTGACACCTAAAATTAACCATCACAAAAGGGTTTGGCATACAATATCTGGGTCTAAGAATGTTTTCATTTTAATTCAAACTGCAACAATGTTTCTTAGTCCCAGGGACACACCCTTGACACTTGTCAAAAAACTAGTCAGTTTGAGAAGCCAATAGTGCTTCCTTGTTTTTTTCGAAATACAACAGAGAGACAGAACGTTTTAGAAGACTTAGTACCAAAGCCTGGTGAAGCATGCCTTTAATTCCAGCATTTGAGAGGCAGAGACAGATTTCTGTCAGTTGGAAGCCAACTACGGCTACACAGTGACACCTTGTCTGTCTGTCTCAGGAAAAAGAAAGGAAGAAAGGAAGAAAGGAAGAAAGGAAGGAAGGAAGGAAGGAAGGAAGGAAGGAAGGAAGGAAGGAAGGAAGGAAGGAAGGGGGAGGG
>NW_021604598.1:7784062-7784973 GCF_004785775.1 Grammomys surdaster | reverse complement strand
AAGAAGGGGAGGAAGAGGGAGAGAAAAAGAAAGAAAAATTGGAGAAAAAAGGTAGGAAGGAAGGGAGGAAAGGAGAAAGAAAAGAAAGAATGGAAAAAGAAAGAGGGAGAAACAGGAGGGAGGCATAGAGGGGGAGGGAGGAAGAAAAGAGGAGGGAAAGGAGGAGGGAGAGGAATAGGGGAGGAGGAAGGGGAGGAAGTCAATATAAAAGAAATTGGACTTCTAATATCTAATCTTAAGATATTTGGTGCAGGACATTGAAGAAAAGCTCTGCAAGCTTTTCAAACCCTCAGCTTACAAGGATTGTCCATTTCACTAAAATGCAAACACAACATTACATGTGCCTTGGTTGGTGTCCTTCTCTTCCACTGTCCACTTGTCTCTTGGGCAGTAGCCTCTGGGCAGTTCTTTCTACAGACCAGAGTACCTATCCTACTGGTCTGTCTTTGCCTCTTCAAAAACAAGGGTTTTTTTTTTCTTTTTTCTTTCTTTTTTTTTTTTTTTTTTTTTTTGGTTTTTCGAGACAGGGTTTCTCTGTGTAGCCCTGGCTGTCCTGGAACTCACTCTGTAGACCAGGCTGGCCTTGAACTCAGAAATCCACCTGCCTCTGCCTCCCAAGTGCTGGGATTAAAGGTGTGCACCACCACTGCCCAGTGGTTTTATTTTCTTGACAACTTTTCTCTATATTTCTCTATATTTCTCTGTATTCTCAAACTTGATTATGACAAGAGATGAGAGAGAGGGAAAAAAGAAAGAAAGAATGAAAGAACAAAAAGAAAAAAAGAAAGGAGGGAAGGAGGGAAGGAAAGATGGAAGGAAGCAAGCAGGCAGGCATGTATAACTTGGGTTTCTAGGATCTTCAACCATACTAATGCTGAAGAAGAAGAAGAAGAAGAAGAAGAAGAAGAAGA
>NW_021604598.1:7772359-7783662 GCF_004785775.1 Grammomys surdaster | reverse complement strand
AATAATAATAATAATAATAATAGTAATATAAAGGATAACCATTGCCCACATTTGAGTATTCTGTTATAGTAACCAAAATGGACCAGGACACTATCTTCATCATCATCATCATCATCATTATTATTATTATTATTACTATTATTATTACTATTATTATTATTATTGGCAGGAGTGCATATGTGTGGTATGTGAGTATGAGCATACAGGCTACCACATATGTGTGGAGAATAGTAGACAACTTTCAAGAATCAATTCTTTCCCACCCTCATGGAGTCTGGAAGTTGAACTTGGGTCAACAGCTTGCTGGCAAGCACTTTTGTCCCCTGTTCAAGCCTACCTGCTATGAGAGGTTTGGGGGCCAGAGACATGGTTCAGTAATTAACAGCACTTAGTGCTCTTCTAGAGACCAAACTCTAGCACTCATGTCAAGTGGCTCACAGATACCTGTAACTCCAGCTCCAGAGGATCCGATACTCTACTAATGTCTTCTGGCACCAGCATATAGATGGCATATATACACAGACATCCACATAAATAAAAACATACTAATAAATTTGTTTGAGAAAGAGGTTTTATTTAGCTTCAATTTAGAGATATAAATCTAAAAATCCAGTGGCTTTTTTGGTGAAGGTTTGCAAGATTTAATTCTAGATAGTGGCATACTAGAAGTGAAAGGTCACATTCCAAGACAAGAGACCAGAGAACAAGTCAAAGTTTGGGATCCCTGTCACAACTCACTATCATGAAAGCCCAGGGTCCTACAAGAACTACCTTTGTCCCTTCCAAGGTCAGCTCATTCAGTGATCTGGCTCCTCTCATGAATGTGTTACCTTAAAGCTCCCAGCAGCTCTCAACATTGCCCAGTAGTGGCCAGGCTTCAGCACACGAATCTTTCAAGAATAAGCCACATCCACACAACAGTGCCCAAGTTCAAACAGCCATAGGGCTCCAAGAATGTGAGGTAAGTCTCGGTAAGAAGAGAAAGAGGAAGAAGAGTCCACCGGGGAGTAAGCTGTGGGTCTGTGGCCTGTGGAGGGCAAGAGCTCATATGGTGAATATCCGACTCAGAGTGGATATTCAGGAAGTGTTCCTGGCAAGTGAATGTGTAAAGGTCAACAATACATTGACCTGTCTAGCCAGTAGTAATACCAAGAAGCCTCCATGGTAAGAAAAGATTATGAGCTGAGGAAATGGTGAACCTGACCGGCTGGGAAGGGTGAGACCAAGTAGTAGGCAAATGAGAAAAACACGGACAAGTAAAAGGTTAATGGAGATGACAAATGAGGTCTGGTCCTCTGCAAGGGCACAGAAGACAGCGTCACTTTTGGTTCCAATGAAACCAAAGGCACAGAGGCTGGCAGTCAAAGAGGCCCCTGCAATGGTGTGAGGAGGAGTCTGTGATTCCGCTGTGGACCCACAGATGGACAGGCTGGGGATGGGGGGAGGAGAAAAGGGCCTGAAGCCACAGCTGGAGAGTTTGCAGGGGTCTATTTTTGGCACCCATTCAACCCCAGACCTCTCACTCCCAGACCCCTCCACGCTTAGCTCTCAACTCCACACAAAAGGGCCTTGTGTGGGAGTGCCAGTAGATGCAATGCATCTTTATATCATTGCCTCCCCTCCCCAGAGACTTGGCATGAACAGAGCTCTACCAGGTGCGAGAGACAGGAAGGGAGGGGCTGGGCACCAGACAGGAGCCAGAGGGCAGAGGGAAGCAGCAGCTCCTCTGTTCCCCATGCCTTTCTGCCAACCCACCCCTCAGCATCCTCCTGCCTGCTCCTACTCCTCTCTCCCTGCTCTGCTTCCATGGCCCTTCTACCACGAGTCCCTCTTCTGAGTCCCTTCCTTCTCTCCCTCTCTGTCCTTCCCTTGCTGGGCTGCAGAGTCAGTGGAACCTAGAGACAGAGCCCGATTTAATCTTGGCAAACATCCAGGACAAAACATACCACAGCAACAAGTTTCCATGGTGCTTGGACACAAGGCAAATGAGGTCTAGGGAGAGATTGCTGGCCTCAGAGTTATATGCCCCGAGTCTCATCCCTGCCTCACCCCACCAACTATGTAGCCTTAAATAAGACTTTCAGGCTCCCAAAGCCATGCTGAGAATTCTGCCAGTGACCAATCATTCAGTCACCATCACTGGGATTTGCAATGCCCATTCAGCAGCTTGCACAGCAAGAACACACGGAGTACCTGTGGTGTACTGCCCCTCCATATGGTCCCTGCCTTCACACAACTTGTAGTTAACAGAAATAGGACTGCTCAGAAGGTGGTGCAAATTCAGCCATTAACAGAAAGCCAGTCCAGTTTCAGAGTTCAAGGACTGCTATGCTTCCAAGGTAGATCAGATTCCAAGGAAGGACACAGTGTGGGCCCCGAATGCTCCATGGAATATAACTGTTGCAACTCTAGTTGAAAGTAAGAGGATAGTGATAAACCCCAAAGCTTGCCTACATGCAGTATCTACTCTGGGTAATTACAAACAAGGGACAACAGGAGAGGGCAGACTCGTCCACATAGGAAACAGTTTGCTGAACCCATGAAAGTCTAGCTGTAGACACATTGGTGTGTGTGAGGCATATCCCTGGGGGTGGGGTAAAGGGAACGATAAATAGTGGTGCAATATATTTGGAAAAAGGAAAAAATTTTATCCAGAGCCCTGACTCCTGAGAGATCAGAAGGTAGGTGCCTGTATACAGAGGGAGGGAGGAAGGAAGGGAGGGACAGAGGGAGGGAGAGAAGGCAGGAGGAGGGAGGAAAACGAGACAGAGAAACTCCATCCCTTTCTAGGAAACCAAGTTAAAAAAGTAAAAGCCTGTGGACTTGTGTGGGCACAGCTGCCTAGTGGGAGGTTGAGGGGAGGCCATTTGAGGCTCTGAAAAGTGAGTTTCATGGGAAACCCAGCACAATGAGCTGATAGAAGGAGGAATGTGGAGAGAAAAGGACTGAGGGGCAGGCTGCCACGAGTGCTGCTTGCCTGGCAACTTCCCAAGGTTAATCGAGGGGCAACAAGCAGACTCTGAGACATTCCAACACTAGGGAGGCGGGTTGCGCTGTTACTGTGAGGAGAAGGAGCCTTTCTCTGCCCTAGGCTGCTGTCGCTCTTTGAAGAATGAGTCCTACAAAACCCATGGTAGGTTTCAGGGTAGGGCATCTCATCCATCATCCAAGCAGACAATCCATTGCTGGTGACAGGCAGGACATCAGGGCCTAGTTCAATTGCCCTTGGACTCTGAGATGACAGCACTTAGGAAAGCTCTGTACATGGGATTCTATAAAGTCAACAACCTCCTCTACATAAGAGATGGACATTTTAAAAAGAGCATGAAGGGAACAGGAAGAGAGGAGAAAGCAATGTCAGAGGCAGAGAAACAAGGCACCTACACTGTAGGAGAAAATGGTGGCACTCTGGGGGCTTGTGTTCTAGGATGACGGGTTTGGCATAAACAGAAATGCCAGGCACTCATTATATAATGTTAATACGACTCAAACCCATATCTCCACATCAATACACAAGGCAACAACCGCACAAACACTAGTTCAGAGGACATACATGTGTGTATATGACAGAGCACATGTATGGAAACCCACATATCAACGCAGGACATTCCATGCACACAGATTGGAACCCAGAATCCCTTCGATCACCACACGTGCATAACTACAAAGTCCATTCTCTCTACAACCACTCTGTGGGAAGGTGCGGTACTCCTTCAGGTATCATGAAGCTAACACACACTGAACCAGAACATATGGGTTGTCTGTGGTCAGCCACAACAGAACTCCCAGCATGTGTGTCCCTAGAACTTTCTTGCCTTGTCCCAAGGATACTTCCACACACAAAATACAGCTTTTTCATGGTCGCATAGTACCCAACATCCAGGCTGACCTGTACTTCATCTTTCTTCTAGTGGATAGGGTACCCATCTCCCCTAGCTACAGATTCTAGGGAACAGCCACCAGCAGGTGGCGCCATCAGGAGCCTCTTAGAACCAGGAGTGGGATTAATGAGGACAAATTACATTTCTAGAAGGAAACTTGGTCATGCCAGGAGGAGGAAAACCCTCTTTACTGTACCAGGGCCAAGCTCTGAAAATAAATTTGTCAGGCATTCAAGCCAAGGATGACCACTCCCAGGAGGAAGAGAGAGGACATAAAAAACAAACAAACAAGCAAACAAACAAAACAAAACCAGCACAGAAGAAAGCATCAGGAGAACCACATCTGTGCAAGCAGTTGAAACTGGACACATGTGCACACATATTAACTCTTCATGAATGCTTTGAGTGCTGTACTATGATGCTAGGCAGTCATGTGTATGTCAGTAGGTGTGGGTATAGTAGGTGTGTAAAAGCTGGAGGATGTGGGCGGGGCATGGACACACTTCTGCAAGTGATGCTATGTAAGATGAAACTAAGCAAGCTAACACTCTCACGCCCATACCATCAACACAGCACAGACCACAGTTGTTAGCCTCTACCAACATACACCCCAGCCCACACACTCCAGGGACACACACATACACACACACACACGATCACAACACCCACGCAGACAGGTGCTGCGCTGCCACATAAAGACCTGCTCGCCCACACACTTTCACACATATATACAGCCTCAGAGAGAACCATAGGAATACATAGAACTGCCACAGAGACACGCACTGCTCTGCATGTGCACACGCAGGTGTGTACTCTCACACATTTGGCTCTGTATCTGTAAATTCCCACACCGTTGCACCCTGGAGAAACTGAGAGAGAAGAGACTCTCCTGTTTTGTGCAGCATCCTAAAGGGACATGAGAAAGATGTACAAACAGAAAGACTCCAGGTCTGAGCAAAGAGGGAAAGGACAGAAAGGAGCAGTCTTCTATGTGTCCTGCCACCTAGTCCTTCCAGGTTCCTCAGCACGTGGCCAGGACCTCTACATCAGAGACAGGACAGCCCATGGTATTTCCTCACAAGTGGAGTCTGAGTCCCCTTACGGTGGATCCAGGGCGTCTGCAGTCAGAACCAATCCAATCCCTTTGATTAGGGAGGCTTCTAAACAAGCCATGAAAGTATATACCTCCCACGGCTGTTGTGAGTCACAAAGTACCCAGAGTTATGCCTGAGCTCTCCGCAGGGGTGGCAACACCTCAGATTTCTATCACCATCCACTCCCAGATCAGGAGGGAATCAGTCTGTGCAAAGCACACTAAATAATTTGGTGACACAGCATTTTATGTTTCAGGGTTATAAGCTATGAGACCTGGCTTCTCATACCAACCTTGCCAACCTCTGTGATCCAGGAAAATCACCTTACCCATCTGAGCCTCAGTTTCCCCTTTAAAGACCAAATTAGTCACAGTAATAGCACTTACTAGGGTTGAGCTTTCCATATTAGGCTATGTCATAAATACTTCACAAAAAAAAAATATGAGTCTTTGAATCCCTAAGAGAAATGATCTATTTTTCTCCCTATTTTGCATGAAAGCACCTGTCTGTAATCAGACACGGGGTCTAAGATGGACCCACACAGCCATCAACAGAATCCCTGTTCTTAAAGATGACACTACATTACCTCCTTGGTGGTATGCCATGTGCATCGAAGGACGTCATGGGCATAGAAGTTCTTTGAAGACTGCAAAGCCTTCTACAAATGGGAAGATATATTGTTATGCATCTCAGTCTGGCTCAGGAATGAGTAACTGCATAAAGAGTGAGAACCACACAGAATACAGGAAACCAGATGAAGATGAGGACCATCTGTGACAGGCACATCACACCAAGAAGAGAAAAGTGGATAGAGAATAGGCCAGAAGGGGCCCATGAATCCCTGTGCAGCTGCTGCCTCTGTAGTCAACTCATGACCTGCTAGGAGGATGAACTATTTTTCTATTAAAAAGAAAACTTTCAAGTGACCCTAAAAACTTCCTCCTAATTATACCCACTGCCTCAATGATCTTCTTTCCCTGATGGATGCCCTGCCACCACACTGTCCAACACTATTACCTAGAACACAGTATTCCCAGGACAGCTCTCAGAAGGATAGTCAAGAGGCTTCAAAGAACTGGAGGAGGTGTCTATAGTGCTCCAAAGATCAGGGCAGAGAGCCTAGGAATGCTTCTGTTAATTTCGTAAGAGGAGTGAAAGCTCTGGACTCTGTTCTTGGTTACAAAGCTCATTCATTCCAATGTGACCCACAGGTTCCTGAAGGAGGTTGCCTAATTTTCAGAAGACAAGCACTTGCTGTACACAAGGGCAAACTCCATTTTCTTAGAAAACACACCTCTCATTGTAAGGTGGCTGGCACACAGGACAGAAAGGTCACTGATCAGGGAGAGTGGAGGCACCACTGTCCCCCACATCCTATGCCCCCCACATGCTTTACTCTCCAGAATCCCTGGCAACCTTCCCCTTCCCCGGGATGCCCCTCCTCTTCCCTCTCCTCCCTGATGATGAATCCATTAGCACAGAATTCTTTTCTTGTGTTTCTCAAGCTGGCAAAGCGATCTCAGGCATTTAGTGGCGGTGCCTGTGAATCTGTCAGCATTAGCAGAGCTGTGGAGGCACCAACAATGCAATGTGGCTCTTGCTCCTGTTCCAGCTCCTCTCACACTGTTCTCCAATATAGCCAGGACCCCTACATCTTACAGAAGCCATAAGGCTCAAAGGAATAGAATCTTAAGGAGCCTCCATAAAGCCAAAGGAGGCCAGAAATGATGGACAGGAGGACTTCCCATTAACCCTAAGGCCAGCCTAGGCTTCAGAATTGTCACATTGTCCTTCCCTTCTCATTCAGCTTAGACAGGCCTTCTCTTCTGAGAATCCTTTTCTTCCCCACATACAGGATACATATAGAATACATCACCATGTTCCTTCCTTCTCAGCAACCCTTTGCCTGCAGCTTGCACTCCTGACTCATGACCATCTTGCCTTCCACTCCGTGATGCTGTGTCTCCAAACATGATTTATGAACCACCTACATGAGGACAGCAGGACAGTACCTCAGTCTCTGAAGAGAAACCCCAGAACATTTGAGTTATAACTTGGCCAGGGGTAGTTGGACCTCAAATTCTGCTCTCTGCAAACCTCTGTGTGACCTGGGTTTATAGCAGCTTGATGGAGAACTGCCATAATACTAGCTAGCAGGACTCATCCTCCCAAAGCCACCTAGATTACTTCCTGTTTCATCATCATTCTTCCAGATAAATGAAGACCCTAGAAAGCACACTAGTTCTTCAACTTATCTGAGAATCACTGGCATGATGGTGCCTGTTACATAGAGCACCCTCATGTTAGAGTTTAGAGCTAGAGTTGAACCCATGGCTGCTAAGAACCTACCACAGAGATCAAATCAGCTTGCATGCTTGCTCCTGTGTCTTTGGCATAGATGAGGTATGGTCCTTGTCTACTCATCTCCTATTTATGACGCAAGGTCCAAACAAGACAGCAAAAGTGAAAACATATCAAAAGGCAGAAGCTTTGAATGAATGATACACATTGAGTATTATGTAAGGAGTTCATGAGAGCAAGACATAGGATGTATGTCAGAAGATCTCATTAACACACTGTAAAACAGCAATGATAAAAGAGGCAAAGAGCTTGGCCTTCAGTCTCCAGCACTCCATGGGGGGAATCTTCTCTGAGCTTTGTTCTGAGCCTAGTAAAGGAAAGGGGGCAGGGTAGACGCCATATACTAAGAGAAAGCCCTTGGACTTCTTAGAACAAGCTTCCCCTATATGCATGCCCCGTTCTACATAGAGGCCAGCAGCCCCCATCAAAGGTAGTGGTCCCAGTCCTTTTCATCAGCTCCTCTCCCACTAATTACTCTTTACACACTCTGGCGCCAGGCCCTCCAACCAAATTACAATTGATTCTTCACTCCTCCCAGATCAATGCCATCGACCTGGAACAGAGAGGACAAATCCAAATTCAGCCTCTGGGAAGCAAACAGCCCAAGGCAAAGCCCAGCAAAGAAGCCTGTCCCAGCACAGTGCATGTATGCACACATACATGTGCACTCACACTTGCCCAAGATGTGCACCAAGACATGAATGAGTATGGGTACCAACAGCTCTGGACCTCCATTACAGGCTATCCACATGTAGATAAATACATAGTTCAATATACACCATGAGCATGTCTACCTACATTAGATATTCAGAAAGCACATATACACATGTTGTTAACTGGAAGAGACATTTTGGGGGCCACAGGAAGCATGCACTAGACAAGTGATGCACAGATACATCCTAGTCTTCTGTCTGGCTATCCTCCTAGGCTCATGCTCAGGAGAATACACTATTTGTCAGGTCATTGGTAGAATGAGCCCAGCATACTGTGCTGACCTCTGAGCAGAAGGTTTTCTGCAAGTTGTGGTAGACTCTGATCTTCCTCTTCTTGGAACATATCTTGCCTGCTCATCTCTTTGTGGATATTGGCCATATGCCCAGCCACTTCTGCACCAGGCAGAACCATTATAAGTTCCAAGACAGAGCTCTTTGAAAAACACCTCAAATCATTGGAGATCAGTAGCCAACCTTGCAGATGCCAACTGGGGTCAACAACCACTAGCCCACTCCCATCCAGCACAGACATGGAACTCAAGCATAAAGAGAAAGCAGAATGTTCCCAATACTGCCAGGGATGTAGACTGTGGCCTTTGACTAAATTGTTCATGCCCTGTGGTCAGTTTTCTTACTCTTACCATATGCACACACATTGGCCTCCTTTGAGTCCATAATCACAGACATAAAGAATACCATACATGGAAAACCTCTTGGAGATTATTAAGGCCTTCCTTCTCACACACTTTCAATATCTCAATGTCCTTGGTGACCTTCTCCAAAAAAAAATTCTATCTCAATAAGTATGTCCACAGACACCACAGAGGATGACAAATTTTTTTCAGTTTTCAAAATTTGTGTGTGTGAGCCTACATGAGTTTATAACTATTGTCTTAGTTAGGATTTCTATTCCTGCACAAAACATCATGACCAAGAAGAAAGTTGGGGAGGAAAGGGTTTATTCAGCTTACACGCCCATATTGCTGTTCATCACCAAAGGAAGTCAGGACTGGAATTCAAGCAGGTCAGGAAGCACTAGCTGATGCAGAGGCCATGGATGGATGTTACTAGCTTGCTTTTCCTGGCTTGCTCAGCTTGCTTCTTATAGAACCCAAGACTACCAGCACAGGGATGGTACCACCCATAAGGGACCCTCCCCCTTTGATCACTAATTGAGAAAATGCCTTACAGCTGGATCTCATGGAGGCATTTCCTCAACTGAAACTTCTTTCTCTGTGATAAGCCCAGCTTGTGTCAAGTTGACACAAAACCAGCCAGTACAACTATCATTTGTGTGCACGATTCCAGAGTCCAGAAGAGAGCATCAAATCTCCTGGCACTGTATATTCAGGAGGTTGTGAGCTACCATGTGGATGCTGGGAACTGAACTCCTTCCTCTGCAAAAGCAGTAAGCAATATTAACCACTGAGCCATCTCTCCAGCCCCAACAGCAGAGACATTTGTCAAGTAGTTTGTCCTCTGGTTGAGCAACTTCAGAAAACCCTCACGACAACGTTAGTTTCCTTTGTAGAGTGGGTCGGTTTGCTGAAGTTGCTGAAGCTGCTTAAAGAAAAAAACTTTTTTAAACACTGCCCATTCGAGACTGCTTGGGGGCGGGCGAGGGGATGATGTGCAGGTGATTGCAGCCTCCTGTTCGAACATGGAAGATCTTGAAAAAGTCTGAGATAACGTTCAGTCTATGAAAGAATTCCCCATTTATGTCTCATCTCCAATTTTCCCTCTTAATTTGTCTGGATAGCAGTAAGGAAGTTCTTGGGTCCCACTAGGCCTCATGTTTTTGAGAACATTCTCAGTGTTATATAGGCCCTAGGAGAGTGGTTCTCAACCTGTGGGACAAGACCCTTTGGGGATCACAAATCCGATATCCTGCATATGAGACATTTACATTATGACTCATAGCACTAGTAAAATCACAGTCATAAAGTAGCAACGCAAATAATTTTATGGTTGGGACACACCAAAATATGAGGAACTGTATCAAAGAGTAACAGCATTAGAAAGGTTGAGAAACCCTGTCCTAGGAACACCCCTAAACCTTGACTCCCACATAGAAAGTGAAGATCTCTGACCTTGTGATATCCTTGTGTGTCATTCAGTTGGTCTCTGGGGAATCCATTCTCACTCCTCATTCACACACAACTTTGCAACCCATCCTTGAAAGCTGAGAAGCATCAGATAGCCTAATGGAAGTTCTCACACGCTACTAGTTATAAGTACTTAGAATGAGAATGAGGAGTTTTCTTGCCGTTCATCAGCCCTTCGCAGGCCAAAGCAATCGGGAGCTCTCATGAAGAAGAGACATGGAGTTCTAACATCCACGTATTATCTACACTACCCTATCATTTGTATAGAAAACCTTGAACGCATTCCCAAACCACCCAGCAGCCATATTTCTTTTGTGAATTTGACTCAATTAATTGTATACACAAGATCTGAAAGACAAACGGGAGGTGGAGAAATGCTTCCTGTAGCTTGGGCAAGCTGGTGATGGTTTTCAAGGTTGGAACAGTCTTTTAGGATACTGTTTGTTTTCTAAGTATCAAAATAAGCTCATAGTAGCCTCTTGATCTAACTGCCTATTCCTTAAATTCTACTGCCTTTCTCCCATCTCCACATCTTCAGGAAAGGATTCTCAATAGCCAGTGGCAGCTCTGATTCAAATTGGCATAGCCCCAATGGCATGCGGAGTTACCCATTCCCCAGTCCTCTGTTGTTTTGGAAGTCAGCCTCATAGTCTTAATCCTTGACCTACTTCTGCCCCAGCGATGATTGCTTATGTCTGACAATTCTCAGTTAAACTCCTTTTTGCTAGAGCTACCTAGAGTCTTCTCCTTCACTGTGAACCTTGACATACAAGGTGCAAACTGAGCTAAGAACAGTTTATGGTGTCAACCCCACTCAGCAGATATTTAGTGAGTGCTAAGCATTTAACCAGGTGCTGTAGCTATAGTGACAGTATGGAGAAATAATCTCTGTAGCAGGCAATTGATGTCCTCACACAGTTTGGAGAGGAAGACACATGGAGAAATGAGAAAGAGAGAGATAGACAGAGAATCAGAGAGAAGCACAGTATCAAAATAAACTGCAGATACTCCCCCCACTTAAAATAGTTACATTACAATATATGAGTTGTAAAATAATGAGGATGAAGAGGAGGAAGAGGAGGAGGAGGAGGAGGAGGGGGAGGAAGAAGAAGAAGAAGAAGAAGAAGAAGAAGAAGAAGAAGAAGAAGA
>NW_021604598.1:7735717-7772349 GCF_004785775.1 Grammomys surdaster | reverse complement strand
GAAGAAGAAGAAGAAGAAGAAGAAGAAGAAGAAGAAGAAGAAGAAGAAGAAGAAGAAGAAGATTATTGTGAATCAAAACTGTATCTAATACAACACAGTGGTGCATTGCTACAATTCTTTAACTCACGAAGCTGAGAAGGAAGACTCTGAATTCAAGGCCAACCTAGGCCATATACCAAGACTGTCTTCAAAACCTAATTGCATTTAATACACCTAGCCTACCAAGTTGCATAGCTAAGCAACACATTGCAATCTGTAGATTTATATCCTTAAAATCACTTCTACTTCCAGAATGTCAAAACAATATCACTGCATTCTGCTATCCTGGAGAAAGATCAAAGTTCAAAATGCAAAGTACCATTGCTACCCATAGTATATGGCTTTTGCATCAACATAAATTAAAATTAAAAAAAAACATATGTTGTACCACTGTTGTTGAGGACTGTCTGTATTTGTCTTAGTTCAGTTTTCCCAAATGCAGAACCCAAGTAAGGGTTTCTGTGTCAGGGACTCATTGTGGAATATGAGGTGCTCTCGGGAAGCACTTACAGACCTAAGGAAAAGGGGATGGAAAGGGAGGAAGCAAGGAAGGACTGAGTTCCATCTGATGTCTTCATTGTGCTTTCCTCTGGAATGCTGGAACATGAATGGCCCCACAGACATGTCTGAAACTGAAGAAAGGGCCTATAGTAATAGCAGCAGTCAGTCATGGCTATGGGTCATTTGGGTGGGTGTAAGTTTTTAGGCATTTCCCTATTGGAAGGTCACAGCTGTAAGCAGTAGCTCTGTACTCTCAGAGCCACTGGGGAGGGGGAGGGGGACCCAGGAAAGAAGCAGGGGGAGGGGAGACTGGGAGAGACTGACTTCAAGGAGAAGTATAAAATAGCAAACGTACAGGATTGTTAGGGAGTGAGAACTGGACAGAATGGGGTCAAGGCAAAGAGCGAGTTCCTAATCTGGCTGCCTTTCTCCTCCATTAGCAGAGCCAGAGCTGAGGGTGAGCAGCCTCCCATCAATGTACCACATGGTCAAAACAGAGAATTTGCTATGCATGCAGGTGTTTGGGGATTAATAACCAGCTTATTAATTAAGCAACATATAGCTGCAGGGTGTGTTTTTTATTGTGTGCCACAAACAGAGATGTGGTTGAGGCAGCTATGAATTCCAAACCAGGCATGGGACCTATGAGCCACTGACAGCCCATTATTGACACACAAGGGGGGCACAGTAGAGAGAACTCATCTGGAGCCATATTAACAATACAAGAGCACAGCACCCATCAAGGGCCAGGATTGTATCTATTTAGCATCTCCCAGGAATCAGAAGTGCCTGGCACCTTTTCTTTTCTTTTCTTTTCTTTTCTTTTCTTTTCTTTTATTTTCTTTTATTTTCTTTTCTTTTATTTTATTTTATTTTATTTTATTTTTCTTTATCTTTCTGTTTGTTTATTGGTTTGTTTGTTTGTTTGTTTGTTTGTTGGTGCTGGGAATTGAACTTAGGTCCTTGCACATGCTAGGCAGGAGCTATACCTCTGAGCTACATTTGTAGCCTTCGCTCCCTCCTTTTGACCAACCTACGAGAAGATCTTCTGTATCTCATTCCAGAAAGTAGCACTGTCTTCCCCCAGAAGGCAGAAATAGGCAAGAAAATCTTTGTGCTAGAGATCCCAGCAGGACAGCCTAGTGAAGACCCGGAGCCAGAAGGAAAAGAGCAGGCTGACTGCCCACAGAGATACCTGGATACCAGGCAGTCTAGCCAAAGAGAAGAATACCACAGTGACATGCTGCCCTGGATTATCTTTCCAGGGAAATGACATCATAACCATGTGCTGTGTGTCTGGAGCCCCAGACTTGGCTCTTTTAAAATCAACTCCAAGGCAGATATCCTGAATCACAACTCTCTGCTTGCAGCACACCTCTGAGACACCAGAACTGACATACCAGGAAAATAGACATTTGGGCCATTCTGCAAAAGTCTTAGTTTCTCTCTCCTCAGTTTGCCATCCCTGCCATTTACCACCTAGACAGAAATAAGCAGGTGAGTACTCTTAGAGTGGAATTGGGCCCATGAGAGCATCTCCTCTGACCAAGAAGAGTCAGGGACAGCAACAAAGTTCAGAGAATCTGTCTCTTTTGGACTCCTTGTACTAGATAAGCAAAATAAATGTCTGGTCTTGGTCCCAGATCCTGGCAGGTGTCCCACTCCTGTCCTAAAAAGACAAAACACTGGTGGCTCCCTGTTCTCTCAACTGGCATTTTACATTGTCTTAATTTGCTGCGTAAGCAACAGCTAAATTGGCTGCTATTTACATGGTGGCCACTGTGCTGGATCAGTAAGAAAGGGTTGTAAAACCACTAGGAGTATTCTCATAGGGTAGCCACTAAAAGTGAAGACCCAGAGCCAGGAGAAAAAGGGAGGAGAGAATCCAGGGCATCAGGTCACTGTGGTGCTGTTCCTTCTTGCTGGGAAAACAGGTCTCAGGCACCAGGGACCAGAGACACGGATGGCAGGAAGGATGCCAAGGAGGAGGGAGGTGTATGAAGCAGATGCAAGCAGGCAGTCTGTCTGGCTCAAATGGCTATTCCTGATCAGTAGCTCAGGGGAAAAAAACAAAACAAAAAACAACAACAACAACAAAACCACCACCAACAACAACAAAAAAAACCTGCCTTGATTTCTTCCTTTGTTCCTTATGTGCTCCAGGAAGTTCCTTTGAGACATTGCTCCTTTCACCACAAACACATTCTTGCCCCCCACTCCAAAGACTTCAGAAGCGCTGCTTTAAAACCTTGCCTAACTCTGGGGTCTCATAGCTGAGATGCCCATCTCCTCATCTCTAGAGACTTCCACACCCAGAATGGCAAACCATCTCCTTATCCTATGCATTAATCACATTAGCATGGAAGCCCGGAATTCCTAAATCCTCCCACCACTCTCAGGCTTTGTTCCATCTTTATAGTGTACCTGCACATGTATATTCAGGCTTACAAAGCCAGGCCATGGCATAGTCTGAACATCTGTGTTGCCAACACAACCCACAATGGTCCCTAATGAGCAGGTATTTTTCAGCTAGGACAGAAAGGCAGAATCATTCCATCTCTCTCTCCAGGTCTATACCCATTTGAGCCAAAAGGAGAGGAAATCCACACCAAAGTGCCTCGGGAAGCAGAACCATTTCTTCCTCAAGCCCAGAGCCCAGAGGCACCTCGTATGAATCCATAGGTAAGGACAACTCCCCAGTAAGAAAAAAAAATTGTAGGCCACCAAATTCTCAAGGACAGAGACCATGCTTTATTTAGTTTAAGTCCTCCTTGACACTGGCCCACAGAAACCCATCTATGTTCTGCATACTGGTGAAACAAGAAGCCGAGGGGGGAGTAGGGAAATCTTGAGGCTTCCTTACAGAGAAGAGCTGAGTCAAGTTGGGTCAGTGGGCTATGCTGCGCTCCCTGCACATCAATGTGTAAGATTGCCTAGATTCTCCATCTTCAGGGTCCTCTTACTCTCACCTGAGCTAACAATAAAAGAGGACCAAATTGCTGATGCCGTGGGAGGCTGCAAATGGTGCTTCTTGTGGGTATTATTCTCAGACTAATGTTGTATGAACATAGCTCTGCCTGGTGATTACTATATTATTATATATTAATCATAGGCTAATGATACACACTCACCCTCTTTCTCTCCTTAGTCTGCACATTTCCACCTAGCTTCTGCTGCAGCTGCTTGTTCTCCTTACACCTATACCTAAGCCCACTCTCAGGGACCAGCCCAGTCTTAAGCACCCCCTTGTACATAAGATGCTCTTTTTCGTGTGCCTAGTCCTCTTCCTCATTGTCAAATGGCAAGATCTAGGAGGTGAAATGTAGTCAAAGATCTGGATGGTACAGCCCTTTAATCCTAGCATCTGGGAAGAGAGGGGAGGACAGTCATATTTTGAGTCCTACATAGTAAGTTCTAGACTAACCTGGGTTCTACAACGAGACAGTACATGTATGTGTATTGTATATGTATGTATATACATATATATATATATACATACACACACAGAGAGACGAAGAAGAAAGTGAAGTTTGCACAATGGTCATCTTGGGCTTGTTAAATCATACAAAGTCAGATTTAGCATGACTTGGAGTCAGGTATTCATTCACTTAATAAACATTTGTTATATGTTTACTTGGCAAATACTAAGTCAGACAACAAGAACAAAGCAGACCAAGCCTCTAACTTCATCAAATTTTATTCCTGAGGCTTAATGCCAGGTTTCAGAGATACAACATTGAAGGGGAGATCGACAATCCCAATGGGAAATTACTTAAAAAGAAAGAATAATAACCCTGAGAGAGAAAACCCCTCTCTGGTCCTAAGAAAACCAGGGTCTTATATGAGAGGCATACAGTTGAACTCAGCCCAGCTGACCAGGAAAGAGTGTGCACTGCAGGGGTGCTTACTGAGTCATAGGAGATGTCTCTAAGTGTGTCTGCATCTGTCCAAGGGGTCAAACTCCTATCTGTGGTTTCTGGTTGGGCCTTTGCAGGCCTGGAAATTTCTTCAAGAGCCCTTCTATGCCACAAATACACAATCCAACCAGTATGTAAGATATGCCTCTATATATGGTACATATAAAGTCCTGTCAATTACAAGAAGAACCAGATAATTAATGATAAAGATGCTGGAGAATAGACACTTTGAGGCAGGAGAATGGGTCACTGGTCATATACTGAGCCCAAGCCATGCCAGTTTATTTGCAAGATATAAGCATAGCAGGATTTTGTTTGCCTTGCTTATCCATGGTCCTTCAGCCAGGCACTCTACAACATGGCTACTGGTATAGATGGTTTTTAAAGAGTATCTTCCCCAGAGTTAACCAACAGAGAAGTGATGGATTGTAACACCCAGTGCTATATCACAAAGGCATCATGGCTTCTGCCTTAGTCTCCTGGATTGCTCATTTAAGGAAAAGTCATCACCATACCATGAAGACACTACAGTAGAACCCTAGAAGGATCCCAGTGCATGGGCACTGAGACCTACCTGATGAGTCAGACCCAACTCATCAGGGTATAAATGGCTTATGTTAGAAGCCATGCTCCCCAGCTGTATGAGCACAAAATTCTGGACACAGCATCCCTAGCTCTAGGCAGGCTTTTAGATGATGGTAGTCCAGGATAACATCTGATTACAGGATCATGAGGCAACTCTAGACTGGAACCATCTACTCTCACAACTCTAGGACTTCTAATGCACGGATACTAAGAAGTAATGAATGATATGGTTGTTTTAGAGGAAAGTATTGGTATGATAATTTTAAACAACTAGGTTTGAGCTGGGCAGGGATGGTGCATGCCTTTAGTCTCAGCACTCAGGAAACAGAGGCAGGCAGATCTCTGAGTTTAAAGCCAGCCTGGTTTACATAGAAAGTTCTAGGACAGCCAATGCTACACACACACACACACACAAAACTCTAGCTTTAAAAAAAAGAAAAAGAAAAATGAATGACTAAATAAACTAAACTACTAGGTTTCAGATAACATGTTATACAGCAGAGATAACAGCAGTAACAGTTTCTAGAACACAGGATATGTTCATAAAATACTGGATGAATGGTGAATGAATAGAGTTTCTAGCAGGACTACATGTCTAATGTTCTGATTATTGATGAGAAAGAGAGCATGGCCATGGGTAGGAAAACCAACACTCAAAACTTGGAAGGAAGCCAGACCTAATATAAAAACTTCAGTAGTCAAGAAATTTAATTCATTCATTCAGTACCATTTATGAAGTACTAGTGAGAGCATCCTAGACAAATAAAATAAATGTGTGTGCGGGCAGGGGTGCATGCATGCATGTATGCATGCATGTGGGGAGGGGATGGAAAAAGGGAGGGAGGAAAGGAAGGAGAGATGGATTGCCTAACTGAATGATTGGTTTGTTGACTGATTTTTAAGGAACTGGTTCATGAAATGGAAAAAGCAAGTCCAAAGTCCTGCTAACTGCTAACTGACTAGAGACCCAGGGAAGACATCATGCTGCATCTCACATCTGACAGAAGAATCCTTTCTTCTTTGGAATAAATAAGACTTCTCTCTCTTTCTATAAATAAATAAATAAATAAATAAATAAATAAATGACAGGATCTCTCTACATAACTCTGGCTGTCCTGTAACTCACTATGTAGACCAGGCTGGCCTTGAATTCACAAAAAATCCACCTATTCCTGTCTTCAGAGTGGAGTGCTGGATGAAAGGAATGGGCTATCATGCTCTGCTGTCTTTTTTGTTTTCTCTTAAGATATCCACTTGAATAGATGAGACCCACGTTGTGGAGGGTGCTAAAGTTTTGGGTGGATCTTGAATGTCCCCCAAAAGGCCCAGGTATTGAAGTCTTGGTCATCAGCTTGTAGTACTCTTGGAATGTGGACCCTTTAAGAGTTGGGGTCTAATGGAAGGAAGCTGTATCACTGAGAGGCCATCCTTGAAGAGGAAATTTGCATAATGTCCTCCCTAACCTTCTTTTCTTCCTAGTTGTCATGAGATGAGCTACCCCCTACATGATATACTGCATTGTCATAGTCCCAAAGCGGCAGGACCAAAATGACCACAGTCTAAAACCAAAGGAAGTTTCAGAGATGATGCAAACATTTCCTATTTCTTTTTAATTATTCTTTACTTCAAAATTTATTTAGTTAGTTAGTTAGTATATGTATATGAATACACTGTAGCTGTCTTCAGACACATCAGAAGAGGACATCAGATCCCATTACAGATGGTTGCAAGCCACTGTCTTAGTCAGAATTTCTATTCCTGCACAAACATCATGACCAAGAAGCAAGTTGAGGAGAAAAGGGTTTATTCAGCTTATACTTTCCACATTGCTGCTGATCACCAAAGGAAGTCAGGACTGGAACTCAAGCAGGTCAGGAAGCACTAGCTGATGCAGAGGCCATGGAGAGATGTTACTTCTAGCTTGCTTCCCCTGGCTTGCTCAGCTTGCTTTCTTATAGAACCCAAGACTACCAGCCCAGAGATGGTACCATCCACAAAGGGCCTTCCCATCATGATCACTAATTGCGAAAATGCCTTACAGCTGGATCTCATGGAGGCATTTTCTCAACTGAAGCTCCTTTCTCTGTGATAACCCCAGCTTGTGTCAAGTTGACACAAATCCATCCAGTATAGACACCATGTAGTTGCTAGAAATTGAACTAAGGACCTCAGAAGAGCATTCAGTCCTCTTAACCACTGAGCAATCTTTCCAGCCCAACGCTTTCTATTTTTAAGCTGGTTATCTCAAGTATTTTGTCATTGCAGTAAAATTCTGAGCAGCACAGAAAGTAACAGCTTTACTCAAAGCCTACTCATTTAAATATTGATCTTATCTTAAAAATAGCTTAATGGTAACATCTGTATTAGCTTTTGTTCAGTGTCTATGCACTGTGGCCTATCCAAGTTGTTGCACAAAGTCAGCTATTCTATATGTCATCGGTCAATCCTAGACATGGAGACTCAAGAGGGAACATAGGTGCATAAAAGCCTTTGATCGACTGAAGCATCTAGATTCTAGGTGTAGGAAAGCAATCACACACAATCAAATACAGATAGAGTATGACAGTAGTACTAAGGATGAGATGAAATATAAATCAGAAAAAATAAAGTAATGAAGGCTAGAGAGATGCTTTCTTAGGTAAAGCACTTGTCACACAAGTGTAACAACCTGAGTTCAAATCCCCAGAGCCTACATAAATCCAGGAACAGTAGTACATACCTGTAATATCAGGTCTCCAATGGAGAAGTGGGAGACAGAGACAGGAGAATGTCTGGAAATCCACAGGTGAGCTATCCCAGTGATAGAACAGTGAACAAGGAGAGATCCTGCTTCAAATAAGGGAGAAAGTGAAGACTAACACCTAAGGTTGCCCTCTAACCTCCACATGCAAGCCATAGCATGCATGTGACATTTTGGGACTTTCAAGATCCATACTATTACCCCTTCCATAATGAAAACTGCTCTCATCTAATCAAAAGTTGTAGAGAAAAAAGAAAAAGACATATCTCCTGCAAAGAAGAAGGAATTCTGCTCATAGAATTGATCTGCAGCATCATATCTTTCCTGGGTCCTTAGTCTGTGCTACATATGACTTTGAACTTGATGTTTCAACTACATGATCCAGTGTGCTTGATGGACTCTATGCTGCAGACGACTTTGAACTTACTGTTTCAACTGTGTGAGCCAGTATATGTATGAATATGCACAAGACACACACACACTGATGAAAAGAAGGAAGTAATGAAGGCTGCTATTTTATATAAGTTAGCTGGTGAGAAATTGAAAAGGTAACATCTATGGAGCTGAGAGCTGAATGTATCAAAGAAGCAAGTCTTCTGAATATCCTAGGGAGAAACATCTGAGGCTGAGCAAATAGCAAGTGCAAAGCCTGTCCTCCAGACGGCTGGGCTCTGGCATGACTCCCAAGCCGCCCCATTTCTCATTAGGGCATCCCTGTCTTCTGGAAAGTTTCCTTCCACCTTTTCTAAACCCCTCCCCCAGCTCACCAAAGAGCCCAGACTTTAGAAACAACAGCCAGGATGGAAGACTGTCTGTAAGCTACTCCTCTTGGAGCTTCACAAAGCTCAGCACTGTAAGTAGATGAACACAGAGGATCTGGTGGCTTCTGCACAAACGCTAATTTTTAAGAAATGCAAAGGGCCTCAGAAAGGGCAATCCCCACTCCCGAGGGTAGAACGTCTTTAGACATGTGAGCGGGTGAGAAAAAGAACCAGAGGGGAAACGGGAACCATCTCGTCATTCTCAAAATTTCTTGACTTAGGGCGTTGCATTCATTTCCGGGGGTGGGGGAGGACTATGAAACTTCTTTCCTCAGCCATAAGATTTTCCCTTCCGCTAGCAGTCCAAAGCGGGTTGGCCAATCAGAGTGCGGAAGACAAGAGAATGCCTGCCCACTCACCAGAGCTCCAATCCTGGCGTTCCCATTATTGGCCCCTGACCCCTGATCCCAGCCTATATTTGAACCCATGGAGGCTAATAAGGAGGCTTCTGGAAGCCAATTTCAGAGAAATGTGAGGCCACGGTGATTTGTCTCTAAGAGAGTGTTGGGCACTGACCTCCGTATGACAGTGCTGTTCTGAACTTGAAGTAGGACAACTGGAAAGGAAGTGTGTGCTGGCACTCAACATTGTCCCTAAAAACAAGAACCCTGAAGCACAGACCAGCTCCTGGAAGGGAAATAATAAGAAGGAGACCTTGTTGTCTTTTACTTCTCTTATTATCTGGTACTCCAAATCCAACACATGCACAACTCCCAGAGAAGATATTGTGATGGTTTGAATGAAGATGGCCCCATAGGTTCATATATTTGAATACTAGGTCCCCAGTTGGTGGAACTGTTTGGGAAGGATTATGGCCTTGTTGGAAGAGGTGTGTCACTGGGGGAGGGCTTTAAGATTTCAAAAGTCCATGACAATCCCAGTTAGCTCTCCCCCCCGCCCCACCCCTCTCTCTCCCTACTCCTGCTCATGGCTTGGTTGTATGTGCTCAGCTACTGCTCTGGCATGCCTGCTGCCATGAATCCACCATGTTGGTCATGTACTCTACTACCCTCTGAAGCTATAAGCCCCAAATTAAATTCTTTCTTTTATAAGTTGCTTTGGTCATGGTGTCCATTCGTAACAGAAATGTAACTAAGACAGTGTCTGGGAAATTGAAATCAGTTCAACTTGGCAAGTCTGCATCCATCAAGCATTATTCCATATGCCAGGTACTATGACTGGAAGATGATAGAAAGGTCAATAGAATTAAATACAATTAATGCTCTCTAGAAGCATAGCCAAGCTTGTGATGGGACCATTTCAACTCTACTGATACTCAGAGTTATAAAAGGACATCCCTACCTAGTGAACCTAGAGGGAGGAGCATATTTCCCTTAGAAAGCAACAAGTGATCTTGAAATGGTGTGTTTATTTGAATGAGAATGACTTCCATAGGCTCATACAATTGAATGCTTGGTCCCCAGTTGCTGGAACCATTTTGGGAAGGATTAGGAGATGTGTCCTTGTTGGAGGAGGTGTGTCCCTGAGGGTGGGCTTTGAAGTTTCAAAAATTCATACTAGCCCCACTGTTTCTCTACCTCACAATTTCTGGACAAAGACATAAGCTCTTAGCTACTGCTCCAGCACCATTTTGCCTCTCTGCTTCCATGTCCCCCACCAAAATGGTCACAGACTCATGCTCTGAAACTGTAAGCAAGTCCCCAGTTAAACTATTTGTTAAGTTGCCTTAGTCATGATGCCTCTTCACAGTAATAGAAAAGTAATGAAGACAGAGTTGGGGACAGTGCACAGAGCAAGCAGGCATACTAGGATACACAATATGTAGGAGAGTCCATGGGGCTGTTCAGAGGGCAGCCCATGGTAAGAAAACTGGGTTCACATGAGACTAGGAATTGGGCTAGTGCTTCCATTCTGAAGACTCTATAGAAAATCTTGCATCTCATTTTTAACCTTGATTTTTTTTTCCCTTTGAGACAGTCTCTCATGTAGCCCAGACTGACCTTGAACTTTGATCCTCCTGCCTTCACTTCTCAAGTGTTGAGATTATGGATTTATAGCGTCATACTGTTGGGAACATAAAGTCATGAAGGTTTACGATTAGCTAGTGACCATAATGTTGCCATCTAACATGAGTCAGTTAAAACACAACTGAACTGGATGTCACGAGGTGCTATGAATCAGCATTAAATGGCTGGCATCAGATGTTCAGGAGCTCCAAAAGAAATATATTATGTAACTATTCCTGGAAGAATGTCACCTCTGTGTGGGTTTGGTATAAATATGGCTTTGAGGACGTACTTCTTTGTTTTTATCAGCCTCCCTATGTGTTTATCTGTAAGCCTGTGTGCCTACTTTTGTCTGGCCTGTATACTGATCTGCATGTGTGCTTGTGCTTTGTGTCCATGTGTGCTGGTGTGTGCTTTGTGTCTGTGAGTGGCTTCCTGCCTAATGGCCTCTGCCCAGAGAGAAAAAAGTCTTTCTCATCTGCCTATGATTCCTCGAAATCTCTTCAACCACCTAGCTTCTCACATTCCTCCTTCTTGCCTGGTGCCAGAGCTTAGACCTCACACACTTCCCACTTTAAAAAATTCATTACATATAATATTTTTTTTCTGAGAAAAACAAGCCTGGCATCAGCAGGTATAATGGTCAGTCTTCATTATCAACCTGACTCGTTTTAGAATCACCATGGAAACACACCTTTGAATTTGACTGAGAAGGGAAGAATCATCATGAATAGGCATCATCTTATGGGGTGAGTTCTGGGACTAAACAAAAAGAATACAATAAAAAAGGGGGAAATGATCAATCATCATTCCCCTCTTTTACTTTCCTGACTGGCTACAATGTGAGCGGCTGCCCCCCACTCTTGCTGCTGTGACTTCTCCACCACGGTAGACTGTACCTTTTAACTGTGACCCTAACTAACTAAACCCTTCCTTCAACTGTTTTGTCTGGTATTTTGTCAGAACAACAAAAGCCACTAATACATCAGAGTGTGGGGTGAGTGTAGATTATGGCAGAGAAAGACTATGAAGAGGGAACTTAGACATTTGGAGTCCAGATCAATGGTCCAGGTTGTCAGGTGTTGCCAGCACCCACAGAGGCAGTGCAGCAAGACTTGGGGATGAGAGGAAAGATATAAATAAAGTATCTGATGGAATATCAGTGACCTAGGTCAGCTGGAGAGGGTGGGTGTTGAGGTAGAGATCTCAGATATCTGTCTGACTTGGAGGGTGGAAGAAACATGTTTGAAGGAGAGAGCTCAGAACATAACTTCTGGGAAGGCAGTGGCTATGGTAGACTCATTGTCACCTTTCACAGTGTACCACACTGTGATAATATCTGTGGATCACATGATCAGGATAAGAAATGCGAAGTGCTTGTTACGGTTCGGATGTGAAGAATGCTTCACGCATGCTCTTTTTGTGTGTGGAAGGTTTGGCTCCCAACTACCGGATCAATGATTAAGAAGTGACTGAGTCACGAGGGAGGGCTCTGGTTTTACCAATGGGTCAATCCATCTATTGATGGGTTCACCGTCTGACAACATTATGAGAAGGTAGCAGGTATTGGTACCTGGCTAAGAAAGTAGATCATTGGATATGTGCCTTTGAATGGTATCTTGTTCCTGGTCCTTTCTCATCTCACTCTTCCTGTTTCCTGGTTGCTATGAGGTCAGCATCTGTGTTGCCATACCATCTTATCACGACCTTCTGCTTCAACACAGGCCCAGAAACAATACAGCCCAATAGCCATGGTCTTAGACCGTGAACAAAAGAAATCTCTCTTTCATAATGTTATTGGTGTCTGGTATTCTGTCACAGTGACCCAAAGCTGACTAACACTATGGCAGACATGGAAAGTACTAGAGCTCAATGTGTTGCCTTGCTGGAGATAACAGCAGCAGGCCTGTGGCTTGCCCTGCAGCATTTCCTAAAGGGCACCAGACACACAGGAAGGACTGGCTGCAGGCAGCCCACTTGGTGCCAAAGAAGAAAATGTTTTGCTGTAGGAGTCTTGCCATTTTCTCCTTTTCTGTCTTGCTTTCCAGCTAAATGGAAGGTGAGGCCCCAGTGCTGAGTGGGCGAGTGAGAAGGGCGGGCCCTACTGTGGAATGAGGGCCGTCAGGAGGCAGCAGCTGAGCACCAAGAGGGGACAGTGAATGGACTGAAATCTGTTAACAGCAGGAAATCCATCACTGGGTATGAGGCCAAGAAAAGGGATTTGCAAAGAAATTTTTATTTGGAGCCTATTTTCCTTCTTAGGGGAATAAATGGTCCAGAGTGTAGTGTTGCCATGGTATAAACCTGCTGTCCCTCCACAATTGTGGAGACTCCAAGGCCTATCTGTCCAGTGAACACAGAGAGAAACACAGCCACTGTTCCTCTTCAAGACACAGGTCTTCACGCTCTGAGGAGGGGATGTGCGATTCCTCAGGATAGCTTCCCTCTGAGATGGGCTAATTTTCCTTTTAAACACTATCCTGGGACGTTTGATTCTGGACAGACTCAGTCTCATCTTTTTTAAAAGTTTTGTTTTTATTTTTCTTATTAATTTTCTTATCAGTATATATTCATTCTACAAAATAATGGATTCTTAGACAGCATCATTAAGGCTCTGTTCATATTTACTCCTACCCAATATCCTTTCTTCCTCCTCCAAACTGATCTTCATCTTCTTTCATTTACTTTCATTTCTGTCTTTAAATATAGGTTCTGCATTTGAGAGAAAAATATGTGAGATTTGTCTGAATCTGGCTCCCCCTCCTCCAGTTTTCATGATGATCTCCATATTCCTGCAGGTGACATAATTTCATCCTTCTTTGTGACTGAGTAAAATTTCACTGGTGTGTGTGTGTGTACATGCATGCACGGAGATATATTACATTGTGCATGTGTGTGTGTTCTGTGTGTGTTCTATGTGTTCACGTTTGTGTAATCACACACATGAACTCCTGCAGAGGCCAGAAGAGGGTGCCCACTCCTCCTCTCTCACTCTTTCTTTGAGGCAAGGTTTCTAACTTAACCTGAAACCTGTTTATTTTGACCTAGGCTGACAACCAGCAACCCCCAGCAACCTTCCTGTCTTTGTTTCCCTCCCTGTTGGGATTGTAGGTGAGCACAGAATCACAACAGCCTTTCCGGGAGTGCTGGGATCTCCATGCTCAAGCTTGCCCAGAAAATACTCTTAGCCTCTGAGCCATCTCTCCAGCCCGCACAGTTTTGTATTCATTTGTCTGTTGAAGCTTACTGAGGCTCATTCCATAGTTTGGCCATGACAAATAATGTTGCAATAAATATGGATGTGCGGTGTCTCTGTGGTATCCTGAACTATCTCCCTTTGGGCATATATCCATGCATGGTATACTTGGATCATATGGTGGTTCTATTTTTAGTTTTTGAGAAATCCCCATATGATTTCCATAGTGGTTATACTAATTTATATTCCCACCAACAGTGTAGAGTGGTTTCTTTCCTCCATCATCCTTCAGCATTAGATTTCTTGATAATAGAGATTTTGTCTGGAGTGAGAAGAATTTCCATTAAAAGATTTTTTTATTAATTTCTGAAGGTGCATTTTACCTTGAATTTTTAAATTATACAGAAAAATTAACTATCCTTTTCTTTTCTTTCTTTTATGGATTTTTACAGCTACACAGGGTCATAAAAGTACTCCTAAGATCAGGACAGGCAATAGTCCCCCAAAAAATCCTCCTTTTAATTAATGTATTAAAATAAACTGCTACTAATGTATTCTCAAGCCCTCATGCAATCCATAATTCTCGGTAACCACTGATCTGTTTTCATCTGAATAATTCTATCTTTTTTAGAATAGCAAATAAGTAGAGTTCTGCAGTTTGTGATCTTTTGAAACTGGCGGCATTCCCCAAGGTGTTGCCTTTATCATCAATGCCCCACCCCAGCTCCATCACTAAGCAGTATCCTGTGTTTCAGATGGGCCTCAGTCCATCTCACATATCCTAGGCATTCTCAGTTTGGCACCCTCATTCTCTGTACCATGCCTTTTCCTCTTCTTTCATTAAATCAGTGTTTATAGAGCGCTTTCCTTGCATTGGGCACTAATTCCATGACTGAAGATGCACATTTGAACAAAACAGGCAACAATCATTCGTGAAGCTTCAATTCTAGTGAGAAGAGACAGGAATCATATAATACGCAAATAGCATGTCCTGTTAAGAAGCTAAAGAGGAGACAGAGAAGGGTACGGGGAGTCAAAGTTAGGGATGATTCTGTGGTTTGGAAATGGAACACCAGGGTAAGGTCTCGTAGAAAAGGGAGCATTAAAGAGAACCCTTACAGAAGAGCAAGCAAGCATGGTTGTTACTCTAAAGAGCAGCCTACCAGGCAGAAGTACCAGGAAGGGCAAGGCTACCACCTGTGCTAGGGAAAAATAAACAAAATAAACTGTTCAGGGCTTGTCAGACTTGTCCATCAGGTCACTGTGACACCCATTCTCTCTGGTGCTACAGGCTCATTATCTCTTACTTGCCTCTCAATGGAGGACCAGAAGAGGATGCAGGATGAGACACACACACTGAAGAGGCTGAGGAATCCAGCTGTGTCTGCTAAGTCCTCCAGGATCACTCTTCTAAAGCCCTCCTAGAGCCAGCCAGAGGGGCTCTAAGCCTTGCCTGCCCCACAGGCAAGGGTTCCAAATCTCATTAGCATTTACAAATGTAGAATTTATCTTCTCTTGGTAATCTAGCGGTTATTGATATTTATTTTTAACTCTTGTTTCAGAAAGACAAGTAAAGTATCTTCAGAAGCATAGCTGTCTCCAGGAGTGGAGAGGAAGCAGGGAACGAGGCATTCAGATGAGATCAAGAATCCCCTGACTCTCCCACCAGGTTTCAGAACCAAAATAAGAACTGAGACATATCCAAGATATTCATCCAATCATGAGCAGGGAGGACCCCTAAAGAAGACAGAGAAACCTGAACCCCAACATCCCATTTAGACCCATCTGCAGCTGGTGGAAAGAACTCTGATTCATCCTAATCACATGAAAGTTAAAAATAAACGTGAATGACCAGAGGCAGGGGGGAAGGAGTGACATTTTGAAATGCAAATGAGCTAGGAAGTCCCAAAACCAGACAGAAGACTCACTAATCCCAGTGCCCCACAGCACACATGGCCTTTTGGCAATCATACCCAGACTTCACACCTCTTGGGACCAGGTAGGTAATGACAGCTGCTCCTTTTCCAGGCCAGGAGCTTGTTATACATGGGGCCTCCATAGTTAGCATGAGTTTCAAGGACAACTATGGGTGTTGAGAGTTTAAAACAGGAATTCAAATCTAAGGTCCATTACTTTTCACCTCCTGAACCTCAGCAAGGTGATATGATGAAGGTATATCAATTCTCAGTGATACGCAGGACACAGTATTGCTCAGCAAGTAGTTTTCCAGTCTTCATTTTCTATTTTCCTCAGAACAAATTCCAATGTTTCCATAAATCAATTTAGATCACAGAAGGTATAATTCTTGATTAAACATGAAGTAGGATAAATTTAGAATACTATTCAATAGGCATTGCCCAGTTATTTCTTCCAAATCAAAACATTCCCTTTGAAAGGAAGGGCTTGGAAGCACATAGGATTCAGGAAGATCATGAAACTTACAAGACTCGGGAAGTTTGGAAAGTTGAGATTCAGGTCTCCCCACCCATCCAAATTATAAAAGCAGTAAACTCTTGCTGGGGAGGAGGCTTTGCAGTGGAGCTGTATGCAAGTTGAGGAGAAAGCAGGAATGCAGTATGTCATGAGTCATCACCAGGTTGAGGTCGGCCCTTTTCATGATTCAGGCACCTAGAAGTCATTCATGTTCCTATATGTAACCCCCAATAAATACATTAGCTCACCAACTACACTTGGGTGAGAAGATTTCTTTGGTCTGTCATCAGTACCATATCTGGGGTGACTAGATATTTATTTATGTAGCCCCAGGGAAAGGCACACAGGAGGCATCAAGGATTCTACAGGTGTATATGTGAGCCTTGATATATACAGCTGCATTTTAGCTGATCTTGGGCTGTGTGACAGGACATTGGACCCATAAAATTCTAATGAGGTAAAACTTTCCTCTTGCCTAGTAATATAGCTGTGGTAAGGCCACGTGCAGGGTATTCCTCACACATTTAGAGAACTTCATGTCCAGCCATATGAAATCAAAGGATGAGGCTGAGGATGGTGGCATATTCCTATAATCTCAGCACACAGGTGGTTGAGACAGGTGGATCAGGAGTTCAAGGCCAGCCTGGGCTTGCTAATGATAACAAACAACTACACTGCTAGCTTATTTATTCACTCACTATACTTTGTGTATGTGTGTGCATGCATGTTGGTGTGTGTGTTCCACATGTGTATGTGCAAATACAGAGGTCAAAGGTCGATATCAGGTGTCCTCTTTTATTACTCATCATGGTTTGTGTGTGTGTGCGTGTGTGTGCATGTGTGTGTGTGTGGTGTGTGCATGTGCATCAGATTCTCTCCCCGAACCTGAAGCTCATCAATCTGGCAAGACGAGCTGTCCAGTAAGCTCCTGTCACTGCTTGCAAAGCACTTGAGATCACAGGCATACACCACCATCCCTGACTTTTTACAGGATGCAAGAGGTTCAAGCTCAGATCTTCAAGAACTTTACCAACTGAGTCATCTCGCTATACTTTCTATTGTTATTTTTGTACTAATCATTTTATTGCTTCACATTTCAAATGATATCCCCTTTCCCAGTTGCCCCCCCATAAACCCCTCATCCCATCCTCCCTCTCCCCCTCCCCTCTATGAGGGTGCTCCTCCACCCACTCACCCACTCCTGCCTCACCGCTCTAACATGCTCCTACTCTGGAGCATCAAGCCTCCACAGGACCAAGGACCTCCTCTCCCACTGATGTCAGATAAGGCCATCCTCTGCTACATACATAACTGGAGCTATGGGTCCCTCCATGTGTACTCTTTGGTTGGTAGTTTAGTCTCTGGGAGCTCTGAGTGGGGGATTGCAACTTCATAGGAAGAACAATATCTATTGTTATTTTTTAAAAGTTCACAGTAAGCTGTGGTATAGCAGCATCTTCGTGAATCTAGTGTTCACTGTCTTTGTGAACAAGACAAGTGCATCAGGAGGCCACACTGAGTGACCTGTGCTATCTAGTTGTGTCAGTACCCTCAAGTTTGTGAAGCAGCAGAATTACTTAACAACGAGCTATCCCCATCAGTAAGTGATTCATGGCTGTATATGAAAGAATAAACTCCAACTCTTGACTATACAGAACTTAAAAATCTAGTAAGGGTGTTTATAAGCAATCCACTGAGCATGAGGGAAGTGATCCTTGGAGACTCTCTTGCTTGTACCTGTCCTGCTAGGAAGAAACCACAAATGGGAGAGGAAGAACCAGCTGCCACAGACTAGGTATGATGCTGGGTTTAATCCTCACTGCTACCTCCAAGGAGCACTGCTCTCATTGTTAGATGAACCAATCAGAACTCAGATTAGGTAACTTGACCAAGACTCAGAATTCTCAAGGGTTTTTTGAGGTTTTTGTTTTGTTTTGTTTTGTTTTGTTTTGTTTTGGGTTTTTTTTCCATTTATATATTTATTCTCTTTCCATCCTGATCACAGCCCTCACTCTTCCTATCCCCCTATCACTTAGCCCCTCTTCCACCCTCCTCTCCCCTTCTTCTGTGAGAAGAAGGAGGCCCCTGATCCCCATACCAACCCACCCTGGGACATCTCAAGTCACTGCAGGACTATACACATCCTTTTTCCCTGAAGCTAGACAAGCCGGCCCAGTTAAGGGAATGGAATCCACAGGCAGGCAACAGATTCAGGAACAGCCCTGACAGCCCTCCAGTTGTTAGGGAGCCTATGTGAAGATTAACCCATACTTCTGCATATGTGTGCAGGAGGGCCTAGGTCCAGCCGTGTAGGCTCTTTGGTTGGTGGCTCAGTCTCTGGGCAGACCCCGAGGGTCCATGTTAGTTGACTTTGCTGATCTTCCTATTGAGTCCCTATCCCTATGAGTCCCTCTGTTGTTCACCCAGCTCTTCCACGTTCAGGCCCATGTTTGGCTGTGTGTCTCTGCATCTGTAAGGAAGCCATCAATCAGCTCAGAACTTTCACTCCTGCTGGCTCGCTGCACTCTGGAGTTCCCAAAGCCTCTTCTGTTTGAGCTCCAAGCACTTCTGAGATTACAGCGCTCCTTGTTAGTGCTTGTGCACGCACATGCGCGCACACACATACTGCGCACACCCAAGTTCCTTTCTTGTGTCCTCGCTACTTTAAGTTTGCCTTTCTCGTCGCATCTCCTAAACTTCAGGCCTACCCTTCTACCAAGCATTGTCACTGTCACAGCTAAGCAGAGGACAGAGAAGCCATTATCCCACAGATAAGCTGGGTCACCCCTGGCCCAGAGGAGACCAGGCCAGACTTAAACGGCAGAGAAATCTTCATCATCTGGTTGCTGGTGTGGAGGGATCAGATGCAGGAATTGGCTGATTAAGAAGGCCACATTAACACCCAGTCAAAACAACTCCTTAAAACAAGCTTTGACAAAATTGTCACATTAGATGTATCTGAATGAAGTCAGCCGGGCAGCTGGCAGCGCACAGTTCTGCATCATTTTGACAGCCCACATTACGAACCTGCAGGCACTACTGGGAAATCCTCCAAACTAAAGCCTAAATTACAGCCAGTACCACAGATTCCAGCCTCAGTGGAGTGAGAGGCAGCCAGGGGAAGCTAGGAGGGCAAATAATGGACATCTTTCTCCCCTCTCTTCCTTCACTCAGAAGTGGAACGAGGTACTATTGCCTGGTGGGGATGTTGGTCCCAACAGAGAGCCTCCTTGATCTAACCTGAGGTTATCATTTCTCCTGGGATGAAGGTCTAGTGGCTTTGGAGATGTCTTGAACAGGGACAGTAAGCCTGAATTCAAATCCTGCCTTTTGTCTCTGATGAAGTCTTCTATATACAAGGCAACTTAGTCCTCCTTCCTGGCTCTCTACTTACTTTCCTAGGGTACAAAGGGTTAGAATCAATGTTGTGCAAGCTATATGCCTAGGTTTGCAGATGCCATCCCAGAAGTGACAGACAGGAGATGGGAATGGGAGGCAGCATGTGTCAACCCCAGAGAAACTGGAGCTGTGATGTTTCATGTTACATACCCAAGGCTCTAGGGATGGTCTGCAAAGGAGGGGGTACTTTTGCTCATAGAAAAAGAAAGGCTATGGGATAAAGTGTTTGACATACAAATGTGAGGACCCAAGTTCAGGTCTCCAAAACTGGTGCAAAGTTGGAGGCAGTGGGAGCATGTGCCTATAGTCCCAGCACTCCCTTTGGGGACAGAGGAAATATAGATGGGAGAACCTCCAGAAGCTAAAGGGACAGCTAGCCTGGTATACACAGCAGGAAAACAAAAGACCCTATGCAAGGAGAAAACCTATACCTGTGCTTGTTCTTGACTTCCACATGCACACTATGACACATGTTATCTGTGCCATGTCCATGTCTGCATTCACATACTCTCTCTCTCTCTCTCTCTCTCTCTCTCTCTCTCTCTCTCTCTCTCTCACACACACACACACACACACACACACACACACACAAACTAAGGAGGTTGAAAGAGGAAAAAGAGAGAGAAAGAAAAGGGAGGAAAGAGGGGAGCAGAGCACAGAAGTTAGGAAGGAATGAGGAAGCACCAGACTTCTAATTGCTCCTGTCATCTGTGCTGAGAGAACACCATCTTTTACTGTTCAAGACAAGCCTTTTCCAGAAGTGGTCATTCTCATAGACTTCATGGCAAGTAAGGAAATCAGTGTGTCTTGCATTTTTGATAATGGGGAAATTTGACAGCCTGAGCCTCTTGCTCCAGGAAATAGAGGAGAAGCAGGGAGAAACACCTTAGGTCCTCTGCACATGGAGGTCTTCATACCCCCCACTCCTGAAGAATGTCATTACTGCAGTCTGATGTAGCAGCCAGCATGAGGAAAAGCTGGAGAGGAAGGATGCAAAAGGGCATAAGGACTTTGAATATTCATGATGCTAATTAAGCAACAGCTAATTGGAAAATGCTGGATTTTATTAAGACCTCAGACTTATATCATTGCAACAGGCACCAACATAATAACAATCACCTAATGAACATTTTGGGTTCTTTCCAGGGTGTCTTTCCTCTCTCCCTAGCTGCTAATGTACAGGGAAAAGTAAGCCATTGAGTAAAGGGACCAAGGGGAGCTAGCACTGTAAGCCAGGATTGCAGCCTAGAAGTATAGTCTGTCCACTTCTCTTTGAGGACTGGTGAGCCCTGTTAGCCTCTTTGTGCTTGAGAATTTCTAACACTAAGGAGTTTCTCCTCTTCCTCCTCCTCCTCCTCCTCCTCCTCCTCCTCCTCCTCCTCCTCTTCCTTCTCCCCCTGATCCTCCTCCTTCTCCTCCTTTGTTTTCTTCTTCTCCTTCTCCTCATTCTTCTTGTTTTCTTTCTTCCTCCTTTTCTTATTTCTTTCCCTTCCTTCCTTCCTTCCTTCCTTCCTTCCGGTGTGTGTGTGTGTGTGTGTGTGTGTACCACAGCACACATGTGCAAGTCTTACAGGAGTCAGTTCTCTACTTCCATCATGTGGATTCTGAGGCTCTCAGGTCATCAATCTTGACAACAAACACCTTTACTAGTTGAGCCTTTACACCAACTCTGAGGCAGGGCAGTTCTAGAGAAGACAGTTTCCAGTCCTTTTAAAGGAGCAAGGAAGTAGAGGATAATGCCTTGGACCTACAGAGCTTGAACACAGTGGTGATGACAGGGACCAAGCAGAGTGAGAACAGGGTCCCTGCAGGAGCTATATGACCTTGTGGAGTATTCTCCCTTGGATCTGAGAACCAACTGGCTCCTCTCCAAGTCTTAGTGTATCTCGAGGTCCATGACAGCCTAAAGCACTGAACAATTCAGAAGATGGGGAACCCCTATCTACTGATTTAATTTTTCTCAGTGCAGAGAAAAACCTTGCTGGTCCCTGTTCATGTCAGACCAATGTTCAAGGACCAAACTACATCTAAGCCTGGAAGCCCCTCTTTAGCAACTATTCGTTACTTCTAAGGATATCAGAGTTCAGATGTGTACCAAGTCAACATTTATAATAGAAATGACAGAGAGTGGATAATAAATGCTTATTTAGAAAACAAATACTGAACATGATCACTGGGTTTGGTGATACCTTTAATCCTAGCATTTCGAAGGCTGAGATAAGAGGATCTCTGTTAGTTTAAGATCATCCTGGTCTACTCAGCAAGCTCTAAGCCATCCAAGAGTACATAGTAACATCCTGCCTCAAAAAAAAAAAAGAAAAGAAAAACCACCACTACCAACAACACAACAAAAAATACCACCACCATCAACAAAAACAATAGAAACCCAAACAAAAAACAAAACAAAACAAACAAACAAAACCAAAAAGCCTGAACGTAAGAATGAGATTCAGGGGAAATTGTCTTAAGCACCTCCATTGAGTGATGCATACAAGTAACCCACCTACTTTGCAGAACAGGCAGCTACTCCCCTAGGGAAGCCAGTCTGCAAGGATGAAGATCCCTACAGCGGAGTATGGTGAAAGCAGTGCTGAAGTCCCTGATGCCTCCTGCTTGCCAGGCCCAGTACTGACCCCTTCTGACAATCATCTTTCAAGGACAGCTTACAAGGATGGGTCTTCCTCAGATGACAAGTACGACTGAGATCCTACTCCTGGGCCTGGGAAGAAGGGTGTTTCTGGGTGGGTTTAACACTAAGTGGATTCAGTAATATAAATGCCTCTCCAATACGAGCAGGCCTTCTCTGGGTGACTGAACATGAACGGAATATAAAATAGAGGAAAGAAAATTTGGCCTCTCCTGCCTGCCTGCCCAGGATGGGCCATTGCTTCTCATCTCCTGCCCTTGGGCTGTGATTTACTCCCTGGTTTCCCAGATGGTTGTGTTTAGAGGGGAACTACACTATTTTTTTTTGTTTGTTTTTTTTTCGAGACAGGGTTTCTCTGTGTAGCCCTGGCTATCCTGGAACCCACTCTGTAGACCAGGATGGCCTTGAACTCAGAGATCCACCTCCCTCTGCCTCCCAAGTGCTGGGATTAAAGGTGCGTGCCACCACCACTCGGCCACCATTGGCTTTCCTGAGTCTCCAGTTAACAGTATGCATTAGTGGGACTTGTGGTGAGCCAAGTCCCCTTGAGAAATCTGTCTTACACATTTCTTACATATTGCTTATGTCCTGAGACCTCTACTAAACTGATTCACCTCCAAGACTCAGGAACCCAAGAATAAACTGGCAAGAAGGCCTGCACTCAGCTGATCTACAGGTCTTCAGTAGATCTGAGCCATTGTTTCCATCTATAGGGCAAAGAGTAAGCAGGGCCTGGAGCCCATGCAGGAAAACCATCTGGACACATTTACCCAGTTTTATTGTCAGAAACCCAAAGAGAATATGCCCATCAGTTTGGTTGTGGTTATCATTTCATATGTAATAACTTTCTATCATGTGGCAAAATTTAAATATATACATTTCTATTTGCCACTTATCCTAAAATGAATCAATCTGAGAGCAAAATATGATTTTGCTTTTTAAAAATCTGAGTATGTTCTATTCTTTTACATTTCTATTCTTCCACTGGGCGGTGGTGGCACATGCCTCTAATCCCAGCACTTAGCAGGCAGAGGCAGACGGATCTCTGAGTTCCAGGACAGCCTCGTCTACAGAATGAGTTCCAGGAGAGCCAGGGATACACAGAGAAACTTTGTCTTAAAAAACAACAATTAATTAATTAATTAATTAATTTGGGGGGGGGGTTCGAGACAGGGTTTCTCTGTGTAGCCCTGGCTGTCCTGGAACTCACTCTGTAGACCAGGCTGGCCTCAAACTCAGAAATCCACCTGTCTCTGCCTCCCAAGTGCTGGGATTAAAGGCGTGTGCCACTTAATATTCTTGCTTTAAAAGGGGTATATTTAGTTCACTGCTGAAAGTCACTCAAAATTTGATGTTGAAGTCCATGTAGAGCCCTCTATAAACTACATGTGTGTACATATATGCATACACATGTGCATGTACAAATATTCATACACACATGTATTTCTCCTTCTTTCTGCTTCATATTTCTTTCAAAGGCATGGTAAGCTTATAATTTTTAACCATGAGCTTTGACAAAATGGACTGTCATCCTAACTCAGATATTATATACCTGAGATTTCCGGCAATCTTATTGCTCTAAGTATTTAAAATCAAATCATTTATCTAACAGTAAACATTCTCCCAAAAACCCCAAGAGTCTAGAGTCGACCATAACCCAATTGTGAGTGCCTTTGAGCTAAGAGGAAGGCAATCCAAGGCTATCAGTGTAACTAGAGTGGCATTAAACACCCAAGACACAGTGGCAGTGAACTAGAAGACCAGGATGCCCATCTGTGAACAGAAACCAGGAATAGATGAGGAGTTGACACAGAGCCACAGGCAAGAGTGAGGGAGCCACAAGGATAGGAATGAGAGAGACAGGACAGGGAAGAACTACCCTGCCAGCACACTGTTCCCAGGAAGCCCATGACTCATATGTTGGGCACAGATCAAAACAGAATCATGATTCTTGTCTAAGTTTGACTTCAAAATCTCCAGAACATCAGACCACCTCAAAAGCACCTGCAAAGAAAAATGGGCTGTTATTTCCACCATTTCCAGATCCCCTGCTTTTTTGGATAGGGTATTGCTTTGTTGCCAGCTGGCTTTGAACTCACAATCCTCCTGCCTCAGCCTCCCACATGCCGGAATTACTAGCATATGCTACCACAGCTAGTTTGACTATTTTCTTGAGAGAAGATGGGCCCTATTGCAAGGCTGCTGCCCTTTGCTCTGCTGTCTTTGCATCTCCCCTTACCATATCCAAAAGCAGGACTTGGCTGCTAATCTCTCTGGCCTTGAAAGCAGCCTTGTCCATTCCACATGTCTCTCTGTCTTTGTGTCCTTATTTTCCAATAACATGTGTCTCCTCCAGGGCCTTATCTTCTTTCTCCTGGGAATCCTAGGTTCCTTCATCCTCCCACACAGCAAATCTCATAAGTCCTGTGGAAACACTTGTCTGTCCTCAAGGTGGTCTAGTCCCCTCCACAGTGAGACACACTAAGGGTCTCCATGGCACAGCAATTGGTCTCAGGAATTCCAGTGTGAACTATTCAGATCCTAGCTAGTGGATCGCTTCAGCAAGAGATGCACAGACTGTAGCCTGCTTGACTTGTCTGCCCCTTCTCCATCAATAACAGAAGGCCCAGGCAACCTAGCAGGAAAGCCAGCTCACACAGAAGCCTGCGGGGTCTCTGGGAAAAGGCTGAAGAGACAGAGATGTCTGCCTGTGTGCCACTTCAGCCTCCCCACTGAGTCAAAGCTTGCCCCTTACTTGGTGACAGATTGGCCTCCTCCCAACCCACCGTCTGGCTGTCTCCCTGCCAACACTGGGTCTTGGCTCCCTCTGAGTCACCCTGACCCTAAGTGCCACTCGCAGCAGGCTCTGTCAGCCACACCATCTCTTCTCTAAGTGACAGTTCTGCTATACATTACTGTAGCCAGACAGCACCCAATGTCCTTGAGTTTCACCTGTCTACAGTGTGTGCTGTGCTGGCTCATTTGCTGTAACTCTGTTCACCCTTAGTGGCCCTACATTCTCTGTTGCAAGGTCCCTACCACCTGGGAAAGCCAATTCACTCTAGCCCCTCTTTTCACCACAGCCACGAGAATAACCAAGGCAGATCTCCTGACCTTTCTAAACAGCTTCTCTCTTCTTGAGAACAGTAATCATTGTGCCTACTCGGCTACCTGCAAGACTGCCATGGAGGTGAAATCGGTCCATGTGAATGACAGTTGTCAGCTTTGCAAATTGAAGGGCACTGTAAGAGTCTAAGATAATGTCACCATGGTTATTACTCAGACTATAACTTATCCCCTAACTGGCCATGATAAAACCCAGGATGTCTTCTGCCTTCTGTCAGGAGATTCAGCTGAGTCACTCCCAGCTTGGCACAATGCTCAACCTCACAAGAGGGACATTAAGGCTTCCCATGATCATGATGGTTAAACCTATGCAGAAATTTGATTGGCTTGGGGCTGGTAATGTCTCTTAGAGGGTAAAAGCTCTTGTAGCCAAGCAAGAAGACCTGAGCTCCATCCCTGAAACCTACATAGTGAAAGAAGAAAACCTACTTCTGTAAGCCATTCTCTGACTTCCACACTAGCGTGTGTGTGTGTGTGTGCAAGCATGCGTGCACACACATACAAAATCAATCAATCAATCAATCAATCAATCAATTAGTGGAATGATTTTTAAAGAACCTTGTATTTGGTCAAGCATTAAAGCATTGTTCTTTTTGAGTCTTGACGTGACTCTGATCATGCTTACTGTTTGAACTGGCAGACTTGGTAAAGAAGGCTGCATTCCCCAGTGTAGTTGGCTCACTCCAGACAGAACAAAGCAACTAGGCTGACTGTCACTAAATAGGAAAGAATTCCTTCTGCCTGACTTTCTTCAAATCAAGACACTGGCTCTTTCCTATGTTTGCACTTGAAATAAAACAGTAGCCATTTCTGAGCCTCTGGCCAGCCCACCATTGGCCTTCAGATGGGACATTAACCCGTTAGCTTTCCAGCTCACTGACTGCAAAGCTCTGGATGCCTCAGCCTGCAGAACTGCACCAACTAATCTGTTCAGACACATACACATACAACACACACACACACACACACACACACATACACACATACACACACACACACATATGTGAGGGGTTCTCAACTGAAGATGGGCTTATGTCTCATAAATCCATTGTAAGGTAAAAGGTAGTATGTTGAAAATACATTTAAAACACATACTAACCTACTCCACATTGTAACCTACTCCACATTGTAGGTCAGCTACAACGCCTTCCCAACTATGTAGCTGACTAGGAGCTATCTCTAGAGTATCCTACTGCCTATCACTAGCCCTGAAAAAATTGAAAAATCACTTCTACTAAATGCATAGGACTTTTACACCACTACAAGGTCAAACCATAAAAGTTGTGACCATATGTGGTATGTGTACATGCATGTGTGTGTGTGTGTGTGTGTGTGTGTAAGTACATACACACACTCTTGGTTCTGTTTCTCTAGAGAGCCATGACTAATACAGCAATCTTCAAGGGGTCCTCATGAGGCAGTGTGTGGGAATGGAAATGGTTATGGGGATTTTTCTTGGTTGTCAGAATGAATTGGGAGAGGAGGTGCTACTAACATTTAGTAGGCGAAGGCTAAAGATGCTTAAATATCACCTAATATCTGTGCCTGTCTCACCCAAAATACCAGCAGGACTCCACTGAAACAGTCTGGCTGGGGCCTCTGCCATCTTCTCCAAGCTCAGGCACTCCACTTTTGCCGCAGCATACTCTACCAGAGCCATATAGCAATCCTGATTGCTTTTCTTTTTCTCAAACACTCCTGATTAGGTGCTGCCCAGGGTTTTGCATTTACTGCTTGAGGCAATCTTTCCCAACCCTCTGCCCCCAATAATTAGGTTTAGCAGTTGGTTCTCTCTTATCAATCAGATCTCAGCTCCAACACCACCACCTGACCTACTCATTTCAAAGTAGTCCTCCATCACAGAATCAATTCAGCCATCTCTTTTCCCTTCCACAGAGCATTCAATTCTTCAGAAAATGAGTCTCCTTTGCTTTCTACCTCATTATTTTCCCTCTGCTGTCCTAGAATGTAAGCCCCATGAGGATGAGCCCATGTCATCATTTCTGTATCCCCAGAGGAAACTCTGCAATTGTACATTAATCCTAAATCAAGAAGCTATATTGTGCCTGCTGTTGTTCTGGGCATCAAAAGATGCAAAGCAGGATAAGATGATCCCCACATTAGAAGAGAGGTAGACTCTAGGATGCATTTATCCAAGTCACCTCAGCCCTGGCATTTCTGAGAAAGAGCACTGGGCTCTTTCTCACAACCTTCAAAGCGCTGTCTTTGGCAGGCCCCTACATCTGTTCTCAGCAGAGTTGGAGGCCTCTCTGCACCTCCAGCCTTCACATCAGAAACAGTTCCATCTGCTCTTGTGTCATCAGCTCTTTCCCCTGGGGCTTGATCCTGTAGCCTTTGGTTGTTTCCAGAACTCTGGCAGATATTATGCTGGTGACCACAGCAGGTCAGGTCCCACCAGTCCGTCTCTTGTGAGTGTCATTCTAGAGCAAGTCGGATCTGCTCTACCTCTCAGTAGCACTAAACAGGAACATGTTCAACAGCACCCTCTCTCTCTAGACTCCCACAAATCAGGTCTCCAGACACAGCCTTGTACTCAGATTCTCCTAGCTTTGGATGGATTGACCAGCCTTGCCCCAAGATTTGGCATGAGAAAAGTGTTTCCAAAGTGGGCTGACCTTCACCTTGATTCCACACACTATCTCCTTACTAGCTCCCCTAGTTTGCTTCTCTTTTGTTGTGAATAAAACACCAACCAAAAGCAACTTGGAAAAGAAAGGTGCTTCCAGGTTAGAGCTAATCATAGAGAAAAGCTCAGGCAGGAACCTAGAGGAACAGTGTCTACTAACTTGATTTTGATGGCTCCATTTACTTTCTTTTACAGTTAAGGACCACAAGGCCAGGGGCAGCACCACCACCAGTGGGCTAGACCCTCCCACATCCATCACCAATCAAGACAACGTTCCACAGACACACCCACAGGCAATTCCTCTTTCTAGGTGTCTCTACTAGTCTCAAGTTGACAAAAACTAACTAGCACACTGGTTCCATGGTCAGCCAAACTGGAACTCATCAACAAGTCTTTTACATCATAGCACATCTAGAAACTGTCTGAAGGGCAATGGGACCACAAGTATCCTAAGAAGAAAATACGAAAATACACTCAAAAACGTCAGTGACTGGTCACACAGTTCCAAACACAAGAGTCCTTTTGCGTCAACCTGTGGTATCTATTCCTTAATTTTATTTTCTGCTTTTTTTGCTATTTTTTCCCATTTTATATCATCTTTCAGCACAGGGATTGAACCCAAGGTTTTGCATATGCTAAATACATTCTTGACCACCAGTCACATTGCCAGCCCCTGCCTTTAATTCTGACACCATCTTCAGAAGCTTTTTGTTTAAAATGTAAATGCTTTTATTAATATGCAGCTGGGGAGGGGGGAAGTCTCAGGGTTGCTACAGCCGTGTTTCATCACGCTAATAGATCAGACACCTGAGGAGACGGGCGCCAGAGCAGAGTACGGGAAAAGGAAGGAAAGTAGTGTTGGAAACAAAGATTCTTCTTTTAGAGTTTCACCTCAAGTCACACCTTTGTGATATTTTTTTTCTGGAGGAGAACACCCAGGCAAGAAGGGATCTCCAAATGTTAGTCCCAGCTGGTTGCCTTCAGTCAGCTGCATGGTGCCCTGCCTCTCTCAGAGTGGCAGAACCGTTGTCAGACCCTCCCTTTAGGGATGCTAATCTGATCACTAAACTCTGCAAAGCGTGAACTCCTGGTTTTTTCTCAGATCAGATGATACACGGTGGAAATTATTCAAAGAGAATTCTCAAAATAAAAGGGGCAAAAGGCACAATGAGAAGCCATAAACAGCCATCGTCAGTATCCATGGGGAACTGGCTTTGAGAATGCTGTGTGTGCCAAACCTCGTATATAAAAAGCCTCTTATATAAAAAGGTATGATATTTGCAGGTAACTTACTCAATCCTCTTCTAGATTTTAAGTGGTCTCTAACACAATTACATGCACACACACACACACACACACACACACACACACACGCTATAAAAGCAGTTGCTACACCAGATTGCTTAAAGAATAACAAGGGGGAAAAGTACATGTTCAGTATATGCTAACTTTCTCATATGTTCTATCTATAGTTAGTTGAATTTGCAGGTGACATCTAGGGTTGACCATCAAATCACCTTCTACAAGTAGACCTGGCTTTGCTAATTGAAATAATTTCTAGATGTCTATAGGATTTAAGGCTTCTGTTCAATAAAAATATTGCCAAGGGGAGAGAGAGATGGCTCAGCAGTTGAGAGTACTGTTCTTGCAAAAAAGTCTGGATCTATTCCCAGCACCCACATGGCAGCTCACAAGTGTATATAACTCCAGTTCCATAGAAATTAGTGCCCTCTTCTGGCCTCTGTGGGCAGTAGGCGTACCTGGGGTGCTTGTACACATTTGAGCAAAACATCTAAAATTTTTAAAAAATCTTATTAAATCTTTAGATGTCCTATTGTGATATTATGTTATAATACAACTTACAGGTACAAAGGCAGTAAGTACTGTCTAGGAAGTCAAATAAATCACACTGTAGATTATAAGCAAAATTTCTAGTAGTATATGCTTTTATGTGATCTAATCATTTTCACTTTTGTTCAGTTTTATATGTATTTACAATGCCCCCTTACTACAGCACCCCTTTCTGCATCAACAAAACTTTATCACGTTAAAGGAAGCTGTACCCGTACAAATACAGGGGGCATTGTACTTATTTTTTATTGTGTGTGTGCATGTATATGTGTGTACATATGTATGTATATGTATGTGTGTATGTGTGTGTACTTGTGAGCATGGGTGTTCTTGTGTGCATGCACATCTGTGTGGTCAAAAGACAGCCAGCACAAGTCAGCTCCCTGCTTGCATCCGGTGGGATCCAGGAGTCTAACCTAGGTTGTCATAGTTACATCAGCAGATGGCAAGCTCCTTTATGCACTGGGCCATTTCATCAGCCCGAAAATGAAATTCTTTAAAAAGGAAAAACACTCATGAAAGAACACAAGTGTGTGTTCTAAAGAACTGAGGATGGAGTGTAGCCTAGAGCCAAGTCAGTTTGATGGGCAGACGGGACAGTAATGGTTTGTGTGCTTGGACATGTTGCAGGTTTGGTGTGGCCTGAGGAAGCAAAGAATGTGGCTGACATTTTGAAAGTCACCCATGAATTTGCTGAAGAATTGGACATGGTGAGAAGTGAGACAGAGAACGGGTACAGCTTCCTTTAACGTGATAAAGTTTTGTTGATGCAGAAAGGGATGCTGTAGTAAGGGGGCATTGTGAATGAGGATGGGGTTGATTTTGAACATACAGCATTAAAGATGATACCAGGTATAAAGAAAGAATTAGGTTTTGCCAGTGGAGTCTCACTGGACATATTAGCCGCACTTAAGGGTAGACCCCCATCGCTAGCAGTAGATCATGAACACAATACAAACTCAATATTTTTGTAGGTTATTTGTCTCATATTACTGTATTTGGGTATTTTTGACATATTGGTCTTTTCCCCCGTTAATTAATTAATTAATTCACTTTACATCCCAATATCTGCCCACCTCTCCTTCCATTGTCCCCTCCCACAGCTCCTCCCCTATTTTCCCCTCCCCTTTTCCTCTGACAAGGAAGAGTTTCTCCTACCCTCCTAGGGTATCACTTCACCCTGGCACAACAGGTATCTCCAGGACTAGGTGCATCCTCTCCCTCTGAGGCCAGACAAAGCAACACAGTTAGGAGAACGAGATCCAAAGACAGGTAACCAATTCAGGGACAGCCTTCCTTCCAGTTGTTGGGGAACTAGCATAAAGACTAGGCTGCACATCTGCTACATATGTGTGTGTGGGGGGGGTGTGAACAAGTCCAGCCCATGCTGGCTCTTTGGTTGGTGACTGAGTTTCTGGGTCTCCCCAGGGGTCCAGGTTAGTTGACTATGTTGGTCTTCCAATGGAGGCCATGTCCTCTTTGGGTCCCTCATTCCTTTCTCCTACTCTCCACTCCTCAAGCTCCATGTAATATTTGGCTATGGATCTCTACATCTGTTTCCATTGGCTATTGGGTGGAGCCTCTCACAGGACAGTTATGCTAGGATCCTGTCTGCAAGCCTAACAGGGTATCCTTAATTGTGTCAGGGATTGGTTCTTGCCCATAGAATGGGTCTCAAGTTGGGCCAGTTATTGGTAGAGCATTCCCTAAGTCAGCTCCATCTTTGTCCCTATACATCTTGTAGGCAGGACACGTTTTTTATGGGAGGATTTGTGGATGGAATTCTGTCCTTATGCCTCCAATGGAAATCCTGCCTAGCTGTAGGAAGTGGCCACTTCAGGCTCCATATCCCCACTGCTGGAAGTCTAAGCTAGTCACCCCCCCAAAGGTAGCCCACCCACCCACACCCCATTCCAGGTCTCCGACATGTCCTAAAGATGCTCCCCCCACTCCCATCTGATTGCCTTTCTCTCTTCCTTGCTCTTTTCACACCTGATTTCCATCCCCCTGCTGTGTTCCCCTCCCCCTCTTTCCCATTCAGTCTCTCCTTCCATCCACCTCTAATATCTGTTTTACTTCCCCTTCTGAGAAACATTCAAGCATCTTCTCTTGGACTTTTCTTGTTATTTGGTTTCTTTGGGTCTGTGGGTTGTATCCTAGGTATTCTCTACTTTATGGCTAATATCTATTTATCAGTAAATACATACCATACATGTCCTTTTGTGTCTGGGTTACCTCATTCAGAATGAAATTTTCTAGTTCCATCTATTTGCCTCCAAAATTCATGATGCCATTGTTTTTAATAGCCAAGTAGTATTTCATTGTGTAAATGAACCACACTTTCTTTATCCATTCTTCAGTTGAGGGACATCTAGGTTGTTTCCAGTTTCTGGCTATTATGAATAAAGCTGCTATAAACATAGTTGAGCAAATGTCCTTGCGGGATGGTGGAGTATCTTTTGTGTATATGCCCAGGAGTGGTATAGCTGGGTCTTGAGGTAGAACTGCTCCCAATTTTCTAATAAATCACCAAACTGATTTTCAGAGTGGTTTACACTCCCACTAGCAGTGGGAGTTCCTCTTGCTCCACATCCTCACCAGCATGTGCTGTCCCTTGAGGTTTGGATCTTAGCCATTCTGATGGGTGTAAGGTGGAAGCTCAGAGTCATTTTTATTTGCATTTCTCTGATGACTAGGATTTTGGACATTTCTGTATGTGTTTCTCAGCCATTTGAGATTCTTCTGTTGAGAAGTCTCTGTTTAGCTGTGTATCCCATTTTTAACTGGGTTATGTTGGTTGTTGGTGTCTAACTTCTTGAGTTTTTTATGTATTTTGGATATTAGCCCTCCGTCAGATGTAGGGTTAGTGAAGATCTTTTCCCCATCTGTAGGCTGTTGTATTATCCGATTGACAATATTCTGTGTCTTACAGAAGGTTTTCAGTTTCATGAGGTCCAATTTGTTAATTGTTCTTAGTACCTAAACCATGAGTGTTCTGTTCAGGAAGTTGTCTCCTATGCCAATGAGTTTAAGGCCATTCCCTACTTTTTGTTCTACTAAATTTAGTATATTTTGTTTTACGTTGAGGTCTTTGATCCACTTGGATTTGAATTTTGTGCAGGGTGATAAATATGGATCTATTTGCATTCTTCAACATACAGAAATCCATTTGTTAAAGATGTTCATTTTTCCATTGTATGGTTTTGGCTTCTTTGTCAAAAAGCAAATGTCCATCAGTATGAGGGTTTATTTCTGGGTCTTTGATTAGATTCCATTGATCAACCTGTCTTGTTTCTGTACCAATACTACTCGGATTTTATCACTTTTGCTCTGTAGTACAGCTTGAGGTCAGGGATGATAATACTGGCAGAAGTTCTTTTATTGTACAGGATGCTTTTAGCTATCCTGGGGTTTTTGTTGTTTCATATGAAGTCGAGACTTTTTCTTTCAGGTAAAGAACTGTGTTGGAATTTTGATGGGAATTACGTTGAATTTGTACATTGCTTTTGGAAAGATAGCCACTTTTACTATGTTAAATCCACCAATCCATGAGCATGGGAGATCTTTTCCATCTTTTGCTATCTTCTTCAATTTCTTTCTTCAGAGTCTTGAAGTTCTTGTCATTACAGATCTTTCACTTGCTTGGTTAGAGTTACACCAATATATTTTATATTATTTGTGGTTATTGTGAAGGGTGTTGTCTCTAATTTTTTTCTCAGATCATTTATCATTTTATAAAGGGGAGCTTTATATATTTACATATATTAATATATATATTTCTGATTTTGTTCATTTGTGTACTGTCTGTCTTTTTGTTAGTTTGGCTAAGGATTTGACTATTTTGTTGATTTTTCTCAAAGAACCAGCTCTTGGTTTCATTGATTCTTTGTAGTGTTCTCTTTGTTTCTAACTGATTTCAGCTATGCATTTGACTATTTCCTTCTATCTACCCCTCTTGGGTATGTTTCCTTACTTTTTTTCTAGAGTTTTCAGGTACTTTTAGATCATTACTGTAAGAGTCTCTAATTTTTTTGAAGGCACATAGTGCTATGAACTTTCCTATTTAGCACTGCCTTTATTGTGTCCCATAAGTTTGGGTATGTTGTGACTTCGTTTTCATTGAATTTAATTTCTTTTCTTCTTCCCTGACCCAGTGATTATTTGAGTAGAGAGTTGATCAATTTCTCTGAGTATGTAGGCTTTCTGATGTTTCTGTGGCTAAAGTCTCACTTTAATCCATGGTTGTCTGATAAGATACAAGGAGTTATTTCAGGTTGTTTGTTTGTTTGTTTGTTTGTATCTGTTGAGGCTTGCTTTGTGACTGAGAAAATGGTCAGTTTTAGAAAAGGATCCATGAGGTGCTAAGAAGGTATAATCTTTTGTATGTTGGTGAAATGTTCTGTAGTTATCTGTTAGGTCTATTTGATTCATAAATTCTGTTAATTTTATTATTTCTCTGCTTAGTTTCTGTCTTGATGATTTGTCTATTGGTAAGGGTGGGGTGTTGAAGTCTCCCACTATTAATGTATAGGGTTTGATGTGTGATTTAAGCTTTAGTAATTTTTTTTTTTTTACAAATGTGGGTGTCCTTGCATTTAGAGCATAGATGTTCAGAATTGAGATATCATCTTGGTGGTTTTCCCTTTGATGAGTATCAAGTGTCTTTCTGCATCTCTTTTGATCACTTTACATTGAAAGTTCATTTTACTATATATTAGAATAGCTACTTCAGCTTATTTCTTTGTTCTATTTGCTTGAAAAACTTTTTCCAGCCCTTTACTCTGAGGTAATGTCTATCTTTATTGCTGAGGTGTGTTTATGCAGCAGAATGATGGATCCTGTTTGCGAATCTACTCTGTTAGCTGGTGTCTTTTTATTGGGCAATTGAGTCCATTGATGTTGAGATATATTAATAACCAATGACTCTTAGCTCCTGCTATTTTTCTGTTGGTAGTGGTACTCGTGTGTATGTTTGTATGTGTATGTATGTATGTGTGTGCATGTGTGTGTTTTTCTTCTTTGGGTTTTGCTGGTGTGGAATTCTATTTCTTATGTTTTCTTGGGTATGGTTACCCTTCATATGTTGGTATCCTCTGTAGGGCTGGATTAGTGGGAACATATTATTTGAATTTGATTAGGGCTAGATTAGTGGGAACATATTATTTGAATTTAATTTTGTCATGGAATATCTTGTTTTCTCCATCTATGGAGATCGAAAGTTTTGCTGGAAATAGTAGTCTTTGCTGGCATCTGTGATCTCTTACAGACTATTAAATATCTGCCCAGGTCCTTTTGACTTTTAAAGTCTCCATGAGAAAGCTGGTGTGATTCTAATAGATCTACCTTTATATGTTACTTGGCATTATCCCTTGCAGCTTTTAATATTCCTTATTCTGTACATTTAGTGTTTTGATTATTATGTAGTAGGAGAATTTTATTTTCTGGTCCACTCTATTTGGTGTTCTGTAAGCTTTTTGTACATTGATAGGCATCTCTTTTTTTTTTTTAGATTAGAGAAATTTTCTTCTATGATTTTGTTGAAGATGTTTTCTGGACCTTCTAGTTGAGAGTCTTCTCCTTCTTTTATTCCTATTATTCTTTGTGTGGCCTTTTCATAGTATCCTAAATCTTCTGGGTGTTTTATGTTTGAAAATTTTAGCTTTAGCATATTCTTTGACAGATGTATCAATTTCTTCTATCATATCTTCTACACCTGAGGTTCTCTCTTCCATCTCCAATACAATTCTGTTGGTGATGCTTGTGTCTGTATTTCCTGTTCTCTTTCCTATGTTTTCCATCTTCAGGATTGCCTCAGTTTGTGTTTTTTTTTATTCCTTCTATTTTCATTTTCAGGTCTTGAACCACTTTGTTCATTTCCTTCACCTGTTTGGTTGTATTTTCTTATATATCTGAAAGGGATTTATTCATTTCCTCTTTAAAACCCTCTATCATCTCCATAAGATTAGATTTAAGATCATTTCGTTGTGATTCAGGTGTTAGAATATTCAGATCTTGTTGTAGTAAGATAGTTTGAGTTCTGATAGTGCCATATTGCCCTGGCTTTTGTTGATTGTGTTTTTAACGCTGGCTTTTAGCCATTCCTAGTATTAGCAGGCCTGGTAGTCCCTGATGAAAGCAGTCCTCTGGGGTTGCAGGTAGAACTGGAAGTCCCTTATGTCAGCAGGCCTCTCTGATTGCAGGTAGAGCTGGTTGTCCCTGGTGGCAGTAGGCTTCCAGGGGTGCAGGCAGAGCTGGTAGGCCCTGATGACTTCAGGCTTCGAGTTGTCCTAGGTGGGGGCAGGGCTCCAGGGATACAGGTAGACTTCATGGTCCCTGATGTTTGTAGTCTTCTGTTTGTCCTGGGCAGCAGCAGGTCTCCAGAAATTCAGTCAGAGTTATGGTCCTGGAAATGGAGTGCAGAGGGGCCAGGGCAGTGGTCAATGGTTCTGGGTTTGCCCAGAGGGGCCAACCAGGCAAGGAATTGGGGTAGGTGTGTAACCTGGTAGTCTCAGATGTCTGCAGGCATCTGAGATTGTGATTAGAGATATGAACCAGATGATGGAGCACAGAGGAGACAGGGCAGACCTCACAGCTACTGGGCTTGCCAGGTACCCATCAGGCAGGGATTCAGAGCTTGGTTCTCTCACCTGATTGTCCCTGACAGCAGCAGGCCTCCAAGCTTATTGGTCATTTGCTTGTATTGGTTTCTGACTTTGTATTTCTCCCTCTGTGTGTGTGTGTGTGTGTGTGTGTGTGTGTGTGT
>NW_021604598.1:7707400-7735707 GCF_004785775.1 Grammomys surdaster | reverse complement strand
TTTTTTTTCAAAGATGGTAGCAGGGCATTTAAACAAGGAAATTTCCAGTTAAGAATCATGAAAGGTCTGAGATTTTACTCCAATTATGAGCCAGCATTGAATCCAGCCATAGCTTTCACTTTATGGATGAGGGAAACATTCATGACTCCCAGGTCAGAAACAAGAGCAGTGGCCAAAAAAATCAACATTTCCTGAAGCCAAGTCTCTGCAAGACAATAGAAAGAGGCAATGGTGCACGGGACAAGAAACACAGAAAATACACAGCCTTTATAATGAGTGGTTAACTTGCCTGACATTGGTTAGTATTATATTAGACCACAACAAATATGTTCTTTACTCTGGACGGAGACCTAACTCAAATATCCTAGGTAAGCCAGTACAGAAAGTGGGAGTTCAAATCTCTACTCAAAGACCCATGTAGACGAACTCACACCAATCTGGCTCTTTAAAAGGAGAAAAGAAATAGCAACAAAATGGCTCAGCAGGCAAAATTGACTACTGCACAAGACCAAAGACCTCAGCTCCATCCCCAAAAGAGGAAGAAGGGAACAGACTCCCAAACATTGTCCTCTGACCTCCATCCATGATTCCTTAGTAGATGCGCGTCTACAGTCACACACATGTCATAATAATGAATAAAAGTCTAAATGAGAAAAGTAGGACTATAGTTCAATGATAGGGTGATTGTACACTATATCAATCTTCAGCACCAGAGGAAGAGGAGGAGGAGGAAGAGGAAGGGGAGACAGAGAGAAGGAGAGATAAGAGGAAGGGAGGAGAAGAAGAATTCAATTTGGGAGTCCTAAGCATGATGCTCAACCATGGGAATCAGCTTGTATTTCTTAGGAGTCTTTATTGATCATGATCTTGGCAGAAACCATCCTGCTTTTTGAAATGATAGGTTGCTGTTGTTGTTATGGTTGTTGTTGTGATTTTTTGCTTTATTTTGTTTTGTTTCAGACAGGGTCTCATGGAGCCCAGGCTGGCCTTGGATCTGATATATGAAATATTTGAGCTAAAGATAACCTTGAACCTCTGCTCTCCTAGCTTCCATTCCTTGAGAACTGGTATTACAGGTATACACCACCACACTCAATTTTATGCAGAGCCCTTTACCAACTGAGCTAGAGTTGCAGTTCCTGAAATAAGAGTCTGATGAACGGAAACCACAGAGGTGAGAGAAGGCAGAAGACTGACAAGTACTTTGTGGCGAGCTCTACTTTCTAGTGGACAGCGAAGATTATAGGTCTAAGACAGATGTGGCTCCCTGGGACACAGTGACTTCCCTTGCAAATCCCTCTACAGACATTCATAAGCATTGTCCCCTGACAGTGTTCACTGCTAGCCAGCCCAACAGTAATCTAACAAATACCTGACATCAACTTATATAGGCAAACGGGCTTTCAGCCTATGGTTAGCTGGGGCCTACAGTGAGACAACACATCATGCTGGGAAATGTGGACAGGCAGTCATTCACCTCCTAGCCAGAATGTAACAAAAGAAGTAATTTGTGTCATAACATCCTCTCTGAAGGCTGCTTCTAGTGACAGGACATGTTGCACTAGGCCTCTTAGATCTCTTAAAGATTTCACACCTTCTAGCAGGGCTGTAGGCTAGGACAAGGCCATTAACATATGGGCCTTCCGCGGGATACTTATCCAGACCTTAGCACTCACTGTGCAGTAAAGGCCTCTGGAAGGAAGAAGTAGAAAATGTTACAGCTCCGAGCTTTTTATATATCCCCCAGCTGAAATCAGCTTGTACTCTATAATCCTCTAAGACTGTCATGAGCCTCCTCTGAACAGAGAATAAAGGCTTTGTTAGTCCCTAAGGGTCCCCTGGGGTCTGGTCCTCATCTGCTTTCCTTGGTACTTCTAAAGTCACCCAGCCTCCTTGCCCTCCCTTCCACATGCAGAGCATTAGTCTTATCCAAGGGCCTCTACACTGACTCTTGCTCATTGCCTTTGCAATCCTCCTTCTCCCAGCTCCACCTGGCTTGTTCCCTCACTTCATTCAGGTCTCTGCTAAAATACATCCTCAAAAAATACACAGCATCTCCCAGGAATCCCCTTGGAAGCCACCGTAAAGGCATACCCACACTCTCACCCCCGCCCGGTTCCTTTATCTCTACTTGGTAGTTTAGTGATCTGTTTAGTATCTGTCTTTCCCACCATTAACAAAACTCCATGAAGATAGGAACCTTCTTTTCCTTGTCTCTCCCCAATACCTGGAGCAGGAAAGAAGGGGGTTATATAAAACCACAGGGAGGGGTAAGAGAGTGCAAAGGAATCAAGAGGGCTCTTCCAGCCCATCATTTTCCTCTCCTCCCTCCTCATCCCCTGCTGCCAAGCTCCAGCTGTGATCTTTTCAAAGGTTGACTCAGTGCTGCCTTGCAGAGCCCTTCTGAGTGGAACAGATGTTGGGTGTCAGGTGGAGGTTCATCCTGGGGAACCAAGGTGGGAAATACTGTCAGCACTCCTAGCTCCAGATGCCAGAGTCCCTCACTCAGGGAATTGTAGAAGTGAACGGCACCTTCATTGTTTTCCTGGTTCCTTGGGGGGGGGGGGGGTTCAGCATAACTGTCCCTCTGCCTCACAGCACCCCTCCCTATTTGCCCCAGTATGAGCCCCACATGGGAGCAAGCGGCTCCTAGTTTGCATATCAGCAGAGAGTTCACAGTCACCTCTGTCTGAGCACTTGAGTTTAGAACAGTGACTCCAGTGACTCGTGGAGGACTTCATGACGGGACCTTAGGAGGTTTTTGTTTGGTTGTTTTTTTGTTTTTTGTTTTTTTAAAAAAAGTGGCCTCATATAGAAAAGATGCCCACACACAGTAAACACTTATGCATATTGTAGAATACATACCACATACATGCATATATGAGTAACATACACCATTTGTTACTCAACAAATGATGGGCAGTCTTGAGTCCAAGCTCAAGTTTGCTTTCTGGTATTCCAAGAGAAATATGGTGACCCATTGCAGTAGCCCAGGTCATCTGGCCGCAGCCTTCTCATGACCTGTCTCCATGGAGACTTTTAAACAATGGGTGAGACAAAACTGCCTTTGGAAGTCTAAAAAATATATGATTAGAGATTTTTGGTGGGTTTTTTTGGGGGGAGGAGGTGGGTTGGTTTTTTTTCCCAGACCATTTGCTGTTGACTGGGATCTCTAAATGCCAGACTGAAACCTCTTTTCAAAAATGGAGACTGCTAATATGTTGCCAGCACCTGAGGAAGAGACTGTGAAAGCTGAGGGCAGCAACAGATGGGCCACCTAATAAGCTGAGAGAGAAGCCAGAGCCCCTGGTGCAACATGGATGGAGAAGTGAAAGCCCCAGCAGCCTTATGGTCAAAGTAGGGAGAGCAGAGGCATGGACACCAGCCTTAGGAATGTGAGCCCAAGCAAGCCACTTAATCTCACCCTCCAGATTACTGTAGAGATATGGTAGAGATGTTGCCAAATCACCAAAGGGCTTCATGTTTTTGGGAAAAGGAGCTTCAGCTGGGAATTGGAAGATCCATTTCCAGCATCAGCTTGGCCACTAACCCACTGGAGTGCCTTCCTCAACCACATTGCCTTAGAGGCAACTGAGGAGGAACCTGGAAGATAGCACCTGTTGTCTTCCTCCCACAGAGGAAACGAAGGCGCTGGCAAGTCTCTTAGGGATGCAGCCAGGTAACAGGAAAATGAGGCACACGCTGGCCACTTATCCAAGTACACAAGCTGGCCTTGGCTATCTGTTTCCTGGACTACCAGGAGGTTCGTGGTAGTCTTCCAAAACAGGAGCCATCTAGATTTTGAGGCGGGACAGGAGGCAGTAGGCAGGCCTATATATGTGTTATTGCTTGGTAAGAAGTTTTGCTGGGAGAAGAGGTGAGGGTACCACAGACACCCAGATGAAAGATGATGTCTTATTATAAGATTTCATGATCAAGGTGATCTGCTGGAGGGCACCCCCCTGCTACACCACTATGAAGATTCTCTTTCATCATTAAGGCTCCTCCTCCTCCCTCTCATTCTCCTCCACCACCTTACCCCCAACACACACACACACACACACACACACACACACCCTTTTTTTTTGAGACAGGGTGTTATATTTTCTAGGTTGGTCTCAAATAGAACACATATTCAACATAATTTTGAACTTCTGACTCTCCTACCTACTACCTACACCTCCCAGGCACTACAATTACAGACATGCACCACTACACCTGGTTTATCTGGTAGTGAGGATTAAAGTCAGGGCTTTGTACATGTAAGGCAAGTGCTCTACCAACTCAGATACATCTCCAGCCCCTTGCAAGGGCTCCTGTAAGGTGACAGACCATCTTAGTTTTCCAAGGACCACAGGTTCTCTGGACCCAAGGCTAGGAGACACATACTAGGATGAATTCTGAATCCCATCGAGCTATGTGTGCTCAGCAACAAAGCAGACAACCTTCTTCTAAACCAGCTTCTGGTCTCCAATCCTTCCACCTGCCAAAAAAATCTCCCGCTTCTCCACCTCTCTCCATCCTCCCATGGCAGGATGCTACCCTGACATAGAAAGAAGCTGGACATAGAATGGTGTGCCGTGACAGAGCTAGTATTTCTAGAAGCCAAGCTGGGATGAGAGATGAAGGCAGAAAGAATCCAGACATAGAGGAAAACCAGACAACGTCCCTGAGCCATTTCATTAATGAAATACCACCCACTTTTTGACGAAGCTGGGCCCAACCTCCCAAACTCTATCCCCTTGGGGCTCTGCATGTTCCCATCTCCCTCACTGTACTTGTGAAGGAGATGACATCCTGCTGACAGCTTTGACAGAAACACATTTAATTTAGACACAAAAGCAAGACAGACACCCCTTCTTAGGTCTGCCATCTTTTGTGCCTCTGGGGACAATATTCACCCAGTAGAGGACTCCTCCCCTCCCTCCCCTCCACACCCAGGACTCTGAGCCAGGGGCAGAGGCAGCTGCTGGATCAGAAATGGTATCTGAGGCATCATGCTGTTTCCAAGTTTGAAAGCCTCCTGAGCATTACTAAGTGCTCACCCATGAATCTTCTGTTTTGATCCTTTCGTCAACCTGGTGAGTTCCTAGGAACCTAATTCATTCAAGGTCACAGCAGAACTACACACAGACCCAAGTTCTCTGCTCAGTCTTCCCTCTGGCCTATTTCACTTTATTCATGAAAATAGCATCATTAACCAATAGACTGGAAGACTCTGGATCATCTGGTCTGATGAGGAAAGTGCCACACAAATTCAAATAAACACCAAACTGCAGGTACCAAGAACCTGAGAAGTACCCAGATGTCATTAGGACATGGCCCAGATGTCGCCACCTCCAGAGCCCTCACTTTAGACTTCTAAACCCAGCCTGAAGCCAGAAGAAATACCTTTCAAGACAGACTTTACCTGCAGCGCTCTCGGCATGAACTCAGCAGGTCTCTAAATACCGGCACTCCTTCCGACAGATACCAAAATATAATAGAAGCGTAAGCTCTCTTAAAGCTCCATTTTCTATACTTTTCCCAAGTCAAGGAAGCTTTCAACAGCCATGTGAGAAGGGTAGGTAACACCAGTGTTAAGAATGAAAATGACACCCTGCTTCTGAGACGCTACTGCTCAAGGAAAAGGGCAAGCAATAGGAATTCGGGTTCCCTCAAATTCCTGCAACCATGAAGCATGTGTGACAGTTCTGCTTTGAAAGCACATCTCTTGATAGCGAGTGTTGGTAACTGTCCACACAGGCAAAGACCTGTGATTTTTCTTCCTTTCTCCTCTTACCAGCTAGGGGACCATGGAACTGAACTCCATACCTCAGCTCCGGCACTGCAGAAACAGGATTCCACTTGAGAGAATGCCGACAGAATCTCACACAGATTAGACGTGTAGAAGCAAGACAGCCTCTTAGGAAGTCTGGCTCTCAGAAATGCCCTATAAATCTTGGCTAATATTACTTCTGTGCTCAGAGAGCGTGGAAAAAGTATTCTCATATGGACTTTAGCTGTGTCACCCTGTCTGATTTTTAAACAAAAGAAATGTTTAAAGCCTTGGGAGAGATGTTATTGATCCCTGTTTATGGATGAGGTGCTGGGATGACCAGAGTTGGAGCTGAGTATACTAGAAAGACAAAGATGCATATAAGAGCCCAAGACTTGTAAGACACTGACCACATTGAGCTTTCTTCTAACTTCCTCAAGAGAGAATGGCAGTGGGCCCAGTCTCATTAGGTAATTACAGTTGTCCTGATTTCAAGACCATAAGGACCACAAGGTACCCAGGGAACAGACAGCATTCCAGAGCTTCAGGCTGAACTTCAGAACCATTGTCTTTTACTAGACATCCACCCAGGCATGGTGTGTCAGCTTTCCATTACTATAACAAATATAAGTGCTAAATCAACTTCAAAAGAGAAAAGGTTTACTTAGCTCACAGTTTGGGAGATTCAGTTCATATTCAGTGTGGGACAATGGACCATGCCAGGAAACTTGCCAAGGTAAAGCGGGTCTGAGATCCCAGTACCCAGGTACCCACCTGAAACAGTAGGTGCCTCCCTGCTCCCTGCCAGATTCCTGGTCTGGAACACGTGCCACACTTTCCACATAAGGAAACATAACCTGTGGTCATGTAGCCCCAGGATAGAGTTCTCCATGCTAATGAGGTATTTAGAGGCCCTGGGGGTTTAGTCAATAAGCTTTCCCTCCAGATATTCCTCCCTGCAAAAGGTATTTAATCTCTGAGAAGTTGGTATATATCCATTTTCCAGTCAATAAATAGTATGGATAAATATGGACTGTCTCTTCCATTGAAACCACTTTGGGGCGCATGGAGAAGGACTTTGCCTACAGAGCCACAACCTAAGTCTTTCATAGAATGCCTCCCTGAACTTCCAGACAACTGCTGCCAAGCTAAGGACAATCACTGGTGAGTGAACCCAAAACTCCCATCCCCTCCACCCACCCTGCCCTCACCCCAGGATAGTTGCCATACTCAGCCTGCAGGGGAGGAGAGAGCAATGGTCCTAGCCTCATTGAGGGTCTGTGGACTACTGATTCTTCCTTCCCAATACCTCTGTGCAGCACCCCAGAGGCAACTGAGTATCTGAGAGTCAGGGAACCCCAACTTTGGTCCCCCATTTCAAAATGTATTTTCCTACCCCCTGAGCACTGTCTTGGAGCTTCCCTAAAGCCCAGCACCCAAAGGCGGCGGTGCAAGGGAAATGCAGTCAAACACTCTAAACCCCAGCGGCGAGGCAGAGCAACGCAGACCCACATCTGGCTCCTATGTTTCACTTGCTGAAATGTCCCACACCCCAGCAGCTGGGCAGAGTATGGACCCATAGTCCAGTTGACTCTGTTGCACACACATAATGGTACATATGTTGGGAGCATATGATAGAGGAAGACTATTCATCCTGCACCTGAGTGTTAAAGAGAGAGAAGAAGTAAGTTCACCCAATACCCTGTGAGACTATGTTGCCAACCTACCTAAGTCTACCTATGTAAGTCCAACCTCTTAAAAAGTCTTTGCTGTGTGTAACCACCGGCTTTTTCACCTGATTTCTTTGTTCCCTAAAATAACACTTACGAGACTTAATTATAGTTATGAATAAATGCTTAGGCCATAAACTTGGGCCCAGTCCCCAGCTAACTTGTAACTCAATCATCCTATTTATTCTATTCTAAATCCCACCACATGGCTGGTTATCTGGGCCTCAGTTTCATGTGACTGACTTCCTCTGTGTCCCAGCAAATGTCCAGTCCTCACTCTATCCCAGAATCCCCTCCTACCCCCTCTCTCTCTCCAGATGTCTTACCTTCTAATCCTGACTCAGCTCATTGGCCATAGGCTTTTAATTGATAGATGATGCTTCCATACATTTCGCAAGAGATTCTCTCAACAACTGTGATTGTCCCAAAGCACCAAGCATGTGTCTGTTTAGGGGACAATTAAGATCCAGACTATAGCACACTGTCTCACAGTGATAACCTATCAGGAACCAAGCCTCTTGTATATTGTGCCTCCCATTGCCTTCATTCTGTCCTGCTAGCATTCATAATAACCATGACTGTATTTATTTGTCAACGTCTGACACTCCATTTAGACCCAATAGGAACAGGAACTATACCTGACTTATGGCATTCATTGGCACATACTAGATGCAAAATAAGTGAATTCTGTGAATGAGTGAATGAAGGAATGTATGAATGAAGTGAAAGCAGTATGCCTAAATTAACTATAATCCCTATATGGATTCTGAGATAACTGTTGATTAAGGGCAAATAATACCTTGGAGAATACCTACAAAAGAGTTACAGATATCAAAAGACTTGTGTCTGCTTAGATTACTCAGTATCACATGGTAAACTTTTAAAATTACTGTCACTATCTCCATGTAAAGGATAAAGATGTACTCTTTGCTACGATGAGGTCCCTACCAATTGCCCTGGCACACTTCAGAATAGAACACATTTTGTGAAATTAATGTTTCCAGTTGGTATGCTATCAAAGCAGTTACATTTCTGTATTTAGGCTACAATTTCATCTCTTTTATCAAATACTAATTGGTAAAATATTATCTGGAAATTACCAGAAAACTCCTTAGAAAATGTGATACAAGCATAGGCCAGAGCCTCAGCATTCAAATCTGAAGATATTAGATATCTTAGCTTCCTTTCCTGTTGATTTGATAAAATGCCATGGAAAAAGTAACTCCAGGAAGAAAGGGTTTATTCTGGCTGACAGTTGAAGGGTACAATCCATCATGGCAGGGAATTCAAGCCACTGAGAGATTAAAGCAGCTAGTTATATCACATACACAGTTGGGAAGCAGAGAGTTGAATGTGTGCTATTGCACAACTCTCCTTCTCTACTTACATAGTCTAGGATCCCAGCCAAGGGAATGGTGCCACCCATAGTGGATGAGTCCTTTCACTCCTAATAACCAAGATAATTTGCCATAGGCATGCCTGGAGTGTTGTCTTCCAGGTGATTCAAGATTTTGTCATGTTGGCAATTAACACTAACTATAGCACTGAGTTAGGAGAGCTTGCTTTTATTATCTCTTTATAAATAATAGCAATATAATACACATCATAGATTCCAAAAATCACCACTCAAACCCAATGTCCACCCTTTATAGTGTCTTGCGTTAGAAAAGAATCAGGTTACTCCTCTATAAATATAGATCATTGAAGCACCCACATCTGAAAGGAATTGTGAGGATTTAGCTACCTGTTACCTGGCACACAATAAACATCTATTACTTTAGTAACTTAACCAGAAGGTATCACTTCAGAAGAAAGCTGTTTAAAACTCTGAGAACATTTTCTAGGGTGAATGTTCCTGATACCATTCTATAGACAGAAAAGTCAAGAAGTATTTTGAACTATGATGTCTTAACAAGAGTGTTCTCTATGAAGCTCCAGTTCTACCACAGCCAACCCTCCAGTGTGAGGTAGATTCTGATTGAAATGAGAAAAAAAAATTGGCAACAAGAATGTATATTGCAAAACAAAATGTGTTGCTTTTAAAGTGATTTTGGAGCCTCAGTAATTAGTCTAGCAAGTTCCAAAGATACATTCTGTAGTCAACACTCAGAATTTGTTTCCTTTGCTAATCTGCCTTTTAAAAAATCAGCTGGGGGAAATGTGTCCTGAAGCTGCTACGAACTGATGGGCCCCTCAAGGCCTCTGCTGGCTTCGTGTTGTAAGGAGCATCCCATGGATCCAATGTTCTTTCTTCCTGCCAGGCTGCTCCTGGGTCACTTCACAGCTCTGATGGCTGCCGAAACAAGACAGATGCTGCTATACAAAATAACTCAAGAATATACCAAAGCCTGTTGCTTCCAGCACTTGGAAAATCTGACATTCAAATATGCAAATATTTTATGGCATGAAGAGAGAAAAAAAGAGAGAAAGAGCTGGAAAGTCACATTTGAAAAGAAACATAGCAGAGATGTAAGCAAACTGGAATTTACACTTCTGGATTATAATTACACTAGTGCTATTATTGAAGGGAGAGCATGAAATGGGCCATGGTTTGCCACAAAGGTCTCTTCCAGATTCACCATCAGCACCCACAGGAGGACCGAGCACTGTTACAAGTGTGAAGCTACCTCTCAGCCTGACCAAAGTGCCTGCTTGCACAAAGGGTAGCAAAGGAATGTAGCAGAGAAGGTGGTGAACTTCTTGTCCCATTTCCCAGTGTGGGGTGTGTGTGCACAGGCACACACATGCATGTACATATGTGCTTCCAACTACCTGGGTTGAAATCTTGCCAAATAATCACCAGTATCCACACAAGCGTTGAGCGTGCTGAAGCTGTGAAGGAAACCACTCCTCTCTGAGACAGGAATATGACAAAGAACGTAAACCTCAGGGTCAGTTTGGGGCAGACCATTAGCAGCTGAGTTTAATTGCACCTTTATTATTTACTAGTTTTGTAAACTTAGGCAGTTTGCTTAGCATTTTTGAGCCCTGGCCTATCCTCTGAGGGAATGAGAAGTTAACATGAGCTTTGTCAAAAGACAACAAGTAAACAAATAAACAAGATGCTAATTTGACATAGGCGGGGAAAACCTGGTTTTATTCTTTCTTTTCATAATTTCCTCCCCTTTGTGATGAAAGCTACACAATACCACTAGATAAAACACAATGAGAGAGAGAGACAGAGAGGGAGAGGGAGAGGGAGAGGGAGAGGGAGAGGGAGAGAGAGAGAGAGAGAGAGAGAGAGAGAGAGAGAGACTGAGACTGAGATAGCAGCCACATTAACTTCATCAATTCTGTATTCTAGCACTCAGAAGGCAATCCGAACATCTAGATTCAGATCCATTAGTCCATGCAGCTGGTCTCTAAATTGAAAAGCCATTCATGCACCTTCTGACTCGTACTCAGCCACTGCCTGCTATGTACTTTGGAACAGGCCCGGATATCATCCAGCAGCATGCATTTAGTGACTGGGGATTATGAAAGGATGAGAGGGGGCAAGGAAGGGTTTAATAGGGCATTGCAAGAACTAGGTATTGCATGTACAACTGGATGGAAAATGATTCTGACCTCAGGCCATAGAGGATGCATTAAGACATCAACTCCGACCAAAGACCAAGCAAAGGAAGGAAACTGCTGCATTAAATCTCAGAGAAGCAGAAACTATCCATTGACTTTCACCTCTGTTAGGAGGGGGACAGATTAGCCTCATGGAGCAATACAGGAAGGAAACCATGGTCTGAGGCAGTTGGATCTTGGGAGGGCTGATGCTGCCTATGTGTCCCTTTGAGGCAGTGGTTCTCAACCTTCCTAATGCTGCAACCCTTTAATACAGCTCCTCAAGTTGTGATGAACCCAGCCATAAAATTATTTGATTGCTACTTTATAATTTTTCCTACTGTTATAAATCACAATGGAAATATCTGATGTGCAGGATAGTCTTAGTCGACCCCTGTGAAAAGGTTACTGGACTGCCAAAGAGGTCACACCCCACAGGTTGAGAAGCACTGCCCTAAAAGTTCAGGTGACTTTATTTAATACCAAATTTGTGTTAATGGTGTTTGGAGATGAAGTCTTCGGGAAGTGATAAAGATTAAATGAAGTCTTGGGGGTGGAGCCTCCATGATGGCATTACTGGGCTAAGTAAAAGAACAGATATCCAAGCTAGCACCATGTCTCACCATGTGATGTCTTCTGCCAGATGATAATACAGCAAACAAGCTCTCACCTGATGCCAAGTAGGCACTAGAGTCATGCTCTTAGACATCCCAGTCCCCAGTACAGTAAGCTAAATAAACCACTATTCATTATAAATTACTCAACACCAAGTATTTTGTTAGAGCAATAGAAAACAGACTAAGACACCATATACATGATGCTGAGCCAAGACATGAGCAGGTTCGTCATCTCTAAGACAGCTTTCTATTCTAACATTCAAAGATTCAGAGATTCAGTGCATGGGATCAGACAGGCACAGGAAACCCAAAGTTAAACGTTTTCATCAGCTATCATCCTTTGTGTGGGTGTGACTGGGATTCTTTACCCTTTAGTAAACTACGCCATTGCTATCATAAATCAGAATTAACAGAAGAAACCTAATCTGTGTTTACAGTGTTATCCGGAAGCCACCAATTCAAGGCTGCTTTCTAAGGTTTTGAGTCCTTGCCTGAGGTGTAACCCAGGGGAGTGACTCCTGCAGGCCTCTCTGCAAGCTGTTTGTAGCCTCTGTCTCTGGTGAGTGTGGCTTCACCCAGCTCCATGAACAGAGGTGCCTATCTCTTGGCTGCCCCCTTTGAGAAGCTGTTTTTCTTTTCTCCTTCATCCTCTAAAGATTCCCAAATGGAAGGAAGCCAGAGGAAAGACTATATATTGCTGTGTTGCTCTTCCTCAAAGCTGACGGCACAGAGCTGATCTAGTTCCCAAGGGTCCTCGGCACTACACAAAGCGGATCTGATCTCACATGCTGACATGCTGGTGGTTTGTTCTGAAGCTGTTTGCTCTGGTAAACAATGCAGTCAGGGCCTTTCTGCTCAGAGCCACCTGATTGCATCCCTCCAGAGAAAATACAGGATAGAGACTCAGTGGTTACCGGGCAGAAGAGCAGCCTGGACCTTGATGCCCATAAAAATGGCATCATCTGATTTTTAAATAAAGAGGGGGTGGCTGCAAATTGCTGGATCTCAGGGCCTTGTGAGCAAAGGGCTTTCACATTCTCGGTTACTCAAGGTAGGTGGTGAGTGTGGGCAAGGATGAAGCTAATCCAATGAAACACATCATGCAAGAGGCAGAGCTGCTCAGGATAAGTCGAGAGGCAAAAGCCAAGGACAGAAGGACAGCATTCCTATCCCCTGAGCCCTTGCTTCACGGAAAGACAGCAAACCTTCCACAACAGCCTAGAGCTGCTTTGCTTTGTTAAGGAGGAAGCCTGCAGTTGGATTAGGGGGAGGAGGGGACGGGATCTTGACCCATGGGCCCTTCCCTTTCTGCAAAAGCCACACAGCAGGAAGACAGATGCACATTTACTCAGCTCACTCTCCTGGGGCAGAGGAGACCTGGTCAGCTTCTGGCCAGCTATTTTGTCACATTCTGTTACATATGGAGTTGAATCTTAATCTGCTGTTGAGGCTATCTGTCCCCAGTACACATTCTTTCACTTTTTCTAGCACAATGCCCCTAAAGAAAGGAATCTGCACATTTTCTCCTTTAATGGGAAAAGAGAGAACTCTGACGTCTCTAAGCCCCATTCCTGATGACTTAGCAAAGGAACTTTGCCTTCTGAAGGGCTTATACAGCCCCTCCCTCTCTCCCTCCCTCTTCTTCTCCCTCCTCCCTCCCTCCCTTCCTTCCTCCCTCCCTATATATAGAGGCTAGAGATGTGTTTCAGTGGATAAAGACACTTGCCAACAAGCCTGATGAACTGAATTCACTCCCCAGGACGCAATTCCTCTAAGTTGTCCTTTGACCTCCGTGCACTATCACACATACACTAAAGAAAATAAATGTATGTATGAGAATTTAGAAAAAGACAGCTATCCTAAAAGAAAAATGGACAAGCAGCCTGAATACTCAACAGACAATTCACACCAGACAGTATCTGATTGGCCACTCGACACAGGACATTATTTCAACATTCAAGAAAATGCAAGTTGGAACTACAGTGAGATACCACTATACACCCACTGAAGAAATTAAAATGAAAAAGCCTAAGAACATAAAATTTTCACAAGACTACAGAAAAAGAGCTTTCATGTGCTGCTGCTCATAGTTCATGGAAAACAGGTCAGCAGTTCCACTGTGACTCAGCAGCCTCCCTGGTACATCCACATCAGGACCCACATTGGAGTGCTAGGCATTAGAATGTGTAACAAACACTGACAAGCCAAATATCCACCACCAACAAATTGTGAATACACAGTTACATAGACTCATAAACCAGCTACACAGAACAATATGAATGAACCCTAAAGGACAAGCAAGTGTCGCCATACTTTCTTGGCACTACTTTATTGGGTGCCATCATCTACCACCTTTCCAAGCCCCCCACTCTAGGTAGGGGAGAGAGAAGGTTAGAGGGGCAGGGGACTGTAGACTTCTTTAAACTACTTCCTGATGATTAAGGTGATGAGATCCTTGTCCAATCTCCATCATCAGGATATCTTCAAGAAGCAATCCAGCAAAACAGCAATCCAGCAATAGCAAACACTGTAGCAGGAACCAGCAGCATCAGGGGCATTTGGTTTATGGTAGTTCATTGACCTATACATGTTTGTTCTCTCCATTCTTCTATTTGCATGCATATTTAACAATTCAAAACAGTAACTTTTTTTTAAAGTGATTTTTCTGACTTGTATCTATCTTTTGGCAGTTGTGCCAAGGTCACAAGTTAGCACACAGGACTCAGTCTTAGCTCTAATTTTACCACGTAGGTGACCTTACCAATCTATGCATCAGCTTTTTTAATTTTTATTTTTTTGAAAGGTTAGAGGTGATAATGGTTAGTAAACTAGAGAAATAGAAGGCATGTATGCCCTATTGAGTTGAGAGCCCAGCTCAATGCTAGAACAGATTACATGGTAGAGAATAGTCAGAGTGGTAGCAGCTGGAACTTCTTGTTCTGCCTTAGATTTACTCTAATCTACTTTTCTGTGTGAGTCAGCTTTTTGTTGCTATATTTTTTTAAAAAGCTGAAGTAAGTCAACTTATAAGAAGTAATGGTCTATTTTGGTTCGGCTCTGTCGAGTTAAGAGCCATGACTGGCCCTGATACTTTAGGTCCATCATAGAGAGGGGGTATGGCAAGGAAAGCTGCTCACCTGAGGGACGTGTGTGAAAACAGAGGATATCAGTGTCCCATAGCCACTCTGCAACTTCCAACTAGACCCCATCTCTTAAAGATTCCTGAAATTTGGTACCTTCTAGAACCATGACTGACATCTAACAGTGTCAAGCAAGGACCACGCCTTTAACATTCAGTCCTTTGGAAGACATCATCCCAGATCCAAGCTATAGCAGTGTCTGAAACAGAAGCATTCTGAGTGAACGAAGTATCTTCTTTGGTACTTGGATATCATGTCTTTCAAAAGCAATGAACTTTACCTACCTCAGACTTCTTAGGAGGAGCGATTAACAAGAAAATGACATACCATCTGTAGTCATCTTTTTAGTGTCCTACCTACCTATTAACACTGAGATCTGGAAGCTTCTTCTCTAACCTTGAAGGCAGCCTTGTATAGTGTAAGAACTCTCAGTTCAAATTCTGCCTCTGCCTCAGAGGCTGAAGACCCTTCAGGAGCTACTCAACATTTCTGCATGTTGTAAATTTGAGAGAACTATAACACTACCCTCACCGGGTCCAGATGAAGGTGTTATCCACAGTGAGCAAGCTCAGTAAATGGTACCTTTGAGCACTTTTACATCCAAAATTATATGCATTTCTATGGTCTCTGCTCTGATTGTGTTGTTCCTCACATTTGTAGACCTCTACACTTTTTCCTGGGACCTATGGATCTGGGCCCTCTGCCTACTTCTAGGCAATATAGCACCAGGCACTTATATTAGAGAAAGAACTGGATTTCAACTTAGATATGCCTGAGTCTAACTCCTGAATCTGCCTCTTGCCTGACTCAAGTGGGATAAGCTGCTTGTCGATGGAAGTGTAGTTGTCTCATGTATAAAAGAAGAATAAGTAAAACTCTTTGTTCACGGGGCTGGGAATGAATGGATGGAAGCAATTGTTAGCAATTATCCTGCACTTCATAAGTACTTGATACTTTGACATGGGTCTCAGAGACAGAAGTTAAAGCAGTAGGTCTTAAGATCTGGAAGAAGCAGTTTTCTGAAACTGTCCTCTTTGACCAAGAAGAAAGACATATAGAACTGTCAGTCAATCATGAAGAGACAAATGTAAATTCCACCCCTGTCCTACTCCTTCCTTGATATCCCCCTGCCCAATGCCCAGGACCCTCTGGAGCCCACAGCATCCTAGGTGACCACAGCATACAGGTTAGGATGCACAATTTCAGCCCTACCTGCTATCTTTGCAGTAGCCCATGGCTCTGGATGTCTGCAGTCCTGACAGGTGCTGTCTAGGGGCTAGTGGCTTGTTTTCTCATCCTGACCACTTTTACACAGTATCCATGCTAAGATATTATGTGACTGTGTTCACATGTACAAAATATTCTGGTATTCATGGAAAATTCCCAGAAAGTAAAATATCAGGAAAATCAGTGTCATGGTTAGGTTCAGTTGTCCAGCAGACACTTCCAGAGTCACCTGGGAAGAGGGAATCTCAACGGAGGAATTACTCAGATCAGATTGGCCTATGACCATGCAGAGAGGCATTTTCTAAGTGCTAGTTGATGTATATGGATCCATTTATTGTGGCCAGTGCCATCTCTGGACAGACAATCCTGGGCTATATAAGAAAAGTAGCTGAGGAAGATAAAACGATGTCTTCCTTCTTGGTCAAAGAGGACAGTTTTGAAAACCTGTTTCTTCCAGGTCCTAAGACCTGCAATCTAATAAGCAGCTGCTCCTCCAGATTCTCTGCTTCAGTTCCTGTCTCGAGGTTCCTGCCTTGAGCTTTTTTCCCGGTGTTCCCCAATAGCAGAAGTAATCTATAAACTGAAATTGATTTTTTCCCCAAGTTTTTTTTTTTTTTTTTTTTTTTGGTTTTTCGAGACAGGGTTTCTCTGTGTAGCCCTGGCTGTCCTGGAACTCACTCTGTAGACCAGGCTGGCCTCAAACTCAGAAATCCACCTGCCTCTGCCTCCCAAGTGCTGGGATTAAAGGCGTGCGCCACCACCGCCCGGCCCCCAAGTTGTTTTTGGTCAGTTTTTATCACAGCAACAGAAATCCAACTAGGATACAAGGAATGATCTCTAGTGGCAGTGTTACTAATCAGCTGGCTGAGGTCCTTTTGCTAGAGGTCCCTAGATAGAAATTATGGGTATACAGGGAAAATTTCTCCAAGTGCTTGGTTTGGGCAGCTTTTGTATCCCTCAGCCTAGCCATTAGCAGTGAGCAAAAGCAGCAAGCAAGCAACAACATTGTTGTTGTTATGGTTGTTGTTGTGTGTATAGGGAGTCCTGATTTCCTAGCCCTTGGCAGAGCTAGCATTACATCTCCTAGCTTCCCTGAGCTTTGAAATTATTCAGCAGTCCTCACTGGTTAGCCTTCTAACTCCCAAGCTCTGTGAGGCCTTTAAGGCTTTACAGCTCTCTCAAACTTTCTAGCAAACAGAGCCTACCATGCCTCTTTTCTGCTTCCACCACCTCTTTTGTTCCTCCCTTAACCACTGTTGAGGTACCTGCTTCTTCAGCTGTCAGTGGTACCCCCTTCTTCAGCTGTCAGTGGTGCCCCCTTCTTCAGCTGTCAGTGGTGCCCCCTTCTTCAGCTGTCAGTGGTACCCCTTCTTCAGTTGTCAAGCAGCCAGCTGTCTTGTCACTTCTTCAGCTCAGACTGCTGACTACTTAGCTATTATTGCCACTGTCACTTAGTTTCCTCTTCTGTCTCTGCTGCTTCTTTGTCTTGTCACCTGATGAGCCCACTCCACAAACACTGGAGAGAAGCCTTTTACTGGGTCTAATATAAGGTCAGGAAAAGCAGCATAAGAACGTGTTTCCCAACGGTCACTTTCACAAAGTAAGCCAAAAAGCTTGTGTATATAGCCTAAGAAGGGTCATTTGCACCAATCATAGCAAAGCTCACATGCAAATGAAGGCTTATGATTACACCAATCACAGCAGTCACGAAAGGAAGTCCTGTCTCATTGGTCTAGGGAAAATTGGTTGAATGTTACCTAGACTTCACTGAAGCTTATGATAGCAAAAACTCTGACTGAGCATGTGCCTCCACGAGTCAAACAATCAGCTTCAGTCAAGGGTAGCTTTCTCAAGGTTTCTATGGAATGTTCAAAATGGATGTATTGTCCTAAGGGAGGTCTGGCTGGCTGTTTATTTGACTGTCTTTTTGGTCAACAGAACCAGCACAGCACAACAGAATCCACCAACTGCCAATCAGGGAGTCAAATTGCCCTAACCCAATGTCTTAAGCAGTGGTTCTCACCTTCTTAATGCTACAACCCTTTAATACAGTCCCTCATGCTGTCATGATCCCCCAACTATAAAATTATTTTCACTGCTACTTCATAACTCTAATGTTACTATCATTATGAATCATAATGTAAAGATCTGTGTTTTCTGATGGTCTTAGGTGACCTTTGTAAAGGTGTTATTCAATCCCCAAAGGGGTCATAACACACAGGTTGAGAACCACTGTCCTTCAGCAAACATCAGGAGTGACCATCAGAAGATGCACTTACAGTAAAAAGACCAATGACACTAACAGTGAACTTAACAGTTGTTTGAGGGCTTTGGATGGGGAGGGGTGGAGTCAAGGTCTGACTGTAGTCCCAACTGAACTTGCTTTATAGTTGAGGCTGGCCTTAAACTCACATTGATCTTAACTTACCTCAGCATCTCTGAAATCACAAACATGACCCACTGTGCCCACCACGAATTTAACAGTGTTTTAACAATGCTTGACACCCTACCCAGTGCCACAGGGACAGATGATGCTTCTCGTCCGTCTCAGGAGCCAGTTATGTGCTTTCTTATCTGTTTACTATTGACTTTGTTTATCTCTTTTTTTTCCCTCTGAAGGGCTAAAGATGGAACCCAGGGTCTCATACATGACATGAGACTCTCCTACTGAACTATACCCCCATCCTTTTCTACTTTTTTATCGCTGTCATATTATATCAAAACTGGGTAATTTAAAGAGTAGACATTTATTTATCAACAGATTTGGAGGCTGGAAGTTCAAGACTGGGCAGTAACATCCATTGAGGGTCTCATACTGTCTCAATATGGTAGAGAACACTGATAGGGCAAGTGGACAGGTGTGGAAGAGACAAAGGCAGCCCCCTCGCCCATTCTCTACAACTAATGTACTCCCTCCAGAAAGAAAGCCACTAATCCCTCTTAAGGACACAAAAGCCTCATAAATAGCCACTAGCTTTCAGAACTCTTACAGCAAAAGTGGTTTTTCAACATGGGCTTTGAAGGGGACAAACCACATCCAAACCATAGAAACCTCCTTCCCTGTGTCTGTTTTGTGTCAAAGATCTCTTGGCCCCTGGCTTTTCTATTCTCTACCATATTCATTCTGTCATTTATTCATCCATGAAATAGATTCTTATTAAACACCTACCATGCAGAAGATAAAACTGTTGCCTCCCTGCCTTTATTATCTAGTGGATGGTCCCTATTGCCTCCCAAAGGGTCAACAGCACCTATCCCAGACAAAATTCAAGAAGACGCAGCATCCCTGCATGGCCCAGATGGAGGACAGAGAGCATAGGGTCAGTTCTGGTGAAGGCTCTATGGGGAAATCTGGGATAACTGACATGGGTGGGGCATGGGGGCAGTTCATGGAGTAGGTAGAGCATGGGCTCAGTTGTTGATCTGAGTGTGGTGTATCCTATGTTACTGGACATGGCTGGAGCATGGGCAGGAGCATTAGGAAGTCAGACCAACTGAGACAGAGATTCTGATGCATTTATAGAGAGTAGCAGAATGGAGAACTGCACCATATCTGACCAGTAAGCCCCAGAAAGAAGAGAGGTGGCCTAGAGAGACCTTCCTCTCTCTCAGAGGCACGGGGCATTACTAAGACCTTGAGATGAAGTTTAAATGGGGCTGTCATGCTGGTACCCCATTATCAAGGGAGACTGAGGAGCTATCCCTGATTACCATCTTTCCTCCATCTGGGCCATGTAGGGGTGCTGTGTCTTCTTGAATTTTGTCTGGGATAGGTGCTGTTGACCCTTTGGGAGGCAGTGAGGACTGTCTACTATAAATGAGGCCAATGGACATGTTCTTCAATCAAAAGAGGAGCTCTGGGGCTGGAGAGATGATTCGGTGGTTTAAGAACACCAGCTGTTAACTGTTCTTTCAGAGGACTTGGATTCAATTTCCAATATGCACATGATGGCTCATAATCATCTGTAACTCTAGTTCCAGGGAATCTGATATCCTGTTCTATCGTCCATGGGTACTACACACAGACATGCATGTAAACAAAACACCCATACACCTAATAAGAGGAGAGCTCTGTTTTTCCAAGGCACAGTGGCTGCTTTGATCAGGGCTTTTTCCTCAGTCTCCCCTGAGAATGGGGCACCAGGAGCCATACAAGGAAACAGCTTCTGGACCCAAGGAGAGTGGAACTGCTTCAATGCCCTGGATTCCAGCCACCAGCGTCTTGCCTTTCTCTGCCATAGAACCCAAAGCACCATAGAAGCAAAGCCTACATGCTCTTCAACACACTCCTGTGTTGATTTATTTTCATAAGGCAACCTTGGTGATATGCACAGTATATTTCCATGGAGCACTCAAAATGAAACTTCCACAATGGATTAAACCTGAACAAAAGAAAAAACTGGGTATTTAAATTTGTTGACAAACTGCCCAAAAGTCCATCAATAGCGTTCAGTTCTCCTGAGTCACCTGATGGCCTTTAACTTAATCATCTCTCAGAAATCACAGCTGGCTACAGGACTGCAGTCAGAAGGGCATGGGGATCTGACTTTTGTCCTCTAAAAGGAGCGGACTGTGGAAATAATTTAAGGTACCAGAGAAGAGAAGATTCCTGAGGGAACAGCCAGGAACAGATTAACCGAATTACATCAGGGTGACAAACAGACCTACCTTGATCTGTGCACAATATAAATGCGTAATGTCACATTTACTCTTTGAAACATCATCTGCTGTGTCCTGTAGGAGGTTGCTTATATCATACTGTCTTTGACTTGATTCCTCAAAAACAGGTCTCTTCCTCAAACTATAATTTTTATTTAAAAACATGAACAAATTGAAACAAGCCAGGGCCAGAAAATCAAATCCTGTATATTCTCACTCAAATGAAGGAGCTAAAAATGCCATGGAAGCAAAGAGAAGTGGTTACCAAGGCCAGGGAGGATGTGAAGAGGGAGGGGAGAAAGGCTTGCTGACTGGCTATGATAATCCCATTAGGACAAATTCAAGAGCTGTATAGCACAGTAAGGTGAGCTCACTTAACAGTAACATAGCAGGAAAGAAAATAAAATAAAGAAAAATAGCAAGAAGAATGGATTTTGAATGTTCGTGACACAAAGAAACAATAAATGTTTTAGAGGATGGACACACTAATTAGCTTGACTTGATCATTACATGTTGTACACATGTACAGTGACACACATTCTATGGCATATAAGGTAGATGCAACTGCATATACAGCAGGTACAGCTTTTTAAAAATGAACAGATAGGTGGTTCTACCTATGTTTCACCAACATAGAGAATGTGACCTGGGGCTCAAGAAGAAGGGCCCTGTGTCCTTCAGTTCAGAGGGTTGTATAAAATTTTAAAACATCTAGACAGAGTGATGAAGGAAAGTAGGGTGTTTCTACATGGAGTCTAAGAGCTTGGTCATTATTGGGAATGCCTCCAGAAACCTGAAAGAGAATCAGGAAAGAAACCTCCATAATTATGTATCAGGAACATGGAATTAAGGATTAAGGAGCTGGGGAGATGACTCAGTGGTTAAGAGCATGGGCTGCTCTTGCAGAGGACCTGAGTTTAGTTACCAGACTCCACATAGAATGGCTCAGGATCTCCTATAACTCCAGCCCCAGGATATCTGTCATCTCTGACCTCCATGGACACACACACACACAGACACACACACACACGTGCACATAGCCACACACATACACATAATTAAAAATAATAAAAATAAATAAATAAAAGAATTAGAAAAAGGGCTCTGGAGATGCAGTAGACCAAGACTAGGAATCCAATAAGGCCCAGTTTTAACTGTTATGAAGGGCAATGGGAGCAAACACAAGGTTGTCACAACTCACAGAGGGCAGCTGGGGAGAGGCTGGGCAAGAGGCTGGGCAACGGTTGTACAAGTTCAGCTGGAAGGAAAGGGTCTGAGATTCTGTTGTATAACATGGTGACTGTAATTACTAACAATGGATTTGTGCTCTGTAATTGCCAAGAGAGTGGATTTTGTGTTCCTAGTCTCAGATAATAAACATGAAGTAATGTTTGTGAATGAGCTCAATGTAGTCATTCTGTAATGTATACGTGTCAAAACATGCTGGCATGCCATAAACATACATACTTTGTATCTTTCAGTTTTAAGAATTGAATAAAATGTCGGGCGGTGGTGGCACACACCTTTAATCCCAGCACTTGGGAGGCAGAGGCAGGCGGATTTCTGAGTTTGAGGCCAGCCTGATCTACGGAGTGAGTTCCAGGATGGCCAGGGCTACACAGAGAAACCCTGTCTCGAAAAACAAAAACAAAACAAACAAACAAACAAAAAAACCCAAGAATTGAAAAAAAATAATCTATAGAAAGAAATTATGCAGAATATTTAAAGAGGTGCTTATTCCTTGGAGGCAGGTTTTTATTATTTTTATTTACCTTACATATTTATTTCCACTTGTTTTTCTGAGACAGGGTCTTAATAGATAGGCTAAACTTCCTTCAAAGTTGCAATCTTCCTGCTTCAGCCTCTAGAATACTACAATTGATAGCCATATGTCACCAGACCCAGCTAGAAGTATTCATTCTTAATAGCTAATATAACATTGAATAATGCAATAAACAGCACTCTGCTAGCTCACTTTGAAGTGAACTTTCACTGAAACAGCATTAAAAAAAGCCATCCAGCAACATTCAATTTTCTAAACAGTAGTTGTGTCCTTACACTTGTAGTTCTAGGCCACATGACAGGTGACGGGTGCTCACTAGATGCCCCTCCTAAACTCTTGCACTAGGCTGGCACACTTCTCCTTAGCCACGCCCAGCTGACTATGGATGGCTCTGTTGCCTGGCACAGGAGCCTAAGCTACCCACCAAGTCTGGCTGCTGTGCTGAGTCTCACACATTCCGTGAAGACCTCACACTCTTCTCTGCTTTCTCCTTGATCAAGGCTGTCTCATGAGTAATTTTAGCCTGGCAGTTTTCTGGGTGCTTTCCAAAATGCTTATGCTCACATATTGTGGATTCATGATGAAAATATTGGGAATTCTCCTGAAACCCACCCACTGTACCGTCATCCTCCAGAGCCTACATAGGAAGGTCTTCATCTTGTTCTCTCTCTTGTCTTTACTCTTTGATGTGTTTGAATGTCTGGAGCCAAGGCTGGCTCTAATTTAATAAATCAAACTGAACTTTGGCATGAAATGAAGAGAAAGCTTTTAAAGATATTACTTTGGGGGTCATTAAGCCAAGAGCCAGTTCTCCAGTCCACTGGCCTTTATTTGACTTTCGGGCTCATCTGGCTTACAAGCTTAGGAGTAGTGATTTTTTTTCACTTCAGCAAGAAAAGGCTAGACCCGAGGAAGGGAGGGGAGGGCACAGGAGAGGAGTCAACCTTGCCTGCTGCGGAAACAGATATGAGTGGAAACCTTCTTCCTCTCTCTTCACTTAAAGAGCTTAAGAAATAGGGCAGAAAGCAAAGCCTGGCCATGCTGTTAGGGGGCATGTCCCTTCTGATGGGGTCAAGAGACAATTCAGTCACATTCTCCATGGTAGGCTGAAGGCATTCTCCCTGTGAGATGTTTACAAAAGAGAGAGCTACCTAGAGAGCCACCACATTTAAAAGTAGGGGTGGGATGATCCACAAGGTATTCAGAACCATAGGGACATCTGGAGGTGAGTGGCTAGTTCTTCAAGGGCTCTGAACCTTCGGCTTCCCCTCCTACTGAGCAGTGAACTGAAGCTAAAGTCTTTACAACCCTGGCCGACTTTAACATAAGCAAATCTCATCAAGTCAAAGAACTAGATTTAGAATCACAAGGCCCTGAGCTTATCTTTGTTGCAGGATATTTGATCACATAAGCCCTGAGAGTGTGTTGTTTACTGGGGGAAAAAATCTGTTTCTAGTTGTGGTGTGGCTCAGTCTTAGTACATACCTTTAATCCCAAGCAATGAAGGTAAAGTTAGTTTGTAGAAGGAAGCACCCATGTTTGAAAATGATGTCTAGTTGAGTGGCAGAGAAAGTGATGAATCAGAGAAAGATTTGACACAACTCTCACAAGAGAGGAATGAGAGCTAACATAAAAAGGAAGTGGAGGAGGGGAAAGAAAAGGGAGGGGCAGTTTTACAGTTGTACATAGACAGATTGCAGAGACAGAACAAGCTAGATACAGGTAAAGACAGAACAAGCCAGAGAAGGAGAAGGGGCTAGAAGATTAGAACAGATTGCTAGTTTTAGAGGCCAAGGAGAGCAATTCAGTCAGAGGCCAAGAGCAAAGCCAGATTGAACCAGTCAGCTGGGAAAGCAGTTTTAGCTAGCATGGCTGAGTTAAACAAGCCAGAGTTCAGAAAGTACTAGAAAGCATAAGTGAATTCAGCAGTAAGTCTCAGAGGCTGAAACACTCTAGGCCTAGATTAGATTGTTCAGAGGCTAGAAGCTTCCAGGACTAGGCCTGGGTTAACAGCCAGAGGCAGTAAGCCTTGGAAACAATAATTACATCAGGCGAACAAAAAGCACTTACACATAGAGTGGGCGCTTCCTACACTTCAAACATCTGGCAAGGCCCTTTGTCAGTTGCTCAAGGTGGCACCTTGGATTCCTGAGCACCACAGAGAGATTATGATCCAAGCAGAATGCACATAACAGAAAACCCCTGCTATGACTAATGTGAAGAGCTTTTCGCGAAACGGGAAGAGTAGAGAGAGTGGAGCTGGAGGAAGTCAAGAAAATATGGGAAAAAAAGCAAGCCCTTCACGAAGAAAGTGTCACCATTTTGTACCATGGTTTGTGGAAAAGATTTAAATATTTGCCTGGCCAAGAAAGACACTATGCCATAGAAGCACGTGACTATCTTTGCTCTCATGTATCAGATAAGCCAAAGTGTCCTGGGAGACACTGACCCTATTGCAAAACTCATTCCCACACCTTCAGTGCCCCACTTAGGTCCAGGACAGATGACTGGGAAGGAAGATCATCTGCTCCTTCCAGTGACAGATGTTAATTTTGTTATGGACTGGTGATCACTCAGCTGGAAGCATGGCAAAATCTTCCTGTGCCAACTACCTGTTCAGCATTGCCCTCAGAGTCTAGAACGCTCACTCCTTTCCTGCATCATCCGACTATCAGGCCTGTCAGCAGTGGCGTGAGCACCAACCACAGTGGTCCAAAGCTCAGAGACTGACACCAGATGCACGTTTCCCCGACTTCACCGTGTCAACTTGCCACTTTCCTTACATATAAAATGACATTAACTTCTGACTCATCTTGTAGGGTCACAACATGATCAAGTGAATGTGTATTTCTGAGAGGTCCTGACAAATGTCAGACTCTGTGGTAACTCAGTGTTGTTGTCAATGCACTGTGTCTGCACGGCTGTCATCTTAGGCTTGTTTGCCACACAGGACACCTCTGCCACCTGGCAAATGCACCTTGTTCCTGTCAGTTTTAATAGTTGCTATCTCATTCCTTTTCTTATTTTTTTTAAAGCACCTTTTGGGGGAGTTTTGGAAATGACTCAGTGGATAAGGTACTTGCCACTTATCTTAGCTGGGGCTTCTATTACTGCAATAAAACACTGTGACCAGAAAGCAAGTTGGGGAGGAAAGGGTTTTTTTGGATTACACTTCATCATCAAGAAAGTCAGGACAGGAACTCAAACAGCAAAAAGCTGGAAGCAGAAGCTGATATAAAGACTACGGAGGGGTGCTTGCTCCTCATGGCTTGCTCTTACAGAACCCAGGACCACTAGCCAAGGGATAGCACTATTCACCAGGGCCTGGGCCTTCCAATCAGTCACTAACTCCTAAATGCCTACTACCCTATCTTATGGACGCCTTTTCTCAATTGAAGTTCCCACCTCTCAGATGACTTTAGCCTGTGTCAAGTTGACATAAGACTATCCAGAACACCACTAGTGTGAAGACCAGAATTTAGATCTCTAGACCCCATGTAAATGCTAGGTGGGTGTGGCAATCTACCTGTAAATCCAGTGCTTGGAAAGCAGAGACAGGAAACTCACAAAGCTAGCCGGCTAGCTAGACTAGCCACACTGGCAAATTCTGAGTTCAGCTGAGAGACCCTGTCTTAATGACTAAGATAGAAAGCAATAAAAGTAAACTTCAAAGATCAACCTTGGGCACCCACATGTGCATAGACATATGTATGTATACCCATACATGCCACACATTTAAAAGAAATCTTTTTGGGTGGCAGTTCGTGACTGGGTTTCTCTGTGTAGCCCTGGCTGTCCCAGACTCTCTTTGAAGACCAGGCTGGCCCCGAAGTCACAGAGATCCACCTGTGTCTGCCTCCTAAGTGATGGGATTAAAAGTAGGCACCACCACTGCCCAGCTAAGAAAGTCATTTTTTAAGATTGACATTGAAGAATATGTCAAAAATCCCATCAGTAGGGAAACTGAGACAGGAGGATGGATGGGGCCAGTTAGAGCTATGTAACAAGATCCTACCTTCTAAGAAGTGAGGAGGGGTGAGAGAAGAAAAGGAAGCAGGGAAAAGTGGCGAAGGGAAAGAAAATTTTGTTCCTTTGCTGATTCCACCTAATTTCTCTCTCCCTTAACTGTTATTCCAGAAGCTCAGCTATTTACCTCGACAGTATCATAGTAGACAGTTGGTGGAAATGGAACTTTGCTGAATAGCATTGCATTGAAACCCCAGGATGACTTCTGCATGGTTAGAAAGCCCTCCTAAATCTCATCATAGTTTAACTACCTTGCAGGGAGCTCCCTTTGATAGCAATAAAGAAAGACCTTTAATTTTATTACCCCCGACTCTTACGCCACACACACACACACACACACACACACACACACACACACACACACCACACAGGAATCCATGGAACCTGAACTGCATGTCTGTAAGTATTTTTCCTTCCTGGATGGAAAGAAATAGATGTAGGCATAGAGAACAGGTGTGCCCATGCGTCAGAGTCAGAGCCCAGGCCACCGCAGCTGCCACATTCTTGCTGAATAGCTGCATAGAGTTTGCAGATGTGTGTGCATATTCTTTCAATGCCTTTGGCACATACACCCCCAAAAAAGCCTCTGTTTTTTGAAACTGAGAAGAATACGTGGTCTGCCTGGCATGAGTGCTGGTGCCAGCCTAACTGTCAGGATCCAGGGGTTCATTGCCTGGCTCTGCCTCTTACTTGCTGTGTCACAGTGAACAATTTTCCTTCTCAGTATGCTGATCTATGACCCAGTTTATAAACTCTTGGGAAATCACTTCTGCTATTCAGTGAGAAGCAAATGACTTGGTTGACAGAGAACCAGACTACCTGAATTCTAGCCCCACCCCCACTGTGTGGTTTTACCCTTTCAGGCGTCAGTGTCCTCATCCTTAGAAAGAGAACCAGTCACAGACACAGTTCTTCCCTTTAAGGGACAATTGGGCTTTGCAGATAAAACCTTATAACTTAGGTCATGCATATCTAGGAAGCCCAATGGCTGAGACTGGAACTTGATGGCTCCTCATTTCTTTGGTCTCTTGGATTTTGGGTTTTGTTTTTGTTTTTTGTTTTTCAAGACAAGGTTTCTCTGTGTAACAGCCCTCACTGTCCTGGAACCGGCTCAGTAGACCAGGTTGGCCTTGAACTCAAAGATCCTCCTGTATCTGTTTCGTGACTGCTAAGATTAAAGATATATACCATCACTGTCCGGCTGTTTCTTTGGTCTTTTGAGACAAGGTCTTACTATGTAGCACTGGCTGATCTGGAATTAGCTATGGAGAGCAGGCTACCCTTCAACTTGCAGCAATCCTCCTAGCTCTGCCTTCTGAATCCTCAGATTACAGGTTAGGGTTAAGGTTAGGGTTAAGGTTAAGGTCAGGGTTAGGGTTAGAAGTTGGGATTAAAATTATCAAACATTGAAAACCCAATTTATTGGAAACTGTGTGTCAATCTACTCTTCTCCTGAAAGACTTACAATATAAATAAAAACTACATTTCTCAGTGACTAAAATGTAAGTAGTACATGCTGATTGAAAAATGATGGAATGAACAAAAGATCTTTCTGGATCCCAAGGAGGACATGACCACTCCAGATGCCATGGTAACAAGCGCTGTTCATCCCATCCCCCACTGACTCAGCGATCCTCTGACTAAGTGTATTTCCATTACAGTTAGAAGAAGCCAAGGAAAATGGATTACTGGGAGGGATAAAAATTCCAAGTCTTGAGGTTCAGAGGTTGGCTTAATAAAGCACTTGCCTGGCAAAGGTGGAAACCCTAGTGTAGATCCCCAAAACCCACATAAAAAGCTTGGAGGTTTTGG
>NW_021604598.1:7689900-7702400 GCF_004785775.1 Grammomys surdaster | reverse complement strand
AGGACCATCCACAATCACCAACGAGGATGTAATATGAAATGTTTTTAGCATGGAAGACAGGACCAGGCCCCAGCACGTGCAGACTGATGAATCCCTCATCCCACTTTAACTCCTTTTTCCCCTTTCCTTTCTGCTCCTGTAAGTATAGGAGACTGGGAGGTTTCCTTCTTATGAAAACCCTTCTCCATTTCCTTTCCCTAGTGGCAGAGACAGCCAATCAGCCCCTCCTTTGAGAAGCTAACTTTGTCCCCAGAAGAGGCTAACTCAGCTCTATAATGTCCTTTTTATATTAGCAGCTCAATCTATATGCTGACTGCTGTTGTCCATGCAATGAACAGCAAGGGGCTGCAACTCCCAAAGGTTAAGTGAAGAGGAAGTGTCCCATGATAGAGATGTTTACTGCTCTGCAGCTAATAGGAACCAAAGAGTGCATGAGGAAACAACCTTAGGAAGAAGAAGCACTGGACTGCTTGGAGCTGAAAAAGATGCTGAAAGGGCCATCAGTCCTCTCCTGCTGGGGAAGGGCATTCCTCTAAGTAGAGGTAAGAACCAAGGCCTTGTTTCTAATGATCTCGGCACTAAAGGTTATGGTTCGTTGGCTACTCACTCTGACGGCTGTCTACTCAACTGTCAAAGTCCTCGTGGCTAGTATGCTCCAGATATACAGTGGGTTTCCCAAGTTTCATAACATACAGTAGAAAATGAAAAGGAGGCTCTGCATGAACATTTTGGACCTGAAAAATAAGAGTCCAGTTCACAGCAAATCAGCAGAACTTAGACTAATCTGGGAGTCAGGGTGGCGTGAATGCCAGCGACAGCAAAGAGCAGGGACTGGAGAAGGAACAGCTCAGGGTGCACCCTGACTCCTCGGGCAGTCTCACCTTCAGTAGTAATCTTCATGGGAGTTCTGGACATCTGCAGCTGCGCCCTAGGAATATGGAATTGTCATTGTTTGTTCCTGGAAAAGTGACATCCCTAATTTTGTCCATCTGTGTTTCACATCCATTATAGTATTTTGCAACTCTTACAATTATGCAAGAGCTCATCTTCCTTCTTCTTAGTGGTCAGGTTTAGCTCTTAAAGAAGCTGGATACAGTGAGAGCCTTCCTTAGGGCATGAGATGGCACTGCCCTGGCTTGAGATGGCACATGAGATGTAAGATCTAGCCTCAGCCCTGTCATAGGGACCACAGAGAAGTGGTCAGAGAAGAGCATCTTCAGTACCCCACATCATGCTCCTGAAACCCACATCCTCCTGAATTCTCCTTTCTATGACTGTGCCCCAAACACAAAGTAGTCCCATTTGAGTCTCCTCAAAATCCAACTGGGCATTTTTCAAGTGACATGTAGGTTTAGTACTAACCCAAGATAGAGGCAAAGATTATAAACTCTGTTGTCAATAAATAAATAAATAAATAAATAAACTCTGTTGTCAACTATTTATTTATTTAGAGTTAATCTACATATTGTCTGGTTTACTGTTCGATTGTGACAAGCACACATCAGCCTAGCCTGGTCTGTTTTACTGGTTTGATTTTCTCCCTTCTGTTCAGAACAGAGAAGAGATCAACTGATGAAAATTAAGCTGTTTCTTTGAAGGCAAATGCACAGCATGGCCTTTTCAAGGATGGAAGCAGCTAAAGCCCCCCCACACACACACACACACCAGATCTCCTCCCAGCTCTGCAGGTGGCTACGTTAACATCAGCAGAGTCCCTCCCTCCCGACAATGCCCTATACACTAGGCATTTCATCCTCATTTTACAGACTAATGGTGTCAGGGCTGGTGACTTTGTATCTGTTCCTGAAACCTGGGTGTTGTAGTAATTATTTAATCCCAACTAGGGTTTCTACTCTGCCTTTGACCATTTAGTTCCTGGATAAAACACACACACAACCTTTATATTTACAATAAACCTTAAACAGCACAAGAGCTGGGCAGATGCCTACCCTCTCTGCTATTAGAATCTAGTTTCCAATCAATAGCCTCAAGTTATAACTTACTATGTTTCATCTGGGCTGCTCTTAACTCCAATTGGCCAGCCTTCTGAGCCATATTCTCTTGAACTCACCTAACCTATAGAGGCTTCTCCTCCCTCCTCCATCTTCTCCTTGTGGTTCTCCTCCAACCCCAAGCCCAGGAAACCTAAACCCCACACCAATGTCTCTTATGCCCAGCTATTGGCTATTGGCATTTTTATTTACCAATCAGAAATAATTTTCGGGCAGAGTCATTTGGGTCTACATGCAGACTCCAGGTCTTGGGAGCTCATACTTAGCTTACAATAGACAGAAAGACGAAGCATCAACACCTGGGTACCCTTAACTAGCATCTCCACTCCTTAGGGATACATCACTGTTGCACATGTCCATGACCCATCCTCATCCGATCTCCTGATCATACATCTCAAGGAAGACCTCAACTTCCCAAATTATTATTAGAAAATTACTACTAAAGAAAGTGTCCTGTGTGGGATTTTTTTCCTTTGTTTCTTATGGTTTTTTTTGGGGGACAGGGGCAGGGGAGTTGTTCAATGCTGGGGATCAAGCCCAGGACCTTGGACATCCTAGACAAGTATTCAACCATTGAGCTACATCTCCAACCAAAATGAGTCTTTCATTCTGAACCTCCGAAGCTTCCCAGCATAAGAAACATGGCTTCTTTAACAGCCTCTGGATTACTCACCTCCTCCTTCAGGCAGCCTTCCTCTTCCAGAAGCAGGTGTGGCAGGTGGGAGAGCAGAACCGCCAACCAGCGTCAGCCCTGAGTCAGCTACAGCCCTCAGGACTCTCCTCCATCACTTAATCATTTAAAATTATGACTTCTGACTAGGCCCTCAGTCATTTGCAGTATCGCCTCCCTAATCTGACCCTCACCTCCTACCGACAGGCGGCTGACTATGTTGTGCTTCCTAGATTCCCCAAAAACGTACCCTGGCAGCTAAGTGACTCAAGAATAAGGGCCCATCTTCTTCCCCCTCACCATCTGCTCTCAGCACCATGAGTCTTCTGGGGGCAAAAAGAGAAGGGAACAAAATTCTCTCCTTATAGCAGTCTCTAGAAGACCATGAAGCCCTCCATTAGCTGATTGGATAATACCTGTTGTGCTTCTCCTCAGCAGTGACTAATAAAGCTTGTTCTCGATTCACTAATTAGTCAGCCTCCTAGAGAAGGCTGCCACGCCTCCCCAGTGTGGTCTATGATACCACTTGGAGGGGGTCCCAGGGCTTTACCCACCCTCCTGACCTTTCCTCTGGCCTTCTATTTACAACTGCCTCCCTTCCACTGCTGGCAATGAGGTCTGGGGTCCAGCTGCCTCTGTGGAATTCCTAAGCATCCTCATTTTGGCTTTTAGCCCAGGCACATGGGTACCCAAAGGCCCCATGCCATCTGTCTGCCTCAGGGGTACCACATTGGGATCTCTGCCTTCAGCCACCAGCTGAGGATATGGCATGAACAGGGATCCCAGTGGCCAGATAGTGAGTAGATTTCTGTAGTATGTCACTGTTCACAAAAAAGACTTCCCCGAATGGCTTTTGTTTGATTTTTGTAAACACAATAGTGACTACTGTAAAATTACGCTCTGGGCAAACTTGTTGCTACCACTCCTGAACTTTGGACAGTGCTTGTAAGACAGAGAGCTCAGGTCATATGACCAGGTGCACATTACCTGGCATGCAGTTGTCCCCCAGCAAGACACTGGATGGGGCTGTTGCGAGGAAGACACTCCATTCCATTCTTCCCTCCCAGAGGTTCACATCAGGGAAAGCACTGGATGGTAGGGACCTTGTGGATGGGAACAGCCTCCAGGGTAATGTGTCACATCCTTCATATGTTAGTTTTTTTCCTAAGCATTACCCCAAGCCTGCTGTCAGCCAAGCCCAAAATCATTCTGCAAAGCATGTCTTTGCAATTAAGGTTCTTACCTACTAGCGACCTTTGTCATGTGTGAGAGTCTGAAAAAAAAAACTGCAAATCATTTTTTGATCAAAAAAAATTCACACATAGCCAGATATACAAGAATGCTCTTAGAAATTCAGGGTAATCATCAGCTCACAAAGGGTCCCTCTGAGCCCAAGTTGATGAGCCTCCTCTCCATATAATCAGGAAGCACCCTTAAAATTTTAGTGTGGCTAAGACTGCCAAATCTCTCCCTTTCCTCTCCAGCTTTGTACTAGTCGCATGAAACAACACACACACACACACACACACACACACACACACACGATACCCCCACTTTGCTTCTCTAGATACTGTCCCTAGCCAGTGCAGAAGCTGTAGCACTGGTTGCGATGGCAATAGGGATGGCTGTTGCTAAGACAGCCAGGAGGCCAGGGGGGAGAAAGGAGTGGGCAGCCCAGCAGGGCAGCATAGCACACCCCCCCTCCATGCATGTCTGAGAGCCTTAGGCCCTGGAAACGGTGTTCCCAGCTGGCTACCATGGCAACAGCAGGCTTGGGAAGCTATTCATCTCAGGCTGGACAGGTTCCCCAGCCTGCACTTGTTCTTTCTTTTCCCTAAGTGGCTAATTGAGGTGTGAAAGGGTCTGTTGTGAATTGGTAATGGGGCACTAAGGGCAAAGGGTTGACACTGAGCAGATCCCCCAGGGAGCTCAAAGGCCAGGGGTGGGACTTGAACCAGCTCCCCAGCAGAAGACTCCAGCTGCTGGGGAAACAGCCCCAGACATAGAGATGCCCATTTTTCTGCCAGAGACCACTGCCTGGAAGCTCCATCTCCTTACCCAAGAGCCATCTTTAAAAGACCTTCTTGTTTTCAGCCCGTGTCCAGGTAAGCATACAGCCAAGGTGACAGTTACTTCTAGCATAGCTGTTAAGAAAACACAGTGTTTAGGGATTTTCGCTCAGGTGTAGGAGAGGGGTGGTCAGGGTGAGAGGTGTGGCCTGGTGGGTGGATCACTGGTTAAAATCCACGTTACACGAAGTGTGGTTGGGAGGGGAGGAGTTAGAGGCTCCTGAAGCAGGTTAAGGCCTTTCTGGGGTCCTAAGACCAAGACTTCCCTGATGTGTCTGTGTGATTTAGCATTGATTTCTCTCAAAAGCACTGCCTTTGTTGGCTTTACTGAGTAGTGATTAAACATTGTGCCTATCTCAATTTAATCCTCAAAGCTGTATTGGGGGAGGGGTGTGTGCCGGGAGTTGTGTCTCTGTGAGTACATGTGTGTGCTGCCAGCACCTGAGTGCATGCAGACTAAACCCAGGACTTTGTACACGCTAAGCATGTACTCTACTTCTCAATTACACCCCAGCCCCAAAGTAAACTTTTAAGGGAAGCAGTATTCTCTTGTTATAGAGAAGGAAACTGAGACCCGGAGAGGTGAACCACTTGCCAAGGATCCTACCATCACAAGGAAGTAAAGCTTACATCTAACCTTGCATCTGTCTGCTGACAAATCCCCCCTCACTGATGTTCCAACAGACATCAGGGGCTCTTGAGGCCAAATGGATGTGATCGTCTTTGTCTCCTGAATAAAGCAAGCATCAGGCAAGAGGGCTTAGGTCCAGGGACTCAGTGCTTCTCTAGCTGAAATACAGCACTGAGAACAGTAGTCCAACATCTTCTAATCGGGACATTCTTTCAGATGCTCATATGTGGCCCCTGTGTTCTAGTGGCCTGATAGTGACTTCAGGAGACTCCCACAAGGGAGAAGTCCCTCGGTATAACACGCTGAACTCTTCAGAAGGAGAGTTACAGGCAGCTGCCTGTTCGATCATATATCCTAGTGAAGACAAACAAGAGAGCTGGACCTGGCTGGGATCATGGAAAAGAATAGAGCTGTCCTTTCATAGTTTAAGGAAACCTGACATGTTTGTTTAACCTTCACAATAATGCCCCAAGGTTGACAGCATTAACATCCTTTACAGTGGGACGTCAGATAATTTGAATGTGCAGCCACAAAGGATTTATACCCAAACGTAAACAGCTCCAGAGGCTGCACCTTTTTTGCTCCATCCTACGTCCTCCCTGACCTTGGCTGCTCCTTGTGGCCTGTTAAAAGTCAGAAATCTCCCATTTCAGCTTCGGAGCTTGGACTCTAAGCAGTACACCTTCTTCCTCAGGGTCCCCTTGCCCACACAACAGATGGAGGCTTTCATCCTCTGGCTATTTTTATTTCTTTTTTCCCATTCTTCTTACCCTTCTGGCTCAGTCCAAGCAGGAGAGCAGGAGACAGAGCCAGAAGCTAGAATAGGACTCTCAGTCTATCTCCCTCTCCTCTCATATGCACAGAAGGAAAAGAGGTGGGGGATTCTTCACAGTCTTGAGTACTGAAGGAGGTGGCCATCATGAGGACTGATTATAGAGCCTCTGTCTCCAGCTTGTTCTGGATGCAAACTGTGACCACAAACTTTCTTCTCTGATTTGTGTACTTCAATGTCTTAGTCGGAGTTATTATCGCTGTCATGGAATACCACAACTAAAGCAACTTCGGGACAAAAGGGTTTATTTAGCTTATGTTCCCACATGACAGTTCATCATCAAAGAAATTCAGGACAGGAACTCAAACAGGGCAAGAACCTAGAGACAAGAACTGATGACGAGGCCATGGAGGAGTGCTGCTTACTAGCTTACTCCCTATGGCTTACTTAACCTGCTTTCGTATAGAACCCAGGATCACCAGCCCAGTCATGACACCACCAACAATGGGCTGGACCATCCTCCATTAATCACTGATTAAGAAAACACTGTCTAGGCATGTGGCAGTTTGAATATGCTTGGCCCATGGGAAGTGGCACTATTAGGAAGTGTGGTCTTATTGGAGGAGGTGTAGCCTTGTTAGAGGAAGTGTGTCACTGTGAAGGCAGGGCTTTGAGCTCTCATATATATGTTCAAGTCTGGCCAGTGTGATCCAGAGTCTCCTAACTGCCTTCAAGATGTAGAGCTCTCAGCTGCTCCAGCACCGTGTCCGCCTGTACACTGCCATGCTTCCCGTCGTGATGATAATGAACTGAACCTCTGAAACTGTGAGCCAGCCCCAATGAAATGTTTTCTTTTACAAGAGATGCCCTGGTCATGTTCTCCCTTCACAGCAATGAAACCCTGACTAAGATAAACCCTGATCTTATGGGAGCATTTTCTCAATTGAGGTTCCCTCCTCTCAAGTGATTCTAACCTGTGTCAAGTTGACATAAACTAATCAGCACAGGGAACATGTTCACACCTGCAGCCACTGCCTGGCCCACAGGAAAGGGAAAATGAGGGAAAGATTTTTTTTAAGATTTATTTATTTTATGTATGTGTGTACACTGTCATTGTCTTCAGACACACCAGAAGAGGGCATCAGAACCCATTACAGATGGTTGTGAGCCACCATGTGGTTGCTGGGAATTGAACTCAGGACCTCTGATAGAGCAGTCAGTGCTCTTAACCTCTGAGCCACCTCTCCAGTCCCTTAGGAAAACCTTAAGTATGACATTTTTGTTCTCTAGGGCAGGCTTACTCAGCTCAGGTTAGTCTTTTATCTCTACGCAGGAAGTAGACTTGCAAACTCAGCCTGATTCAGGAGCCCAGGTTTCTCTTTAGGATCAATTTTAAGACATAATTTGTAGTCATTGGAAGGGGCTTGCTGTTAGAAATCAAGATCTTCATTTTGTTCTTAGATCTGTCACTGACAGTGTGACCTTGGGACTCAGTTTCATCTTCGTAGTAATTGGACCAACTAACTCAATGTAATATTTTAAGATGCAGACATGATCTCTACAATGCCTTAAGCCTGTTCTAAACCTCCTTGCCTTCAGCCAACTACGCCTTCCACTCCTCAATCTGATGTTCCTATCCCCTCCAGACACTGTCAAGATGGAAGGAGTGGAAGGCCATGGTTTTGTTAGTGTTAGGACTTCTTTTCTTTGCAGACAGAGAGTCAAATTTACACTGTACCCCAATCAGTACCAAAGCACAGATGCTCTGGTCCCCTTCACAACGGATGTAAAAACAGCTCACCTCTTATTCCCCTTTCTCTTTGTTCCTGCTCTCTCCCAATCACTCAGTCAAGCAATATGTATTAAGTGGATCTGTCTGCAAGATACCGTGCACAAATGTAATCCAAAATGACAAGGTTCTTGTCCAAAAGGAACTTAAAAATCCCACGAGGATGTAACACAGATGGGGCATTAAAGGCAGCCTGCTGCCCTAGTACAACAGTGGAAGGATGAAGGATTCTTCTAATGCCTTTAATGTTTTAACATTTCTTTTACCCACACTGGTCGTTAATGTTACAGTGCTATCCTGTTTGGGGTATCTGTTTTCTGCTTCCTTATCCATGGAACAAGCCAAGCTGTTCAAAGACTCTGGATCCTTCCTGCAGACAGCCATCCAGCCCCATCCAGCCAGTGCCTCACCTTCATATCCTGATATGCCAATCAAGCTCAGCCTCTCTGTAGCCCAATACAAGGGTCTGAAGGCTGTGATGTGGATGGTTCTCTCTGCGGATGGAGTTGCAGAACTGGAAACCTGCCTTCCTCTGCTCCCAAGGCCCAGAGGCTTTGCAGTGTCTCCTGTTCCTTAATTCTTCTCAGAATCCCTCATTAAGCCTCATAGAGAATGAGTTCGGCTCACTGCCTCTTTTGGTTCTGACACCTGAACACTCATATCTGCTCCATCCATAATAACTTCTCTAGAGCTCTTCACAACGTGAGAGGCCTTACACTTTCAGTTTCTCATCTAATCTTCTCAGCAAAGCTGTGACATGGGATTATTATGCTCTTTCTTGACAGCTAAGTACGAAGGGCTTGCAAAGATTTCATGAATGGACCAAGACCTCACAGGGAGGCCAGCTAAGCTGAAGGGTGACTTCTGCGTGTTTTTCCCACTTCTGCACAGTCTTCAATATGAAATTAAGGTGAAGTCCTGTTTCTCCCAGCATAGTCATCGCTCCCCTAAAAAGTCACGACACCCAGTCCCTTGGGCTCGCTAAACATCTAGGAGTTTTCATCCCATGCTCTCACCTGTCTCTTACACAATTCACAACATAGCTAAGCAGGGCAGCCCATGCAGCAGTCAGTACTGGAGAGGGTGGTGGCCGCAGGAGGATCAGAAATATGAAACAAGTTCTGGCTACATAGCAAATTCAAACCTAGCCCTGGCTACATTTGAGACTTTGTCCCAAAAGAACTGAAACAAAGGCAGAGAGATGACACTGTGGTTAAGAGCACTTGCCGTTCTTACAGAGAGGTTGAGTTTCCAGCACCCACATGGCCATCCACAGCCATCTGTAATACAAATTCCAGGGGTCTAACACCTTCCATGGCCTCTACAAGTATGTGGTAAACAAACATGTATGCATGTACACAGACAAAGCACTCATACAGATAAAGTAAACCTCAAAAAAGGACAAAGTTCTAAGATATATTTAATTTAAATAAGAATAAACTATAACAATAAGTAGACAAGTACACATAAAATAAAAAGAAACCCAAAGATTTTTGCCTGCATATAGGTCTGTGTACCATGTGTGTGCAATACCACAGAGGCCAGAATAGGGCATTGGAGTCCCTGGAACTGGAGTTGGAGATGGTTGTTAGCCGTTAGTCATATGAATGCTAGGAATCAAACTCAAGGCCTTTGGAAAAGCATCCAGTGCTCTCAACCACGGAATTGTCTCTTAAACAAATCTTGAAGAGGAAAAAGTTGTGAGTTGTTTAAGAAACTGGAAAACTAAATAAAAACAAATAGCAAATAAAGTTCCCAGAGCTCAGACAAGAACACAAGAGTACTATGATGACAGTTTAAATGCAGCGCACTTGCACACTGAGATATTATCCAATTGTTAAGAAAAATAAAATGATGAAATTTGCAGATAAACAGGTGGAACTGGAAGCTATCGTCCTGCGTGACAGAACCAGGACACAGGGAGACAAAGACCACGCGTTTTTGCTCAGGTGTGAATGTTAGCTTTGAATCTTAGGATGTGCCTACTTCATTTGGAATATCCATTAAGGGTAGGAGACTACTAAGGGGCCATGGAGGGGAATCCTTCAAGAGAGGGATGACAGTGATGGAAAGGTAGAAAAGAGAGTAATAAAACAGAAAGGGTTAAAGGGCACGGGGAATGAGAAGACAGGGGAGGGGAGGGGATATGGAGAGAGATAACTAACACTAAATGCCTTTTCAAACAGCTGTGTGGAAATCTACTACCACAGACATTATATTAAATATGCGTATATAAAGAGTTTAAATGGGCAAGGAACAATAGCTTACTAGACACTCCATGCTAGCAAATTAAAACTCCAATACTAGAAATATGTTACCTCTTTTTGAGTTGTTATCCAGTGGGGTGTCAAAAGCCCCCAAACATTACAGGCTATTGTCACCGCTCTATTGCTCTTGGTTACCCTCCAGAACTTGATGGTAAGACTCTATTGCTGAAGATACCACATACTTACATCAAAAATGTGGAGAACCGAAGCTGGCACTAAACTGGAAACTTTGTCGCCACTGGCTGGCTACCACAATGCTGGAATGTGCTATGCATGGTACCTGAGGTGATCAGCAAACCTCAGTTTCACTCATCCTCGAACACTGTGAGCTACAGCAACAACTACTCTGGCAAGACTGCCTGCTACTGCAACAGTGGCAGGAATGTTAACGGGAGCAACTAAACTTTCCATGACTCGATTTAAGGACTACTCCATGAGATAGAACCCATGCCTGGCACCATGACTGGGGCAAAGAACCTGGATTTAGACATGTCATAGGCCCTAGGGGAGAACCTAGAACATTATTCTGATACATGGACATACTATAAAAATGACTTTTTTTAAAAAAAAATTATTTATTTATTTTATGTATATGAGTACACTGTAGCTGTCCTTAGACACACAAGGAGAAGGCATCAGATTCCATAACGGATGGTTGTGAGTCACCATGTGACTGGTTGCTGTGAATTGAACACAGGACCTCTGGAAGAACAGTCAGTGCTCTTAACCACTGAGTCATCTCTCCAGCCCATAAATATGACTCTTGATGACTTATCATTACTCATCAACCCTCATCAGAGAAGCTTCTTTGTCAAGGAGATGGTAATTAACTGCAGAGACCAACAAATTACCAACATGCAGAGAATAAGAAACTGTAGTGACACACTGAAGGGGACATGGGTGTGGCCATGGGCGTGGCTCTCCTCTGTTGATGGCTTCTGGCATGGATGCAGGTGGAGAAAGACTCATCCTCCCTGGTGTCAGGGGGGATGACCACTAGGAATCTAAGCATGCTCCACTCGGTCTATGGACAACATAAAATGGACTTGCCTTTTCCTTTTTGGGAGGAGGACAGAGGAGAAGGGTACAGACATGGGAATACTGGAAGGTGAGCACTATCGGGATACAAAATGTGGGCTTCCCAAATCAATTTAGAAAGAAAAAAAACTGGAGTTCTCAGCCCTAAATGGGGTATATATCATACCCCTTCCTCCAAGGCACAGAGAGAGACACAATAATATTACAATATTATTGTGGATAATTATCGTATAAAAATATTGTATAAAATTATCATGGATAACTCCAAAAGGGAAGTGATTTCCAGACACGGCCAAGCCGTTGCACATATGCACCCCACAGCAACTGTGACAGCACAATCAACACCTGTATAAACTCAAGCCAGATAAAATCACAGTGTGGGGGATGACACAGGCACACAGGCACCCCTTGCTGAAGAGTTACTGAAATGAGCAGCGGTGGAGCAAAGGAGAATTCATTTTATATATATATATATATATATATAATTTATTTATTTATTTTATGTATATGAGTACATGGTGACTGTCTTCAGACACACCAGAAGAGGGCATCATATCCCATTATAGATGGTTTCAAGCTACTATGTGGTTGCTGGGGGAATTGAACTCAGGACCTCTGGAAGAGCAGTCTGTGCTCTTAACTACTGAGCCATCTCTCCAGTTCCCCCAAAATATATTCTCAAATAATTAACAAAAATAACATTGTTCTTAAAATAAAGAGGCTACAAGATTCTCTGTTGTCCCATCTCACCCCAAGTCTAGGCAGAGAGGCGAAGTGATCTAGACGTTGAAGACCTTTGGAGAGTTCAATCACAATGCATTTGTAAAGAGATTATTGGGGAGGTGGCTTAGTAGTTAAGAACACTTGCTGTCCTTGAGGAGACTGGAGGCCCATTCCAGGCGCCCATTCCACGTGGCTCACAACAGCTTGTGAGTGCACTGTAGGGGACTAATGATGTCTTTGATCTCCACAGGCATCCACACTCACATGTACACACACACACAAAGAGAGAGAAAGGAGTGGAGGGACAGGGAGACAGAATGTCTTTAATCTATTTTTGTTGTTGTTTGCTTATTTGTTTGTTTGTTTTAAGAGACAGGGTTTCGCTCTTGCTCTTGCCTCCCTGCTCTCACCCTGTGCCCTCATCCCTTTCCCTCTCTCTCTACATGCTCATGGAGGCCTCTTCTTCTCTATTCTTCTTTCTCCTCTCTCTCTCTCTCTCTCTCTCTCTCTCTCTCTCTCTCTCTCTCTC
>NW_021604598.1:7668439-7689890 GCF_004785775.1 Grammomys surdaster | reverse complement strand
CTCTCTCTCTCTCTCTCTCTCTCTCTCTCTCTCTCTCTCTCTCTCTCTCTCTGCCTTTCTCCACCTCTACTACCCTTTTAACTCCCCTCCCATTCCCTGGATAAACTCTATTCTATACTTAAGAGGGTGGATGGGTTTCACTATGTAGTCCTGGAACTCACTCTGTAGACCAGACTGGCCTGGAACTCAGAGATCTGCCCATCTCTGCCTCCTGAGTGCTAGAATTAAAGACATGTACCACCACTGCCTGGCTTAAATTAATGTTCTTAAAAAGAAGAATTTGGGCTGAGCGGAGGTGGCACATGCCTGTAATCCCAGCACTTGGTAAGCAGAGGCAGGCGGATTTCTGAGTTTGAGGCCAGCCTGGTCTAACAGAGTGAGTTCCAGGACAGCCAGGGCTACACAGAGAAACCCTGTCTTGAAAAACAAAAATGAAGAAGAAGAAGAAGGAAGAGGAGGAGGAGGAGAAGGAGGAGGAGGAGAAGGAGGAGGAAGAGGAGGAGGAGGAGGAGGAGTTTGATTGAATCTTATTTTTAATTTCTGGACAAAAAGAAAAAACAAAATTTCAAAAAATAGGATGTTGGCTTAAGACATTCATGTGAAAACTCAGCAGAAGAGGTTACAGAAGAAAAGCCAAGTTGAGTAACAGAAGGCATCTCAGGAGTGACTGCCTTAGGTTAGGGGAAGCTGGTATGCATGGGGGAGGTGTTAGGGGTCTTCCAGGAGGAGACTCATCAGCTCACTGCTGTCAAGGGATCTCAGAAAGGAATCAAATGAGTCTATGCCACTGGAAGGCAGTCCTGTCATGGATGTGAACCTACAATCGACTGTTTCTGGGGAGGCGCATGGGACGGCTAGAGGCTTTGAGTCATTGGGAGGGGAAAGAAAGCAACAAGCATCCCTGATGCAAGCCATGTCATTTACTCCTGGCCACCTTCCAACTACCCTGGACCAACCCTGGCTCCTCTGGAGAAAGCAATGCTGGGGAATTTGGCTAATGGAGAAGCCAACTGGGAGCAAGAAAGTACAGGGATGGGAAGATTAGAGGGAACAGGACACCAAACACGTTAAGCAAACACAGGACGAGACTGAGGATCAGAAGAGGAAACATAAGGCAAAAAAAGAAGGGTCCGGGACACTAAGAAGAGAAACTGAGAAGCTACCGGGAGGAGTGACATCAGATAGTGCATGAGGAAAAAACGGTTAATGGCCCCATCCCAGCTACTGACATGTTCATAGCTCGTGTACACAAGCAGGAGATGAAGAGCCTGCCATTTATAACTCCCCTCCTGCTCCTTCCCTCTCACTCCACTTATCTTCCTCTCTCTTCCTTCCTCTACCTTTCTCCATTGTTGCCTCTTTTCCTGCAGGCTGTACCTGGTTCCGCTTGGATTATTAACCCTCTCAACCTTGAACTGCCATCTTCCGAGTCTTTCTAAACTTTATTCAATTGCTTCTCATAGTCAGAGAATCCTGAAACCAGATTCTGATTCTGAATCAGCTCCTCCAGTGCTGGAAACACTGGCCAGGAACTTGTCATTGGAAACCACCTTTTCTTATTTTATGAACCTCCTGCTTGGAATAGAGGAGCACACACAAATGGACAGTCAAAATACCAAATGATGAAGTCTTACTCCTGGATTCCTTCACAGACCTTAGTTCCTCAGGTTCCTTTAAGGTCAGGTAATCTGCATCGCATCACCTGTTCAAGGTGGTCAGGCTTGTCTGTGGTCCTCACCACATATCACCCAACACAATGGACAGGCTGCTCTGTCCACAACAGAGGAGGGAGTTCTGCAGAACAGTCTGGGCTTTGGTGGCTCTCACAGAGCATATGTAGGCTTCCAAACATTTAGTCAGTCTAGACTGTGGTCTAACACAGGCTCCTAGAGTTAGAGGCTAAGACGTTTGATCGATGAAACAGATCAAGGTTTCTCACATGTGGAATAATTGAAGTGACGTTTCAAAGAAGCACTGCATATGCATGAGGGAGGAAGAGAGAAAGAGAGGGAGGGTGAGAATATGGATGAATATGAATATGGGGAAAATTGGAAAGAAACAAGTGGTGGATAAAGATAAAGACAAAGACAAAACTCAAGATCTAATATTCAGAGCATAGATGCGGTGGGACAGAGACTTGGAGAAGGATGGAGGGAAAGCATTCTGGTAAAGCAACAAGGAGGCTAAGAGGAGCTGAGCCAGGCAGCCGGTAGAGCAGGCAGATGGAACAAGAGAGACAGAGAACAGAGTCGCAGAGTGGGCACGCAGTGAGGCCTGGCAGCCAAGCCCTGTGGATTTCCGAGAGAAGCAGATGCTTTCCTGGGAGCAGCAGCTGGTGGTCCCCGAGCATGTGCATCCTTGTTGACTCTAGGCCCAGTGCAGCCTCCTGGGCAGCCAGCCTTAGCCTGGAGGTACAGTCTGGGTCCAGAGAGGAAGATGCAAGACAGTCTTGCCACTACTGGGGGCTCCATTTCTCCTCCGCCATCCTCTCTTAGACCCCGCCCACCCATTCCATCTTCATCCCCAGGGAAGTCATGAGCAGCAACCCCGTGACACACCAGGAAGGAAGTGGGCTGTGTTGGAGGGGTGAGTGTGAGCTACCACAAGGGTATATACTCTGGTGAGAGGACTGTGGAGGGGAGAAATGACTCTGTGAGCCCACAGCTAAGAGCTGGTGCCAAGAAAGCTGCATGGAGATCATCCTGCAGAACTGCTGGAGAGGATGGGCGTCAGGGCTATTAAGATCTCTTCCTGGAAGTCCCATCTCCCAGGGATGCCCTGCCATGAAGCCCAGAGACCGCCACATCATCTGAGGAAAAAAAAAGTTGAATAAAACCTAGGTCAGAGAAAGTTTGGATTTCCCTCGCTTCATTCTGCACAGATCGCTATGTACAAGCCCCCTCTAATGGGTGGAGAACAACATCAATGGGTTTTGGTGTGGTGGACAATCCCTCCACCTCGGCAAGAATTTCCTCTAATACAAAGGGAGCTCAGAATAGCTAGGGAGGAAGGGATGCGCCAAGATCTAGCCATCTTTCCAGTCCAAAGTAACTTTCATGATGCTTCCTCCCTGACACACCTCATCCCTCCTCCTAGAGAAGATATTTGAGATAATACTGCAGTGACACACGTGCCAGGCATCTCTGTTGTGTTCGTGTCAGTCTCTCTCTGGTCCTAAACCTAAGGTCAGAGGTTCTCACACTGTGACCCCAAAGGAGACAAGAGTCTCCAGGCTCTGGGAGGGAAGGTGGTAGAGGGACAGACAGGGCTTAGGATGTAGTATCTAGTGCAGCCACAGTTTGAGTGAAAGACAGGTACCAGGGAGCCAGATGGGCCAAGAAGAAACAGAAGTTAAGTAGGAAGAGACGGATAAACAGCAGACACCAAGCAACCAGCCAAGCATATGCTTTGCAAGCAGGCAACACAAGCACCCAGTAGGGTTTGGGGTGGGGGAGGGGACATGGGCCCACAGGGAGAGGGACACCAGCTTTTGCTGTGGCTAAATGCTGCCTGGTCAGAATTAGTGATCTAATCCCTCTCCGTGGAATCTCAGAAAAATGGAACAGCAGCTTGCTGGCAGGAGAAAGCTGCACTTGGCACGGTGGGGAGGAGTGCTTAGGCCTGTTGCCATGGATCAATCTGGGCGGAGGAAACTGCCCCAGGCTTAGATAGCCAGGTGCCATCTCCAAGACCCCAAAGTAGAGACCCATGAAGTCTGAAATGATCCACGAGAAAAGCAGAGAATTGTGGTGTGCCTGCTCAGGAAGTCCTTCAGCCCTGCAGGTGCCAGCTTCCCTCTGAAGCTGATGAAGCCCTTCTAGGCTAGAGCCCTCAGTCTGGGTGATGTCATTCCTTTGAGCTCCAGGCAGGAGAGGGGTGGAGCCAGGCTGCTGCCTTGCGGAGTTTGCAGGCTCCACCTCCAACCCAGTCAGCTTCTCGCAACCCCCCACCTTCTTGGCCAGGTTTCCTGGACATCCTTGCCAGAAACCCGATGCTGCCGCAGCGTTCCCGGGAGGAGGGCCACCTAGAGTCACCCTTGTAGAAAGCCAGACCTCTACAGAAAAGGGCTTTCTTTACCTGAGTCTCGTTCACCCGTACTTCACTGTTCCCATACTCATTTGGGGAAGCCCTGAGGTTTCTTTCAGGCCAGCCTTACTCTCCTCCCACTGCATGTGCTCCAGTGTGCTGCCAAGTACCGGGTGTCCCAAGTACTGGCATTTCTTTAAGTACTGTCCCATGGGAGGAGTGACTGAACAAGACAAACAGCACCATGGATCTGACAGTGCTGAGCTAAAGGAATAAAGGTTCTGAGCTGAATCTAAGCCTGATCTAAGTCCTAAAGCCAATCAGCACTCTTAAGAGTGGTGCCTTAACCTCTTACAAGGTCGGGCCAAACACAAGCCAGCCCTGTGCCAGCTGCTGGCTTCTTTCCAAAGCTAGCATTGGCTCCAGCTTTCCATTTCCCTGCCTCCTTCCCTCACCCTAACTAGCCACTCTGCTTAGAGCTTTTGGATCTCTGGGGTGGGCAAAACTATGTCTTCCTAAGCCTGACTTGGCAAGATGCTAGGGGGATTGTCTTTAGCAACACTATACCTGCCCAGGGTAGCACAGATGCTCATCCCAGCCTGTCCCGGGAAACACCACACTGCAGGGTCTCTTGTTCACAGGCACTCGGCTGCTTGGCATAGTCCCAGTGCCCAAGAGCAGAAAGGAACTTTCCCAGGTGTAAGCCCTAGGCAGCCTAGAGCCAAGCCTACACGTACCAACATGCCCAGTGCAGATTCTCAGACCAACATCAGGGCATTCTTACTTGGCCTTCACTAAATACTGGATCTGAAGGCATATTACGTAGGAGAGCAGCAATACCGAGGGTAGCTTCTGCAGAAAAAAAAAAGGATCTGGGAATGAATTTTCTACTTTGATTCATTGAGCTCTGGACCACAGGCCTCTAGCCTACTAGGAAAATGTTCCTAAGCTTTATAGACCAAACAAATTGTCCTACTAGTCCACATACACACACACACACACACTCTCACACTATATATATATATATATATATATATATATATATATATACACAATATGTGTGTACATAGACATGTGTGTATATATTTGTATGTGTATATCAAGGCTTCTCTCTTTTACATCAGATTCGAGTCTTATAACACTGCCGTTCTGAAAACAAAATAATTTGACCTGAGTAAAATAGTAATTTGATCTATTCTTATGAGTAGGTAAACTGAGGAAGGATTTGAGCAGATACAAAACTCTTCCCAAAGTTTGTGAAATTATACAAGAATAAGTGAGCAAAATAGCTTATTATGAACCAGCTGAGAGTCCAGGTGCCTGGACACCTAATACATAATCATTTCTCTGCTTCGTATTCTTAGCTCAAAATGAAGAGACATGACAAGATGACTTGGAACAGACGCTTCCACCCACAGACCGTTGCTTGAAGAAGAAATGAGAAAAGAAAGTGGGACAATTGTGTGATAAAGTGGGCTAACACCTGACAAGTGGGCCCTGATAGAGGCAGCAAGGCTTAGAGCGATTGAGGGGTGTGGCCTTCCTAGTGGGCGTGGCAGAGGTGTGGTCTAAAGGGGGCGTGGTCCACTGTGATCTCAGACTGTCTGAAGGTGTTGTTTCTGCCGACTGGGGTATGCATATGTGTTACATGCACACATGTATATTGTGTGTGTTTATAGGGATCCTCGGGAAGGTGTCATACATGAGTTTGGTAAAACTGTACTTTGTAACACTTGTATCATTGGCAAGTGCATGTAAGATCAAAAGGGAAGGGAAGGACATGTGTGGAGATGTGAGCAGGACCCATGTATATTTGTCTGGGTTACCTACCATAAGGAGCGTTTTTATAGACAGGTTCAAGAATATGTATATGAACACAGACTTGTGTTTAGAATCACCTCACAAGCATCAGCCATAGGGGTTTATTTCCTAGGGCTCCCCCTAAGATTCACCTGTGCTTCTCTCCTTACACTGAAGTTCTCAGAGAATTCTTCATATGTTTTTTTTAACCTATGGATGCGCCCTTAAGAGTGCTCAGGACCAGGAGACCTGGCAAAGCTCCTGCTCCTCTGTGGTCCTTTACTTCACTCCCTTCCCCTCCCAGTTCTGCAGAGCATAGAAGAAGCCTTGGTCCTAGGCAGACGATTGTGGCCAATAACATTTAAATTCTAGCCTGGAGACAGGGAGGATGCTCAGGGAAAATGGAAGTCTCTAAGAGAGATGGAGCCTTAGCAGGTCTTGTTTGGCACCTGAATCGTCTGGCTTAACCCCTTGGTGCCAGAAACCCTATACTGGACTTAGACTTACAACACATGAGTCTCAGGAAAGTAGATACCCCTGCATTCCCATATATCTGGCCAGCTACCAGGGAATGCTGTCCTATGTCACCATAGGACAGCCTTACCTGTCGTCCATCTTCAGCTGTTTGAGCTGTGCTGAGCCTTTCCCTGTGGAGTGAAATTTATAAGTCAACAACCTGTGCCAAAGCCAAGACAAGGTTGGCTTTAATCACAGAATGGGTGGCTCACTCACTGAGTCCAGTAGCAGCCTCTGCAGTCTCTGCCTGGGCTGCAGGCATAGGAAGAGGAATCATGACAAAGAGAGTGGAAGGTGGTAGTGCACAAAGAACAGACAGTGTGGTCACTGAGGGCCTCTGGGACTTCTCCTCTCCAGGACGGGGGCAGGGGGTGTTCTTCCCATGCAGAAGGACTGGATCATCTGTGATTGTGTTCAGTTTCTCCCCTTCACATTCCACGAAGACAAACCTGTACAATCACATGGCAGAGCCTAAGGGTACCGAAGAGCTGAAAGAGACCCCAACATCCCTTTCCCAATAAGAATGTAAGAGTGCTGAGACCTCTGATGAAGAGAAGAGAATTGACCACTGTCCCAGAGGTCACTTGGGGTCACATGAGTATAATTGTACAGGAGTTTTGTAGTTCTTGTCTACCATTTGGTAGCATTTAGAAATGTTTCCAATGGTTCAACGGTAGCCAGATTCCCCTGATCTGCATTGGGAGATGGCTGTGATTAAAATTCAGCTGCACAGCTCTTGCTGGGAACTGCAGTATATATTATGCACTGGTGCAGGCCAAGCAGAGCCTCCCACTCTGCAGCAAAGGAACTCAAAGCCCCTCCAAGTGTCAGCAGGTCTTGGAGTGTGTAGGCCCTCCATGTGTTTTGGAAGAGGGGTTCACAGTCTTAACTGATTTATAAAGCAATGCTGTACCTAAACAAGGCTGAGAACTGGTGTCTTACAGCATCAGAAAGCCAGGTGCCGGAGAAACCTGATCTTAGCAATCGATCACTAGGCATCTAGCAACATTCAGGGACATAAAACAACCTAAAACTGTTGTCGTCTTGATTTATGGGAGTTTTTTTTCTTTGCATACATTCACTCTAAGAATGTAAGTTCTTCAAGAATAGGGTTCTTGTCTGTTGGCTTGCCTACCAAGGTAGCTTAAGCCTGGACCAATAACTAGCCATAATGTGTGCAAATAGAAAACTGATGGACTGATTAATCTGCAGAGTGTTTCCCTTCCCGTGGCCACCGCTTGGAGTGCAAGAATCACTAGAACTACTGTCATGTGGGGACTTATGACGAAAATTTGCAACAATTATTCTGTAACTGAATATTCTGTGTCAGGATCGTTCAACTACTGTCAAAGACTTATTTACCACTACAGAAAAACTCAAGGTAGTGCACCCACTAGCATCTGTGCTATTGCTGCAGAGGCAGAGGAAGGACCCCTAGGAGATGACACAGATGTGCTCAGCTTGTGTTGAAACCCAGTCACCCCAAACAGTACAGGACTGAAAAGTTCAGCATCTTGGAGCCTTCACATTGGTAAAAGAACTCTAAATCAGGCTAGGACCACACTAGACCTCTATGCAGGCTGTTAGCCCTCTGGATAAATTCTGTTTGCCTCTCCATACCTGCCCCACTTTGCATCCTCTGCAGCTCAGCTGCTAAGCCACTGGGGCTTAATAAGTGGGGACAAGAGGCAAACTAGAGAGAGGCTTATCCTGGGACAGAAAGTGCCCCCTTCTGGGACAGAAGAGAGCCATGTGGGTTCTCAAGATCTGACTGGCCAGCCCTCCTCCCCTTCCTAGGCCTCGCCCACAGTAGCTGGAACCTCTAGTGTCGAGATGAGCACAGAGAGGCGGTGGTGGACAGCTGCTGCTTCTGTCTGGAGCTAAAAATAACCTCCTCTTCCATAGCTAGCTCTGGCTGGACCAGAGCTCTGGAGAAAACTCAGACAGTAGGGACAGAAGGTGGGGCCACAGATACATGCCCTCCCCAACAGGCAAAAACCAGATAAGACTGGGGCAAAGACTGCACTTTCTTACAGCCGAATCTCAGCTGGGCTTTTCAAAAACTTTACTGGGCAAGAAACAGAATTCCTCATGGGTACACTTGAGTGATGAAGAGAAAGCATAGGACAATTGCAGGTGGTGTGGCGCAGGCCTTGATAGCCAACACTGATGTGCACTTAGCACACTGGCTGCTGTTTAAAAGTGTGACAAGGACCCCGAGTCATAGGCACTGTTATCATTAGTCCCTCTGACAGGTGAAGAAAGGAAGGCCCCAAGACTGAGACATTGACCTACCAAACTCACAGAGCCAGAACTAGGGTGTGGATTAAGCCTGGAGCAAAGCCACACCACCAGCCATAGCTCAGAGAGACACAAAGGAACTGCGAGAATGAAACAAGGTCCCAGAGTCATTATGCTGTGGGTAGCACTGAAAACAATGAGGGCTCACTTAATGGCTGATCCTGTAGTGTTGGACACACGCACGTCCTAGACACTCTCACTTGTAAGATAAATTCTCTCCAGTATCCTGTTTTGATTTTGTATGTCTGCCTTCTGCCAAGGAGCAGGGACATGATGAGCAGCTAACTCCAGCACTGTGGAGGACCCAGGCTGTCAAGAAACCATGAGATCCGGAAACGAGGCCGTAAATGCAGCAAAGCCTTTGGAGCCTACATTGTCCAGTGGATTTGGATTTGGATACCATAAGGGCAGGATGAAGGAGGCAGGGGAGAGAAGAAGATAAATGGGGGAGGATTCAAAAAGGAGAGAGAAGGGGGCAAAACAGCATTCTCAAAGAGATCTGCCACCCTCTTCTTCTCCTCAGCTAGTGTCAACTAGAGTCTTAGAGGGAAAGGCTAGTCCTGCAGAGCTGAAATGGAAACAAAGCACACAGGAATGGAGGCAGAGCCCTGTTTCAGGAATCAGGAGGAGAAAAGGGGTACCTGCCCCCAGGGTTACAGGGCCTTGCAGGCTGCTCATACATACTGCTGTAGACTTGCCTCCTCTAGCCTCTGCCGGGCCTGCTTTGTTTAAGGCCAGAGCGCACGCCATTTACAGAGCCTCTAATGCAATTAACAAAACACAGTCATAAATCTTGCACAGCATCCAGAGCTGTCTCCTCTCCCTGAGCACAGGAGCCAGCTCTAGAGCTACCATATAGAGAGCTAGCTGATGTCTCCCAGCATCCTAGCCTCCTGGAGAAGATAGTGTGACCATAGTGGGACAGCTTCTTGCTGAGCCCTACTGCAGGGGAAGAGGGGAAAGAAGAAAGAGAAACCAGAGGATGTTGGGGAGGGGAAGTAAACCTGTGCTTGCAGGAAGCTGACCAGAGAGCTTCTTGCCTTCTGAGCTCAAAGGACAGCATTCTGCAGAGAGCCACAGGCTCACCTTTTAGAGTATATTTTCACCTTGGGAAGACAGCGTATGATTGGGTGTGGGAGATGGAGGATACCCGAATGGCAGGCAGTGTAAGTGTGACTTGGCAGCTACATGGTGTTTGTGTTTGCATGCCTGTATGTTTGCATGTGTGCATGTATTCAGTCTGGAAAGCTGGTGAGTCATGGGTACAGAGAGCTTTCTTGATCTGCAGTGCTTACAATCAGCTATTTTTACATCCTCCTATCTCTTGCCCCTTTACCCCCTCATTTTTCCTAATGTTAAAAGTATTTGGGAGGCACAAATGCTGAATAAACATGCTAATTTAAACTTTGGGTCCAGATGTCGGTACTCAATAGCAGAATTGCAGTGATATAGACATGAGACACATGATTGCATTCTGTATGTATGTGACATACCAAGCACACAATCGTGTGAGGCCAGAATGGGAACATACAGAAACAGCTAAAGCAGCTATGTTCTCTCTTGTGAGTTATTATATACCCTTTGTCTTAGTTAAGGTTTTACTGCTGTGAACAGACACCATGACCAAGTCAAGTCTTATAAGAACAACATTAATTAGGGCCAGCTTACAAGTTCAGAGGTTCAGCCTACTATCATCAAGGTGGGAGCATGGCAGCATCCAGGCAGACATGGTTCAGGAGGAGCTTAGAGTTTTACATATTCATCTGAAGGCTGCTAGCAAAATATTGTCTTCCAGGAAGCTAGGGTGAGGGTCTTAAGCCCACACGCACAATGACACACCTACTTCAACAAGGCCACACCTCCGAATAGTGCCTCTCCCTAGGCCAAGCATATACAAACCATCACACCTTGTTCCATGTATCCCACTGCTCCTATGTACTCATGGGTATATGCCCTACTTGCTGTATACCTACCCAAGTACCCACACAAACATGCCCCATACTCATAAACACAACTACAAGTACAGTCTTAGGCACCAGTTTTAGGCAAGATCGCTGCCCTAATATTTACTCACTCCCTTCTCTACCCGCCAGTTTCTTCCTTGTCCAGAACTTGTGCCAGTTTGTCAGCTAAGTTTTTCTGTGATGGCAGCCAAGAGCATAAGAAATGCCAGTGGCTTTGATAAACTTGTCCCATGACTTACACACTTCTACCAAACCAGAAGTCATCCAGCTGTATAGACAGGGAGCTGCTACTCACTCCCTGTCGGCGTCATTCTCCTAGACCTGGAAGAGGAAGAATGGAAAACAAGCTCTGATGGTCAGTGTGATCCCAAATGACAGTGTTATAATCTAGGAGCCGGTTGTGGGTTGATTGCATTCTTCAGGGCTCTGGAATACCTGCACGCCTTGACCATGTGTTGATGTGACAATATATGCATCTTTGTGCCACAGCCCAGAAATGTATCCAGCATATGCCCAACAAGTTCAGGACACCACAGCTACAGAGGGCTCACACCACTTCTCCCTGGAGGCTTGCATGTTGTATAGTGGCCACCAAGGTCATACACACCTGCATACACACATTCTGGGGAGACTAGATGAGAAATTGGGTCAGGAGGCCGGCTGCTTACTATGGGCACCAAAGCAATAACAGAGAAGAGTTTATGCATAACTTGAAAGTCCCAGCCAAGGGACTAACACTAGAAGCATGCTGCTTAACCTGTGACCTCTGATGGAAGGCTGTACTAATGGCAGAGTAAGGGCCTTGGTGTCTCATTATCGGCCAGAGACTCCTGATAACTACTGGGTGCTAGGCATCAGTTACTTGAGGAAGCCATCCATCCATCCATCCATCCATCCATCCATCCATCTATCCATCCATCTACTCAAGCATTTCATTACACTCAAAACTCAGATAAGGGGAGATGGCTCAGTATATAATAAATTGTTTGCCACCTGAGTATGAGGACTAGAGTTCATATCTCTATATCCCACTAAGGTCTAAGTAGGGATAGCAGACTACACATAATCATGGTGCACTAAAGGCAGAGACAAGGAATTCCTGGGCCAAGCTGGACAGCTTGCTTAGCCCAGTTGATAATGTCTGAGTTCAGCAAGACCTGGCCTCTGTAAATAAAATGGAGACTGATTAAGAGTTTCCTTATCAACTTCTGTCCTCCATACATATGTACATGTACAGACATGCCCACGTACCCTCAAACATGTATACACACATGCACATTACACACACACAAAATTTAAAAAAGGAGGAGGAAGAGGAAAAGAAGAGGAGGAAGAAGAGGGGGAAGAGGAGGAGGAAAAGGAGGAAGAGGATGAGGAGGAGGAGGAGGAGAAGCCACCACCATTGAGAGAGTTGTTTGGGGTACTTAAGAGTAGTTGCTATAAAGGAAGGTAAGCTAGATTCCATATTCCTTGCTCCCACACAGGCTGTCAGTGAAAAAGACCCCTGCTTGAGTACCCATGATCTAATGTGTACCTGGGCTGCGTGAACATGCCTTCAGGATGAAGAATTACATCTTTTTATAGGGACTATAGGCCTTTATCAGGAGCAAGGTAGAAGTTTTGTCTGGGTTATGGATAATGAATGGATTTACCAGGTCCAGGGAGAACTTCTCCAGTAAGGGACCAGAGCTGTCTACAAGTGTGGAGTTAGGAGATATAGACAGAAGTCAGGAGGATAAGTTTGATCTTATCAGTGGACACATCTGGACTCCAGTCCTCTGTTGATAAGTCTCTAGTTTTGTGACTCTTGTCTCAAGATGTTTTAAATAAGCTGCCTCTCCTTTTACCCCACATAGAAAGACAAGGACGCTACTTCTTTCCTGCTAAAATCTGTTTTAGCAAGAAAGTTCCTTCAAGAATCCCACCACCATGCCCACAGTATTACCAGAAGAGGTAGGCACCCAATCACATTCACTTCTCATGGGTCTTCCCATACAACTCCGACTGAATTAATGATGAAAGTGAGACTTTGCAGGAGGTATGGCCACCCAAAGATCCCAGAGAGACAGCACAGAAATCAAACTGACGTCTTTGGGCTCCTGATGGCCAGGGTGTGTCACATCTTTCAAGGAATCATGGTATGGAGGTAGAGAGAAGGGACTCAGGGAGTTCAGGGTGGAGTTGATCAGCAAAGAAACTGAGCCCTTTCTAGGGTCAACTGCCCTTGTGAACTAAGCTTGGAAGACAGGTTTGAAAGACTTGGAGAAATCTCAAGTCATGAGTATATCAATGGGTGAACCAGTAACTACCTCAGTGTGTGCTTTGTGCTGAAGAAGATACCAGAGCAATATGACACACTGGTTCCAACAGTCACAACTACTACAGCTTTAATTGTGAAAGCATGCCTAACAAGTTGAGAACAATCACAAGACAATTAAAGACGAAAGACAAAGAGGCTCCAGGGATAGTAAGACTCACTGGATAGAAATTAGACTACTATCTCAGTGCCTTGAGCCCAATGCAAGTCCCCATACCTCCAAAAGCTCCAGTTATCTCCAACTCAATCATAGATAACTTCTCTACAGTCTAGATGGTAGACATCAGTGCCATTCCTGATTGATTGGTACTGTCTGCTTAGAGCATTGAGTTGAGGAGGATGTGGCTTTATCAGGAGTGTTGTGGTGACTGGTGCATGTCATAGGGATGTCCTGATGATATCCTCGCTGTTTATGAACTGTTGATTAAGAGCAACTGACTGGGGTTACTTCTAAGGACTCTTCCACTTCTCAAGTTCTGTAATTCTACTACCTAACTTAAATTTTCAGGCACTGTCTGGAAATACAATGAGGCAGAGATCTGTGTGGGTTGGAATTATCGAGGAAAGAGGCAGCACTTCAGTGAGGCCCTGAGATGGGGGAGTGTGAGAGGCTGGGCCAGAGGTAGGAGGACATTTATGCGCACAAAAATGGAGCTGAGCATGGGCTGCTCTTGGTACAGAACAGAGGAGGCCAGCACAGCTGGGTGCATGTCTAGGCCTGGTGTGGTTAATATTAGCCATGAAAGGCTGAGTATGGATGAAAACCAGAGCTCACCTTTATAGAGCACTCACCATGTGGTACGCCATAAAACAAAGATGGTGCTCCACATAACATGTCCTCAAAGACTCATGACTCCTCCCAAAGTTAAGTCCTCTACCATCCTTCCCTGAAAAAAAAGTGGAAACCACCATTCAGGGATACACACATCCTTGGAGCCTCTTTGTCTTTTGCCCAGGGTCAGAGGAGTCAGTGGAACCCAGCGTTCAGTTCCACATTGTGGTTCTGACCGTTGCAGGTACAATCTCTCTGTTTGACATTCTCCTCCACACCTAGATGCTGCAGTTTCTGTAATGCAGCTGAGACATGATGGCCCAATCTGTGGATTCTGAAGTGTGGGTGGAGGGGGAGCAGAGGGAGACACCTATAGTCTGAGAAAGGAAGCCTCTGTCTTAGACAAGCAATTCCAAGATCAGATCCAAGCCAAGACTAGGTCATGGTAGACACAGATCACAGGGGAGTGCTGAGGACTTTGGGTATTGCCTCATGATTAAGACTTTTCCCAAACCCTAAATAAAGAAGCAATAGGAGATGCTCCAGCACTGTAGAATAAGGCAGGAGGGTGTGGGAAGGAGTGAATCTCCAAAGGCTTAGAGCTCAGCCTGTGAGGGTAAGAAGGAACAGAGCCTATCATGGTCTTCACACAAGCCCAGAAGCAAGCAGGGCCCTGAATAAAGACCTCACTGCAGACAAAGCTTTTTTACCTAGGGCTGCAGCCTGTGGCCAGCTCAGTGCTGTCCCTGCCTGGCACCTGGTGGTGTGCTGAGGAACTTCTGTCCTTTGTCTTTCTGTACTCAGAAAGGTCCTGTTGTATGTCTCACAGCAGGACCATAAGCTATGGAAGACATTGTGTCTTTTCTTGTTCTGCTCACTCCCCCACTATCCGTGTCCCCATTTCCCAGCAGTTTTGTAAGATGTGCCAGCATGGCTCAGAATCCCGCAGATGAAAATAAAACCTGCCTGGTAATGCCCCAGCCTCACCCACATCCTCCATCACTGTTTTTCTTGGGCCAGCCTCATTCTTGGATGGTCCCAATCAAGCTCAAGAGTACCTGGTGGGGGGTCCTCACTTATGGCTTCTCTGTCTTATCCTGTAGATCTTCCTGGTACTGAGAAAGGGGCTGGACTGAATACTGGGCCGGAAGAGCCAGAAACCTGGATCTCCTCCACCTCTGCTCTAGCCACTGCTAAGTTCCTGTTCCTGTTTGGTATCTATTCATGGACACACATCCGACTCCAGATCTGTCCAGGAGGACTTTCTTCTTTCTAGGCCGCTGGGCTTGGGTGGCCAAACTCCTTGTCAAGAAATCTAACTGCATTTTCCAGCTTAGATTCTCAAACACATCCATTCCTTCTTGTTCCAGTAGAAAGAAGGAAGGAAAGAAAGAAAGAAAGAAAGAAAGGAAGGAAGGAAGGAAGGAAGGAAGGAAGGAAGGAAGGAAGGAAGGAAGGAAAGCTAGGCACATCAAGTCAATGACTATATGTCAGTGCCTTCCCCCCAAAAATCAATGTTCTATTTTATCTTCCCCACCTCACCCCAAATATGATCTTAATTGCTTGGACTTGAAGCACAACTAGGAAACTCTTTGTTCCAGTTTGTGACACATGACAAACTCAGGCTTCTCTAAGGTGTTTGGCTACCTTGAAGAGGTTCTATAGGAGGTCCTGAGGCTCTCCACTGATTTCTAGCCTTCATTGTTTCTTCTAGCCAACTATGAGTAGGTCTCCTCAGCCTCGATAAGTCATCAGCATCCATCTGGATGACTTGGCTCCATCTCCTTTCCCATGCTTCTTTCTCTGCATGAGCATCTCTGTCCATTTCTACATGTACACATGTAGGAGGCCCTATGTGGAGCCTTCACTGAAGACTTAGACTGTGATAGGAAAACTGACTCAGTATCAGAGAAAGGAAACCCAATGATGCATCTCTGACCAGAGAGTTAGAAGACAAAAGGACAGAGATACCCTGAATTTGCCAAGAGCACTGCGGAGAGCTGTGACCGGGAGAACTGCATAGGCAGCTTGGCTCTATGCAAACCCACTGTTCTGGGGGAACTGGCTTGGCCTTCACTCCTCCATTTGATGATGATTTGGGGCTACTCCAGTAGGGTTCACCAAGATAATATAAGCTGTCTTCTAGTCATGATAAAACAGCTGTTGTCTTTAGCCCCACCCACCCCCAAGTACGATAGTCTAAGGACAAGGCAAGACTCCCAACACTGGCTGTTAGAAAGGGCTGAAAAGGTAAGTGCTGTTATACAATGTCTGAAGCCATTCTGACGCCATCACACCTCTGTTCATCTGCACAGTGAAGTCCCAGTTACATAAAGCTCCAGCTGACTTGGAAGTTGTGACTAAGAAAACTTCCCAAACTTTCCAAGACAGTTGGTGATCCTCCACCCTCTGCCCGTCAACTGGTGAGAACTACCCCCACAGAAAGGCAAGTAGGGAGGAAGGCTCCCAGCTCCCAGGGGCCCTGACTCATCACGCACATAAACACTCCCCAACATTCTTTCCCAAAACAGTTCCCCTCCCACCCACCCACCCTCCTACCAGGGCTGGGTGACAAAAACAAACGCCCCTGAGATCTTGCCAAATTCTGGGCCAGGCTTAGCCCAGAGAACAGGCAAGGAGCAAACCTCCCACAGAAGCAAGGTACATCCATGACGTCAGTCAAAGGAAAATCACCACTTGACCCTACAGATATTGTTTTCCAGATAGTTTCAAAAATGCATAAAATAGGAGGAGTGGTCCTCCTAACACTTGGGAGGCTGAGGCAGGAGGATCTCTAAGGATCTGACATCAGCTTAGGCTGCACAGTGAGTTCCAAGTCAGTCAGATGTGGCAAGAGTGAGAGACCCTAGCTCAAACAAGAGAGACCGTGACCAAGACAACTCTTACAAAGAAAAACATTTAATTGGGGCTGGCTTACAGTTCAGAGATTCAGTCTATTATCATCATGGAGGGAACCATGGCAGCATGCATGCAGACATAGTGCAGGAACGACCTTAGAGTTCTACATCTTGATCTGAAGGCATCCAGAAGGATACTGTCTTCTGCAGGCAGCCTAGAGGAGGGTCTCTTCTACACTAAGTGGAGCTTTAGCATAAGACCTCAAAGCCCACCCTACAGTGATGTACTTATTCCAAGGCCATACCTCCTAATAGTGCCACTTGCCATGGGCCAAGGATATTCAAACCACCACAGAGCTGAAAACGCTCCTGACTTTAGCTATTTTCTCATTTCCTATCTCCATACATCTACCCATCTATTCATTTACATATCTGTTGACTCATGAATAGCTACCAAACCTTCTATCTTCAGTCCAAGTTAGAGTTCTAAAACAGTCTGTTTCCTCAAGGAGCCACCATCTTGGAGAGAAACTGGTGAAAAGTCAGCTTCAGAAAGATGATTGGTACTGTAGTGGGAAGACACATGTCCTAGAGGCACTAACGGTGCGTGATTCCAACTTGGGGTGGTAGAAGGCATTCACAAAATTTCACTGAGAAAAATCATATTTAGATTGATGTGATGGTTTGTATATGCTTGGCCCAGGAAGAGGCACTATTTGGAGGTGTGGCCCTGTTGGAGTAGGTGTGTCACTGTGGGTGTCAGCTTTAAGAATCTCATCCTAGCTGTCTGTAAGCCACTGTTCTGATAGCAGCCTTCAGATGAAGATGTAGAACTCTCAGCTCCTCCTCAACCATACCTGTCTGGATGCTGCCATGTTCCCACCTTGATGATAATCTACTGAATCTCTGAACCTGTAAACCAACCCCAATTAAATGTTGTCCTTTATAAGACTTGTCTTGGTCATGGTGTATGTTCACAGCAGTAAAACCCTAACTAAGACAGTTGAACTATGAAAGGGAGAGGCATTGCTTTCAATCAGTAAATGGGCTGCTCGGCAGTCACCACGGCAGACTGATATTTGGTGTCCCCATGTAGTTCCCCAGACTTACACCTGAAGCAAATCTTCATGGGCACACTATAAGGCACCCATAAGACTCCCGTGAGAAGCAGGATTGCAACACCAGGGAGGATTTTAAAGAGAAAATGAAAGGTCATTCTCAGGCAGAAAAACCAGAAAGGGCTTTGTGGAGGAAGTGGAGTTTGAGCTTTCCTTGAAGACAGGGAAGATTTGGAAGCACAGCTCAGCTGGGGAAGTCATCCTAGCCTAATTAATTAATTAATTAATTAATTAAAATTTATAGAAGCAAAGTTAGAACCCATAAGCCACAGGCACCAGTTTGACTAACACACAAGAGAAAAGTAATAGCCGATATAGACAAAATGGTGGTCAAGGCTGATAGATAACCTACTTTGGGGGTTCTTGCTATGTAGCCCAGGCTAGCCTTGCATTCATACTTCTCCTACTTCAGCCCCTATCCCACCTACCTCGCGGCAGCTCTTGCGTGAAAGCATGAAGTTTCAAAGTTGTACAATTAAGAGAGTTAAAGCAGATCCTTTGAATTCACCTTCAGCCCTTTTTGGGCCAGCAACACAGGTTCCTTCTCTTGGGATGCTCACGTTCCCCTCTTGCTGGTGGAGCTCTTTGGGTGCTACCACATCCCTACTGGGTCCCTAAGCGCAAAGCAAGTTGATTCCAATGCAATCAGGACTGCTCCACTCTTTTCTGTATAAATCCTCTTAGAAGGTAGAAAACTCACCCTAAAAGACTAACTTAGAGTTTCTCCTTGGTCTTCCTTGGTCCACTTTGAAATGTCTGGAATATGGCTTTCTTCTTCACAGAAATGTATTAACCCACGGCTTTCAGCATCGTTGTTTCTCATAACGTCTCAGCTCTGGGCTCATATTCATGTGGAATCTCTGTTTACAACTTCAAGCTCTTATAATCTAGGACACTTTATATAGAATGCCAAAATGACAAAGCGTTTTTAGGGAACGTTTGGCGTTTAAGGTTGACAAAGAAACTGGACAGGAAAAATGAATTGTAGTAGTTAGAATTGACCACAAGGTGGAGCAATGAGGCTGGAATAACTGGAGGCCAGAGCAAAAGGGGGATTTCCATTCCCACCAGCAGCAACAGTGAGTGGTTCATGCCAGCTAATAGGTTGCTAGGAAGGCTAGAATCCAGGCTCTAAGGTGGGAGCTCCAAGCTTGGGTTCTAGAACACAGGGAAAGGCTTGCAGAAACAAGTTTTCCCTCTTTGCTTTCTTTCCCTTTTTTGTGTGCATTATCTGTGACCTGGAGAGGGACCAGGGACACTCAGGGCCACATGCCCCGAGAAATCAGGAAGAAGGAGCACCCCCCCATATGCCAAAAGCTGAAAGGATCTGCTAGCCACAGAATTGCTGTCTCTGTGACCTTAAGGTTGGAGAAACTGATAAGCAGGGTCAAAGGTGTTCTATGTTTGTCGTTTAATGAGTTTCTTGGACACTAGGCCTGTTCCTGAGAGAAGGTACACTCTGAATAGTAGCTGTTCACAGGTACAGACACTCTCGCAAGCATCCATGTACACACGCATGCATGCACAGTCTGGAACTCAGTATGTGTCCCAGGATGGTCTCAACTTCACAACAGTCCTACCTTGGTCTCCCAGTTGCTGAGATTACAGGTCTAACTCATCATAACTGGTCCAAACTGGTTATTTAAGGGCTCTCCTGACAGAGGGTTTGCAGGCTTCTAGGAAGCACAAGAGTATCCCTTCTGGTTTCCATCCAAAATCCATCCTACGCAAGTACCACACACATAAAAGATTCCTCTCACTTCAATTCATGTGTCCTACACATGTCCTTCTCTAGACATTCCTCAGCAGCTCTTCAGAGGCTTTCTCCGAATTGCAAGTCAGAAGCATGTCTATGCACAGATGCATAGACACCCATCCTCTCCTGTTTGCAGTCCGCATTCCACAGTCACTTGTACCCTCTTCAGTTTCCTCACAGAATTATGTGAACATTTGTCTCGGACAGAAAGCAGATGCCTGCACACTTGAGTATACACACACACACACACACACACACACACACACACCAGGCAATGGAAATGCAGACGTGAGAGTAACAATCCCATGCCTGTAGCTTGAGGGCAGAACACCATTTGACCTTGGAATACGACACTTGTTTTCCTCTTACGCATGCTGATTTTGAGCTCAGCAACGGAAGGTGAAGGACAGAGAAATGGAGAGGAAAAAAAAATCCTAAAGGGTCGAACTGTATCCTGTCTTAGCTAGCTAGATAGCCAAAAGAATTTTTAAGAGGAAGGCTTTGATTTGAATTTTATGTGAAGTCAGGAGTGTGAGGAAGATACCTTGAGGAGGCTGGTCTCAGTAGAGTTTGGGAGGGGCTGCTTCATGGAGCAACTTGGGGGGGTCATTGGTTTTGTTCATGAAAGACAGAAAAAAATATGTTGGAGGAGTCTACATGTTTGAGGACACGAATATAAAAACTAGTTCAGTACAAGGCAGTCATGGAATTTTACCTGTAATCCCAGCACGGGGGCTAGGCGCCTGGGGGGGGTGGTGCTGCTGTGAGTTCTAGGCCATCTTAGGCTACATAATGAGTTCTAGATCAGGCTAGACCACATTGCAAAACTCTTTCTCAAAAACCAACCAACCAGGGCTGGAGAGATGGCTCAGCAGTCAAGAGCACTGACTATTCTTCCAGAGGTCCTGAGTTCAATTCCCAGCAACCACACATGGTGGTTCACAAACATCTCTAATGGAATCTGATGCCCTCTTCTGGTGTGTCTGAATGTCTTCAACAGTGTACTCATATGCATAAAACAAATAAATCTTTTTTAAAAAATAATAAGCAATCAAAAAACGGGAAGGAAGGGGAAAAGCACAGAGAGGTGGACACGGGATTAACCAAGAGGTTGATGCCAGAGTAAGGTGAAAAAGACTGAACTGAGGCACCTGAGGGATGGGCCTATAGGATGGCACCTAAGCAGGGAGAGAACAGAGTGGTAGGGCAAACAGAGAGTGCAAACAACAAAGCAGGCAGCCTGGGGGCTGAGCCAGTGCACTGGCTCAGCACAATGCCTGTGAGCCAGGCCAGGACTGCGGGGAAGCCACCCAGCTCATCTGTTACTTACACGCACAAGCTCCCCCTCAATCCTGATTAACAGGAATTAAGTGGCATATGGCTAATCCTCCCTGCCTCGGTTATTAATACTTCCCAGACATTGCAGAGGAATGAGGCAGCCTCTCATGCAGCCAGTCCAGAGGCTTCTCAGAGCCTGGCATTGCTATGGCAGGCTCTGGCCACCCACACCTGCTGCAGGAGGGGCTCCCCCAGGAGGGAGGGGGACGTGGCTGGAGAGCTTTCTCTAATCCTTAAAGGACTCCTAATCCTCCACAAGTGTGGGTACTTCCTTGCAAAATACATTTGTGTCAGCTGTTTCATTTAAATACTGACAGAAAACCTAGGAGTTCTGGAGAAATAGATGCCTTTCCCATTAAAAAGGTGGGGGAAATGTGCTGGGCAGGGGTGGCACACGGCAGCATCCAGGTATGGGACAGAGGTTGGGCTACAGAGTGAGGTCTTCACAGAGAAACCCTGCCTGAGAGAGAGAGAGAGAGAGAGAGAGAGAGAGAGAGAGAGAGAGAGGCAGAGAGAGGCAGAGAGAGACAGAGAGAGACAGAGAGAGACAGAGAGAGAGAGAGAGACCCTTCCTCAGAGAGACAGAGAGAGAGACAGAGAGAGACAGAGAGAGAGAGAGAGAGAGAGAGAGAGAGAGGCAGAGAGAGGCAGAGAGAGACAGAGAGAGACAGAGAGAGACAGAGAG
>NW_021604598.1:7653558-7668039 GCF_004785775.1 Grammomys surdaster | reverse complement strand
AGAGAGAGAGAGAGAGAGAGAGACCCTTCCTCAGAGAGACAGAGAGAGAGAGAGAGAGAGAGACCCTTCCTCAGAGAGACAGAGAGAGAGAGAGAGAGACAGAGAGAGAAAGACAGAGAGAGAAGGCCAGACCAGGTGGTGGTGGTGCTTTTCTCCCAGCATTTGTGAAGCAGAGGAAAGCAGATCTCTATGAGTTCAAGGCCAGCCTGATATACAGAGCAAGTTCCAGAACAGCTGAGGCTACACAGAGAAACTCTGTCTCAAAAAAACAAAACAAAAACAAAACAAAAAAAGACAAATAAGAACAATAAAAATAAACTGGAAAAACAAATCCAAGAGGAGCAAAAGCATCTAAGAGCTTGAGAACAGACTTCTGAGTGCCTACTCCTAGCCCAGTATTTAAGAATGGTGGCCAACTTAGGCTATGAATTAGAAGAGAACACAAAGGAACAGGGCAGGGACTGACATTTGCTGATCTTCACCTTGCTGTTAAAACTAGACAAAGTGCTTCCATGTGAGTGGGTGTGGGAAATGGCTAGGGGAGGGGAAGACAAAGTCAATAATGGTAAGATCCACAGCCCCTGCCTCAGCCCATCCTTGGGAGAGTTTGGAATTGAACATGGCCTCTCAGAGTTCGGCCTGACTGGAAGGAAGTGAGCTGACAGGCACTCTGGGTTTCCTGAGCATTGTGGACAAATGACTTTAAGAGCTACGGGTGGAAGCCATTGGGACAAAGGGACCCACCGCCACCACTATGGTTTGGATGTAGCACGTACCCCACATGCCCATGTGCTAAAGGCCTGGTCTCCAGCACAGCTCTATTGGAAAGTAATGAAACATTTAGGGGGTCACGTCATTGGGGATAGTCCATAAAGGAGACTGAGCAACCCCAGGCCTCCGCTCTCTCTTCCCAGCCATGACATGAGCAGTCTGCTCCGCCATGTTCTCCTTTCATCATGTTCTGCCCTCTCCAAAGCCCCAAAGCAATGAGGCCACGGGATCTTGAACCCGAATTTCCACAACCGTGAGCCAAAATAAACCTTTTCTCTGTATAAGCTAATTGCCACAGGTATTTTATTATTGTGAGAAAGAATTTACTAACACAGTCAGAGCATCTCTCAATAAACAGAAAACACTGTTCTGAGAGGCCCTCAACTTAAACGTGGTTTTGCTCCTTCCCTTAGGAATTCACAGTTCAGTAGAAAGATAATTGTATGCTAAACTCGCACAAGCATAAAGAATACAAAGCATAAGGAAATAGCTCCAAAAGCACTTTGGAATACAGAATAATTAGGTAAGGTTAGCTTTTGTGTGTGTGCGTGTGCGTGTGTGTCTTTGTTCATGTACATATGAAGTTGAGACCTAAAGTTAACCTGGGGTGCTGATCCTTAAGTGAATCTAACTTTTTCTGTTGTTTTGATTTTTGTTGTTAGTGGTAGTTTGTTTAGGGTCTATCATTGGCTCATCAGAATGGCTAAAGAGCCCATTTGTCCTACCTTCCTACCACTGAGACTACAAGCACACACTGAGACTACAAGCACACACCACTATACCTGGATTTTTTACCTGTCGTCTAGAGATCAAACCTAGGTCTTTGTTCATCTTTGCAGAATTAGCTGTGATCTACAGTCTCCCCTATAACAAAGTCCTTATTTTTCATCTCCTACACAAACAATGACATATGACCACCTAACATACCAGGCCCCATGAAAGATACGTACCTCTTGCTATAGTCCTTGTATATCTAATTTCCATCTCGTATATTCAATTTTCCATTCAATTTAAGGACTGCCTTTCAATATTTGAACTATGAGATTTAACATTGTTGTTGTTGTTGCTCAAGGTAGGGTTTCTCTGTGTAGCCCTGGCTGTCCTAGAACTCACTCTGTAGAGCAGGGCTGGCCTCAAACTCAGAGATCCATGTGCCTCTGCCTCCCAAGTGCTAGGATTAAAGGTGTATACCCTTCATTTAGTTCAGGACTCTAGCCCATGGAATAGTGCTATGTTCGAGGTAAACCATCCCTTCTCAGTTAAACTTCTCTCAAAACACTCACAGATGTACCTAGAGGTACACTTCCATGGTAATTCTAAATCTAGTTAAGTAGACAATGAAGATTAACCATCACACTCTTTAATCCAGATTGGTTGATCACAGTGCCCTGGAGCTTTTCAATGTAACAGAAATGTTTTTTCTTAGTTTCTTTCTATTTATTTTTGCTGTGCCATGTTTAGGAATGAATGAGCCATGTGGCTAGGTATGATAAACAAAATGAGAGATGTCTTTATCCTTATGCATTAGTCTGGATTTTCCAGGGAGGCTAACAGGATATGCTTATAGATATATGGAAGTAATCTGCTTGGATAATTGGTTCACATGATTATAGTGGCTGAGAAATCTCTACTACTGGCTGCCTGCAAAGCTGGAGACTGGGATGCTGGGATCATGGCTCTGTCGAAGCCCAAAGCCTGCAAAACAGTGGGAGCTGGAGGTATAGCTGTAAGTCTGAGCCTAAGAACCTGAAAACCCAAAGGTTGGGGTGGAAGCTTTGGTTTAAGTCCTAGACACCAAGGACCAGTAAGCCTGGAATTCTTGTCTGAGATAGCAGACAGAAGGCTGATCCTAGTTTTTGGAGAAGAGACCAATTCATGTCCATTTCTGTTCTCTTTTTGACAAGGTCAATGGAAAGAGGATGACTCACAGTGAAGGCAGGTCTGTAACCATCCTGGCAGGAGAGAAGATATTCCACACAGAAGGCCTTAATCTCCTTCCTGTGTTTATCTGGCTATTGAAACAAAGGATGCAAAAGAAAAATCTCCCAAGAGTCTCATGCTGGGGTAAGAGAAAGGCTGGAGGCCTGGCATCAGCCAGAGAGGAACTTAAGGAAGAGATTACACAGAGCTCTACAATTTACAGGACAGAACAGAGCCAAGACAATGGCAGGTCAAGGACAAGCAGGACAACATCTTGACCAGGACTATTTACTTAAGCATACCTCATGTGCTCTATTTAAACCTAAACCTCGTGTAAGAACCCGAAGACTGACTTATGGGGGTATTAGACCCCTTTATTTTTTTCTCTTCCTCCCAATGTGGCTCATTAAAGATTTCTCTGCTTAACATGATTATTTCTTCACTTAATATGCAGGGGATGGATGTTCAATCCTACCTGCCCTTGGGACTGCCAGAGAAGAGGGAGGCCTAGACCCTAAAAACTCTGGCTCTCTCCCATCTACTCCATTAAGATTCACACAGAAATCTTCTCTGGGGCACTTGACAGGGACATAATCAGGTTTCCCAGGTTACTTGGTAGTTTTTAATGCGGGCAGGTTGAGATCTAACATTAACTATCACTCCTCGAGAATCCTATTAGGAATCGCTTCTTTAAGCCAATGACCTACATCTTCCCATGAATTCTGGGTATTCTGAGCCTTCCCTTCACTGTTTGTCTTTATCTTCAACCTTGTTCATGTGTATCGTCCTACAGTTCTTATTCTGCTTGTCTTCGTATCCCACCACACGCTCACAGAAGGCTGTGCCTAATATGTCCCTTCCATGTCCTGGTTTTCTTTTGTTCTCTTACCTAATCCTTCCACTGAGGCCTCCCTGTTATTGCCCCTTTTGGATCATTTTATTCATCTCAAGATTTGAACAGATTTTTTCCATTTGCTTTTTTGAGTTCTCTGCTGTGTAGGTTGTAGAGGGTCAAGCAAGTTCACGCCCCACACAGGCATTTGACATAGCCCTAGAGGCTGGGTTTTGTCAGAGGAAACAGCTTTTCCTTTGAGCTTAGGGGCAGAAATGGGTGCTTTTCCTCCCCACACACCCTCCTCCTACGGAACAAGCTTTCAATTACAAAACAGCTGTTAGAACCTGTCCCTCTGGGCTGCCTCTTCACCCGGTAGGTCCAGGCCTGCTCTGCTCTGCCCAATTCCCCCGCTCACCTTCTGCCTCTCCTCCCCATCTTTCCATTTTCACCTCTCTCAACTTTCAAATATTATTTTATCTTCAAATCCCTTTTACTTTCTCTCACTTGGAAACGTATTTCTTTCTCTCCAGCTCTGTGTATTTAACTTTCTTCTTTTCTTTTACACAGGATTACTCTCTATAACACACACGGCAGAGTAGTAGAAATCAATGCTGGGTCACTCTGAAGGTTTCTTCGGACTTAATTGTCATTTGTCTCTCTCTTTCCTAACAGAACACTAACTCCTCCAGGCAGGAACTTTTATCTCAGCTCCTTAGTCCTTACCTCAAAACTGAGCACATGCACAACATAACGTCTGTTAAACAACAGGAAGAACCTGTTAGGATCAGGCTGTCCCTCTACATGACGTGTAAAACAGTGCTTTTCAGACTGTGCCCTGCCAATGAAAAAGCTCTATTTGACAGGCAGCATTCATCTCCATTATGAGTGCAATACAAACACATCATACGATGACTCTTTACCTGGGTGAACATGTAACCAACATCTGTCCAGTGCCATCCATGTAAAAACTGGCTGAAAGCTTAGCCCTAACAGTAAAAAAGGGTTCCAGCCTATAAAGTTATCATGGCAATCTGGGACTGCATGAAGACATTGTGTTATAAGATAAAAACCTTTCATGGGAAGATACAACACATTTGTCTATTTGCCCCAGATAGGGAGTACTCAACAGAGCAAAGCATTCAACTTGGTGAACCAAAGAATTTTACTGGAATCACTTATAGGAATATGGGTGAGGGGTTACTATCAGGAATAGAAATGATTCAAAGACAGCCACTGGGTCATTTAAACTCACCTTAGCACAGGTGGCAGCTCACAAATCTGGAATGTGAAGCACACTCTACAGCCTGGAGACAGCCCAACAGGTTGGGAGTACCCTTTCCAAGTGCCTCAGTTGATCTAAACCTCTTCCAGGAAGCTCAGTTAGTTTCTGCTTCTAGGTGTTTGGTCTGGTCTCAGAGTCTCTGCAGTTTGGCTTGTGTGAGAGTCTTCTATGTAGCTCAGCTTTGTTCTGTCTGAGAGAGACTCTCAGGTTTTTTTCGTTTTTATTTTGTTTTTATTTTGCTTTGCTTGGCTTAGTTTGGCAAGGAGGGGCCTTGTATTTGGTCAGTTTCAGGGACTTCCTGAAGCTATTTTGGGTTGTTTGCTTTCCTCTTCAGGTAGCTTCCCTGCAGGATAGAATGTTTCAGACTTGGAGGAAACTGTTACATAACTCATGGGTGCATAAAAACCAGGCCCACACACTTTTCAAATACATCAGACTGAGTCACAACACCTTCACCTGTACCCTATAAAGACAATGACATCTGAAACTGTTGGCAACAGCCTACAATGACCTGTCACCTCATCACCTCATGTATGCATCAATGCACCAATAAGTGGAGAACTCTCTTCTGTCCTGGCTGCTTCTGCTTGGTTCTGTCGCCACTGTTGACTTAAATGACCACACATCTATCCCTTCACCTGTTGGTCTGTCTGAGTCTGCAGCTCATTCATCTTCCTCTTTGCTCACTTAAACTTTGCCTTGTCCTTTACCTCTATAGCTCCTCTAGTCTTGTACCTTGCTTGCACTTGACCCTATGGCTTAACCCTGCAGCAAAGTCTTGAGCCAACAAACTTGTTGCATGCAGAAGACTTTCTTTGTATCCCTGTGGGTTTTCTGCTTATTTCCAGTTATTCCTCTCTAAAACTTTTTTTCTTGCGTCTTTAGCCCATTGTAGCCATTCTATAACCTACACAATGCAAGATTTAATATAAGTAAGGATTCCAAGTTTTTAAACATGTCTTTGTAGCCATTCTATAACCTATACAATATGCACTGATATGGTAAGATTATTATATCATATGACCTGAGAATTAATATAAATAAGGATTCAATTTTTTTAAAACTCATATTTATCTTGAGTAGCTATCAAGGAAAATCAGAAGGATGTGGCAAATTGTGGCCAATGAAACCACTGTAGCCTATGACTCTATTGTCAACAAAGTCTGACACTGTCTTCTGACATAGTATACTCACAACGGGGCTGTGCAAAGGCAAACCTCTAGGTATTTTTCCATCTTCAGGGAAAAAAGTGTTCTCCAGCATCCTCAGCATGAAGACATTCTCTTACTTATCGTTTCCTGAGATAGGATATCCCTATGCAGTTGTTCCTGGCCTGGGACTTTTGATGATATGTAGACCAGGCTGACCTCAAATTTGTAGAGATCTCCCTGTTTCTTGTCCTTGGTGTGCCGAGGTTAAAGACATGTGTCACTGCACCTGGAAAGATGTTCCTTTATTCTTCAAACTCCTTGGTTATTTACGGCTCCCGTGTGTGAGTACGTTTTACTTTATTTAGGGTTCAAAAGGGCTTAAGGAGTAACATGCCGTAGATGTGGCTTTTGGTACAGGAAGTAGCGCTTACACCGAGCTTTTTCTCTTGTCGGAAGTGAAAATGTGGAAACCATAAGTCTAACGTGGGCACATACCACAGGGCACATTCCATTTGTCATGATTTTGTTCATTGAGAGGATTGTATGTGTCGGGAAGAGAATACTTTAACATAGCTATTTGGGAGAGCAGCTCAGACTGTAGGGAGCTTGCCGATGGGAGTGGGAGGTTGTTCTTGAGCTAGAAGGAGATGGGAGAAGGAGGCTGTTAGAGTGGAGGCCTCACATTTTCAGATATCACCATAATGGCTCAGTTCTCTGGTGTATACCATGTACACCACGTAGTTAAAAATAAAAGGAATTTCAACAGAACTGCACTTTTCCAGAAAGAGAGGAATAACTCCAAGAAGATATTGGGGCTTGGGGGAGCATAATACATAAATTTAACTGAATGGATATTTATTTATACCCCTATACCCAACAATCAAGAATATACCTCATTTTCTAATTACAAAAGCACTTTTAAAGTTGAATATTAGTAAGACATAAAATCACTCTCAACAAATACAGAGCGTTAATTTTAATTATATCTCATTTTCTCACCAAAACAATGGGTGAAACTTTCGCAGGGCTGAGGATGGAACTACATGGTAGAATCATTAGCTAGCATGCTGAAGGCCCTAGACTTCATGAGGTAATGGGAGAGGACAGGACTCCAAGAAAGCAGACTTCTAAACAATGAATGAGTAGTAAAGTATAAGTTGATGGTCACAGTGGCTTGGGAAACAGCTCAGAAGTAAAATGCACTTGCTGTTCTTGAGGAGAACCCAGGTTCACATTCTAGTACCCATGTGGTGGCTCACAGCCTTCTGTAACTCCAAACCCCAGAGCTCCAATGCCATCTCATGACCTCCATGTGGACTTTACAAATTCGAGGCACAGACATACATGCAGGCAAGACACCCATACACATAATTAAATCTTTAAAAAAATTTAGTGGTCACAAATGAAATCATAAAGTACTTGAGACCACGTATCAAAAAGGCAGTATATTTTGGCTATAGATGCAGCTAAAGCTGTTTTTAAAAAGGATTATGGTCTCAAACATATACATTAACACAAAAGAAAAGCTAAAAGTGGGCTGGAGAGATCGCGCAGCAGTTAAGAGCACTGACTGCTCTTTCAGAGGCCCTGAATTCAAATCTCAGCAACCACGTGGTAGCTCACAACTATATGTAATGAGATCTGATGCCCTTTTATAGGGTGTCTGAAGACAGCTACAGTATACTTACATATAATAAATAAATAAACTGTGGGGCCGGAGTGAGAAGGGCTGAAGCAAGAGGGAGAAGGAAGGGGGGGGGAGGAGAAATGATCACCTTTAAAAAAAGAAAAAGAAAAGCTAAAAGCAATTAGGCTCAAAGTCTATAAAGTCTATGGAGAAAATATGTAGTACAATCTAATACAGTATATATTAGAGGTGCATATATTATATTTAGAAATACAAAAGAAGACCATTTAAATTGCATTGGGCGGCATAATGGAACTAGGCAATCCTAGTGGTCGGGTTGTAAAGACATAATATCTGAAGTGGATCCTCAGGACATAATGGAGTTTGGAAATGAACATGAGAAAGGAACAGAGATTCAGAAGGCCATCCCACATAGGCACTGTTTTGTGACAGCCAGAAGAGTGTTAAGAAGCATTAGGTTCTCAGTGTAAGCTGCTTCTAAGGAAGAGAGGAAAGGGTAATGCAAGAGGCTGAAGCTGTGATGCTCACAAACATAACAACTCATTTCCTAGCTCTGACTTCTTCAGTCATAACTAAGGGATCTGAAGAGCACAAGGAACAAATTATGCATTTCAGGATGAAAAGCCGGGTATTCCAAACACAAGGGAGGCAGAGGCAGATCTCTGTGAGTTTCTGGCCGGCCTGTTTTGCATACCAGGTTCCAGAACAGCCAAGGCTACACAGAGGGACCCTGTCTCAAAAAGAATGAAGAAGAAGAGCATGGAAGAGGAGGAGGAGTCAGAAGAGGAGGAAGAAGAGGAAGAGAAGGAGGAAGGGGAAGAGGAGGAGGACAAAAAAGAATTTCAATCTGAACACCTTAGTTAGTTGTTAGTTCTACAGGACACGGTAGTGTTTCCTTCATTCTAAAGGTATTAATTATTAATTAATTAATTAATTAAGACTATTGAGCATCTATTATTGTCTTGGCCACAATTTTGATGTCTACATATGGAAAGAGCTTCCTGTAGACCAGTACAACAAGACAGATACACCATGGTGAAGTTGAATTAGATCAGTTCCAGATGCACTGCTACCCTATCAGGAGGACAGATGGGAACTCTGCATCACAAAGCTTAGCAAAACTGCCTGTTTCTTTCCTGAATTCCAGGGAACAGGGCCTGCCTGGAAGACAACTTGTTGCCTGGAAAGAAGAAATGGGCTCAAATAACACCAGACTATCAAAGGCAGTGAAACAGAGGAGCCCTTAGGGATGGGTGATTCTAGCTGTTTCTCCAGTCCAGGGTTGAATGGCATCACCAGGGGAGAAAGACTCTGCTGAATGTCATCAGTGCCGTCAGATCTGACTCTCCTCACCTGCTCTGGCCCCCCAAACTCTGCTCCATTTCCTAAGGCTAAGCATTGAAGAAATAAAAATGCATTCTATTAATGTTAGTTTAATGCTGTAGTCGGTTAAAGGTTGGTTTGTGGGGATCAAAACTCAGGATGGGTGTTTGAAATAGTAGATAGGTGGCCAAATTTATATTGTCATGAGTTTACCTTTTATAAAGGCATAACTAGTTGTTAAGTACTGTCATTTGTCTGTCCTTTAGTTTTGTGGCCACTCGAGGGTCTTGAGTTGTTTTTCTCATCAATTTTTGTCTTCTTGGTTGTGAGCCTAGCTTTTAATAGCTGAGCAATTTCTCCAGACTTTTGATTCATTTTTTAATGAGGCAGCGACAAGAGGTTCAAGGTTGTTTTTTTTCCCCCTGTAATATTAGTATTACAAGGTTTTAAGCTGCTTCCTATCCCTGATGCAGGCGAAACTGGGGTCATAGATGGATGTTATAATGGATTTAACTTGCTAAGGAAATACTAAATTACATAAAGTAGAACTTACTTAGAGGAGAGCTCTGCCTCCAGTATGACTTAAAGATAATCAATGGCTTAACCAGGTGTGTTAGGAGGAAGTTCTGTACCGTTAACATAATTGAAGTTAAGGCTTGCTGAACGAACATTTCTATTAAGATTTCTTCACTAAGATTGTCACCAATCAGCAGGGCAGTGGTGAGGTTCATCTTTAATATCAGCACCCTGAGACAAGCAGGCACATCTCTGTGAGCTTGAGGCCAGCTTTTTCTACAGAGTTCCAGTAAAACCAGAGCTACACAGAGAAATCCTGCCTTGAAATAAAACAAAACAAACACAAAACAACAAGAGTGCCACTAATTAGACCCTCTTCCCCATAACAAAAGGAGAGAATCCTGGCTTAGAACTGGCCACTGGAGCCCATTCCCATACCGAAGAACACACCCCTATGGGTAGTTCCTGGATCACAGCTGCCATTAAGACCCTCTCAACTATCAGGAGACACATAATTGTATGAGGTAGGCAGAGTGACCCGGAGTAACAACTGCTGGGAAAGAACATCACTGGTTTACTTCAAAAGTAATTGTGACAATATCTTTGCTGGGTAAGTCTCTTACTTGCCCAAACAGCTAGATGTACAATCTCCTGTCTCTCTAATTGCTCAAAGTGTAATTTGGGGTGGGGACCTGAAAGATGTTTACAGATGACAGTGTATGTGGAAGGTGAAAGCCTGAGACTTACACAAGCTGCTACAATTTCAAGGCTGGTTTCTCTCTGGGCCTTGGTCAGAATCGGATGTTCCTATTAAACGACCTTTCCCTTATTCCTTATTATGACTGGGTCAATTCTCATTGTGGGGCTTAACATGTCTGTGTCATCCCCATGCAGGTGACCCAGGAAATAGAATCAAATCCTCACTATTCCCGTTCCTGGAACATGATATCTAGAATCTGTGTAGTACAGAGAAATTTTCCTACCTATCACTGAAAAAGGACTGAGCAGTACAGGCTAGTACTCTCTAGAAGAATTTGCTTATCGTAGAGGCCTGAAACACCAAATTGAACCTAGCAGGGTCTCTACTGAGGTCACACAATCCCCACAGCAAAGGAAGAGCAAAGGGGGAGTGACAGTGCAGGCTTCTGGTTTCTCCCCGGTGCCCTGAGGAAGCAAACACTCTGTGGTGCAATTTGTGTGAAATGAAAATTACCTCTAATTGGAGGTCTGGAATAAAAATATCTCCAATCTGTAAACAAAGCAATTGCAGTCTGCTGGAGGCATACAACTATAGCAGAAAGTGCCACAGGTTAGGCACACTGCAACAGGAGGTGGTCTACCCTGTACTTCAGAAGCAAGACTTGCTCCTGGTTTTGTTCCAAGGTAGCTCAGGCTGTCCTTAAGGCTCCTCAGCAGCGCCAGTGGTATTGTGTTTTAATATGTATTGGGGAGTAAAGCGCCCCAGACACTTTAACCCATACACTAGCATAAGCCCCAGCACATATATGAAGACACACGCAAAAAACGCCTACGCTTGGGATCCTAAGAGATGATGTTGTTTAATTAATTAATTTTATTTATGTTGGTTTTGTGAGACAGGGTTTCCCTGTGTAAGTCCTGGCTGTCCTGGAACTTGCTTTGCATGTCAGACTGGTCTTGAACTCACAGAGATCCTTCTGCCTCTGCCTTCTGAGTGCTTAGATAAAAAGGTGAGCGCCACAGCGCCTAACGGGGGTGGGGGTGGGGGGTATTGTTTTTGGTTTCACATTTTTAGATGGAGTTTCATGTAGCCTAGGCTGGCTCTATAGTTGAGAATGATCTAGAATTTCTGATCCTACTGCCTCTAGTTCCTGAGTGCTGGGATTACAGGTATGTGATACCAAGCCCCTTTATGTGGTGCTTGGGATTGAACCCAGGGCCTCACGCATGTCACGCAAGTGCTCTGTCAACTGAGCTGCCTACCGTGCTCCCCTGTGACAGTTTTATTAAGTAGCTGCTGCTGAAGGCCTCACCATAGGAAGTCATTGAGAAAAATTTGACACCGGTGTGACCTTTTTTCAACTGAATCACAGGAAAGATTATGGAAATCAAGTGAACTATAGCACATTTTATTGGATGAGAAGGATGTACCTGCAACTATTTCATTAGATCAATGGAAAAGGGGGGAGTCTTAAGTAAAATTAAACAACTACTTTGGAGACAAAAATAAGAGGATGACGGTTTGGGTAAAATGTAGGTAAGTGTAGTAGAAAATATTGCAAAGAAAGGAGGAGTTGAAAGAAATGAGAAACAAAATAACAAGCATATGACCAAACTCCCAGAAAAGCTGTGTAGGGAAATGCTCTGAGGAGGACGGGTCAAGTCTCCCATAAAGAGAAAGATTCTCTTTCTTCTCTCATGTTGGAAAAGCTGACTTCAGGTGGTTATTTTGGGGTTTAATGACACAGGGAAGGAAACAAAGTTATGATTGTGTAATTTTTTAAAAAGAATAATGTCAGCTGGGGTTGTGATGGAATTATTCCAGCACTTGGGAGGCAGATGCGGGCAGATCTTTGTGAATTTGGACCAGCCTGGTCTACACAGTAAGTTTGGGGCCTTGAGTCTTTTTCTCCAATTATCACAGAAAGAACACAAGAAAAATCAAACATCCACGTAAAGCTCTTCTTTGCTTTGTATTCCCTCTGACTTCTCTGAAGGTTGGAAGTGTTTTATTTATCAAAGCTCAGGCAGAATATTTTGACCCATTTTTATCATGCTTACCAGAAGGATGATGGTGAGAAAGAGAAGAACTTTGAGCAGGAACCCTGTATTGAGCTCCATGTATGATTCAGCTGTTTAATCTCTGGCAATCATTTCACTGGGATGAGCAGTAGCATCCCTGTTTTATAGGTAAGGAATCCAAGCCTTAGATAAGCGTAAATAAGCAGACACATTTGCTCTGCTCAGAGGCAAATCAAGCAGGAAACCCACTCTTTCCTCTTGATGTGCTTTTTGTGTCTATATTAAACAGTATTGCAAAACTCTTAAGTTCACCTTATGCAGATTTAATTTTAGTTCTTTTAAGAAATGCATCTCTCAGCTGGGCAGTGGTGTCCCACATCTTTAGTCTCTGCAATCAGGAGGCAGAGGCAGGCAGATCTCTTGATTTTGAGGACAGCCTGATCTATAGAGTCAGTTTCAGGACATTCAGGGCTGCATAGAGAAACTCTGTCTTGAAAAATTAAGAAGAGCCGGGCAGTGGTGGCGCACACCTTTAATCCCAGCACTTGGGAGGCAGAGGCAGGCGGATTTCTGAGTTCGAGGCCAGCCTGGTCTACAGAGTGAGTTCCAGGACAGCCAGAGATATACAGAGAAACCCTGCCTCGAAAAACCGAAAAAAAAAAAAAAAGAAAAATCAAGAAGAAAGAGTCTCTTTCTAATATGCCCCCGCACTACGATAAATACATTCAGATGATTGTGCTGCAGTTAAAGGCACAGACCCTCAACTCTACTTACCAAATGCTTCCAGAACATTGCTTCTGACCTCTTTGAGCTTATTCATGCTGAGCAGAGTTCAATTTCTCCAGGAAGAACAGACCACATCACAGACAAATGTGTTACCCAGACTTGCAGCATCATCTTCCCTTGCATTTCCATTCCAAGGACATGCTTTAGACACTACTAATGACATGGGAACTCTGCTGTGGAGGGAAGTCAGTACTTTACAGTGAAGCACCTGCCACCCTCTCTCCCAGGAACCTCTGCCCTTTATAGAATATTCATGAAGCCTTTTCTTGTAATCTCTGCCTGGATTTCAAAAGAGACTCTAAAACAGAGGGGCATTTAACAGAAAGAGCCATTTTCATAATGCAAACACAGGAATTTAGCAGAAGAAAGGAAGCGTTGGCTTCTAAATAACGGTGCTCTGTCTACAGTCAGATGCCATCTCACGGTCCCCAAGGACTGAGACCAGTTTCTTCAGTTAGGTAAGTATGACTGAGCACATAGCCCAAGGAAAAGGAGAGCAGAAAAAAAATACCAAAACCAAAACAAACAACCCCCCTCCCAAACAATTAGGCTTACAGAAACTCCCAGGAAACTCCACTTTGTTTTGCGTTTAATGTAGAGAGAGAGGGGCCAGCATGAAAAATACCATTTACACAAATTTGCCTATGACTTAGACACATGATGACCAGAAATGGAAGGAATGAAAAGACAAGTAGCATTAGAGTAGGTTATTTTATCTGGACATTTAGGATTAGTTTTGTTTCGTTTTTCCTTCTGGGTTTGTGGTAGAGTAATCAATTCACATTTGTAAAGCTTTGAGCATTTATAAAATGTAGACTGAAGGTCATGTGGAAATGAAGATCAAAACAAGCTTGGCAGTGACCTTTTTCTTTCAAATTTCTTGAAATATTATTTTGTCACCCACTGAATTAATAGTACTGGTTGTTGGGAACTCTGGCCCACATTCTCACAGGCTCAGAATTCTGTTTTAACTGTGTTGTTTCTGGAACCTTAGAGATGCTCTTTCTGATATTAAACACAGTGTAAACCTTTCTCGAGACTTTTCCATTGTATTAAATGACACCAGACTGCCTGATTTCCTTAGGCCTAAGGTCCAGTTCTTTGTTGTTTTAAGACAGAGTTTATTTATGTAGCCCTGGCTGTCCTAGATCTCATCCTACAAACTAGGCTGGCCTTGAACTCACAGCGATCCACCTGCCTCTACCTCCTGAGTTCTGGGATTAACAAGCAGGCACCACCATAGCCCAGCTCTACTTCATTTTTATCCTTCTTGTCATCTGCTTCTTAGAGCTTGCTGCTTTTTCTTCCCTACCCTTCCCATTTTTCACTATTCAGAATTCAGAGTTAGGCTAGTCAAATGGCTCAGTAGGTACAAGTCCTTGCTCCTAAAGCTCGGGAACCTGAATTTGATCCCTGGAATCCATATAAAGGTGGAAGAAAGTCAACCTCATGAAGTTGTACTCTGAGCTCCACATGCACATTGTGGTATATACGTCCTGCCAGGTACTCCTGTACTTACATACAAATG
>NW_021604598.1:7618114-7653548 GCF_004785775.1 Grammomys surdaster | reverse complement strand
TGTGGTATATACGTCCTGCCAGGTACTCCTGTACTTACATACAAATGATGATGGTAATGACGATAAAATCACGAACCAGTTTTAAAATGAAAAAAAAAAAAAAGGGCTGGAGAGATGGTTCTGCAGTTAAAAACACTTGCTGCCCTCCCAGAGGACTTAAGTTCAGTTCTTAACACCCATACTAGGCTTATCATTTGTTAACTGCACATCTGATCTCTCTGGGCATCCATACTTATTTTCACATACCCACATGCAGCTATACATACATACATACATATAATTAAAATTATAAAAAAATCCAGATATGGTGGTGTTTATCTTTAATACTAACACTTGGAGACAGAGGCAGTTGAGTTTATGTGAGTTTGAGGCTAGCCTGGTCTATTTAGCCTTCAAGTTCCAGGGTGGCCAGGGCTACATAAATAAGCTTTGGTCAAAAAAAAAAAAAAGTAAAAAACTCGGTGACAAGAATTACTCTTGTGTTTTGTAGGATAAACTATTGGAAATACCATTATACTTTAGCTCTACCAGAGAAATGAATTATACTTCTACAGCAACTTATTGTATTTATGTACTGGATATGTCTTGCTAATGTTTATGCAAATTTCAGCATTTTCTCCTTTCATTACCTACGGAATCAGGACCCCTACAGGTGTGAAAATACTGTTTCAAAAATTACTCGATAATATCTTTATTTGTAAAATAACACACATTTCCTTTAAAAATATGATTGATTTTATTTCATGTGTATGAGTGTTTTGCCTACATCTATGTATGCACACTACAGGCATGTTTAGTGTTGTCAGAGGTCAGAAGAGAGCATCAGATCGTCTGGAAGTGGAGTTACAGATGATTGTGAACCACAATGTGGGTGCTGGGAATGGAATCTGGGTTCTTGCAAGAGCAACAGGTGCTCTTCATTGCTGAGCCATCTCACCAACCCCATCATTTCCTAAATTTTAATGGAGTAATCCTTCTTAGATCTGTAGCGATAATCTACAGTTTCATAAATCTACCTCGCCTCCCTCCCAGACACGATTTTTCATTCTCCTCCCGCTAAGTTTATCGACAGGGGTAGCACCTGGAAGCACTGAGCATCTTTGCATCCATAGCAACCAGACTTGAGCTTTTTCGGTCACTATGGTGCCGGCTCTGCCCGGCCGCGTGGTCGCTATGGAAACTGGAGGCGGGTCGCAGGGTCCAGGCAGACTGGGCGCATGCGCACGAGGCCGGTTCTCTGCTCCAAGCCTGAGCCCCTCACATTCCCCTCGACATGGCGCTGAGCCGGCGGCTGCGACTTCGGCTGTGCGCGCGGCTGCCAGACTTCTTCCTGCTGCTTCTCTTCAGGGGTGAGTTGACGCTCCAGTGACGCTAGGAAGTGTGTGGTCTGTGACGATGGGGACCGAGCGGCCCGGGCCGCGGTGGAATAGCGGTTTCGGTGCCCAGGACTCCAGGTCCGGCCGAGGAGCTGAGGGGTGGCCTCTGCGGGAGAGTGGCGGGCGCGGCTCAGCGGGCAGTCGGGTCGGGTCTCGGGCTGACCCGCGTGGATGCGGCTGGTCCTGCAAAGGGACACGGCCCTTTAGAAGGACCGTGGCAGCTGCCTCACGGGCTCTAAAACTTGCTGGAGAAAACACCCCATCAGCAGTGTGGTACCCAGAAGTCTTGGACGACGAGCGGCTTGGGAAGCTCCAGAGGCCTGTCCTCCTGAGAGCTGCTAGGGTCAACAAAGAAGCTCAACTGATCGAGGCCAGCCATCCTTGTGCAGAGACGGGGACTGCACAGGGATAAGCACCTTTGTTGCAGCGTGGTAGAGGAGACCCTGACTCCCAAATAGCATCTGGGTCATTTTGATCTCTGCACACTGCTGAACTTGAAAGTTTTGCTCATTTCTTTTCAGTGGAATTCCTGGGAGACAGTATTTCCCTGGTCGGTCGGGCAAAAGCACTGTAACGTTTACTTTGCAGTTACTTTCCATAAACACCACAGGGCACTTTGAGCTATTATCTCAGTCCTTAAAACAGCACAGTGAAGTGGGTTTGTGAACTCATTTTCAGAGGCTAATATTAGCATTCTTAAAAAAATTATTTCAAGACTGATGAACAAAACAAGCTGTGCCAAACTTAAGGTTGCATAAGGCACCACTCCTTACTCACAAGGTAGCCCAACCCGGACCACTCCTCAACTCTTGGTTTGTTCCTTGGATTTGTTGCCGCCCACGATGTTCTCCAAAATATACAAATTAATACACCAAAGCACTGTTGGAGGGGGGGGGGTCAGGCAAGACAACAAAGCGTTTTTGTGTTTGACGCTTATTCTTGTGGGGTGCTCAGAGCAGTGGTAGAAAACAGGGCTCTGGTGCAGAAGTATTGGAAGCAGGCTTCTGTAGTAAGGATGAGCCTTAGCATATATTTTGACCATAGATTTTTGCTTGATTTTAAATTTTCCAATCAAATGCAGCTGGGAGATAGAGCTGACCAGAGGCTAGCCAGGAGACAGGAGTGTCAGGAATGTCCAGCTCCCACTGTGTTGGTCACACTGACATGTCCTATTCACAGACTAGAACAACTCCCTATTGTTGAAGAGATTTGCTCACATGAAAATCTGCAGTTTTTATTAGCGAAACATTTTGCAGTTGACTTCAGGGATGAATTTCTTCATGATGGTTTGTGAGAAAAGTAGAAACTGCTAAGGGCTCCATAGACTCTTGTCTTAGATGGTGCCCCTCAGGTGGGGCTAATTTGGTGGGTTTCTTGCTATTGAGGGATGGGATTTATTTGCATTCCATAGAAAGATTTCAGCCTAGGACTGAAGGCAAAGATGGAGGTACCAGGATGTATATATAAGTCCACTTGGAAAGCTGTAGCTTTCTTTTTAAAGGAAGGACTTTCCTATTCTATAGCTCTTAGCTTCTGTGTACCTTAAAGCTATACTCTGGGGGGCTAGAGAGATAGCTCAGTGATTATGAAGGGATGTTCTGGCAGAGGACCCAAGTTCTGTTCACAGCACCCAAGTTGATGACTCAGAGAGCATGCAGCTCCAGCCTTGGACGATCTGACACACTTTTCTGAGCTCTGTAAGCACTCACGTTCATCCATGAATATGGCCCCTTCACACATAAGTAAAAGTAAAATAAACCTTTAAAAGTGTGTCATCTTCACAGGGGGACAGCTGTGCCTTTTTAATTTTTAGGACTATGCTTTTCACCAGGTATTGCTATGTACCATTTTCATTTAAAAATGCTAGTTTCTGCCTGCTGTGACTCATGCTTGCAATCCCAAGGCTGTGGAGGCTGAGGCAGGAAGATCACTGTGAGCTTTAGGGAATTCTGGAATACACAGTGAGTTTCAAGTTACCCTGGGGTAGAGTCAGACAACAAAAATTACGAGTTTCCCATTGGATGTGGTGACACATGCCTGTAATCTCAGGACTTGAGGGGCAGAGAGAGGCAGGAGGATCACTGCCAGTTCTTCAAGTCCAGCCTAGGCTATATGGCAGATTCAAGGCATGCCAGGGCTACACAGAGACCATATTTTAAAATTTAAAAAGAAAAAAAAAGGTAATTTCTAACATAGTAAACACTCCATGTAACTACCCCCTTTGCTGTGCTTTATTATGACAACTTAGTGTGAATTATTGTATTTAATTTTAATAACTTAAGACTGTGTTACTGTTTTCCTTTTTTTGTGTTTGAAGAAACACACATGCAGAGGTAAGATGCTTGAGTTGGTACCTCAAGTATTTTAAATTTAGAAGTCTCTAGTCTGTGGCAGTTCAGTCTTTGGCTACTTGTTTATTGTATTTGACAGCGTAGAAATTCTTATTATAGGTCAGTTTAGTGAAATTATCACATGTTCAAAGAGATACTGTTTGTGTATGTATACTATTCCTTGGTGAGGTCGATCACTGGTGTGATTCAGCTTTACAGATGTTGTGCCTCATCCCCTTTTAGGGTGATTATGAGGCAATTCAGTAACTTTCCAGAACTTTTTTTACCAGAGAGAAAACCTTATTTAGAACTAGAACAACAGGTTGTAGTCTTGAAGGCAGTTTTCGAGGTGAAATGTAGAGAAATTTTGGACCAAATATTCTAATTCTTCTGTTTACTTGGACTCCTGAAACATGGTTTAGAATGGCCTACATTGATTGCTTGATTGAACTCAGAGCCTTGAACATTTATAGCCCTTGCCCTTTTATGGTATTTTAATTCCTTTTGATTATTTGATTGTCACAGTCATTGTCAGGGTTGTATGTGTACTTTAAGAAAAACAGAGGAAAACTGATCCCAAAACATGAAGTAGCTAGATCCGCTGCTCACCTCAAATGACGTGTTTATGGTCATGCTACAGCCTGAGGAGACCGAGTGGATAGTTGGTAGTGACCTTAGTCATTAAATGATTGCAGTGTTAAACTCAAGAGTCACAGTGTTCCATCTCCTAGGCTCTGTGGAAGGTGCTTGCAAGGCAGCCCTCAAGGGATAGCCCCAAGTCCATTTTCTGAAAGGCACCAGATGCACAAGCATGCTTTCTGATTGCATATTGTAATAGAAGACGCCACGGACATAGTGCACCCAACTTGCAGCTGTTAGAGGTGCGGTATTAACAGATTCCTTCTTCATAAATCCTTTAAATTCTTTCAAAGCACAAGTGGGGTAAAAGAAAAGAAAATATGTGTGTGAGTGAATTAGATCGTGCAGTTGGCTGAAGACATCCTAGTGATGGGAGACGGATTCTAGATTCTCAAGGTGTTTCCAATCAGGCATGTGATGGCATTAGGGTTGAGTGCACATTTGAAATCTTTGCACGTGCCTCTGAATTCTAACGCTGTAAACATATATCTTTACTGGCATATGAAGAGATCCGGAAACTAATTTGGGTAAGCACATTCTTTTACACTCAGGTTAGCAAGGACACTATCCACACTGAATGGGAGCCTGACAAATTAATTTAATGCCTCTTTGCTGCTTGCTGGGATGCACAGAAATCTACCCGTTTCCAATGTCCCAGGAAACAGTGATTTTTCCTGTTGTGGTGTTTTGGTTTTCTTGTGTCTCTATGGTATTGATTGTGTGCCCTGCGTTGCCTGTTCACCCCACCCCTCAGCACTGTGCGCAGCAGGATTTGTGGTGCTGCTTTGCTCTTCAGTCTATAAGGAAGATTCTTCACTTATGACCTTTTGCCTCTTCTTTTAAAAGTTTATTTTTCAAATAAATGTTTTATTACATTTCGGTTGCTGTGACCAAGCACCATGACCAAGTCAACTTATAAAAGAAAGCACTTAATTTGGGGCTCATGGTTCTGGAGGATTAGAGTCCATGACCATCATGGTGGGGAGCATGGCAGCGGGCAGGCATGCATGGCACTGCCTGCCATAACTAGGAGCTTATATCTTAATCGGTAAGAAGGAGTGAGGGAGAGAAGAGAAGAAGGAAAGAGCTAATTGGGGATGACATGGGCTTTTGAAACCTCAAAGCCCACCCCCCAGTGACACACCTCCTCCAACAGGGCCACACTTCCCCATCCTTCCCAGTTGTGAGCTGCCAGTTGAGTATTGGGAGTCAAACTCAGGTCTTTTGGAAGAAAACCAATGCTCTTAACCACTGAACCAACTCTCCAGTTCCCATAACTTTATTTGTATGAATGTGTACCTGTTTGTCTGTATGTGTACTGTATGTATGCACGTGCCCAGAGAGGCCAGAAGAGGGTGTCAGGTCCCCCAGAACTGGAATTAACAGGTGGTTTGGAGTTAACTCTGTAGGTGCTGCGACCAGAACTGGGTCCTCGGCAAGGGTAGCAAATGGACTTAAATGCTGAGCTCTTTCCAGCCTCTTTATGCATTTGATTTGTAGAGTATCCCAGTACCTCGTTGGTTTACTTTGTTTCTACAATTCAAGTTCTACCAGTCTTGTCTTCTGTTGTGTCTGGTAGCTTCAACTCACAGTCACCTTTCCTGTCTGAATAATCATATTTCATGGTCTGTAGTTCATTTCATTCCAACCAAACATGGTAACATGCCTACGTTATGTCAGGTACTGTTCAGCACAGTAGGGACACATAGTGAGTAAGAAGCCCAGCCCTTGAAGAGCCAACCATAGTATGTCTGTGACCACTCACACTGGGCTTTGGCCATTGGTGTGAGTACAACTAGCAGTGATGTTAAAAAAGAAACTGACCCAGGACAGAGATGGCTCTAGTAAGTCTTGCTTGTCTGTCTTTGTCACTTAAAAGCCAGTTAACATTTTTAACCACTCTGTGTCTAGGCATTTTTAGTATTTCCTATTTTAGTTCAGCGGCTGCAGGAACGTCAGGGTAGTCTCAGTTGTTACTGTCATAGTTGTTGTGGAAGGAAATGGTATTTTCTGTCTTCTACTCTGTGTAGCTGCAAAGTTAAGAGGAAAAACGTGGAGAAATGTTTATCAGGAGCTTTAAAGGACACGGGCTGCCGCTACTACAATTTGTGATTACAGTTATGTAAAACACCAGGGGAAAATGTAGAGATCATTGATGGGTTGTTTCTAAGCAGCAGAGCTCAGGGCTGCTTTTCTTGGCTCTTGCACTTTCCCTTCCTGATTCTTTTGCTCTATTTTTGAAGTCTTTAATGAGGATTTTAAAGAAATATGTATAATTTTTAAAAAGTTGCACCTTGTTTTGATTTCTCATAGCTACAGTACTAAGGTTTTAGATAAGACATTAGTAAAGGGAAAACGTGATTTGTTTAACTACTTGTAGCCTCTGCCTTTATCTAGTTTCTTCACAGCAGCCGAATTGGATAAAGGAGGAATGTCCTTGGAGTTCAGTTGTTTGTTCATGTATTCTTTGTGACACATTTCAGCGATTAATTGCCATTGGCTTTGGGTAGGAGAACAGCTGTGGCGTCCACAAATGGTTAAGGGGGACTGAAGCCTCTCGGGAGTACCTGCCCTGCCCCCCATCATTAGGAACAAACAAAAGAACCCGAGTGATTGCCTGGCTTGCTGCTGCACTTTGATTGAGCACTGCCCTGTGCCAGCCGCTGAGCTCCCGGGGTGGGGTGGGGAGTGCGGGGGATGGGGCAGGGAGTAGGGGGAGGGAATGGTTCTCTAAGGTGATGAGAATAGGGAGGGCAGGTTGCTTTCATGGGAAGCAGAAAGTTATCCACCCGTGTGCCCGTCATTTGTTTCTGTCCAGTGTGGACAGCCCTGTCACTAGAATGAGGTGCAGCTTCGCAGCTGTCTGGAAGCTTCTGGAGGTTGTAGCAGACCCTCAAGACAGCTGCTTCTCTTTCTTTGGCCACGGTTTACATTAAAGCACTTCTACTGTGTTTTGTTCTTTCCTTTGCTAACAAACAGTCTGGTCTTGTGTAGCTCAGGCTTGCCAAGGAACTAATAACTCTGTGTGTCTCTCTGTCTCTGTCTCTCTGTCTCTCTGTCAACCCCCTCCCACCCCCACCGTGTGTGCGTACCTCCCATAATGTCAGAGGTTGATGTCAAGTGACTTCTGTAATTGCTTTCTATCTTATTTTTTGAGACATGGTCTCTCACTGAACTGGGGACTGGTCAGAGTCCACTTGGCAGAGTGGACAGCAAGCCCCAGGGCTTTCTGTCACTACCTGTCCAGAGCTGGGTGTGCAGCTTGTGCTGTGTCGTCTGGCCTTTACTAGGGTTCTGAGGTATCCTTTCAGGTCCTCATGCTTGCATGGCCTCACTGAGTGATTCTTCCACCTCAGCTGTTGGTACACAGGGGTTACAGGTATGTGACACCACACTTGGCTTCCTACTGACCACATAACCGCAGATTTAGGTGAGTAGAAATGGGGAAGAGAAGAAAGTGGAGGAAATAGTGTAGGCAGGGATGTGCTTGGGAGCGTGTAGTGTTTGTTGAGACTCTGGGTTATTTTGATAGACAACAGCTGTTGAATGTGGTGTGCTGAGCATCGTATGGATTGTACCAGACAACAGAGAGTTCAGGCTGCTATAGCATAATATAAACTGAGTGCCTTAAACCATAGGCATTTGTGTCTCACTGTTTTGGAGTCTCAGATGTCTGAGATCAAGGTTGCTAGCAGGTCCAGTTCCTAGGGAGACCTTCTTCCTGGCTTGTGGATGACTACTGTCTTTTCACAGGCTGGAGAAGGAGAGAGAGTTTGATGTCTCTTATAGCAGCTACTATCCCATAATGGGGTCCTACCCTCATGACCTAAGCCCAGTTACTTTTTAAAGCCAGCTAATACCATCTTATTGGGGATTGAGGCTTCACCATGAGCTTTAGGAGAACACGAACTTGAGCTGCCTTAACTGGTCTCAGCACTCAGTTTTATTTACAGGTACTGAATTTGTAGATGTGGAGTCTGAAGCCTGGCCCAAGGTCACAATAAACAAAATAGCCATTCCCAAAGTGGGGCATCTGTAGTGCTCTCTCCATAGCTCAGGGGCCAGTGGACAAGAAAAGGCAGAAATAGAGCATGAAAGAGCCTGAAGTATGTGACACTGTCTTTTGGGCGTAGTATAGCATTGTACCCTTGAGCTCTCAACAGCTGGATTACCTGATTGGACTTGTCACCATTGGAAGTGTGGAAATTTGTTTGTCAGTTGGAAGGAGGAATATGTATGAACAAAAGAAGTCAAGAAGATTGCAGAGGAAAGGTCACCTAAAAAGTATTATTAATAGTCTTAGTAATGGTCTGTAGAATGGATATCCTGGTTCTAGACTGGGTTTTGTTTATATTCTGGACCCTTCCCTTTTAGCTGTGGACAGTCTGTTCCAAGACACCCAGAAGATTCCTAAACCTAGATAGAGCAGAAAGAACCCTGTGTGTCCTGTGACATTTCCTGTACACAACATGCAAACACCATGCCTTTTTTCTCTCAATTAAGCACTTACTGTGTCGTGTACTGTGGCTGAGATTTACGAAGTTTTTGGACAATGAAATACAATTGATGTCTTTTTTCCTTCACACTTTCATAGTTAGAAGATACATCAAATGATTCCTTTTTTTTGGTTATCAAGTGAAGAATTTTCAGCTTTTCACTGAAGAGTAGCACTGTGTGGCTTCTCTGTGCCATGTCTGAATTGCCAGTGTTAGGGCCACTGAGTAAAATCAGGGTTACATGGATACGGTCTGTAGTGATGGTTGACCCTCCAGCCAGATGCCTCCTTAAGTGAACAGTGAGCCATCATGGTGTAGACATGATGGATAAGGGAGTGATCCATGTCCTAGGTAGGACGAGCAGGACAGCATCAGCTTTTATCTCAGCAGAGTGGCCTACAGTTTCTAACTTAGGAACTGCAGCTTTTGGAATTTTCATTTGCTGTTCCAGGATGTAGCTGACCTCAGGTAACTAAAACTGCTGATGGGGGAGGTGGCGCTTGTGTCTGAAAAACCGTACCTAGGGTTAATGTAGTTCTTCAAGTGCATATCTACTGGACATGTTATTTTAGGACTTGTCAGTCGTTTTGCCTTAGAACTTAGAGAGAGGATGAACAAGGGACGTGTGTATGCTCAGCTCTCTGGTTGAGAAGTTTAGAGTGGTATCCATTTCCTCCTCTATAATGCTAATTTTTTCCCTAGCTACATTAAAAGTCGTTTTTCTCCTTTCCCCTTCTTTTTTGGGGGAGGGACATTTTGAAATGTTTCTGCAGTGTGTCACTAAGGTGAGTTTCTTTTTGGTTTTCTACTTAGATTTTATTGTTTATATATCTATGTTTTTTTTCCCCCTGTGTATTAAGTATTTGTTCAAATAGTCATCTTTTATTTTCTTATCCTTTCAACTTGGGGCTCTGACTAAATTCGTTCAGATACTGTGTCCTCCAAGACTGTTTTTTTCCCCTGTCATACTGTTATATTCTTGCCTGTGTAAGCTATTCTGAATTCTGCAACTAGCTATTTCTGCTTCTAGCCTTATCTGTTATTGAACCAATGCCTGGAGGACTTTCCCCTACTGATTATTATGTTCATTTCTGAAATCTTACTTAGTTCTTTTTGGAACTTTATGCTTAAGGTTTCAGCCTTTGAAAAACTTGAGGCTATGTGTGTATAATCAGCCCTGGTTATCAGGACACTCACCCAGGAGGGACTTGAGTGTGAGCCCAGTTTGGGATACAGGTTATAGCTGATCCTTTGGCTACTTTGTGGGTTCTTCTTTCTTCCACCTTTTTGAACCCTTTTCCACTTTTTCAACCTCCTAACACTAGATATGAGAAAAAAAAATGGGTAGAGAACAAAAGGGAACATTATTAGACCACTTCCTGCTGATTAGGGCCTTCAAGTTTCTTGGAGCAAATTTGATCTTCCTTGCTATCAGAATATCTAATTTTTTTCTCCTTTTTTTCCTTTGCTCACAAGTACTTAATAAACTGGGACCAACAACAAACCAACCAAAAATCCCACACCAGCTCTGGGGCCTAGCATTTTTAATATCCTCTGAAAAGTCCCCAGAACTCCAAATGTGGCAAAACCTGAAAAACTACCTGCAGCTGACAAAAATTGCACCTCTGCTAGAGCATGAGGCAAATCATAGCCAGCTGCAGTGGATAGTCTGAAGCAGCCCCATATCCCACACCTGGGATTAAATGAAAACATTCTTAAATAAATTTCCATGTTTTTCAAAAAAACAAAAATTCCAAAATTGTCACTACAATAAGTTGAAATCCTGGCTCACTCAACATGCAAACAAATTTTAACATTTATTCATAGCTATCTTAGTTTCTGTATTCGATATTCCAATATCTAAAGTGTTAGGCATCTAAATCTCATGTTTCTTGTTTCTTGTGACTTTTACATGTAGGGTTTTGCTTCTTTGCTTATAAGGAACAAGATTCATCTGTGACAACTAGGCCTAACTCAAGGATGCTTATTTTGAGACCAGGCGTCTACCCAGGGCCAGCTACCAGTTGCCACCTCTAGGGTGACTGTTGTCCTTTGCAGGATCCCTGGAGTCATTTGAAAATGTTAGGCTCTACTTCCTTTTATTCCCTTCGGCTCAAGAGCATGTGCTCTCAGTGCCCCCTCCCTGCTTTCTGGTTTAGCCCAAGCTATTTCTGTTTGTCCTCTTACTATCTCCTCACTGCCTGTGAGTCCACTGTGAGTACAGTGTCTAACCTGGGAAGATCTTGCTGTTGGGGTGAATTGCATTTCCAGAAAGCTCTATTTTACTTGTTTCCTCTTTTGATTAACAGAAGAGCTATACAAGTTTTGTTTAATGTTTGCCATGAAAGGAATGCTGTTGTCATTCAAATATAATTTGCTATAGTTTACACACTTCCAAGATGGTGGACAGTCCCTGGGGAAAGAGTGCAGATGACACTGCTCTAGGGCTGGGGCTCTGTAGCTTTAGTCATATGCCTAGTCCTGCAGTGGTAATCTCTGACCTTTATCTGTCATTCAGGACATAGCAACATAGATAGGAGAGTTACAGTCACCCAAAGTGGAAGTCACTGCAGTGACAGCTGTAAGTGAGACATCCTGAGGCCAGGGACAAAGGTGACCTAGGGCTTCCAGCTGAAATAGGAGATTCTTCCTTGTTCAGGATGAGTGTTAGCTTAAAAGGACAGAGGCCACCCACTGCACCCTGTTCATCTCTACACACTTTCTGGGCGATTGAAGGAGCACTGTATTGTGGGTTGAACAACGGTCTAGATTCTTTCCAGATATGTGATTCGTATTTGGATCTCAGGGAACTAATACTGCTTTTAATCCAAATAACTAAAACCTCTTCTCTTACACTGTTGTTAGATAATGGTTTTTAGTTTCGAATGTTAGATCCAAAGACGTGATTTTCCAGACATCTGGCAAAGTTAAGTGATTAGCTGAACTAATGTATGTATTCATTCTTTATAATTGTATTTGAGAGTTTTAAAACTTGAACAGCAAACTCTTCTGGCCAACATTTAGATATGGTCTGGAGCCAGGTAAGCTTCATTTGAAGCCTACTATGAGAGGTTGGAAAAGCTCGTGCTCAGAGCCACAAGTGTTTATCACCCTCCTCCTCAAATCTCTTACTAGATCTAGTATTTCAAGAGTTCCTGCTTTTATTTATCAAGAATCAAAGAGACATAGGTAATTGGTTGGGTTGCATTATTAATTAGACTGAATTCTTTAGTGCCTACTGTTTGTCACTGTGACAGCGCATAAAGTGTTAAGGGAGGAAGGGTTTGCAAAACTCACTGATTCAGAATTTGCCGTGCATCACGTCTTGGAGGAGTATGGCAGGGCTAACATCATGGAGGCTGGGGAGTGTATCCAGGTGGAAAAAAGGAAGAGGAGGAGACAGGGAAGGAGGGAGAGAGACAAATAGATGGAGAGACAGCCACACAGGTGTGCTTACTAGTAATCTCCAGGGCCTAAGCATTAATGCTTATCAGATAGGGCATTTTCTCTGCTGCTGTATTTGGTTTGGCTATAAGCTGTTTGGCTGTATTTATTCATTTACTTAAATTTGATGTATATGTGTGTTTTTGCCTACATGTATGTATGTGTACCATGTGTGTGCTTGGTACATACTGAGGCCAGAAAAGAGTGTCAGAGCCTCTGGAACTGGAGTTATAGATGATTGTGAGCTGCCAGGTGGGTGCTGAGAACTGAACCCTGTTCCTCTGTCAGAGCAACAGGTGACCTTAGCCTTTGAGTCACATCTCCAGGCTCAGTTGTCTGACTTTACAGAATGAGTTTGGAACCTTAGCTGTGAGTCTATAAAGCTATCACTCAATGAGAACAACCATGTCTTTTCCATATCTTTTTTTTTTGAAGGCAGTGTTTTAGACCCAAGGGGACACAAACTTGTGTTTTGGAAACATCATAGTAAAAGATGAAAATTAAAACCTTTTCCAAAAATATTTTTTTATGTCCATATCTATTAATTTCAGTGGAAAAAGTGGGAGTAGCAGCAGGTAAAGGGGCTTGCTGCCTGGTACCTTAAGTTCAGTCCTTGGGACTCACATGGTTCCCAGGACCTTCATAGCTGGCTCTTAAGGACATGTAACCTCAGCTCCAGGAGATCTAACACCATCCTCTGACTGCTGGGGATGAGCACCTGCACTTGGACACACACTGACATATACATAAAAAGTAAGTCTTTAAAAAATTAAATCGTAAAAGTGTGCATGTTACTTGAGGGAGGATAATCTCTGTCTCAGGAGATAGCAGAGGTAAGCCACCACACAGGGAACAAGAATATACAGGGATGAGTTTGTGGCTGGAGTTTCTTGTCCATCATCTACCTCTGATGTCCATTTATCACCCCCCAGGCACTACTGTTTACAGCTTTGCGGGGGAGGGAGGTATGGACCCCACTGAGGTCGAAGATCTTAGGCCATGGCTAAAGCCTCACTTGCTGTTTGCAAGCTGCAGGAAGCCATTCCTCAGGGTGAGTTCAGGCTAGGTGACTGTTGAGGTGTATGTTTTGTGTTTTGTTCTTGAGCTCACAGAATTTACTCTCTGTGCTTCTCTTGTCAAGTACATTTGCTATGTGTGAAGTAAATAAGGTTTACTGAAACCTGGTTGCTTCTATTCTTACCTGTGAACAGCACCTTTTACCTCACACATTTTGAAAGCCTTTTAAGAGACTTCGAGGAAGAAAATTAGCTCAGGTTTGAAGATTCCAGTTAAGAAAACAATAATCTTTATCAGAGTATCATGCACATATACAGTGAGACATGATTATTCCAATCCTCCAGCTTCTCCTTAAGGCCCTGCAATAAAGCTTCCTCAGAATTTGTGTGTGTGTGTCTTTTTTTCTTTTCTGTTTTTCTGTTGGTGCTGCCCATACGTGTGTCAGATGGGGCCATACACTGGAGCACAGGAAATCTACCAGTGGCCATGTATTTACAAAAGAATGGTTCTCCTTTCCCAGAAGCTCATCTGCCAGTAACGCCTCTGTAAGGATGGGACCTGAGGAGCACCTCATTCCTGCTGGGGTTTTGGCTGTACTGCTCCTGTACAGGACACTGTTAGCTGATGAGCGTGACACCAAGGCACACATTTCATAGTCCCCTCCTCCAACTCATACATTCTTTCTACTTCCTTTCCCCTGATGTTGCCTGGGACTTGGTGGTGGGGGCAGCGGTGGCAGTGGTGGGATGGTATGTGATAAAGGTGCTCGTTGAGAACTGAGCCCTCAGTTTCTTATTCGCAGCATGTTGACAGCCATGCATCTCTCTAGCAACTGCTGCCCAGTGCAGGAAGAACAGCCCCGGCCTGAATTTAACCGTATGTATTAAATACAATTTGAGGATGTTCCATTTGAACAAATCAACCCTTTGGGCTTCTGTCTTAGGTTCTTCCTTCCCAGCCATGGGAATTAGCCCAAGATTATATACCAAGGCATGAAATTCCCTTCTGTGGAGCAGGCCTCAGAGCCAGTCAGAACACCATTAGTTACTCCATAATAGTCATGCCACTAATGTACACATTGCCATATATCTTGCCTGGTAGGTTAGTATTGTAGTGTGCAAGACCCAGTGCTGGGTAAGAAAGACTACTGAAGTATTTCTCTCTGGTTGTTTGTATAGTACCTTCTGATGGAAGCTAGGAATCTAGGCAGGAGAGAGAGAGATTCCTGGTAGGTTCAATTGCTTTCTCAATGTCCTGTAGCCAAAGTGAGTGATTAAGACCTGGGTTTTAGTCTTATGACTTATCCCCTTTTTTCTGTTATTTGTAGTGGAAGAATCATGTGACCTGCTTTGTTGTAAAGCCTTGATGACCCATGAAAATCCCCTTTCTTTCAAGGGAAAATGACTAGGTGTAGCTTTCTAGATATAGCCTTTCCCTCTTTTCGTGTCTGTGTCATGCCTTCCAAAGAGGGGCTGGGAGATGAAGCTGGGTGCTAGAGCACGGCCCCTTTCCCCTCTTGCTTCTTGCACATGGCATTGTAATAAGGATAAGTTGATACTAAAACTGTGATAGTTGATTTTCTACTGGAGGACCCTGAGATTGGTCGTGTGCTGCCAGGTTCCGTGGAGCCTCACTGTCTCTGAGTGACTGCTGTGTTGGTGTCCTACAGTCCATTGCTGCAGCTGACCTGTGCACTGCAGGGCATCACCTTTCTTCTTGTTCCTTTTCAGCTCTCTCCATGACATCCAGCTTTATGGATTCTTTGTGCAGCCTCTTGGTAGAACTTTAGTCTGAGGCAACCTCCTTCTCTTCTATTTATCAGAGCCAGCATAAGCTAAATCTGGCTTGACTCACTCCTGCTGCGTCCACTCTCGGCCCTTTCCTTATCTAGAAACCAGCAGTACTACATACCTCTGGAGTTATTTTACAAACTACTGGCTATATAAAGTACTAACAGTAATAAAAATAACTTACTAGCATACTACAGTTCAGATGAAATCATTTAGTTTCTGGTGGCTCACACCCAGGCTAGGTGTACTACACCAGTCTGTGCTGCATCGCAAGGTCCTGTCTTAAAAACAAAAACAAAAGGAAATAAATTAACAAATAATAAATTCACAGTTCATGTGGAAAATACTCAGTAGAGTTCCTGGCATGACCACAAGTGCTTTTTTTAGGTTTGCTTTTCAGTGCTAAGCAGTCAAGACTTACTGTTATCAACCCCTGTTGCTGCAGCTACATATGTTAAGCCCCAATTTATTTGATTCTTAGTTATCTAGAGACAAAGTGAAGTTGCCTAGATGGCTTCTGGTCCTCACCGATGAAGGAAGCACTTCCAAGGCCCTGAATCTCATCTAATAACATGCCCTTGGTTTTGCCAAAGATGTTTTATCTATAATTAAGATTTCTTTTCTTCTACTTTGCCTTTTCCCCTCTTGTACTTCTGGTTATACAGGTGGTGATAGGATAGCCACAGACATTTTTTCCCAGGTAATGGGACTTGATTTGGTAGATTGCAATTTTTTTGTATCCCTGAAGACAGGAGTTTCTCTATGTTGCCCTGGCTGCCCTAGAACTCACTCTATAGGCCAGGTTGGCCTCAAACTCGGAGATCTGCCTGGCTCTGCATCTCAAGTGCTGAGATGTGCTGCCACCCCCCATAGGAGGTTGCAAATTAAAAAAAAAAAATTTAAATTCCTATGTTGCAAAAATATTATGTTCAAAATGTCCTCTAGAATTTTTCTGCAAAACATTAATCAAACACTAATCAAATTTTAAAATTTGTGAGTGAAGAAGAAACATTCTTTCAGACATTTAGACATTCTTAGTCTCAGAAAGTGGTTCCCTGCTTATTTATAGAGAAGATTAAACCTCTTTGCCTGGGACACATTTTTCTTGCCTGAACCAGGAAACCCTGAAGTTTAGTGGAAATTCCAGCATCTTTAGAAGCAAAGGAGCTGCCACTGTACCTCAGAGTTTACACTAAGAACAAATGTGTGGTTCAATAAATACTCTTAATGGCTGAAGCTGTTTGTGTGGTACATATGTATAATTCCAGCTCTCAGGAGACTGAGGCAGGAGGATTATGAGTTCCAGGATGGCTTAGTAAGACTGTCTTAAACAAACGATAGAGGACGCCATGGCTCAAAGGGCACATTACTAGACTGGCCTCCGTTTTATGAGGTGTGTTTATACTTCGGAGTTTTAGTTGTTTTATTTTTTCCCATAACATTCCCTATGTTTCATATTCTGAGGTTATTGTGTTATCATTTTTGGGCGATGGACATTTTTTGGGGGGAGGGGTGGGCAGAAAGGAATGAGAGAAAAGAAAACTCCCAACCCAGCAAAGTTCACCACTCAAAGATACAACTAGCCACATGCAAGGGTGTTAAAGTAGAGAGAGCATTGTAGAATTAATTAAGTCCTGGCCTTCCTGAGTTTTCCTAGATTATAATCATATTCATTTCATGTCTTTAGTTGAAGTCTTTAGAGTCTGGAAGTATGAATTGTTTAAGTTAGAGGCATATACTGGACAGCAAATCTTGGAATTTGCCTTGTTGTAGACCTCGATAGATAAGAAAATTTCCTTTGTCTATATAGTTCCCCTGCATTGGGCTTCTGTACATGAAGCTGTTTGATAAAATCTTGTTACTTAGTAACTGGGCTCTGTCCCTGGTTCACACTGTTGATCCAACTTATTCATTCACCCTTCCCTGTTGTTTTCTACCCATAGACAAATTCTTACCCATCTACTCACATAGACATGCAGGGTGCTGAATTTTAGAGTGGAGAGATGCGGTAAGGCAGGACCTTTCAATTTCATGTGCTGTGGTAAAAATATGCCGCAGCAGTGGGCGATTCCCGGAGGCAGTCCATGCTGACAGGTCCCACATACACGAGAAGGTCTAGGGTTCCAAAGGCTGGAGGCTTTGGCGGTGGCAGGTCCCAATGACACGAGGAAGTCCTTGGTTCCAGAAAGGTTTATTTTCATGGCAGATGGTGGATGGATTTGGATGTACCCCCCTGAAACTCAGGGCAGACCTGAGTTAAATAGGGAGGGAGAAAGGGGGAGGTTATGGGAAGAATGCTTAATTTGCTCCACCCTCTGGCCTTCATTAGTATGTAAATCCCTAGGGCCTGAGGCCTATTAGTCACACCCTCTAACTGTGCACTTTGGGAAGGGCTGTAATGATCTACATGACTGAACAATGTAGGTCCATGGAGACTAGACTGCATGTCAGAATCCTGGGTTCTGGGGATGTGGCCGAATGCCTGCTGTTTCTCCCTTGGAGTCTTGGGGTTCCAGGCCCATGCCCAGCCATGAACCAAGATACCCTTATGCAGTCCCACAGTGTGCCGCTGAGCATTGAGAAGCTCACTGCATGCCAGGACACCTGAATGTTTCCGGATGTGGGTGTCAGTATCCCTGCTGAGCATCACTGTAAGTCAGCTTGCTTACACCACTGCTGTAAGTCTGGTCAGCAGAAGGCAATTGAGGCCTACAGAACTGAGCAACAAGCTTTAGATCATATGACTATATAGTGATATAACTGGGTCTGAAGATCCAGCTTCATGAATCAACTTGACAGATGTTCAGTGTTTATCTGCTGCGCAGTACTCAGTGTTCTGCTGTGAGCCATAGAGTAATTACGTTTGAGGTGAATGTCGAGTATCGATAACCACTGAATTCCAGTCTAGGGAAACAAGTAGGAATACATCTCTGGAATCTGATAGCCATTGCCCAAATAAAATTAACTGCTTTAGGCTTATGTTGAACTCTTCTGTATTTTCCATTTGTACTTTTTATGCTTTCCAGTTTATCCTTTTTAATAAAGGCAAAAATCTACATGGTAATCTTTTAGTACTTTTGTTGTTTTGTTCCACTTTATCGTAATGTCCTGAGTCTTCAATGTACAGAAATTCTGGATTCACTTGGAAATAAGCAAGAAAAGTCGTAAAGGAGGGTCCCAGAGAAATGTGAACTTGCGTGGTGCTGCACGCCTGTAATCACTGCACTCGAGATAGGGGAAGGAAGAGCAGCAGTTCAAGGCCATCCTTGGCTATATTGAGTTTGAAGCCAGACTGTCCTTCATGAGACTCTATCAGTCAAACAAAAAGTTAAGTACAGTTGGTTCTCAGAAAGAAACTAAATGTCAGACAGGGACATCCAGAACTATTAAGCAAACATTTGTTTAAGGTTGGTTCACATTGTCTGAACATTGGGATTCCAGAGTTCTTTCAAGCTTTTAGCTGTGAAATCTCTCGGCTGTGGTTCAGTCATGAGTAGGACCTTTCCTCTGGTGGTTATGTAACAAAGCCATTTATCTTTGCCGGTTGCCTGAGCTACTTGCTGTGTTGAAGACCTCAAACGCTTTGCTTTGAAGATGCTTTTCTTCTTAAATGTACCGAGATTTCTGGATTTATAATTGGGTTGTTATATAATGTGATTCTAAAACTGAATTTAGAACATGAAAGAGCTTTGAGTCCCATGGTCAGCCTACCAGGGGTCACATCCTTAAAATAAACCAACTGTCTACACCCAAAAGCCATCAACTGTCAGTAGCTCCTCAGGAAGATATTGGGCGATTTGTGAGTCCTTCCCCATCACTACTGGAATGTCTCAGGCTTGATCTTGTACATGTAACCATATTTGCTGCAGTGAGTTCATAAGTTCAGTGGTTCTGCCATGTCCAAAAACACCGTTTTGCCCCAGTCCTCTGACCTCTGGCCCTTACGTTCTTTCCACCCCTCTTCTGCTGTTAACCTCGAGTCTTGGGGGGCGGGGGGTGGGGGGAGAGGAGATGTGATAAAGGTGTCCCATTTGTGGCTGACCTTTATTGTTTACACTCTACTTGTGAGTTTCTGTTTAATTATTGTCCGGTGCACAGTGGCTTCTCTGATATGGTCAGAGAGCTACACTAATGTACGGGCACTATGTCATTTTATAAGGCATTTGAGGGGCTGGAGAGCTGGCTCAGTGAATCAGAGTACTGGCTGCTCTCCTAGGGGACCCAGGCTTGATTTCCAGCACCTACACGGTGGCTCACAACCATCTCAGTGGATCCAGTGCCCTCTCCTGGTCTCTGTAGACACTAGTTATGTTATTGGTCTACTGACATGCAGGCAAAACACCTATGCATATATGCAGAATGAATGAATGAATGCTTTGAGCATCTGCAGGTTTTTGTACTGAAGTCTCCTTATTCCTGTTGTCCAGATTCCAATTCAGTATTGTACCCTAGTCTGCTTTCCTTTAAGCAGAGAGTGGTTCTCTGATGTTTCCAGCCACTCTGTACTTCAGATTGACAATATACTTCTGTATATTGGAGTGTGCATTTGGTTACCAATAAACATTTTGATTCTCTCCTCCTTTGGTAGACAGTGCCTAGATCTAGACAAGTAACTAACCCACCAAATGTTAACATATTTAAATTGGCCTAATATTATTAAACATTTGTTGGATGCTCATGGATGTTGTTACTTTCCAGAATGGTTTATTGATTACTTACAGAGTGTCTTGGAGGTTGTGAAAAGGGCTCCAGTTACTGTCACTTTAGGATATACTACAACCCCTTTGCCCTTGAATTCAAAGAGACCTCAGGCCTTCACTGAGACCTCAGAATGAGGTCAGCACCTTCTGATAGGAATGGAAATTGCGACTGCCTCCATTTTCTTTAGCCATCCTCCTCCCCAGAAGTTTTCACTAGAACCAGTTTCTAAGAGGAAAAGCTGGTGGATTGTGGCCACAGTTGTTAATATCTGTGGTAGGTGCTCTGCATTTCAAGACCTTTGCTAATTGGACTATCCCAGCTGCTCACTGTGCTGCATGATGCAGTTGGGAACAGGGCACATGACACTTCATTAAAAAAAAAAGTTTAAAGATTATTTTATTTTGTATCATTAACTGTTTTTGGTTGTGTGTATGCATGTGTACGTCTTGTATGCCTGGTGCCCTCTGGAGGCCAGAGAGGGCATTGAATCCTCCAGAACTGGAATTAACATGGTTGTGAGCCACTGTGTAGGTTCTGGGAATCAGGAATTCTTTGGATATGCAGCCAGTGGCTTTAAGTGCTGAGCCATCTCTCCAGCCCCTGGCATCACTTTCTTTTTGTTAGATTTATTTATTTTACGTATGAATGTATTGCCTGCCTGGATGCATGTATGTGCACTGTGTGTATTGCAGGTGCTTGATGAGATCAGAAGAGAGCATTGGAGTCCCTGGAACTGGAGTGGTGGTTATGAGCCACTATGTGGTTGCTGGGAACCTTGGACCTAGTGCCTCCCCCATCGTTTTTGAGACCTGTGAAATCATTTGGTGAACCTTCCTGGAGCATGATGACACAATTTAATTCCTTTTGCAGAAGCATTTCTTAAATCTAAATGTCTGTTGCAGCTTGAAGGAACAGGCTCATTTCTAGCTGTGGCAATAGCGCTTGTTTTACTTTACAAACAGAGAATAAAAATGAAGTGTGGAAAATCCAAACAGTGAAGAACTGAAAACAAGTCAGAACTGTTTTCCAATGTTAGCTGTATTTCTGTCTGGATAACACTTATTTCAAGTTGGTCTTTCTTTGATAAATCTCATAAATTATGGAGAATAGATTTAAGGCCTCTCTCTGAGGGTTATATTTGTGCTCCTTTCCCATCAAGACAGAACCCCACTGTGCAGTACAGGTTGGCTGCAAAGGTGTGCTTCTCCTGTCTCAGCCTCCTGAGTGCTGAGGTAACAATTTTGCATCACCACACCTGGCTCTATTTTTGAGGTTTTAAATCTGTTCTTTTGTTTGTTGTTTTTTCGAGACAAGGTCTCTATTATTACATGGCTCTGGATGTCCTGGAACTTGCTATTAGACTAGGCTAGCCTTGAATTCAGAGAGATCCACCAACTTCTGCCTCCCTATAGTGCCACCATTCCCAACCTAAATCTGTTCTTTCTTTCACCTTGCCTGTGTATGCTTTCTGCACTTTAAGATCAATTCTAAGTTGTTTTCATTGTTAAGGACTCTAGCCCTTGAGAGTGAGAGGAAGAGAGAAGGAGACAGGGAGAAGGAATGAGAGCGAATGAATTTGCCTTAAGTCTTGTTTCAGGTAAGTCTCTCACACTGTATACTGTAGGCTACCTGGCCCATGAGCTTCTGGGAGATTCTCTTGTTTTGGCCTTTTATTGCCCTAGAGGAATACTAATATTGTATTGCACCCTATTTTTCATGTTTAGTTCTGGGATTCCAAGCTCATGTTGTCAGGCTTGCAAGGCAAGTGCTTTTACCTGCTGAACCATCTCTCAGGCTTACCCGTGAGGTCTTAAATATTTAGTGCCGATAGAATTGTGAGAACTACATTCATTTCGTCCTAATTATTTCAATCTGTAAAAACATAAACTTTATGTAACACACAGGAAACATTTCCTTTCCTATTTAGTTTCCTTCAAAAATCTGGATCAGATCCAGCCCTTTGGACTGGTCAGTATTTAGTATTTAGTCAGTATTCATATCTGCTGCACCCAGATATGAATGACACAGGCTCTGCCTTCTAGAAGAGGTAGCCTTGTTTTGCCCTCTCTCTCTTCCTTCTTATCTTTTCTTTTTCTTCCTTCCTTCCTTTTTTTTTTTTGAGAGGGGGCAGAATCTTTCTATGTAGTTCTGAGTTTCTTGGAATTCACAATGTAGACCAGGCTGGCCTGGAACTCACAAAGATCCTTCTGTCTCCACCTTTATGCTGGAGTCCACTTTTTACTGCAGCATATACATACTGCTTCTATATAGAAACCTAAAACAAAACAAAAACAAACAAAAAAACCACCTAAGAAGAACCCCAAGTTAATGGAGATCTGTTTGGAAAGCTTTTTCTTAATGAAACAAAAGTTGGTTTTTAGAAGATACTCACTGGCTAAAACCAGTGAACCTTAGAAGAGTTCATGGGAGATTTTTGGGATTTGTTAAATTAGCTTCAGTGTTTTGGTAAAGAAAAATAAATTTTTTATCTGCCAAGGAATTTTTTTTTCTTTTTCTGCTTGTATAGTAAGAACTGTGGTCTCTGATACATAAGTGCCATCCCAAGTCCACAAGTAAATGCTTCAAGCTGGGCAAGCAGGCTTGTCTTTATGTTGGACTTGTCTTCAACAATGTTGCTGAGGTTGTAGGGAAAGCCCTTTGCTGCTGTGTACCCATGACATTGTCTCTGTCCACTGACCTGTGGATTGAACTGATAGTGGTGTTTTCTCTCTGTCTTTCCTGGGTCTTATTTAACATTATATGGAGCTTCTTATCCATGTGATTTTGGAGCCATCTGGTGATATTTAGGTTTCCACCTGCTGGTACTTGTCAGGGGCACTCAATAAATACTCTGTTCTTAGAATCTCTTTGCCACTAATACACATAGGTAGTCCATCATTAGAGGTAGAACGTTGGGTTGGCGGAGTCTCTAAACATACTATTTAAAAGTGTGTTGGTTATGTGGCACAGGAGCGAGATGATCCCGAAGCGTGTGGCCGCTGAGTCAGAGTGACAGGCTCAGACACAGGTGCCTTAGTAGTCGTACATGACAAGGTCTGTCTGTACTCTCATAAGTTCCTCTCACTCCGCTCTAATTAGAAGGACACTTGAGGTACACACTTAGGATTCTACCGACATCCTTCTTTCAGTGTGTCCTGAGCTTCTCTGCTGGTAGCATTGGAGCTGACAGCATTTATCAGCCTCCGTTAATAATATTGTATATTCTACCACTTACTTGCATCTGTTAATTTCCAGATTTCTACCCTTTTACTTTTCTTTGCCTAGTGGAGATTTTTCAGTGTTACCCTAAATATATTTGTAAGTCAATGTGCTATTGATTTGCATTAATGTCTGTAAGATTAGAGTTTCTCTTTGACAAAAGTTAACCCCATAATATGGGAAGGTTATTGAACTGGGGATCACAGACTGTGCCCAAGTAAGGCCTGGCCACCATCCTCAGTTTACTAATTTGAAAAGCCAAACTAAAAGCGGAGAGCAGAAGACTATTTATACAATGTGGCCAATTGGGAAGAGGAACTGTCTTAGTAGCCCTTCTATTGCTGTGGAGGGACATCATGTCCAAGGCAACTTGTAAAAGAAGGCATTTAATTGGGGGCTTGCCTACAGTTTCAGAGGTGAGTCCTTGAGCATCATGGCCGTGAGCTTGGCAGCAGGCAGGCAGATGTGGTGCTGGAGCAGTAGCTGAGAGCTCATCTGATCCATAAGCATGTGGCAGAAAGACCAAAGCAAGACTGGGTCTGCCATGTGCTTTTGAAACCCCAGAGCTCACTCCCAAATGATACACCTCCTCCAGGGCCTTCTAATCCTCCCTAAAACAGTTCCTCCAACCAGGGACCAAGCATTCAAATATATAAGCCTGTGGGTGCCATCCTTATTCAAACTACCACAGGGACAGAAAGATCCAGTGAACTTTCCACCTCTGTCTTTAGGTCCTCAGGTGAGTTCAAAGTTTAAGTAATGAGTGAGGGATATGCACATCTGTCCCACCTACCACTTGCCCATCATTATCTGAACTTCAGTCTTACTCCATAAGGTGGCCTGACAGGTTGTTAGAATTGTGTGAAATCTGTTTTTACTGTGCACCAGAAGATGGCACCAGATCATAGAAGGTTATGAGCCATTATGTGGGTGCTGGGAATTGAACTCAGAACCTCTGGAAAAGCAGCTAGTGCTCTTGACCTCTGAGCTATCTTTTCAGCCCCTGTTACAATATATTATACTAGATGGTAGGTCAGTGGTTATAAAGATAGAAATGTCTTCTTGTTTGTCTTTGTGTACACGTATGGGTGCACATGTGTGTGACGCTGCACATTCATGTGTTTGATGGCCAGGAGTCAACCTCAAATGTTGTTCCATGGGAGCCTTTCATTTGGGTTTTTGGCTTTTTGAGACAGTCTTTGCTGGCTTGAATTCACTATACAGACCAGGGTGGCCTCAGACTCATAAGAGACCTCCTATCTCAGCCTCTGGAGGGGTATATTTAAAGGCATGTGCCACTAAGCCTGGCTTTCCAAATTGCTTTTTGAGACAGTTTCTTACTGGTGATCCCCAGAGGAATGCCAGTTCAACTAAGTTGGTGGGTCAGGGGTCCTGATGATCTTCTTGTGTCTGCCTCTCCAGGGCTGACATTAGAGACATGAATCAAAGTGCCTGGCTTGTTTACATGCTGGGCTTTGAACACAGCTCCACATCCTTGCAAAGCAAGGCTTGTTACTCACTGAACTATCTGACTAGCCTCTCTTTTGGTTCTTGTTTTGTGTTTTTAGAATGAGTAATGACCACTTGTAGACCTGGCTGGCTTAGAACTCATTTATGTAGACCAACCTGAAACTACCTCATCCTCTTCAGTGCTGGGATTAGAGGCATGTGTTACCATGGTTGACAGAAATATATTATTTAAACATTATGTGCATGAGAATGTGTGTGTGCTTATGCTAGTTTCTGTGTGCTGCATGCATGTAGGAGCTCATAGAGGCCAGAAGGCATTGGATATCTTGGAACTGGAGTTACAGACATTTGTGAGCTGTCATATATGTGCTGGGAACCAAACTTAGCTCTTCTGCAAGAACAGCCAGTGCTCTTAACTGCTGAGCCGCTTTTCTAGCCCTTCTCTCTATTTTTTTAATGAAAATACAATTGTATTATTTTCCTTCTTTCCCCTTCCATTTCCCAACTCCCTCTCAAATGCATGGCTTCCCCCCCCTTGATTATTTGTGTGTGAGTGTGTGTGTGCATGTGTGTATGTGTGTGTATGTGCTCGTGTGTGTGGTGGTTTGAAAGAAAATGGCCCTATAGGCTCATAGGGAATGGCACCATTAGGACATGCCTCAAGGGGCCCTACCTCTATACAAAAACTACAGACAACTCACTCCCTCTCTGTTTTTGTAAGGGTTCATGATTCCCCAAAGAATTGGACTCACATAGTATGCAAAAGCAAAGAGTGTTTTATTTTGCAGAAGTCCAGCATGATGGGGTCTAATATCTTCAAAGATGTAGGCCCCAAAGTAAGCTCTTAGGCCTGATTTAAAGCACATTAGGGGAATTCTGGGGGTAGGGGGGTGACCTCTATCTTAATTTGTTGGCTCAATCTCTAGGGACATTCCAGAACCAATGCTGGAATGTGGGGTGCTGGAAACTTTTTGGGGGGTAGTCTGGAAACTATTGCAGAAGAAATCAGGAAATTGCTAACCCATTGTCTTTGCCTCTGGCCAGGTCCAGGGGCAGCTTCTGGGGCCTGGGTTTGCTTCAACTTGCCCAGTTCTTGGAAACAGAGATATAGGCCTAGTCTCTGGTACTGCCAATTTGCATCCTGTCCTGAAGTCAGCTTATGTCATTCCTTCCTTCCTCCCTTCCTTCAGTAATAGGCATCTCCAATCCTTGAGATGTTTCTATGTGCTGTTATTGTTTGAGAACCATCAATTGAATGGTAGAAGTCCGTTCTTTAACAAACTTAACTAAAGCATTGATTATTCAGGTTCCATAATTCAAGGCCAGCATCAGTAGGATAAGATGACCCCTCAGGGCAGAGACAAGGCAATCAGCCAAGAGGACCAGTTGAAGAGGATCATACCAACCCTGAGACCATTCTCTTTCTATTCTTCTGTCTTGTAGTCTCTTCCTAAGGCCATGGATTCTTTGACCACCACTGAGTGGTCAACATAGGAACAACATTCCTTACTTAAGGCTGCACAGAGTCCTCCCTGCTGGAGGAACAGCAAGTCTAGGCCTCTTCGGTTCTGTAAGACTACTTCTGCCAGGGAGGGTAGGGACTCCTGTAGGCCCATGATGGACATCTCCTGTATATCTGCATCTATCGCCACGTGTAGGGCCTCGTAATTTTTATCTTGAAGTATTGGGGCTGAGGCACCTACACTAGCAGCTCTGGTCAGCCCTATGCCAAGGAGAGAACACTGTGGAAATGGCCACACTTTTTACCCAGTTGTTTGGAGGTGCTAGCTGGTTGAAGACATCCTCCTCAGAGTAATAAGTCACTCTGGGTACAAGCTGTACTAGAACACAAAAATCCTCAGTTGTATTTACAACCAGGCCATGAATGCATGGGGTAAGCCATGAGGTACAAGTCCACCGAGCATTCTCTGGGGGCAGCATGTATCCTGCAACAGTAGGGGTTACAGTGTGGTTGTAGAGGTGGGAATAGGCTATGGGTACCTTACTTCCAATGCAGAGTCCTTGTCTGGTAACCAACAATTCTGGGTTAAGCCTGGGGAGAGAGGAGTTAAGAACCTGCTGTCCAATGGGCCTTCTTGCCAGCCACTGTGAACTTGATGACAAGGTTGTTGCATCGCCCCCCTGGGGGTACCCAGATAGTAAGGGGGCTAGTGGCTGGTATAGCAAAGCATAAGCAGCAAGCAATCAGGATCAGGAGCACTGGAGTCGACAGGGTAAGGGGTGGTGACCTTCCATCATTTTTTGTGGCAGTTCACCTGGAAGTTTCCACTGGGACTTCAACTGCTGGATATCTCTCTCCTGCCAGGCTTAATGTAAGTGCTGTATCCACGTCCTGATGCTGTCCACCTTAACAGCCATAGGTGTGGCCAGGATCGTGGTGTGAAGCCCTTTCTTTCCAGCAAAGTTCCAGAGTCTTGTGGTTATGTCTCTTAATCCAGACTTCCCCACCTGGTTCAAAGCAGTGGAGCTTAGGGGAAGGAGGAGGAGACTCTTAAACCTGCAGATGGCAGGTCAGAGTTGCTTCTGGACCCCATGGAGGGCTTCCAAGAATTTTCATGGGAGGGGACCTCCAATACAGGATCTCAGAGGAGGGGGAGACCTAAAGTATAGAGGTGTTCCTAGCCCTATATAAGGCATAAGGTAGGAGAGATGCCCAGTTACCACCAGTTTCAAGGGTTAATTTGGTCAAGGCTTCCTTCAGGATCTGAGTCATCCTCTCTACTTGCCCTGAACTCTGGGATTATATGCACAATGTAATTTCCAGTTGGTCCCCAGAACCTGTGGTAGAGATTGTTACCTGAGAGATGAATGCTGGTTCATTGTCAGACCCAATCAGGGAAGGCAAACCAGACCTGGGTATGATGTTTTCCAGAAGCTTCTTTGCCACTACATTCACAGTCTCCTTCTTTGTAGGATAGGCTTCTACCCATCCTGAAAAGGTATCTATAAAAACTAGCAAATATTTATATTCATATGTTCCTGGTTTTATTTCTGTATAACCTATCTCCCAACTAGCCCCTGGCCATTGACCCCTGATTCTGGTTCCTGGAGTGGCTCCTTGATTGGGGCCTGAGGAGTTCACAGCCTGGCAGGTGGCACAGCCTGAGATTACCCGAGCAACCAAGCATCCGAAGTCAAATATTTTGTACCTTACCCCTCACAGCAGTTCCTTCAGTTTTTGGTGACCAGGTGTGAAGCCCGGTGACTCTGATGGAGGAGTTGCCTAGCAACCCCTTAGGTAGTATGGTGCAGCCTCCAGAGGCCAGCAACCATCCGTCTCTTCTGTAAACTCCTTGGTGTTTGGCTGGTGTCGTTTGTCTTTAACAGTATATTCAGGGATGGCTGGGAAAGCTACCAGGATGCTGGCAGTGGAAGTCTGGGATGCCTTCCTTTCAGCTCTATCAGCTAGCCTGTTTCCTCGGGCTATTTCTGATGTCCCTTTCTGATGCCCTGGCTTCCTTTGAGAGGAAGCCATGTTGCCTCCAATAAAGCAAGTATTCCTTCCTTATTTTTGATGCTTTTTCCTTCAGCAGTCAGTAATCCCATCTGTTGTCAGTGTAAGTGTTAGCTATGCCTCCTTTTGCCAGTTTGAAAGCCTGGGTTAGAGCCTTTAGTTCAGCTTTCTGGGTCAAAACGAGTCCTATAGGCTTTAAAAAGTCTTTTCTAGATATTCTCTGGGGCTCTGATTCTTTCCCTGTATTACCTGGCTCATCTTAGATAAATTTGTGGGCCATCTGGCAGTAGACCTGGAGCCTCTCCATATGGTCAGCAGTGTTAAAATCCCAGTCGGGTCAAGTCAAAGGAAAGACTACATCGATATCAGTCTGAACATGAGTTGCCAGGTCAAGCGCCTTTGCTCCTTGTGTCTTTGCACAGTAGTGTAGCTGGGTCATGTGGTAGTTCACATTTTAGTTGTTTAAGTCACATCCACAGTACAGAGTGGCTGCTCCAGCTTTTACTCTTTGCACGAATGGTCCTCCTTCCCCACATCCTCATTAACACTCGCTCCCATTTGTTTTCCTGGTGATTATCACTCTGACTGGGGTGAAATGGTATCGCAAAGTAGTTTGAATATGCATTTCTTTTAGAAACTGTTTATATGTCTGAATGTTTTGCCTACGCACATATGTGCATCACATGTGTGTGGTGACAGTAGGCGCCAGAAGAGGGCATTAGATCCCCTGAAACTGGAGTTATGGATGTTTTTGTTAAGCACAATAACTGATAGGAGAAAAGCCAGTTCCACAATTACCCATTCAAAGCAAACGTTTTTTTAGAGGTGCACCTGGCACTGGCCAGCTGACTGTCTCCCCCTAAGTAGGGATTGTAGAGAGTAGCTGCCTTGGGCATTTGAGGTCTCTCTTTTCTGGGGGAGAGGTAAAGTATTAACAGCTGTAAGTGTGTTTACAGGAGTGAGAGAATTGGCTGAGAGAGATTGTTAGAAAAATACAGTGAAAGAGGAAGGCAAACATGTAAGCAGGGTCAGGTGGTTTGCAGGTTACATTGGGTTTAAGAGACAGAAATATTCTTAAATAGAAACAGTTTTTGTAAAGTATGGGAGCTTGACATAGTGGCCTTTGCAAGGTATGTTGCTTCTGCCTTGCTCTCAGCTTTTGAGCTGTGATTTTTGGTTCTGGGAAACAAACCCAGGTCCTCCAGAAGAGAAGCGAGTGCTCGTAACTGCTTAGCCATTTCTCCAGCCCCTCTGTTTCCCGTTTTAAAACATGTATTAACCATTTGTACTTTTTCTCTTGAGAACTCTCTGTCAAGAATATTAGCCTGTGTATTGATTGACAGTTTATGTTTAGGTTTTACAGATCTTCATATAGTTCAGATATTAACACCCAGTGTGAATATAGCGCATTCTGTAGGGTCTGCTTCTTTGATAGGGTTCTTTGCTGTGCAGAAGCCTTTTCAGGTCCTGTAGTTTTATTTATTAGTTCTCTGGGTTATTGCCTGTGTCACGGGGATTTTCAGAACATTCTTAGTCATGCCTCTGTCTTCAAGTGAGGCTGTAACTAGCCTGCCAGAAATGACAATATTCTAAATAGAGACTCAACAGTGGACCCCAGGAAGTGGGAATTTCTTCAGGAATCTCACTCAGGGAGAAGTAAAAGCACCAACCCTGGGGTAGAGGTGGGAGTGGGGGGCTTGTTGTCATGAAGGTGATCTACAATTTAGATAGTTTCACAGTGTGAAGCCAGAGCCAGCAGACAGATAGGACGGTGGTGCTATGATCACAGCTTTACTGGGACTCTTAGGTACACATCCCTATCTATGTAAAAAACGAACGGGAGGCAGGCCGCTCGGCCTCTCTCCTTCCTCCTATGGAGCCACATTGAATACACCTCCCTTTTCTGGTTTTTACTATGAATTGAGCTTTTAAAATTGGCTTTTTGAGAACAGTGGTTGAATTTTGCTGCTTGGGGTACAGGCTGTTGACCCCAAATTTGATAACATTTTCCTATAGTAGTTATATGGATTTGGGTTTTGAATTAAAGTATTTGATCTATTTTGAACTGATTTTCATGCAGGTGAGAGAATACATTCTTCTGAGGTGGGTATCCAATTTCGCCAGCACTCTATTTGTTGAATAGGTTGTCTTTTGCCAGTGTGTGATTAATTTGTTCTTAAATCTGTTCTTATTTTTTTATTTGTATTTTACCTGCATCTATGACTGGGGCAGTGTGTGACAGGATAAATATGACGGAGGGCCAGAGTACCTTTGGTGGGCCCGCCAAGATCTGCAGCTAAGAGCACTCTAAAACAAGACAGGAAGGAGGGAGACACGGAGGCGGGTATCTGTGGTGGTGGTGGTGGGGTTCTTATGTGTCCACCTGTTGTACCTGTAGCACCTGTCATTCCTGTTGGTAGCAGGTGATGCCTAAGCTGTTGCTAGACCCTGAGGACAAGCTGGTGGACATACATGATGTCTAACTGTGAGCATGTGTTCCTTCTGCCCTCAAAGGCTAGAAGAGGGCTCCTAATTCCCTGTAACTGAAGTTACAGATGGTCGTGAGCCATGGCTGTTCTAGGAATTGAATCCAGGTCCTCTGGAAGATCAGCTGGTTCTCGTGGCTGTTGCAGCCTTCCAAGTGTATGTTTTTGTTGTTGTTGTTTTTTTTTTTTTTTTTTTGAGACAGGGTTTCTCTGTATAGCCCTGGCTGTCCTGGAACTCACTCTGTAGATCAGGCTGGCCTTGATCTCAGAAATCCACCTGCCTCTGCCTCCCAAGTGCTGGAATTAAAGGCGTGCGCCACCACCGCCCGGCCAAGTGTATGTTTTTGACAGTTTTGATATTAGGTGGCTGACACTATGCAGATTTATTTATAGGCCTGTGTCATGTTCCATTGGTCTTCATCTATGTTTTTGTGTGTGGTACCATGTTACCTGTTTCTATGGTTCTGTAGTATGCTTTGAGGTCAGGTGTTGTGATAATGTTCTTTCTGCTGAGGATGGCTTTGGCTACCTGTGATTTTGTGTGTGTGTGGGGTGGGGTGGGTGTGTGTGTGGTGTGTGTGGTGTGTGTGTGGTGTGTGTGTGGTGTGTGTTTCTGTATGAATTTTAGGATTTCCTTTTAGTTCTCTGAAGAGCTGGACATATTTCTGATAAGAAAGATACTTTAAGTTAATCCCTCTACCTTAAAAAAAGTTAGTAGTTATTATCTGTGCATTTAAAAAAAAAAGGATCCTATATTTTTATTCCTGTCCAAACAAGTTTCTTAACTCTTCTGTAAGGCCGTATCTTCTGGAAAGTGTTTGCTTTGTACATAACATACAGTGTTCCTTGCTGCTTTCCACCCACAGAGCCTTTCTTGGTGAGGAGGAGGTGTGATATAGGAAAATTATGAAGGCTTTTCAGACCTGCTTTAATTGATGGCCCAGATGGTGAGGAAAACCCTATGGAGAGCTAAAAATTAAATGAGTGATAGGAGATTTAAAAGTTCATAATTAGACATTCATAGTCATATATCTCTCCCCTCCCCCACACCCTCCCTCTTGCCCTTTCCTGCCCTCCCCCTTCACCCCCACCCCATGTGTGTGTGTGTGTGTGTGTAAGAAAGAGAGAGAGAGAGAGAGAGAAAGAAGCAGGGAGGGCTGGGGGGAGAGGGAGGGAGAGAGATATATATGAAGGTGACCTCTAACTCACTGTGTAGCTCTGGATGCCCTTGAAGACCTAATCCTTTTAATCCTGCCTCCACACCTCCACCTCCCGTATGCTGGGAGTATAGACACGTGCTACCACCTGGTTTGATTCTCTTTCTCCTTAAGAGTACTTGCAAGGACCCAGTCTGTTATTTACACGTGGAATTCTGTTTCCCAGTGAGGTTAGTTTGGAATTGGAACATTACTGATACCTCGGCACATGTAAAATCATCCTCCAATATAACAGGAATGGCTAGTGTAAACCAGATGTGTTGGGTACTGCACTTTGTATATGCTATCTTATTTAATATTTGCTGTCTTAGGACAGGAAGCATTATAATCATTTGCCTCTTAGACATAAGGCTAGATCCAAGTCACAATGGCTCTAAGCCCTGAGTGAGAGCTCAGACACCACGACACCACTTTCTTATGAAACACTTGGCTTTTAAATATCTTTTGAGTGAAACATTGAATGAACTGAGCTTAAAATTAATTTTCCAGAATCACAGAGATGTTTTATGCCTCTTTACAGTAAACCGTGCTCAGTGTGAGCGGTCAGCATGCTGCTGTGCTTGGTGATGCTTATAATTAAGGAAGATGATGCCCCTGACAGGTTGCAGTGTAAACACGTTGCTTCTCTATTCTTCTCCTTCAAAGTAGAACAACCAGGAGCAGCTAACAGGGATGTCTTAGTGAGGGGCTTCTCAAGTATTGCTTGGTGTAATGCTGAGGTAATGTGGCATTATTTACAGAATGGTTTTGACATTCAGATGAAAATTAAAATGTGGATTTTCCACTCCAGTTCCATAGTGAGTGCCGTGCCATGGGGACCACTGAGTAACCTGTGGAGCATCATTAAGTAGGTTCTTGATTCTATAACCATAAGACCAGAATTCAGCTGCAGCAGGGATTCTCAACCTGTATGTCAAAGGATCTTTTTGCAGGGGTCACCTGAGACCACACCCTACATATCAGAGACTTATATTACGATTCACAATGGTAGCAAAATTATAGTTGTGAAATGATAATAAAAATAATTTTATGATGGGGGGATTATCACAACAGGAAGAAATGTATTATAGTCACAGCATCAGAAAGGTTGAGAAACCCTGAGCTATAGTGTTCAGTCAGGATTCTCCTGCTTATGTTAGCTAACTTGTTCTGGACTGAATAGCTGTTCTGGAGTGGCTGTGATCATTCTCAGGAGACCGTCAAGAAGCCTATTAATCCTTTGTAGTGGGGGACGCTGACTACAGGGCTCACAAGGTCCTCAGTGTATCTCCTTTCCTGAGGTTAGATAAGAGGTAAACAGTTGGTACAGGGGACTCGAGAGTAGTATAGCTGCCTATGAGTGTGTGGGGATTCTTTAAGAGTGTAGATTTTTGTGGGTTGTCTATGCTTCTGGTGGACTCCAATTGTGAAGCAGCTACAAGTTGCTCTGGGGACTTGTGATATAGCTGGCTATGTAGTTTGAATATGTTTGGCCCATGGGAAGTAGCACTATTAGGAGGTGTGACCTTGTTACAGGAAGTGTGTCACTGTGTAGGCAGCCTTTGAGGTCTCATAGGACTCAGGCTCCTGCCCAGTGAAGGAAAGAGACCCTCCTCCTGGCAGCCTTTGGGTCAAGATGTAGAACACTTAGCTCCTCCAGACCTATGCCTGCCTGCACACTGCCATGCTTCTTGCCTGCCATGATGACAATGGACTAAACTTCTGAAACCGTAAGCCAGCCCCCATGAAATATTGCCTTTATAACAGTTGCCTTGCTCATGGTTTCTTTTCACAATAGTAAAACCCAAACTAAGACACTGCCTTTGTGTCGCCCATGAATAACCTTAGCAGACAATTGGTTCTCCAGTCTGGACTTCTATAGGATTGTTTTTTTGGCCCTTTTTACATAGTATGTATAGGTACTCATGTATTTTACTGAGTTTTTAAAAAAATTTACATTTTGTGTGTGTGTGTACATATGAGAGTAGTGCCTACAGAGCTCTGAAGCGGCAGAAACTGGTTATGGCAGGTGTGAGCTGCCTCATGTGGGTTCTGGGAATCAAGCTCTGGTCTCTGCAAGAGCAGTTTGTGCTCTTCATCTCTGAGTCGTCTCTCCAGCTGCTTGCTGATTGTTCGTTCGTTCGTTCGTTTGTTCGTTCGTTTGTTTGTTTAACATCTCCCCGGAAATGATGAAATAACTCTACCCTAATGTTGAGAACATTGGGGTGTGACTCAAGACGTTAGGAATTTCAGTTTGTCTCCATTTAGAATGCCTCGGTTTAGACAAGGCATTCCTTATTCTCTGGTACCAGGAAGTATTCTAAGTATAATCGAAACTAAGCAAGCTTCTTGGTGCTTCCGTGGGGATACAGTGTTCTTTTGGTACGGTTTTCCATCCACTACAGCAGCGCCTCTCACTAGCTTAAAAAGAAATCTGATCATATATTACTCTGCTTTTTCATTAGTTCAGTTTTTATTGAGTACTTACTATGTATTAGGAATTTTGTAAGTCCTTTATATGCAATCCTTAATTATGTCAATTACTGGATAAGATAGGCACTAATTTCATATCTCATAAATGAGAGACAGTAATACCCCAAGTAGCATGGTGAGTGGTGGGCCTCGTATCAATCTTGTTCCAGAACCACAGTGTCAGTTACTGTCAGTGAAAGGTTTACTTCTCAGGATTCACACAGCAAAACAATTATGAGCCCCTGTCACACACTAATTCCTGTACGAGCTCCAATGGCTCGGGGGTGGCCAGGGTGCTCTCTTTCCAGTGCCCTTGGCTGGAGAACTTGGTTAATGACCTTGTAATGGATTTATTCAGGAGCTCCGACAACTCTAGCTCCTTCCCACTACACAGAGGACAACATATTATGTTTTCTTTAGTACCAGTCTGTTGCTTTAGTTCTCTCAGGAGATAGGCTTTCTAGTCTCCATCCATTCTTTCTCACATTGAAGATATCTGTTAACGTCTTCTACCATGTGAAGACAGATTGTGTCAGTTTTGTGCTGAGTATGCACTCTGCCCTCTTGTGCTGTGGAGACCCTGTTGGGTTTCTCCCTTCACCTGATGCACTTAGTGACTACATTATCCTGATGAGTGAGTTTCTATGTCTGTAGTTTGGGTGGTCACAGTAGGCACCTTGTAGGATAGTTGAGAGGAATATAAAGTTGTTTAGAAAAGTAGTGGTTGAATCCCAGCACTTGGGAGGCAGAGGCAGGTGGATTTCTGAGTTCAAGGCCAGCTTGGTCTACAGAGTGAGTTCCAGGACAGCCAGGGCTATACAGAGAAACCCTGTCTCGAAAAAAAAAAAAAAAAAAAAAAAAAAAAAAAAAGAAAAAGAAAAGTAGTGGTTGACACAGAACAAGCACTTGAAGGAATTCTTTATGAGAATGTTTGTGTGTTTGTGTGTGTGTGTGTGTATAATCGATGTATACACATAAATATAGTAGTTTAGACTGTCTGATTTGAAATACATTTCCATTTCTGATGCTGAATATACAGCATTTTGTGGGGGGAAGAGGGGAGGTGGGAGTTGGGGTTAATTGTTTTTTTAGATTTTATTGGTTTGCTACTCTGTCGCCATGGCTGGCCTGGGTCTCATCGTGCAGCCCAGATTGGCTTCAGATTTGTAGCCTTCCGCCTCGGCCTCTACAGGATGGGATTACAGGCATTTGTTACAGGCTTATCCATATAGCGCATTTTCAGTTGCTTTTCTGAGATGAGAATGTTGACATGAGATAGATTTCTCAGAGAGGCTGTTTCCCCTCCCCTCCCCTCCCCTCCCC
>NW_021604598.1:7614547-7617714 GCF_004785775.1 Grammomys surdaster | reverse complement strand
CCTCCCCTCTTTGTTTTATGTGTTAGATCAAGCTCAGGCCTCCTTTATGCTAGGTTAATGCTGTTATGTAGCTGCATCTTAGCCTGTTCCCTTTTTTATGATATTTTTCATCTACTTTTTTCCCTTAGGATTCTACAGAGACAACAGAAAAATGAAACTTTTCATGTATGTCTTCTGTAGTTGAGTTAAAAATTGGTATTGTTGGATAGGATGCCAATATGGGGAATACATAAAGGATATAAAAGGGGCAAACTGATTTCTCTTCCCACAGCCTCTGCTAGGAGGACATGATTGCATTAGTTCATTTCTGTTCTCTAGTTACTGTTTTAATCGGTCCACAATCAGTACTCACTTTTGGGTTTGAAGTTTAAAAAAAAGAAAAAGCAGAGATATAAGTTGCCATAAGATAAACTGTGTATATTTTAAATGTGTAATATTTGATTTCGTAAATTTAGCATATATGAAAGGCCTTGCAACCACTACCACATCAAAACTAGTGACTACAGCCACGGTCTCCAGGTACTTTCGGTGAACATATCCACCAGTCCGGCTGTCCCTAGTGGGTCTCATAGCATGTGCAATGTGTCCTCACGGACACATGCATCACCCACAAGAATCCTAGTCTTCCCTGTGATCTCTCTCTTTGTCACCCCTTCTTTACTGTACCCCATTCTTCTTGGGTACTACGCACATACTTGTATGTATACTAGTTTGGATTTCCTGCAGTTTTAAAAAGGATTTCATTAGTTCAAAAAATTTTAATTTTCTGTGTGTGTGTGTATGTGTGTGAGTGTGTGTGTGTGTGTCTACATGAGTGCAATGCAGTGTCTGCAGAGGACATTCAATGCTGCTGGATCTCATGGAACCAGAGTTACAGGTGCCTGTGAGCTGCCATGTGGGTCCTCAGCAAGAACACCACGTGTTCTTAACCACTGGGCCCTCCCCTCCAGCCTGTTTCCTGCAGTGTTAGAGAGCTGGATAAAACCTGATAAACTCTTGGATGAGGCTTCTCTCACCCAGCACAGTTACCCTGAGTGTCATCTGTGTGCTGCCTTAGTTCAGCCTTTTTCTTGATGCAAAGCAGCCTTTCGTGAAACAGCACCATTGTTTTCTCCTTATATTGACCAGTATTCGGATGATTTTAAGTTCTTAGTAATATATGTATGTAGTTAACACACAAATATATAGTCACTCTGAATATAATTTCATTCTCTTTTCATATTTCAGTTTTTCAAGACAATTTTCCAAATTGCTTTGTATTTTCACTGGCAGCCCAGGGAAAATCAGAAGCTTGATGTCTGTATCAACGGTTGTGGTCAGTCTTTTTACTTTTGGCTGTTCTTACCAGTGTATATTACTATCTCACTGCGGTTTTAATTTGCAGCACACTAATGATGTGATCATCTTATGTTTATCACTTCTAAGATGTCTTACACTTACTCATCTCTGTGGTTTCAAGAGTGTAAGCAGTCATAGGTAATAAGCAAATGAAGAGTGTGGCTGTGTTCCAGTGTGTATACTAAAGACATAACCATCAGACAGCACCTTGTATTCAGCCTTGGGGCTGTTCTTCACCTTTTCCTGACATAGATGATCACACCCATGTAAATAAAGACAGCTATGCCTTTCCCTTTCTCATTGATTTTTAAGACAGACAGTCTTTCTGTGTAGCCTTGGCTGTCCTGGAATGTACAGAGATTCTCCTGTCCTTATCTCCTCCTGCTTCTTGGATTAAAGGTGCATATTTTATGGGTCTTTGTTGTTTTAAGTGTTCATGCCTGGGTTCACTGGCTAGAACTTCCAATACAGTGTTGAATGGAAATCATGAAAGTAGGTGTCGGTGTCTTTATCTTGTTCTTATCTGGTGTCTTAGGGTCTCCAAACCACCACATCTGATCTTAAAAAAAAGCATTCAGTATTTAATCCCAAAAAATTTTATGATGAATGGGTGTTAGGTTTGGCAATACTCTTTCTTCATCCATTGAAAATGTCTTCTTGCTGTGTGTTTTTGATTTTTCCTCCTGAGTTGTGTTATCCGACCAGCAGATGGTAACCCAACCTCACAGTTCTGCCCTAACCATTTGGTCCTTCTGATGACAACAGATTTTGGGATATTTTACTTGTGTTCCTAGAAAATATTGACTGTAGTTTTCTTATAAAGTCTTTGGTTTTGATAGTAGAGTCATGCTGCCCTCACAGAAGGCATAAGGTGGGAAATACTTCTTTATTCTTTTTATTACTATTATTATTTATTGTTTTGGGGAATTTAGAAAGAGTTTGCATTTTTACATTGAGTTTTTGGTGAAGTGCACTAGTGAAGCTTGCTAAACCTGTGGCTTCTTTACAGGGAGGCTTTTAATGTAAAAAAAATATTGTTTTAAGTCAGCGTGAGGCTGTTCTGGTCACTTAATCTTGAGTGAGGCTTTGCAGTATTATTGTTTATTGTAATTTTCTAATTTGTAAGTATGAAATTGTTCATAATATTTTTCATTCTTTGAATTTCTATATCATTACAGTGTCCCTTTTTTTTGACAGTGTTAATATGTATCTTTCCTTTGTTGTTCTTGGTCCGACTTACTAAAGGTTTATTAACTGTTAATCTTTTTAAAGAACCAGATTTTGATTTTATTAGTTTAGTTTTGATTTCTTTTCTTTTTTTTTTCTTTCCCCTTCCGTTCTCCCTCTTGCTCTGCCCCCACTCGTTCCGGCATCACTCACTCTGGCTCCTCTCACTCCACCCAAAGGTTTATTTACTTATTATATGTAAGTACACTGTCGCTGTCTTCAGACACCCCAGAAGAGGGCATCAGATCTCATTACAGATGGTTGTGAGCCACCATGTGGTTGCTGCAATTTGAACTCATGACCTCCGGAAGAGCAGTCAGTGGTGCTCTTAACCACTGAGCCATCTCACCAGATCTGTTTTTTGTTTTCTATTATGTACTTTTTTTGCTTTGATCTTTATTATTTCCTTCATTTTGTTTATATTGGTCATAATTTATTATTTTATGATTTCTTAAGATAATATCTAAGGTCACTGATGTGAATGAGACATTTATTTTTTTAAGTGTAAGCCTGTAAATGCTTAGACATGTATTTACTGTTGCAGCATCCTGGAAGTGCTTAGTCATGTGTCCACTGTTGCTGCATCTAATAAATGCTTAGTC
>NW_021604598.1:7446630-7614537 GCF_004785775.1 Grammomys surdaster | reverse complement strand
TGCTGCATCTAATAAATGCTTAGTCATGTGTCCACTGTTGCTGCATCCAATAAGTGCTTAATCATGTGTCCACTCTTACAGTATCTAATAAATGCTTAGTCATGTGTCCACTGTTGCAGCATCCTGTAAGTGCTTAGACATGTATTCACTGTTGCAGCATCTAATAAATGCTTAGTCATGTGTCTACTGTTGCAGCATTATACTCCAGAAATTCCATTATGTCATCCTTCCTAGCATCTTTTGATTTTTTTTTAATTAAAGTAACTTATTTCATGGATAGTATATATGTTTATGCCAAACTAACAGAGAAAATGTCATGATCATTTTTTCACAGTGGCTTTGGACATAAAAAGTGTGTAGATTAAGCAGGACTAAATTCATTGAATTCTGACACCTGAAATTAACAGGAATGAACTTATCTAGGGAACCCTTGCTTCGTTTTCATTCTGGGCTAGAATGGTCAGTCACCTTCAGCATGAGTCCAAAGTGTTTCTTTCCCTCTGAAGTAGCACCTCTCTTTTAAAACAAGCAAGTGGAGTTTACCAACGGAAGGCTGCTGCTTACATAGTCTGGAGCCTGCCACCATTAATACTGTGAATTCCTTCAGCACAGTGGCCCAGCTTTCTTACTGTGCCATGTGTTGCATTTTCTTTGATACCTCTTTAAAAATATTTTTCATTCTTGCCTTTTTCTTGTATTTGTGAATTTATTTATTCAGTGAATTTTAGATATTTAGTCGTGATTATATGTATGACATTAAAGTATAGTATTTACTCTTATTAGCTTGTTTCCTTAAACTAAACATAAACTACAATGTTTACTTTGAAGTATTATATTTATTGGCTAAATATATATTATTATATATTTATTCATATTTGTATAATTTGTATACTGACTATACATGCATTTCCTTCATGCTTTAATTTAAAATACAGTGGTTTTTTTTTTTTTCCTTTTGTGAAACAAGGTCTCACTGCAGTCCAGATGGGCCTCTCACTTGCTGTGCATTTGGAACTTACCTCAAATGCTCTGCTTTCAGCTCAGTGTTCTAAGTATTGGAATTATAGGCACCCAACTAATACACTTAGCTCATATGAATATTTGTATTTGTTGAGGAAAGAAAAATAAAACTAAATTGCTTTATTTCTAAGTATATAACTCAGTAGTCATGAGTTAGACAAATTCTTTGTAGTGTATATTTTGATGAGATTGAGCTGAAGTTAAACTGTACACATGAGAATTGAATTTACTCTTTTTTCTCCCCCCATAAAACCATTCCTAATTTTCCTCATCCTTCAACATTTCAGTTACACTGGATACTTTTAGACCATGTTTATTTTTCTTTTAACATGTTAAAGCTGAAACTCCTAGCTTGAATATGTTTCTTATTGCCATGACAATGTGATAAAGAAATCTCATCCCTTCTTTCCAGTGGCCTGAGGTAGGTCTGGGAACCATGAAGTGGCTATTCCATTTACATTTAAAGTAGGATCATATTCCTTCACTGTCCTTGACCACAGCAGCTAAGGCTGTTTTCTTGCACCTCCTCAGGCTGCAGAGACAGAGGGCCTTGGAGTGTGTAAGCAAGATGGAAGATTATTGCAGAGTTTATACAGTTGGAATGCAAATATAACTTAGTATATATTTGAATTAAATTGAATATATTTCATTTGAATTGAATATATTCTTTGTGGCACATAAGAGCACATATTTTTGTCTTGGAATTCTGATACCAGAATTTGTAATGACACGCAAATAGTGTTTACAGGACCAGCTCACACAGAGTTGCATCAGGCCCAGGTTTCCTTCCAGTCAGGTTAAGTGTTAGGGATGATATATTTGCAGATGAGATGTTTTACAGAATAAGAATGTGCCTTGACACATGTTGTGAATTTATTCATCACCGTTGTCATGCCTCAGTACCTCCAAGGCGAGTCTCATGGAAAAAGATGTCTCTCTGAGCTTTTGAGGCATGGGTAGTATACTCTTGGTCTGATTACTCTGCTGTTAGAAACTGTGAAGACGCTGAGCTTGTATGAACATGCTGACCACTGTCTCTCTCCTAAGTATGTTATAGCTCTATACTTGTTTCAGCCAAACCTAAACTCATGGTGAGCCAAGCAGGGATGCCATTCAGCTCGGTTTTTGTTGTATAAACTTTTTGAATGATCACAGAGGATGGGGATCAGCGATCAATTACAAAAAGAGGTGGGTTATTGCTTTGGGTGATTCTTTCCCTTCCTGTTTCCCCCTTCTGCCTTTCTGCCTCCCATACCTGTCCTCAGGCCTACTTGCTGTCTTCTTCCTTTATTCTTCCTGGAAGAGTGCTCGGTGCTGACGGGGTGCAGAGGCCATGTTGCCCCGCGTATTGAGGAGTGTGTAATGCACATGTCCCCTCTTCTCTCTTGGTCTTTCCTTATAGATTCTGTGCACATTGAACTTCCCTCTACAAAGCCCAGACCTTCTCTTTCAAGTGTACAAAGCAACGTCTTAGAGAAAGGAGAGGAGTGTGTGTGTGTGTGTGTTGTGTGTGTGTGTTGGGGGGTGGTCACTTCTTCCAGGACAGCTATTTCTTTACTCATGTCTGTCTCAAGTATTATTAGACAGAATTTTCCTATTTTGATATTAATCACATCTGTGCTTAAGAAATCTTTGGAGCTGGAGAGATGGCTCAGCAATGAAAAATGCGTACTGCTCCTACAGAGGACCTGAGTTTCACAGGCAGCACTTGCATCAAGTGGCTCAAGCCACCTGTTAACTCTAGCTGTAGGGGATCTGATGCTGTCTTTGGACTCAGAAGGTATCCTGTGCATCTGTCACCCCAATATATACACATAGTTAAAAATAAAAGTATTTTTTAAAAAAGAAATCTTTGGTGTCTTGAGTTAGGAGACAGTGGAATCAAATAGAAACAGCATCTCATCTGACTTAACCTGGGATGTGGTGAGCCACTGCTCTGGTTCTACACACTGAAGTTCCCCCAGGGAGTTCTTGAGAGCATGTGTACAGTATATGTGAACATACATTATTCTTAAAAGAAGTACCACAGCCACAGCATGTCAGCATTTTTCAGAGAAACAGATCTCCAGAGAAGAGGCGTGGGAAGGAATTGTGTTGAGATGATGAAAGCTGGCATGTTAAGAATGTACACTGCATCTCTGCAGCCTGGGGACCCTGGAGAGACAGTGCGATCACCAGGCCCAAAGACATTTTGCTGAAGAACTTCCTCTTCCATGGGGAGGGCACTCTTTAGTCTGTTTAGATCTGCAGCCAGTTTTAGGATAAGATCTAATGATACCAGAGAACCCAAAGTTCCACAGTTTAAATAGTAATGCTGTGCAAAAGCACCCTCCACATTGACACATAAAATTAACCATTCAAGCCAGATTTATTTTTAATCCCTTCTTGTTTGGCTGATCCTTTTTTGTGTGTGGGTTTTTTTTTCTCCCCAAGATAAGGTTTCTCTGTGTATTCCTGGCTGTTCTGGAACTTGCTGTGTTTTCCAGGCTGGCTTTGAACTCTCAGCGATCTACTTCCTTTTCTACTGAATGCTAAGATTAAAGGTGTGTGCCACAACCCAGCTAGCTTCCTTCCTTCCTTCCTTCCTTCCTTCCTTCCTTCCTTCCTTCCTTCTTTCCAGAAAGACATGGTGGTGTTCTGTATCCCAAGCTGACTTAAAGCTTACATGTCCTGCCCTCTCACATGTATCACTAGCTAGACTTATATGTCGTTTTTAAGGCTCTGTTAGATTATATTGACACTTAGTTTGGCCTTGATCACATTGGTAGGTATAAGCAGGACTTCCTCTCGTTGTGCTATGGTCAGAACCTGTTTTGAATGATGCATATTCTGCTGCATTGTGCAGGAGGATGCTTCTGGACAATAGCGTTCTGCGTTTGCTCTCCCTCAATTTAAATTCCTGGAAAGTTGGCTAATGCTCTGTGCCATTATTGAAATGATGCTTTATACTGAACTACTTTTCTGTAAGGTGGCTTTCACTGAACAGGTATAAGCAAGTGTTGTGTTTTGAACAGTAAACATGCAGTTAATGTCCATGGAAAAGCCTGTGTTGCTGCTTTATATTTAGATTTGAGCCCCAGTGGGCCAGCACAGTCCCACAGTGCTGTGTGCTGACGTGATATTCTCGGCTTGAGTCCTGGTTAGGGGAAAGTTTTCTTTTGAGCAGGAGACAAAGTGAACAGAGTGCCAGAAAGCTAAATATAAATCCTCTGAGAGCCAGTCACACATAAACTAGGTTTTAGCAACAACATATTGTAGACTGAAATAATTTTAAAAGAAAAATTTCCTCCTGGTTTATAGTAATTGGTATAAATCGCAGTTAATGTAATTTTCCATGAAAAGCTAAGCTTCCTGATCTCCTCTCCTGGCTGGCCATGTAGGTAAGTAAAGCCACTGTTAACGATAGAGGCCCCTTCTCCCATTGTTGTGGCAGTTTATTCATGAGTCCGTAGATCCAGTCTCCTGTTTGCATGGATTTAATGTCAGAGAAAGAAGAGAAGAGGGAGGAAGATGCACAGTTGCCATTGAGATGCTGAGCAGTGTTCCTGTGGGCCGTGTAGTCACCTTTGGAGCTGAATTCTCCCCAGTGCGTGCGCGCAGCAGCCCTTAGAACATTCAGCCAGAATGAGCCGACTGCAGAGCTAACAAGTGTGTGGGCCGAAGCTCCACAGTTCAATGCTTTAGGTCTGGGTTTGTCGCAGTGTTTTATAGCCAGTCACTCTGGGGCAGTAGAAGGAAACATGGGTGTCCCCAGGCTGGGCAACAGGCTGTTTTTTACTACAGCTACAGATGGGGGCCTGGCCCCACTGAACGAGCGGTTGCTCAAGGCTTCTTAGGTAGCACTGTGTGTAAAAACCTCCAGGCATGTTGGCAAGATCTAAAGATGTGCACATTCCGAGGAGGTTGGACAGTGGTCCTTGCCTTTACCTATTTTTTTAGCATAGTGGTTTCACTCTGGCATTTCTATCTGTGCACATTATACTTTGCTCATACTTGCTCCTCTGGCCTCCCCTGCCCATCCCTGTCCATCCCCAACAATGTCCTCCTCCTCTTGACATCCCCCCATCTCTCATATATGAGAAAAAATACACTATTTTGTTCTCCCTTTACCCCCTCTTCCCTCTTCTTCCCTCGCTTTAGATTTTTTCCTCTCACAGTCCCCTTTCCAGTGTGTGTGTGTGTGTGTGTGTGTGTGTGTGTGTGTGTGTGTGTAGTTCCGAGTCTGGCTTAGGAAAATTGTATTGGTGTAGAGCTTGCCTGCCGTCCTAGCCACAGGCCCTGTCAGAGTCTCTAGCTCTCTCAACACTGAAGGAGGAAACTGCAGTTCTTGTCCACAGGTGCCTCAATTGTTCCCGATAAGGAAAGGGAAGGGGAAACGGAGAGCACAGCAGCTCTGGGTGCTGGCCATGAGGAAGGGCGCGTGAACATCAGAGCACCAGTGTTTCCTCTTGTGCCTTATTATCCTCATCCTGCCTATTCCCTGCCCTCTCCCTTAGCCCAGTTCCTTGTTGTGAGTGGGCGGAAGTGGGTTGGAGATGACCTTGCCAACTGCACATCACACCGAGACCTTTTAAAAGCCACTTCCCTTGCAAACTTGTCTGATTTAGACTTCAGGGTCTGATTCATGTCTTCCTTTTAGTATAAAATCTCCATTATGTGCATCTGTTGCTGTCTCTTTTATTTCTGGGTAGATTTCTGCATTGCTTCTTATAAGAAAATTAGTGAAATAAATCATGAAGTAGGAAGGATAAGTCCAAACTCCCGGGCTTGATTCCTGACTGTGCTTGTTGCCAGTAGGCTGTGTCCCCTGCCTGGGATGTACATGCAGTAGTCTTTACATTCAAGGGTATGGGGAGGCTGAGTCAGTGCTGAGAATGTTGTTAGGTAGCCTCAGTGATGCTCAGAGATGCAGCTCATTAGAACCCCAGCAGCACTGGGTGTATCCTTGCCCTGTTCCATCTGTCAAAGTACTGGTGTGTGTGTGTGTGGGGGGGGAAGCACAGGGTTTTCTGGGTCTTTTCTCTACAGTAAGCATCACTTTGTAGGCAGAATGATAGTTTCCTTTAGCAGAATAGTCAGCTGATCTACAAGAAGTTGTAGTTGGTGCCTGTGAAAATCATGCTGTCTGTAAGTTTAGGTCTGATTTCTGGTCTGTCTTCTCTGCACATTACTGACTGGCTCCTCATATGCGACATCTTACACTCTTTAGCTAGTGTATTTTCATGTGACCTTCCTTCCCCTGACTACTGTTGTTTTCCCAGGGAAAGCACAAATTTGCCTTATGGGTATGATGTCCAGAAGGGTGGGGTGCTGGTAATTCTTGGAGCTAGCTTCTTAACCAGAGGATATGAACACTCGGAAATGACCTGACGTATTGTGACCCTCTCAGCCTCATTTGCATTGATCAGATTTACGGATGTCAACTTTTCTCCTGCTTGTTCTCGTTGTACTACAAATAACCTGTGGTTGGTACATTGTAGGAAGTCCTTGTGTTTGGACGATTTTAGCATTTGGATAATAAGTAGCTAGATCATAGATAAGGGATTTTCAGATGTTTATTCTCTCTCCCTAACTCCTATTTTTTGAGGCAAGGTCTCACTCTGTAGCCCTAATTGGCCCTCGGTTTATCATGTTTCCAAGTCTGTTCTCAAACTCTTGCTCTTCCAACCTCAACTTCCCTGATGCTGAGTCACAGGCCTGCGCCACCACTCCTGGTCCCTCGCTTTTTTCTTTTTATTACTTTATTACTTTAAATAATATTTTATTTTTTGGAAAATGCATTTATACAATGTTTTGATTACATCTCCACCTCCTCCCAACACCCCATTGCCTCCTACACTATTTCCCTTGTAGCTTCTTGTCCTCCTCCTTTTTGATGTTCTTGTTATTAATAACTGAGTCACATCAGTGCTCTCCATATGCACATGAGTGAATGTGTGGACATCCGTTGTGACATGAGCAACAACCTATCAGCATGATGCATCCCCAGAGAAAACTTGACTCCTTTTCTCTCAGAAGACTTCAGTTGCCAGTACTTCTCTGAAAGAAGCGGCTCTTGGGCCCTCCCTCAACCACATTGGGAGGTTTTGACTGGCTTGATCTGTTCTGGTTATGGGCACAATAGTAACCACAGATGTCATGAGTCGATGCATGCAATAGCTATGCCATATCCAGAAGTGAGCATTCCACATCTCTCCTCTCCAGTCCCTGTTTTGTTTTTCCCCTTCCCTTCTCCCTCTTGCTCCTGCCTCACTTGCTCCAGCCCAAAGGTTTTTACTTATTCATTATATATAAGTACACTGTAGCTGTCTTCATACACCCCATAAGAGGGCATCAGATGCCATTATGGATGGTTGTGAGCCACCATGTGGTTGCTGGGAATTGAACTCAGGACCTCTGGAAGAACAGTCCGTGCTATTAACTGCTGAGCCATCTCTCCAGCCCCATCCCCTGTTTTTGTTTTTGTTCTGTTTTGTTTTGTTTTTTTAAATGTTCTTTCCACCTCGTTTTGCAAAGTTCTCTAAGCTTTGGATGGTGGGGAATTGATATGGATGATGCTTGCATAGCTGAACACTCTTCATTACTTATACTCGACTCTTGGACCAGTTTTATGAGTCTGTGCATTAACAACTCTGCACCTCAAAAAGAGGCTTCTCTGTTCAAGGTTGAGAGAAACACAGATCTGTGGGTGAAAACGTAAATCTTCAGACGGTACTTTGACCACAGAGGTGTTTAGCAGAGCAACGGTTGTAGGATTCCCCAAGCCATAAGCTTTTGACCACCTTTCCAGTTCTAGGCATGAAATACTTCCTGTGGGTCAGGGTGACCCCTCACATCACACCATTGTTGCCAGCAGGTCAGTATTATAGCATGCAGTGTCCAGCACTTGGTAAGGGCATTGATATCTTTTCTCGTTAGCAGTCTACAGAGCATCTTCTGGCAACAGTGTAAGCTAGTTTCCTGGTCAGTTTGAGTTGATTTCTCTATACCCTGTATCTAAAGCCAATAATATCTTTATCAGTTTGGACTTACATTAGGTTAGTGGACAACCAAGAGCAGTGGCAGCGGCCTGTCCTGGTCTTAGTGCCTCTGAGGCCTTTATGACCAACAACTCACAGGGATGTCTTCACCAAATCATAGTGGCCAGTCTGTGGGCCATTTTCTTGATTAATGACTGACTGATGTGGGAGGGCCCAGCCCATTGTGGGTGGTGCCACCCCTGGCCAGGTGGTCCTGAGGAAAGCAGGCTGAGGAAACCATGAGGAACAAGCCAGTAAACCATTCCTCCCTGGCGTCTGCTTCTAGTCCTGCCTGCAGGTTCCTGCCTCGACTTCCCTCAGTAGTGCAGTGTGAAGAGACGTAAGATGAAGTCAACCCTTTCCTCCCCGAGTTGCTTTTAGTCCTGGTGCGTTATCAGCAACAGAAACACAACCTAAGACACTAAGTGCCACTTAAAAATAAAATATCGGCTAGAGAGAGAATCTGGTCAATAGAGTGCTTGCTTTGAAAGCATTGAATACCTTAGTTAGGTCTCTAGAGTCGTGTCAGAAAGCGGGTGTGGTTGCACATATCAGCTATTCAGCGCTGAGGAGGCAGAGAGCCTGTAGATCATTGAGGGCTAGACATTCTATCCTAATCTGGGATTCCAGACCAGTGAGAGACCTTCTCAAACAACATGCCTGTGAAGCCTACCCAGGGTAGCTGTAGCAGAGAGGCCACGCCGAGGCTCATTAGGATACACAGGAAAGTCACTCTGTTCAAAGCTTGTTGGGTTTTAGTGCTGTCCTTTATCGTCTTGGGTAGTAATGATGGGTGGTTATTTCCACTTTCAAAAATTTTTCCTTAAATTCTTTTAGATTATGAGAAACAGGAAAGCATCAACTGCTGCTTGTCTAAGACACTGTTGAGGATGTATTTTCACAGCCCCTCTGTTTTGTGATGGACACACACAGATACATGGAAGGAAACGTGGTGGCCTCTACCCAGTGTTTCTTGCTGTTATGGGGCTGTCTTATTTTACTTTTGTTTTTTCCTTCAGGATGCATGATAGAGGCAGTGAATCTCAAATCCAGCAACCGAAACCCAGTGGTACAGGAATTTGAAAGTAAGTAGGAGGAAACATGGAGAGGAATGGGGCCCTCTAGTGGACATTGGGTAGCTCTGCAGCCAACCCAGCACCTGTTCTATTGTGACTATTGTATTGATATATTTATATATTTGTTTTTTTTTTGAGACAGGATCTCACTGTGTAGCCCTGGCTGGTGTGGAATTCACTATAGAGACCAGGCTGGAACTCACAGAGATCTGCCTGTCTCTGCCTTCCAAGTGCTGGGATTAAACATGTACACCATCACACCCAATCTATTGTCCAAAAACTATTTATTTGTGACTATGTGTCTATGTGTATGTCAGGAGGATGCTGCAGAGGCCACTGGATCTCTAGGAGATGGAGTTATAGATAGTTGTGTGCTGGAAATTGAACTGCTCTCTGCAAGAGCAGTCAGTGCTCTTAACCACTAAGCCATCCCTCCAGCCCCTACTCCCCTGTATGTAATAGCCAAGAATGTTCAGGGTAGCTGTTGTGTATGAGCAGAACAGCAGCACACTGTGTAGTTTACGTTGACTGCCATCTGTTTCTTGCCTATCCTTGTACCTACACAACAAAGACATCTCACATACTAGATGCGGGGTGTCTAAAGGGAGGGTGTGTTCCCTATAGTGAAATACTTACTAATGTTTTTATTGTTTTTTTTTCTGGCAGAAACTCATCTTGGAAAGTTTAGGCTTATAATCTTTCTCCCATTGCTCTACAGGTGTGGAATTGTCTTGCATCATTACAGATTCACAGACAAATGACCCTAGGATTGAATGGAAGAAAATCCAAGATGGCCAAACCACATATGTATATTTTGACAACAAGATTCAAGGTATGAGCCCACTGTCCTCTAACGTCCATCTGTCCTTAGTTCGTGGAATTTATTTATAGTAATATTTTCCTTAGACTACTAACCTGCTCTTGTGGCTAGGACTGTTCTGACTTTCTGAGTTTATCATTGGAGAAAATTTCAATTTCAGCATTGATATTTTGAGCCTGCCTGTACCTGTACAATGCAGCTTCAACAAATCCCAGCTCCTTAGTAAGGACTTGGATCTCTGCACAGATCACCTGAGAAATCACAGTGAACCAGTTCCTTGTTTGTTATGGCAAACCATGCTGTTATGGCCCATGGCAGACATACTGTGCGTGAGTCCCCAAAGGGATCATCACAGCAGTGTGGGGGACAGAGGATTGCGCTCCCCTGCGTCTGTCCAGTGTTAGGTCTGGGACCTTCCTACACCGACCTGCAACAGGACATTATCTGGGGGCAGTATTAATGTAAGCTACCATGGAATGGTGAGGAGGAGGAGGAGACTGAGAGCAAGGCATCAGTTCAGTAGGCTGTAGAGTGCTCAGGCACTCTCCAAGAGAGCACGTGCTGCATGGTGAGAGACGGAGTGGCAGGCAAGAATGCTACATATGGACACACAGAAACCAGGGCGAGCTCAGCTGCTGAGAAGAGCTGTAGCTGGGGCCTGGCTGAGAGGGAGATGAGGAAGATGGGAGGTACATGGGGTGTCAGGCACAGCTGTCTGGACAGCAGGCAGTACCCATCAGAGGTGCAAGAGAAGTTGCAGGGACTGGAGGTGATCACAGCTGCGAGCAGAACCAGATCAGATTTCCTTTGCAGTATGGTTGGTGGGGTTGCTCACAGTGGCTGAGCTGAGGTAGGGCCATAGGAAATTCAACGGGAGAACTGCTAGGATCGGCTGTACTGGAGGATGTAGTGCCGGGGCTGTGAGAGGCAGAGTAGGATGTAACTTTCCATCTGGCAGCGAGGGAAGGAGTAGATAGGAGGTCCAGTGCAGATACATTCAGTTTTAGCGAAGTTGTGGGCTTTGTGATCTGAGTTCTACCGGTCTTCAGGAGTCGTATGCTCTTAAAAATACTTTGTTGGCTACAGCTGTAACTCGGTGGTACATTGCTTACCTAGCATTCTTGAAACCCTGAGTTCAGTTTCTAGGACTGAGGGGGGAAAAAAAACAAGGTCAAACCCCAGCATCTTCAAGAACTCTATGTATAGCTCAGTGGTAGTGCCCTCTAGAGCTCACAACTCCAGGGGATCTGACACCTCCTCCTGGCCTTCACAGGCCATGAATGCATGCATGTGGGTATAGACAAAACACTCCTACACCAAGAATATAAATAAGGAAGTCTTAAAAAAGCAACCCACTTATTAAAACTATAAAAACCTAATGATTTTTTTTTGGGGGGGGGCTGGGGCTGGACAGATGATAGCATTGTTAAGTGTGTACTGTGCAGAGGACTGAGTTCCTTGTACCCACTCCCAGCAGCCTGTAACTCCAGCTCCTCTGTAGTCTGCAGGTGCTGTGCTCATACTTGAACACACCCACACTCAATACATATAATTACAAGTAATAAGAGTAAATCTTTAAGAAAACTCTTATTGCCGGGCTGTGGTGGCGCACGCCTTTAATCCCAGCACTTGGGAGGCAGAGGCAGGCGGATTTCTGAGTTCGAGGCCAGCCTGGTCTACAAAGTGAGTTCCAGGACAGCCAGGACTACACAGAGAGACCCTGTCTCGAAAAACCAAAAAAAAAAAAAAAAAGAAAACTCTTATTTCCCTAATGCTGGGGTGGGGAGGTCAGAGTGATGGACCACTGATCTGGTACGCACGAGACCCTGAGTTTTCACTCCCATCACCAACAGTGACAACTTTCTCTTCGTGGACATCAGAGGTTTTACCATAAAGGACATATACCACAAAGAAGCAGAAGGGTGGGGGCAGGACTGGTGCTGTGCCCAAGACACTTGTTACATCTGTCACACCTGTCACTTCTGTTACTCCAGTTACACCTGCTCCTCCTGTTACACCTGTCCCCCTGGAAGTGTAAATTCAGGTTCTGTACTCATACAGGTGTGGAAACACCCTGTCAATCCCAGAACCTTTCCGTAGCCAGAGTAGAAACCCATGCCATGAATAGTCAGGGCCCTCCCTCATCTCTCAGCACCCCTTCTCCACACACCTCTCTGCCTTTGCGGTTTCCAGAGACGTCATGTAAGGCTTCTTTGACTTAGCATAGGACTTTAAGGAGAGATGGGTTCCCTTGGGGTCACTGTTCACTGTGTGGGTGCTGCTTTGAGCACACATCAGGCGATGAGTACAGATGGGCTGCTTTTACACTGGCTACCATAAGTATTCTGTACTCATCTCTGTGTGAAGACCAAGGAAACAACTACTGGGCCATGCGGTAGCTGCATGGCGAGTTTTTGAAGAAACTGTCAAGTAGCTTTCCAAAGTGGTGTCACCATTTTTTTTTTTTTAAAGTATGTATTTTGCCTGCCTACGTCTGTGCACTTCATCTGTATGCTGGGTGTGCAGAGGTCAGAAGCGGGCATTTAGCTCCTGTGGAATTGGAGTTATGGATGGTTGTGAGCCACCATACAGTTGCTGGGAACCAAATCTGGATCCTCTGCAAAAGTAGTAACTATCCTTAACCACTGAGCCACCTCCTGCCCAGCCCTGCCTGGCTTCTGCATTTTACACTTGCACTTCAGTGCTTCTCCCATAGTCGTACCCACATTTGGGATCATCTGACCTTTATCTTAGTAGTCCTAGAGAGTATAAGGTATCCGAGTGGAGTTTCATCTCTTCATGTGCAAAGTGAGCAGTGGAGATTTTCTTGGGAGAAATATCTGATCTAGCTGTTAAGTTCATTTAAAAAAAAAAATCTGTGTGCCGGGCGGTGGTGGCGAACGCCTTTAATCCTAGCACTTGGGAGGCAGAGGCAGGCGGATTTCTGAGGCCAGCCTGGTCTACAGAGTGAGTTCCAGTACAGCCAGGGCTACACAGAGAAACCCTGTCTCGGAAAAAAAAAAAAAAAAAAGTCTGTATTTTCATTGAGTTGTAGATTTGTAGAGGTGAGTCCTTTTTCTGACGTGGCTTGGAGGGTTTCTCCCACTGTGTAGATTGCCTTCTCAGTTGCGTACATCCTTTAGAGCACAGCTGTTAGCTTGATGGAATTTAGTATATCCCCACATTTTCATGTTTGTGTCTCTGTTGTTGTATCTAAGAATCTGTTACAGAAGCCAAGGTCATGAAAACTATGCCCTCTGGAGAGATGGCTCAGTGGTTAGAGCACTGGCTGCTCTTGCAGAGGACCTGAGTTTGATTCCACACACACCAGGCACATATCTGCTGTACATACATGCAGACAAAACACTCATCCACATAAAGTAAATAAATCTAAAATATTTAGGCCTTTTTTCCTTAAGACTTTTTTACTTTTTGAGACTGCAGTTTGCTAATGTTGCCCAGGCTGGCCCTGAGTTTATTGTGTTGCCTAGGCTAATCTCAAACTCAATTCCTGTAAGCTTATAGTGTTCCAAATACATGCCCAGCTCTTGTTCAACTCTTAGTGGGTGTTTGTTAACTAGGGAGGCAGCCAAGGGTCAGCTTTCTTCTTTTTACTTACTTACTTATTTATTTTTTAAATTTTTTATATTTTTTAAGGTTTTTATTTATTTATTTATTTATTTCATGTATGTGAGTACACTGTTGCTGTCTTCAGACACACCGGAAGAGGGCATCAGATTACAGATGGTTGTGAGCCACCATGTGGTTGCTGGGAATTGAACTCAGGACCTCTGGAAGAGCAGTCAATGCTCTTAACCACTGAGCCATCTCTCCAGCCCCAGCTTTCTTCTTTTTCATGTGGATAGCCACAGCATCCTTTGTGGACTTTATTTTTCAATGTTTATTTGGTTTTCCTTTAATTTTCATTGAACTTTTCCTTTGACTAGTTATCTCCTCCTGGGGATAATAAAGAGAAATAGGGTTCCTGGCTTTATCTTAAATACCAGCTACTAGTTTTAATGCTCAGGTTGCACATGGGGAGAAGTCAGTGTCCTGGTCCTCATGGCACTTTCTTTCATGACACATCTTTCACACAGGGACAGGACAGAGCACTGTGCAGTCTTCTTGCTCTGCCATGAAGTCCAGCCCCACGCTGTCTTCTAGTGTCTAGTATCTTGTGTCTTCTTGTTTATAGGAGACCTGGCAGGTCGCACAGATGTGTTTGGAAAAACTTCTCTGAGGATCTGGAATGTGACACGGTCGGACTCAGCCATCTATCGCTGTGAGGTCGTTGCTCTAAAGGACCGAAAGGAAGTTGATGAGATTACCATTGAGTTAATTGTGCAAGGTGGGTCCTGTTAGTGTGCAGCATCGCCACTGGCCAGACCTCATGGGTCAGTCCTTAGCTCTAGAACAAGAGACTAGCTCATATTTTGATTCATTCCTCCAGAGCTGGGTTCCTGGGGTTATCTGAAGTTTGGGAGGGGAGCCAGTGAGGCTGTCTAGTGATGGGGTGGGAAGATGAGAATACACACCTGCTGTGTTCCTCACTGGCCTTAGGGACTTGCCTTTGCAGCCTCCTTTTCAGCTAACTCCTCAAGGTGGAAGAACTGGAGACTGAGAGATTGGACTCACGGGCCTGGAATGAACTCAAGAGAGTGAGCAGGGTGCAGGCAGCAGGCAGTCAGTGGATGGGGGGTGGTCGTCAGAGCTGGTTTATTTCACTAGGTTTTGGTACGATGGGCTTGTGCTGAGATTTTAAACACTAACCTGTATTTTGCCTGCAGTGAGGCCAGTGACCCCTGTCTGTAGAGTTCCAGCAGCTGTGCCTGTAGGAAAGAAGGCAACACTGCAGTGCCAAGAGAGCGAGGGCTATCCCCGACCTCACTACAGCTGGTACCGCAACGATGTGCCACTGCCTACAGATTCCAGAGCCAATCCCAGGTTCCAGAACTCCTCTTTCCATGTGAACTCGGAGACAGGCACTCTGGTAAGATCTCTTCCAAAGGTGGGGAAGCATTTGCGTTTGTTGGGACCTAGGATGCCTGTAAGGAGAGCCAGGGAGGCTCCTTTTCAAGGTAGAGGCAAAACCTAGAACATCAGAAACGCTATAGGAAAGGTGGCTTCGGCTTTTCTATAAACAAGTTCAAAGGGGTAAAACAAAACAGAAACCTGTGCATCTAGATGAGACCAAGGGGCAGGTAAACAGGTGGGTTGTTTGAATCCTACTTAATTGTGATTATATCATGCTGAGATACATACGTATGGATTAAACATGCCTTGAATTTGCTTCAGAATAACCTCCTGGTGTCTGGTGGTGGTTGGCAGCCCATGCCTTTAATCCCAGCACTCAGGAGGCAGGCAATTTCTGTGAGTTGGAGGCCATCCTGGTCTACAGAGTGAGTTCCAGGACAGCCAAGGCTACACAGAGAAACTCTGTCTCAAAAAAAAAAAAAAAAAAAAAGGAAAGAAAAGGAAAATAATAACCTACTGGGAGTAGGAGGTCACATGGGAGGGAAAAGAAAATGAAACAGCATGACTTGGCCATGTGCAAAGGACGTGCTGGCTTTGAGACACTTCAGCAGGGGATACCCAGCTATAAGCAGTGATCGGGTGAATCAGTATAGGGTATTGGTATTTGTCTAAGGAGAGCAGCTAGGATCCGTTTGGCTTCAGAGGGAAAGTGAACTGGGCTGCTTCTGGTTATTGCCTAGCTTTGCTGTCTCTGCATCCTGGACGGAATTCCTTGCTAAGCTCTGATGCAGGGCGGGAAAATGGTGAGGAGAGTAGAGCCAGGGAGGCTGCTGCAGGCGAGTGGACTACTTTGTGGCTACTTTGGGGCCATGGGTGTCAGCTTTGGTGTCTGCCACTTAGCTTGTCCTGTTGAGTGAAGTAATACTTGTCATTTCTAAAACAGGTTTTCAATGCTGTCCACAAGGATGACTCTGGGCAGTACTACTGCATTGCCTCCAATGACGCAGGTTCAGCCAGGTGTGAGGGGCAGGACATGGAAGTCTGTGAGTCACTTGAAAAGATTACACTGAAGACTGGGAAATGACTAGAACATTTAAGATGAATGCCAGTGTAGCTAACCACTCTGCCTTGAGTCAGTTTTCCTCTGGAGCTGACAGGGGACTCATCCACTGGGAGCCTGACAGGAGTATAAAAGAGCATGAGGTCTAAAGGAGAAGCTCCTCAAACCAGTTCCCTGGGGGCTTCAGTGTTGGTAACATGTCGTCATGGAACTTGCACCAGGTGTAAGACATAGTTTTGGTAAATGATAGAAATGTCAAAAACAGTTGTGTAGGAGCCCTGATGGGCCTCTGGGAACCTCGCCAGTTAGAGTAGCTGTTATTTGCAGGAAACTCAAAAGCCTCATGCTTTTCTCCTGTTCGGTGAACTCATCGTTAGGTAGCGGGCACACGGGGAGGTGTTGGGGAGGAAGTGGATAGGGTGAGCTGAGCCACTGGGGGACCTTCCTCCGTTCTCAGTTGTGGCTACCCCCACAGCAGAGTTTCCCTAGACTGTTGGAGGACTGTTGCATACAGGGATCACCAGAACTTGCCACAAGTGTCCGTGTCTTGTAGCATTCTAATGTATCCAGCGTTGTTCAAGCATCTTTATTTGCATAGAGGGGGAAACCACTAGAGCCTCTGCCTGGATGACTTCGAGAGTTATCCAAGGGCCAAGGACAGGGAGCCACTGAAATGGAAAGTCAAGTTTGCATTTAACAGTTTTTACGGCTAAGATTTGAAGCTTTTTTTCCTCAGGTCATCTCCAGCAAAGGCAGGCTATATAAATTAGGAAGGTTACTTTCCTTAGGGCTTCTGGCTCTTGATGCTATATAAATATAGCCATTTCTCCATGAATAATATTTACAAGATTTTAAAGCCTTTTATATACTGGTAAGCATCTCTCAGTGGCTTTGAGTATAACTGCATTTGACCCATCCACATCCCAGTATGCTTTATGGTATCAGGGGTTATGGTAGCTTGTATTTTCTTATCCAGAGAGATGTTAATGGGCTAGTTTCATCAGTTTCCTTTTCTGGCTAGAGTAGGCATGACTGGACAGAGGGGTAAATGGGTCAGCATAGGAGTTGGAAAAGTAAGCTAACAGGGTCAAGATCTTTTGATAGACCATACCATCTGTCTACAAACTTTTTCTGCAGATGATCTGAACATTGCTGGGATTATCGGGGGAGTCCTGGTTGTCCTTATTGTTCTTGCTGTGATCACCATGGGCATCTGCTGTGCGTACAGACGAGGCTGCTTCTTCAGTAGTAAACAAGATGGAGAGAGGTACATGTGCCTTGTCTGAGCTTCAGACTTGTGTTACTGGTGTAGCTGTACCACTGAGCTGTCCTCTTGTATTCACAGTTACAAAAGCCCAGGGAAGCACGATGGAGTTAACTACATCCGGACAAGTGAGGAGGTAAGAGCAGAGACCCTAGTGGTTCAGGTGTTTCCTGACAGGAAAATTACCTTCTGCTTGGAGACCCAGTGGCTTTCAGGGTCCTGGGAGTTAAGTCTACTCCCTGAGCTTGATAGTGAAAAGATTTTCTGGGCTTAGCTTGGACAGATCACAGCAGACCAGACGGTTCCACGAGGGGGAGTTTATTCGGGACGGAGGGAAGAGAGCAAGAGGAGAGAGAGTAGAGAAGTAGAGGCCGGCCATGACCACGTGGAGAGGGGGAAGAGAAGAGGGAAGGGGAGAGGGGAGCCTGCAGGCGTGGGGCCAAGGGAACCAGAGAGGAACAAGAGAGAGAGGAGGGGCAAGCAGCTCCTTTTATAGTGGGCAGGCCTACCTGGCTGTTGCCAGGTAACTGTGGGGAGGAGCGTACCTGGCCAGTGCCAGGTAACTGTGGAGGTGGAGTTTAGACAGAATACTAATAGATAGCTTTTCCCTCACCAGCTCATGAGTGCTTATAGAGGTTATTGCTGAAGACTGAGGAGTTAGTTCGTCTTTCAGTTTTGCTCCGGTTTCAATTTTGGAGGACAAGATTAGCTTATATTTGATTTGACCAGTGTATGTCAAACACCAACCAACAAAGCCCTTGAATTGATTCTTTGTGCTGCCTTTGCAGGGTGACTTCAGACACAAATCTTCCTTTGTTATCTGAGACCTGTCGGCTGGGAGAGCACATGCAAGAACCTCTATTGGAAACTGGTCAGGGGCTGCTGTGAGCAGAGCACCCAAACAAAGCTAGATGAGCAGAAGCTTTTTGTTTTGGCCAAACTTGATGATCCCTTCCTTCCTCTTTAACAAGCCACAAGAATAAAAGAAATCCTCCTGAAGATGGATCTGGACACCTAGACTGTTGCTAGCCTGATCACCTTATGGGGATTAGGGTGATCTTCAAGGCCTTTCTGGTCTCAGTTCTCCTGTGCAGGGCAATTTGGACTGTTTTTGCCCCAGGGTGTTTAGCTGCCAGGACAACACTGGCGAGAGGATGAGGCGCTAGGCTGCAGCAGCAGTGTTGCCTGATGCCTGTGACAGTACCCCTGGAAGGTCTGCAGGCAGTGCCTTGCTCCCTGGACCCTGACCCACCGTGTTGCCTCTGTTGATTGACCAGTATTGTCATTTCCATCCTGGGAGAGTCTGTTTGGATCAACATTTTATAAAAACCCAAATCAGAAAGGTGAAATTGTTTGCTGGGAAGAAGGAACTCTCCTTCCCAAGAGTTAGGAGAACCTCTGTCTTAAGCTAAGTCTGAAATGGTACTGAAATCTTCTTTTCTATTGGTCTTGCTTATTTTATAAAAATTTAACATTCTAAATTTTTGCTAAAGATGTATTTTGATTATTGAAAATTTCTATATAAACTGTAAATATATTGCCATACAGTGTTTCAAAACTTATTTTTTTAAGAGTTCAACCTAAGGTAGAAGGCTCAGGCTGCTAGTGTTCAATTGGAAAATACCAGTAATAAAGTCTTTTAAGGAATTTTCTTAAGGAGGCTGGCTGAATATTCCTTTGTTCAAAAGAAGTTTTAGCATTTTTCATAAGAAAACTTACTCTGTCTGACCACTGTTGCTTAGGAAACCATTAAAGAATTCCAATCTAGTCATGCTTGTATCTTTTTTTAATCAAGAAACTCTGGGAACTTCTGGGCTAGTTTTGAATGGCCTCATCCTGAAATCTTAAGATATCCTACCCCAAGGGAGGCCCTGTGCAGTCCTAGTTGGGTGGTCTCAGGGTTAGCTAAGTCACTTCTCATGATTTCTAACTTGTGTGGGATGGAATGTCCACTTACACCTGCACAGCCCTGACCTCGGCTCCGTATCTGATTAAAATGGTCACTGGTAGTATTCTGGGCTGGTCTTAGGCAGGAAGCTGAGGAAGGCTGGTGGCCAGTGGTTCCTAGTCTTTGAGTGACAGAACCCTAGTCTCTTTTGGGTAGCTTATAAGACAAAGCCAGTGCACTTGCTTGTAAAAAAATCATTTTAAATATTTGTTTCGTTGATAAGTGTATCTGAGACCAAAGGCAATTTTGAAACTGAACATGTCAACTACAGTAATATTTAAAAAAAAAAGATTCTTTGTTGTGATGAAAGTCTCGGCACTGCAGGCTGTCTCCTCCATGACAAGCCGTTATGTCCAGCACAGCTCTTTGAAGAATATCAGAAAGTATAGCCAGGGGACAAAGCCTGATGGTGAGCAGAGCAGTGTCTGACCAAAAGCAGTTTCTAATTTTTATTGTAAACCTTTTATCTGTCCCAGACACTGCTCATTTTATGGGATATTAGAAACACCATTCAAAAGCCTTTGTTCTTCAAGAATAGATGTTCTTGGTCTCAAATACTTGGTTTCAAACACATGCTAGACTCATGATAGGAAGTGGTTAGAAGCCAGGAGCATCTAAAGGAGTCCCTGATCCTACCTTCTACCTACAGGGTGATTTTTATGGAGAAGTTAGACACTTTGTCATCTTAATTTCTTTATACTTCAACTTCTTTTTTTCTATTTCTCTTCCTGATTTCATTGACTACGTGAGGCACATTTTTTTTCCCAAGTTAGGTTGAAGGCTGAATGCTAAGATGTTAGCAGAAACAGCCAGGCAGTGTTTCTGTGCCTGCTCAGGGGTGCCTGGTCTCTCTTGCCTTTGCGTCTTAGATAATATTGTCCCTCTTCTACCTTCCTCTTGGGAGAAGAGGATGGCTGCCACTCTAGTGGGGTGGAGTGGGGTGGTGGGATAGGACACTGGCCTTCCAGTGGCTGTCACAGCAATAGGGTAGCCATGTTGCCCCCTCTTTTACTCCTCTACGTCCTAAAGCCTTCTTTCATAGTGCCATGGGAACTAAGTTTGACAAAGCAACACGTGAGCCTGGAAAGCAGTGGCCTGGGACTGACACAATCAGAGAGCACTCACTTACCTGTACAATGTGAATGTGACTGAAGAAACTCGAAAGAGGCTGGTGTTGGCCACTGATGTTGAAATTGTTCATAGGTGTTAACAGACTTGTACTAACACACTTGCAATTTGGACTCTAGGATCCAAAACCAGGGGATGCACTCCCACAGAAACACACAGTAACACAGTGTTTGCTGCAGTAACATGAGGATTAATGATTCCAGTGCACTGGGACTCTCTCGCATGCAGACAAGAGAGCCTGGAACAAAAGCTGGGAGTAGTTCTTATATAGAGTTCACGAGGGCAAACCACAAAGTCTGACCTTTCCAGGTCACGTCTCTAGGTGACTCAGATTATGACAAGGAGCGTCCTCCATTTGCCCAGGTTTATTATGTTAAGGCCCCAGCTTCCTGATTCCTGGAATGTGTCTAGGTGTTCTGGGCCCTTCTCACCCGCAGGTGGGTTCCTTCCCTGTGGTCTGAGGAATGTTAATCAGCCTCTCTCCTCCTTCCTCTGAACGTTAATCCAGCAAGTGTCCTCTGACTTAAGGAATGTACTCTTCCCGGAATGCGCCCTGGGGCAGTGAATTCTAAGTTTAAACAAAGACCTGAATTCTAAGCTCAAACCGAGACCCAAAAGTCTTATAGTTATTTGGAAAAAGCAAACAAAACAACCCACCTCACTCATTTATAAAAACTTAAAAAAAAAAAAACCAAACAAAATGAAACCATTTTCTTTTTATTAGGTTTGCCCTGCATTCTTAGCATTTGGTTACGCACATACTCATTCATGCTAAGAAATCAGCACTTGTACTGCAGCCAAGGTGGTTCACTCAAGAGCACCTGTGACACTTGTGCCAACTGTCAGAGCTTCTTTATGACAGAGTACAGGGACCAGTGGTAGAGGGCTTGCCTAGACGTGCACGGATCTGGGTTAGCATGGGGTAGGAGGAAGGTATGGTAGAGCATGCCTACTGTCCCAGTTACTCAGAAGGCTGAGACAAGAAATGGACCGTCTGAGTCCAGTTCAACATGAGATGCTTGTCTCCAAAAAGGCAGAGCATTCAATCCCATCTCTTCAGGCTCCTGAGACAGTACCTGTCTGTACAGGAGACTCACACCATGCCCAGTGGTGCAGGAGTTCTTAGCAGTTTCACGTATTAGTACTACTGCTCTGTCTAAGGGTCAAGAAGCCATTCCATCAGAAGCAGGCTTTACTTACCTGAAGTACTATTGGAGATGGCTGTTGGGACACAAGAGAGACAAAGTTTCTATATGGGAACAAGGGCAGGTGGGCAGATTAACTAAATAAACCCTAAGGGGAAAAAACTGATTTTAAATATTTAATGCAATGGTAAGAAGACCATCAATAAAGCCTTGTTTCAAAACCAGAAAAATTGTACTAAATGCTATGTTATATTTATATTTGACCTTTATTACTTTGTTTTAGAAAGACTGTACACCTCTTTTAATAAAAATTTGCAATTATAAATAATAGAAAAATATTGCAAAATGTTGCCATTAGCTGGGGACATTCTATTATATTGAAACACAAGCTATAGACACGAGTTATACAGAAGAAAGCTGGTATCTAAAATTGTGTTCCTTAAAGACCAGACTGTAACTTACCACAGAAGGTTTCATACTCAAATAGATATCCCAGTATTAAATAGCTTAATGTTACTGTGAGAAAGTCATCATTTCCCTATTTACAAATCTCAACTGCAATGATACAAAGAGAAATATGAAAGGTTGGTAAGCCAAGCAGAAGCTGCACAAAGCTGCACTGGTGTCCTAGACAGGAGGTGGCAGTGTGCACTCACTCCCATGTGGATGCAGGCCACACCTTTCTTTCCCCTTCCACACAGGAAATACAAATATTCCCACAGGTCTCAGTTGGCTGTCTTCAGGGGGGACTTGGGAAGGGACCTCCTGCTGGATCTTGGGTTGCCCTGGTTCCTGGCTGGAGACTTTATATTCCACTGTGGAGACTGTGGAGGCCTAGAGAAGGAAACCATGCAGTCAACAGTTCAACAACAAAAAATGCTCAACCAAAAAGCCACATCCCAAAACTTACCTTTTATCAAGCATTGATAAACATAAAATGTCATTTCCTTGTTCCTGGGCTTCAAGTTTCTCTGAAAAGGAGTCAAACACAAAGAAATTTAGTTTTCTCAGAATTTCTGAGGCAGTGGTTGTGCTGACCAGAAGAAAACCAAGAACTTACCTTTGGTAAAAAACGAAGTTGTTGGTGTCCCTATGTAACTGACCCCTGCTCCAAATGTGACATCACTGATGGAATCTGGGGAAAGGGAGAACAGTGGTAATAAAACTCCTGTAACACACAGACATCAAATGCAGGGACTTATGTATGAGTTTGCCATGGGTTCTTCTGGTCTTCACTGCTAGCCCCTAGGTCACTCACAAAGATGGGCATTCATCAAAAGCTTCGGCTTGCCTCAGGACTTTATGCAGACTGAAACACTGACTTTCTCTTCCCACCAGGGAGGGCCCTTCAAAGCTTGCACTGCAGCCGACACCTTTGTTTTCAGACTTGAAGCGCCTCACCTCGTCCTTCAGTGACTGCCTACATGGAGGTGACCTACATTTCCTATTCTCACCTACAGGCAGTACACCTACTGTATCTCTCCTTATTTACGCCCCATTGCATTTCTTTCTTGTCCCTATACACTGGAAGGATGGATACGTGGTTCTCTAAGGCTTTAACTGGCCAGAACCTTGGACTACATCTCTATATAAAATCAGTAGCCACTCTGTCCCTGGTGCCGCTCAAGCATCACTTCTTCCTTGTCTCCATCCTTGCTCTCCATAAGTATCTTAGTCTTTTCAGCCTACTCTTGACCTTTTATGTATGTCCCTGACCTTTAAGGCCTCCCCAGCCAAATACAGCAAAGTACACTGGGATTGTGTTCTGGCTTTTACACCAGCAGAAATTCAAGTCATTTCCGGTCAGTTAATACAAGATGCAAAGTGTTTTAACACAGTATCTGATACAAGATAAGTGCCAAGGAAATAATTTATTAGCTATAATATAATCCCTTATGTTACTGGAATCAAGCTGATGTAAAGAACAGGTAAAGCTAGTGTGTCAGTTAGGAACCTTGATGAGGCTCTGTCCATCAAAGAGACCCTAAAATCTATCATTTTGAGCTAGCCCAACCCATCTCTATAAACTCAAGAGATTTCACAAACATGGTGTAATCCACTTGTGTCCACCAGGCATATGGTTGACCTTTCTTCAGCAGTCCTAGCCTGTCACACCCATGTGCTCATTCAACTGCTCTGTTACCTGTACCTGCCCCATCCCAGAATCTGATAGCTATAGCCTTGGTGTTGTGTGTACAAGCCCAGCCACATGCTGCATCCCTATGGGCACAAGTATGAGGCTGGCTCCAGAGCCCACATTTCCCACACTGTCCTTGTGAGGAGCACACAATGACCTGTCACGGATGGAAACATGCTAACATCCACTGCAGAGCTGCACCACAGCAGCGACTCAGGCTCTGTTAACATACTGCAGACAATCCCGTCTTTTGCTGCTACCATCAAGCAGAGCTTGGCTGCTTGTTTCTGTCCCTGGAGATCTATTGACACTGGTTTAGGAATCTTCCCCTCACAGGCACACTGGCTCTCCCAGCTGCAAGCCTCTAAGCATCCTGGGTGATTCTCATGGCTCTAGTGCACTCTGCTCAGAATCAAAGGCAGAATGTGTAATCAGAAAAATGATTTCATTCATATTAGCCAAAAACAAAAATTAGGAATGTCTGATAGGAGGCTGGGGGAACTTCCACAATAACTACTATAAATTACTGAATGAAAAAAATATGTCAGATGATAAAAGTCTTCCTGTGTGGGATGAAGAGATGGCTGGCTCAGCTATTAAAGGTTAAACTCATGGCCAAAAAGACAGGACTTCCCATGTTTATGGGTCACCAGAATCCACATTATGAAAATCAATGGATCACCAAAATAAATACAGATTCAGTGACTCTTTACCAAAATTCCATTGATATTTGCAGAAACAAACAAAAAAGATTCTAGGATTCATGTGAAAGAAGAAAAGACTCCTAAATTGTCAAAGTAACAGAAAGGAGAGCACAGTGCTGGAGTAACAGCAGTGCCTGATTGCAATTAGACTACACAGACCTAGGGCAGTGGCAGGGCCGCAGCTCAGCTGAGCAGAGGAGCCAACATCAACCTGGACAGCTGGAGACTCCTGATTTTCAACAAAGGCGCTTTAAAATGAAGGAGAGAAATCACTATCTTCAACAAGGAGGCAGCTCGAGACAACAGGCTCTGACTGTAGAACAAGAGTAGACTAAATCCTCTGGAAACAGAGCAAAGGCCTCCATGTAAGACTCTGAAACTGCTAGGAGACACTGGGGGTGGCAGGATTTCAAGGTACAACATGAACAATGACTTTCTGAATAGGATTCCAGGAACTCAAGAAATATCAAGACCTGAGGAATGGGATTGAATGAAGCCACAAAGTTCTACCCAGCAAAGCAAACCACAGACTTAAGAGACAGGACAGGCTGAAATCTGTGTCAGTTGTACCTCTGATGACATTAATATTCACAGCATATAAAGAATTAAACACTAATGGACAAAATCCAGTGAATAAATGGGCACATTAACTGAACAACTTCTCAAAGTACACATGGCCAATATACACAGGGAAGAAGTGTGCTCAGCCATAGGGAAATGGGAGTGAGAACAGAGGAGATCAGGTATCTGCCTCATCAGAAGGGACAGCTCCCAGCAAGCAATGGGTAGCTGTGATCATGCTGACGCAGCACCGCATGCTCTGAACATTCTTCCAGGAAGCAGAGAATGGGCCTTTAAGCATTCCTTCCTGGTTCAAAATATAGATGGGCAGAAATTGTATCAACATCCAGAGAAAGAACAAGTAGTGTCACGACCTAATGACACGGGAGTTTGATTTTCTATGAAAGCCAAGTCCTTACATGCAAATTAAAGCAGCATTAGTGTACCGCACCAGATTTCACTGCTAAGCAACTCGTGCTGCCAGGAAACCAACTCAAGATTGACATCAGAAGCTCATGGGATACGCAAAGCTGAAATGAGGTACATGTGTTCTGCTCCAACAGCATATGGTACCTATTTGCCAAAATAGAAGTACTTGGTTACCCCGAGCCAGAACACTCATCATAAAAACCTCTCTGAAAGAGGAGGACAATTTTACATATCTAATGTCATACCTGCTGGTACCCAGTAAGTCAAAGTTACTGTCTTACTGTCAAAAACTGCCTCGATCCAGTTATCTAAGGAAATGCAGGGTGGGAATTCTGTTCATTCATCATCTGCCTTAAAAAGGAGTCCTGAAGAGCAATTAGGTATAGCCTCTTAAATACTGCAAGACATAAGTTAATAAAATGGCAAGTAGCCAGAATCCATGTGGTATGTTGGGAAAGTACGTGGGCTTAAGGCAGGAGTGCCTCGTCACTGCTGCACTATGGAAGCTGACAGAAAAGCCTCCAGCACAGAGGCCACAATCTGGTGTTTTTGAACAGGTCTCTGGGACATGTATCCATGCGCTCTGTGGCTAGTCTCATGAAGACAGGAGTAAAACAGCTTGGAAACCCATCGAGGACAGAAAGAATGAAGCCTGAAGTGTGGGGTGCAACAGCAAGAGGCCTAGGGCCTTTCAGCATGAAGCAGCAAGGAGAGGGGCATGCTAGAGGAAGACTCTGACGAGGAAGAGTGGTTTGACACAGGCACTCTGGCGTGGACAACTTGGGCAGGGAACAAGGGGTGCGCAACGGCAGAGTATACATGTCAGACAGTGGTCTCAAGAGTACAAGCTGAACAATGACAATTGTAAAAAGTGAAAATCGGAAATGACCTAAAATCTGAATTATTTTCAGTGCAATAATTTGACATCAAGTAAAAGTGGAGAATTTTACACTGACCTCACATGATGGTGACAGTTAAAACACAAGCAAACTGCATGAACTGTCTAAAATTACTCTAGGCTATTTGTTTGGGGGTACGTATGTAGTAGGTTGGCCTAATGCTGCTTGTATTCTAATACTAATTTATGGGCCCCAAGAGTGGTGTCCTGGAGAGGAGAGAATCCACAGGTAAGACATCAAGTAACCCTGCCTCCAGTTAATTTGATTGGCAAATAAAGAACCAACAGCCAATAGCTGGGCAGGAGAGAGCTAGGTGGGGTTGGGTTTTGGCGGGCTTAGAGGAAGGAGCAGGACAGAGAAGAAGGAAGGAGCAGGCATGGAAGAAGAACTTGCAGGAGGGAGAGAGAGAGATGCCATGTGGTAGGAGTAAAGAAGATGTGGCCCTGTGGCATGGCCAATAGGAGCTAAGAGCAACCCAGATGGAACGATGAAACCATACTATAACAGCATGAAGGGTAGGCAGCTGCCCAGCTTTATATTTAAAAATATAAAATATATTTTAAATATATTTAAATAAAATATATTTAAAATATATTTTATATTTAAAAATATAAAGCCTGTGTGTGCGTGATCTGGGAACATAAATAGTCTAAGGCAGGTAAAACCCCACGCCGGGATGTTTTAGTAATATTACTACATCCGTATCAGACATAAATGAATTTTTGGGTCCCATGCCAAAGATAGCTCATTAAAAATATGCAAATATATAAAAAAAACTCTAAAGATATCTGAAATTGCAAACACTACTTGTGCCAAACATAAGGGTCTTCTACCTGAATAATAGTTCTCTCCAAATAAGAGCTTTTATTCGGTTAGTGACAAGACGCTAACTGTTCTAACTTAGAACATTAGGAACAAACATCCAATAAGGAAGAGACACTCAGACTCTTGGCATAGCTGGAGTGTGATCTTCAACACATCACTGAACCTGGAGTCTTGATGTGTCACCAGGGTAGAACCCTAGAGCACACAAGATAAATGTAGGATCAAACCCTGACCACAACCTAGGGCAAAACAGACTAGCACTTCCCAGTATACCTAGAGCAGCAGAGGGCTACTTCCACAATGTCACTGTTGGGCTATGACCTGACCTATCTGTCCCCCCAGTCAACAGTGGTCATACATGGACTGAGTTAATACATGCACAACACTGGGATGAATGTTTCATATTCAATACATTTTCTATCAGCTACTGACAATCATCATGACACACATAATTTGGACAGTAGTCCAGAGAGCATCAGCAGCCAAGGATAAGGATATTTTACAAGGAGGTTACTGTTTTATAAAGAAGATCCACCACCAGTGTTACTACGTAGGCAACTGTAGGGAAGGACTGGAAAAACTAGCTTATTCCAGTTAGTTACTTACTCTCTGGGGTGCTGATTGCCCGTTTAGTTACATGTTTGACAGCTCTATCAGACTTCTGCTCCAAGCTTAAGGAAGATGCTAGGATAAAACAGAAGAGTCTATCAGTACAAAAGCCCAAAGCAACATCATACAGAAAACAACAACAAAACCCACAATACATGTGAAAAGTTAAAATTCCCAATGTTTCAAGTGACATATAGATAGGCCACAGAAGTTAAGAAAGCAATGCAAGTAAACATTAAAGCTTCAGGCAACGTTCATATTCATAGCACTTAAGGAAGTAGAAGGTAAACCCATATTAAACTTATGTTTTTGATAGTTTGGCAATATAAAGTCTTTATGTGTATGTGTGTATGTTTAAATTATTTATTACTTTAAACCCAGCTTAAGGTTTATAAATACTTTGGCCATAGTCACTGGAAATAATTTTCCATACAAGGCTATACTTATAAGGTTATTTTACTGTGTCATTTACATAAAAAAGTATCAAGTATGCTTCTATGAATAGGGTAGTAACACAAGTCTCAGTACTTCCAGTTTAAGGACAAGAGTTCTGAAAATCTTGAGGTGACATTTCCACTGCATGTCTCACAGGCCTGTGTACCTAAGGAGCAAGCTGACTTTAACACACCATTCCCCAAACCCCTTAGCACAGGACATTCATTTTCTCAGCCTTAATCTGAAATCTCCAATTAATGCTATTTAAGTCAATAGAAAACATTTAAAAAAGGAAGGAGGATCACTTCTGAACTGTACATGCTCAACCATAAGGCTTACCATTGCTGGAGGGGTTTTCTGGGCTTCCGGTCTCTACATTAAACGGCAAGGCTCCTAAACTGCGTGTCCTTCTCTTCGATGCAACAGCTTTCTTGACTGAATTCAGGATGGCGATGGTACTCAGAGACATGGGCCTACAGAGACAAGATGCCAGATGCTGACTCCAAGTCAGACCATCCTGGGAGCATCAGTCCCTGCCCACTTCTCTTCTGATGTACTGCTCAACCATCCTCTTCCCAGCCTCTCAGGGAAGCATGTAGTGTGAGGGGTTGGTACAAACAGTGATGAGGCAGTTCTGGCCTGGTGGGAACGAAGAGATGCCTATGAGAATGCCACAGCTGGGGCTGCTGCTGGCTCAGTGGGCTCCCTACCTGGTATTGGACATCATCTGCAGAGGTCCATTTTCAGATATGGGAGGCAAAATTGGTGTGAAGCTGGACCCAGGTGCTGAAGGCCGGCTCTGGGCTAGAGGCATGCGAGCATTGTCCTGGCCAGCAGCAGCAGGTACAGTTTGTAAGTCTGGAGCAACCTATCACAAGAGTGAACAAGAATATCATCGTTTGCTATAAGAAGTGCATAAATAATCCACTTTAAAACCTATGTGCAGGGACAGCTACACTTTCTCTTTAAAACAGCTGTGGCAAACTGCTACACACAGATGTCAGGGCAGGCTTGTCACTCTCAGTTTTTAATATAGAATATCTATGTGGATTTCCCCAAGGTAGAATGTGAGCCTACAGCTATACTCAGAAATGCCTTTGCAGACAATAAGCTCTACAGAGCAGAAACAATACACAAGACACATCTGTGGAGAGATGCAGGAGGAGGTGGTTACAGAAATCAAACATCACAAGTGCTGTGCTCTGCCAGTGTACCTACTGGAAACTCATGCATTCTGATGAGCCCACAATTTTCCAGGCAAAGTTCCCTCCCAGGGACTGGGGAAAGATAACCACTGAGCTACTGGTGTGTCCATCACCCACCTGCGCAGAGGGCACCTGGTCACTGTCTTCAGGCAGTTTGGCTGCACTGGCATTTTCTGACAGAGCTTGCTCCTGGGCTAGCTGCTCATTGTACTTCTTCATGTCATACTCAAGTTCAGATGCCAGCTGTTTGTCAACTGCAAAGAAATCTTTGATTTCATCCCGATAATCCTGCATTACTTCCTGAAACAGATCCAGAAGCATCCTTTAGTGCCTTTTCCCATAAAAAGTGAGGCCTTATTGGTATGGTGCACACCTCCAACTCCAGAACCAGAGCAGGTAAGACCGAAGGGCAGGAATTCTAGACCAACTCAAGCCACATGGCAGAGTTCCCCTCTTCCCACTCATGACAGGGTTTCTCTGTGTAGCCCTGGCTGTTCTGGAACTCACTCCATAGATCAGCCCAGCCTTGAACTCTGCCTGCAAGTTACTCAAAATGATGGCATTTTCCTGAGGAGACACTGAGTTGATCATGATTATTAGTTAGCTAACAGCTGTGGTCTCTTGGGAAGTTTCCTGTGTAGCTGCCATGCTCTTGATGAGAGAGGACCGTGTAGAGGTCACAGAGGTTATACAGTCTGGAAGCTTCTAGTGTCCACAGCAACTTTATCCATGGGTGCCCAGGAGGGAGAGAGGTATGTCACAAAAAAACAAAAGAAACGAAAACAAAATTCTCATGTTCTCTGTAAAGTGAGCTCAGCTCTCCCATCTGATCTTCCCTAGGATGCAAAACTATTTGAAAAATTATATTTAGGATAATTTTGCTACAGTCCTCGAAGAAACTTTTCCAATTTTTCAAAAAAAAAAAAAACATTTTAAGTCAGAGGAAAAGTTACTGGTGTGTAAGTTTTCAGTATGTGGCTTGTGGCAAGCACCTTTATCTGCTGAGCTATCTTGTCAGTATCAAGATTTTTTTCTTTTCTTTTCTTTTCTTTTCCTCTTTCTTTCCTTCTCTCTCTGTCTCTCTCTTTTTCTTTTTGAAGAAAAACAAATGTGAACCAAGAAAAAGCTGCTAAACTAAAGGAGAAAATGTGCCATTTCTTTCTGAATGTTTTTTGTCAGAAGCCTGAGGCTTTGCTCTGAGCTGTATTATAAGCAAATACATCCCAGCTTTGCTGAGGCAGCTTCTCCTGGTCCTCTACTTTACAGACAACCCAGCAACAGGAGCTGTCTCAAGATAACACTTTATCCATGTGTGTATGATATTGCCACAGGGCCGTGACATCCTGCCTCAAATCAAACACCCAACATTAAATGTGATATCCAATTTCCACCTCATCCTGTCAGGACGAACTAGGGCAAGCCTTGTCCTCAGCTTTAGTTGAGAACACCTTTAGATTGGAACATATTCCCAAGGAAGGTTCAAGACATGAACATATGCTTTAAAAGCTCGGTGGCCTGAGAAACAGACAGCAACCTCAATGGTATTCGTGGCTACACCCTTCAGTACCTCAACGTCCTCAGCAGCCTGCTAGGTCCACTTCTACAGACTATGCTTCCTAGCATTCTGAGTTCTTGCCATTCACTGTCTAGACTAAGCAATGAACCTGGGGCAGTGGGGCTTGGGAGGAAAACCCCACAGGGCAAGCTCCTCATTTACCCTGAGGTAGTTCATGAGTTCCCTCAAAGCAGGGATCTTATTTTTCTCCAGCAGAGTCTTCAGGGAGATGATGATTGGAATAATATTCTCTATGAAATTCCTCTTTTGAACCTGCAGGAACATACACAAAAGCATGCTTTGGATGCACATACATCTGAAGAATAACTTTTCCTTCATCTACTTCTTTAAGTACATCAAATCTGGCAGCTACAGAAGCCCATTTGCCATTTGACTAGGATCCTGGAAATGAAGCGCTTGCGCGGCTTGTCATCACACTTTAAGCACCACAGCACATACAGGCCTGAAAAGCAGAATGCATAGTAACACTTCTCCATTCTACAGTAAAAAAAGGAGTAAGAGATACACTGAAGAACTTGACAAAAAGCTTCAGTCTCCACACAACCCTGATGGACCCTTGGCTCTGATCCACTATGTATCCTTGCTTTTGAAAGACATTCTGGTCATGTGACCACCAGAGAGATACATTATAATCTTGTGTGTGTAAAAAGACAATGATCTATAGTTGGGTAAGTGTGCACATGTATGTGTGGGTATGCAAGTGCTCATGAATGCACATATGTGCCTGCCTTTTTTTTTCTATGTATATATAACTCTGTATACATTTTTGAAAGTTAATGGGGTGTGATGACCTGGGCCTTATAATCTCAGCACTCAGGAGGCTGAGGAAGGAAGATCAAGAGGTCTAGGCCAACCTGAATCACATGATAAGACCTTTTAAAAAAGCAAATAGGCAAATAAGCAAACTATATGATTTAAATGATCAGTATCCAAGATATTGTGCAATAAATCTAAGAATTAAAAATAATTCATTATATTATTCCACATATGTAAGATTATCTTTCTGAAGCTGAAATGTATTCTTTCTCTTCATTTAAAACTAACAGGGTTTCTTGCTTGTATGCCACTTATTTCTGAAGCTTTGGGTCAGAGTCCCTAAAACAGGATAACAAGTGGAGAAATACACAAGCTAATAAACATGCATCTGAAAATACAGTAAGCTTAGTCACTGTCATTAAATGTGGCCTAAATGTACTCAACAAGTATCATCAAGAACATTCTCTGTCCTGGACACAAGCTAACCTCCAGAGACACAGAAAAGACATCAAGAGTTTCTGTCCTTACACTGTGTCCTAACCAGTGTGTGTTGTGGTAAACGGCTGGAGAGGACAAGCTGTAGGAGCTGGGGACTGATGGAGAGGAAGGATACTGGGAAAGACAGGAGTAGGCAAGGATGTGCACCAGAGGAAACTTTGTGATGTTGCTTCAGATGTGTGGGGATTAGAATGGGAGAGGGCAGTTTTGTGTGGAGAGAGTGAGCACTCAGACCAATGGTTCTTAACCCACAAAGGTCACATATCGGATATTCTGCATATCAGATGTTTACTTTACAAGTCAGAAAAATAGCAAAATTTCAGCTATGAAGTAGCAAAGTAATTTTATGGTTGGGAGTCATAATGACATAAGTAACTGTACTGAAGGGTCCTAGCATTTGAAAGTTTGAGAATACTGACTCAGACAGAAGAACGTATGTCAAAGGCATGGAACAGAACACATCTGAGGAGAAAGGGAAGAAATGAGGTAGGGCGGGCAGTTTTCTATCCCTGAGAATCTGGATTTTAATCCAGGAGGTGACAGAGCACCGCCAAGGTAGCTTAGAGTTACATAATATCTGATATTTTTACATTTCTTTAAAAAAAAAAAACCACTTATTTCATATGTGTACTGTTTCATGTATACAGCAGCCTGCAGAACTCAGAAGTGCACTGGAATCCCTGGAACACCAGTTAAAGCCACTGTGAGTTTCCATGTGGGTGCAGGGAACAGCAAGTGCTCTTAACTGCTGAGCCCTTTTTCCAGCCCCAACTGTTACCAGCTTTAATAAAAAAATTCCTTGAGTGTTCACAAAGAACTAAATGTTCGATACCACAGATCATCTACAATCCATTCTCCCTGGAAGTTTCTTGCTGCCTCAGCAGCCATTTTCAGTGTATTTTACAGAGAATAATTTGGTTAAAGAATGACTTCTCTGACAAGAGAAAAAACAGTAACAGAAAGGGTAGTGACAGGAAATGACACAGGCTTAAGAAACAATCACCAGAAAGGCAAAAGAGAAGGGCATGCAAGCAAAACAGAGAAGATCTGGATCTTGTTGAATGGGTGTAATGAAAATCCATTTCGTTGGGATCAGAAGCTTCTAGGGATCAGGTGGGAAATACAAACCAAATTAGGTACAATTACATGGAGCCTGCTGAGGGCTATGGGGCCTAGGTTGTTCCAGTCATTGAATTTCTAATTTGACATCTTTGGTCAACCCAAAAATACTCTTGGCATGCCAGACTCCTCTTCTGTCTTTGGCTGTATTACAAACTACCTAAAAAGGAAGTTTCGGGTGCATATACCTTTGGTATATAATTGTTCCATTCCCTGCAACAGACTGGGAGAAGAAACCAAGCAAGGAGAAATGATTAACTCAGTTCTGATAGTAAATTTGAGACACCATGGCACACCCAGGCAAGCAAGTAGACACACACTCATGGTATGAGTTGTAGCTAGAGGCAGAGACTTCAGAACCACAACCAGCTGAGCACAGGAGAGCCAGTGGTAAGAACAGCTCCGGGACTCAGGTGCCCAGCCCACACTGTGGAGCAGCAGAGGGCACACACCTGTGAGATGATCTTCATATGGGCCTCCTGCATGACCACATTTGCCAGAGCCACATCATCTTCCTCCAGGAGGTCCTTGGATGTCTGCGCTCTCATTGCCAATAGTTTGATCTCCTTGGAGCTGAGGACGTCAAAGGTATCTGAGAGCAACTCACTGGCTTCCATGTCCACGGGCAGGATGCCATCTGTGAAGCATGCTGAGGGAACACAGGATCAGCCTCTGAGAAACCCTTGGCCCAGAGGGGAAAATGAATTCACAGAACTAGGGAAGTGACAGTCAGTCCTGTTACAGGGTTGGGGTTCTAAGAGATATAACTGATGCCAAGATGGACAAAACAGACATGTCTTCTGTACAGACCTCTGTGCTATCATCGACACAGTATTTTAAGAACACACTTATCTCAAAGACACCAGATATACTTACCCAAAATGTTAAGACAGATCTTGGAAGTGACATTGAATCGCTGCTCATCTGTGAAGTGCTCAAGAAGAAACTTGTAGATCCTCATTCGCTTCTCTTTGTTTGTCTTTCCCTTTAGCAAAAACAGCAGCTTCCCCCTGGAGCAGAACAGGACAATATTACTGCTTGTGTGGATATAGGTGACAAAGATTCAAATATAGAAACCTCAAAGTTGTGTGACAAGGACACTGAGAGGCTCCAGTGTCATTATAGGCATTATCTTTTGTGCCGAGAAAACAAATGACCACTGAAGCAGATATCATGTGAGTGCCAGTGTCCAACCTATGCATATGACACAGGCAGCACTCCAGAGCCTTACTGAACCTCTTCCTGAGAGATAGAGACCTCTCCACAGCCATTCACTCACCTCTCGGACTGGGCAAACTTGTTATACTGCCCATGCTTCTCATAGCTGTTGAAGTAGAATATGCACTCAATGAAGTGCTGGAAAAACATGGTAGGGTTCCTCTTCAGCAGCAAGTGAGCCAGGCAGAACTCCCCAAGGCTGCAAAGGAGAGAGGCAGAGGAGGACTCATTACTCACGGTCAGTCTTCAGAGTCACTAAGAATTCTGCTGCCACACAGAAAAACACAGAACTCTAAATACATCCCAACAAGCAGCTCAAAGCAAGTCAATGATGTTACTTGCTTTGTTTGTCCAGGCTCAACGTTTCATTTCAAAGCTAAGGGCTGTATAAATGCCTTCCTTAACAGGTTTTATTGTTAAGATTTACTACTTTTAAGTATGTGCATGCATGTATGTGTAGGGGTATGTCCACATGTTACAGATGTGTAGCCTGAGGAGGCAGAAAAAAAAAAAAAAGGGTTTCGAAATCCCTGGAGCTGAGGAATAGAACTGTGTCCTCTGCAAGTACAGTCTTACCTTCTGGACCATCTCTCTATTCTACTCTGTCAGCTTTTATTTCAAAACTCAAATATGGTGTGACTACCCAGCTAAACTTCTAATAGAAAGCAAAAACCAACTTCTCCAAAACTCTTTCGAGCAGAGGCCTGGGTCCTCGTGGCTAATGCAGTGATAATGATCACCTGAAAATGAGCATGTGCCTTTCGTACACCAACTTCAACTTGTTGCCCACAATGACGAGATGAGCAAAAACTCATTTTAATACTCGAAATAAGAATAGCGAGAATAAAAGCGTCACTATCGGGCTAGAAGCACTACTCTCCAGAGAATTAATGGCTGTCCCCGAGTTCTGGAATCACCAACAAGCTCTGGGCACTTTCCTTGCACCTGTGGCTCCAAAGCTGAAAGTCTTTCAGCTGCACACAATGCCACACATTTGATGAATACCACGTAGGACTATACAGAAATGAAGGACAAACCATTTCTGTGTTAGCACAATAGGAATGAATGAACACCAAAACTGCTTGCTAAGGGAACGCCCAGGTGAGGCAGGGCTTGCTGATTCAGGCTCTTAGGAACAGAGCTTTAGTTTCACAGTATAGCTCAACCGAGAGTCCCACCCACCAGGAACAAGCAGAGACACCCAAGCAGAGACAAGCTTGACTGTTAAAGTCTTGTTCTTGGCTTTAGAAGGCATTAGGACATTGCTGGAAACTGACTTTTCCAAGTTGTATTCATCAGTCTGAGAATCTAACTAGTTTTATATTGTGCATATCAATTAAATTTGAGAACAGGGAGCTCAGAAACCACGAAGTAAGATAAGCTTAGTTTTTAAAAGTTCTATAGAGGACAATCAGGTACTGCCTAGGAAATAAGCTATCAGGATAACCTTTTCTTTTAATTATTTAAAATGTTTTCTAAAAATGGTGCCAAGCACAACATAATTTTTTCCTACACTATATGTTTTGATCATATTATTTATTCCCTTCTCCCAACTCCTCCTCCCTACTTCCCTACCAACCAAACTTCAAGTTCTTTCTCCTGACCCTCTAAAAAGCACAAAAAAACCCAGAAAAAACAGAGTTTGTTTTGTATTGGCCAACTACCCCAAGAGCGTGGGCCTGCCCTGGAGTGCAGTTGATACACCCAGTGACACTCCACTGAAGAAACCCATTTCCCTCTCCTGTCAGTGTTCATTGCAAAGATTCTCAGTTAGGGGTAGAACTGTGCCCACCCCCCCTTCTCAGTGCTGGAGTCTGGTTGCATGTTGCCACAGTCTGAGAGTTCATCTGGAAGACAGTTTCCTTGAAGTCATCCATGACCTCTGGCTCCTGCAATCTTTCTCTCTGCTCTTCCACATAGCTCCCCAAGCCTTAAGGATTGGGGCTTTGATGAAGACATGACTTAGGACTGAGTATTCCAAAATCTCTCACTCTCTATTCTATGTTAATTACCATCTTTTCCAAGAAGCTTCTCTGGTGAGTGTTGAGCAAGCACTATGTCATAAAGTGTCATTTGATTCTTACTTTCCCTTAGCAGAACAGGACTAGGATATCCCCTAGGCATTACCTAACTGGTCTCAGGTTCTTGCCTACTTTACCAGTGTCAGGTATGGGCTCTATCTTGCGTATGGGCCTTAAATCTAGTTTTAAAAAAGTAGTTAAGAACCCCCGTAACATTTGTGCCACTGTATCTGAGCCATTGTACCCTGCTGACAGGTCACTGTAGGCTGCAGGGCTTGTAGCTGAGTGACAATGACTGCTTTTCTCCTCTGGTAGCAGCATGCAGAGTACCTTCAGTACCATGAATGTGAGTCAGCAGGAGTGAAGATTCTAGACAGTTACTAGCAAGACTCTTCCATGCTTGCTGACACTACAAAGTGTCTCCACAATAGGGTCTTAGCATTAGGATTGAAGAACAACCAATGCATTGGCAATAGTCTATGACGTTTGAGGAAGCCCATGGGAGGCCTTTAGCCAAGGACTCCACGAGTTGTAACCCATTCCTGGAACTGGGCATTTCAGTTTTGGTATTGTTTTCCTCATAATATGGTGACTCCATTTAAATTCCTTTTACATATGAATATGTTTTAGGAAGCTTCTATAGTAGTAGGCTTCCACATAGCTTGTCAGAGGGCTGTTAGTGTTAGCTGTCCCTCCCCATATTCCTTCCTGTATCCTGTTTTCTCATACCTCTTCTTTTGATTCTGATTTCCCTGTGATCACTCCACAATACTACAGTCTATTTTGCCCCTTCCCTAGGAGATGCCCTTGTTCCTGTTCCCCTGCCATCTTTTACTAGGTAGCTAGCCTCCGTGGTTATTCAGCTGGAAGCACAGATAGGAAAAGCTTAAAAGCTAACAGCCACGTCACCTCACTCAGGATAAATGTTCCTAGTTCTACCCACTTACCTGCCAAATGCATGATTTTACTTTTCTCAACAGCTGAGTAATATTCCATTGTATAAATGTACCGGTTTCATTCCTGATTCACCAGTTGATGGACAGCGAGGGCGTTTCTAAACTCTATTAGAACTAGAGCAGCAATGAGCATGAGTGAGTAAGATCGCTGTAGTAAGACACAGAGTTCTTTGGGTGTATACCTGATGAAGTTATAGAGGGATCCTGAGGTACAATTCTCAAGGCAGTTCCACACTGATTTTCATAGGGGCAAAGTCAGTCTGACTCCTATCAGCAGTGAGTAAGTGTCCCCCCTTTCCCCAAACACAGCCTCTCCAGTATGAGCTGTCATCTGTTTGAATTTGGCCATTCTGATTGCGGTAAGATGAAATTGCCAAAGTAGTTTCAATTTGCATTTCTCCAATGGCTAAGAATCTTGAACATTTAAGTGCTTCTTGGTCATTTGTGGTGTATCTTTTGAGAACTCTGATTAGTTCTGTTGCCCATTTTAAAACTGAGATGTTTATTCTTTTTTTTTGTTTTTGTTTTTTTGGTTCTTTGCATATTCTAGAGAATATCGCTCTATCAGATGTTTAAATTGTACCCACCCCCCGTTCTTTAAGCTGTTATTTTGCTTGAATGATAGTATCTTTTGCCATAAAGCTTTTCAGCTTGACAGGGTCACACTTTGTATCTATGCATCTATCTAGGTATCTATCCATCCATCTAATGTACATGAGTGCTCTGTCTTCACACACACTGGAAGAGGGAACCAGATCCCACAGATAGCTATAAGCCACCAAGTATGGTGCTGAGAACTGTGTTGAGATACTTTAAAATTATTGCTATTTATCTAGAGTTCGTGGATCTATTTAAACTGTTTTAAATATACATATACATATATACATATATACATATATATATGTCTGTATGTACATATATATATATAAAAATTGATCCATTTCGTCTATGTTTTCAGGTGTGGTAGAACAAAGTTTGTTAAACTATATCCTTATGATTGTCTGGATTTTCTTAGAGTCTACTGTACTATTTCCCCTTTAATCTTTAATTTTATTAATGTCTCTCTGTCTTTTGGTTTGTTTGGTTGTGTCCCACAGGCTGGGTATACTATGTTCTCATTCTCATTCAATTCTAAGAATTTGTAATTTCCTTCTTTATTTCTTGGCTCAGTTTTTAGTCACCAGTGAGTTTTCAGTTTGCTTGAATTTGTATTTCTGGTATTTCTGTTGTTGTTGATATTAAATTATAATCCATGTTGGTCAGATAGGAACTGGGTTGTTATCCTACTTTTGTATCTGTTGAGACTTGCTCTGAGTCCTAATATGTGGTCAACTTTGGAGAAAGTTCCATGAGGAGCTGAAGAAGTATATTATCTAGTGTTTCAGTGAAATGTTCTGTAAATAGCTGCCAGGTCCCTTTGATTTATGATGTTATTTAACTCTAGTACACCTGTGTTTAGTTTTTATCTGGATGGCCTGTTTACTGGAGAGAGTTGGGTATTAAAGTCATCCACTACCACTGTGTTAGGGTCAATATGTGATTTTAGTTGTAGTAGTGCTTCTTTTATGAATTGGTGTGTAAATGTTTAGGATTGAAATGTCCTCTTGGTAGATTTTTCCTTTAATGAGTATGTAGTGTCCTTCCCCATCTCTTCTGATTAGTTTTGGTTTGAAGTCTATTTTGTCAGATATTAAAATAGCTATGCTTATTTGCTTCTTGGGTCCATTTACTTGAAATGCCCTTTTTCCACCTTTTTAGCCTGAGTTGATGTCTGTCCTTGATGGTGAGGTACGTTTCTTGGATGCAGCAGAAAGATGAATCCTGACTTCTAATCCAATCTGTAAGTCTCTATCTTTTTATGTGGGGAACTAAGACCATTAACAGAGTTACTAATGACCAATGTTTCTGGCTCCTGTTATTTGTTGTGGTGGTGAGTTCTTCCCTCGACAACTCTGTTCTGGGATTATTTATTTATTTTGTCCTTTTGGATATAGTTATCTTCTCTTCAGACTGAAGTTTTTCTTCTAGTGTCTTCTATATATCTGGACTAGTAGGTAGAAAGTGCTTAAATTTGTTTTTATTGTGGAATTTTTTTTCTTTCCCTGTTGATTGTGATTAATACTTTTGCTGGGTTTGGTAGTCTGGGCTGGCATCTGTAGGCCCTTCTGGTGTTTAGAGTTTCCATTGAAAAGGCAGGTGTTATTCTAATAGGCCTGTCTTTACATACAACTTGGCTTTTTCCTTTGAACTTGAAGTGTTTAATGTCATTTCTCTGATCTATATATTTAGCATTTTCTTGTGGGTTGTGAGGAATTTCTTTTCTGGTTCAGTATTTGGTGTTCTGTATGCTTCTTGTACCTTGATAGGCACTTCCTTCTTTAGGTTACGGAAATTTTCTTCTCTAATTTTGTTAAAAATATTTTCTGTGTCTTTGACCCAGGTTTCTTTGCCTTCCTCTATTATTCATAGATTTGGTATTTTTATAATGTTCTGGACTGGACCTCCTAGATGTTTTGTGCCTGGATTTCTCCCTCACACACCCTGCCTCCCAGATACAGTTTCTTTGATTAAGCTATCCATTTCTTCATCTTGTCTTCAAGACCTGAAATTCTTTTTTCCAAGTCTTTTAATCTGTTGGTGAGGCTTACCTCTGAGGTTTTTGTTTGACATCCTGAGGTTTCCATTTCCAGTTTTATTTCACTTTAGGTTCTCTTTAGTGACTCTATTTCTTTGTGAAATTCTATTTGAAGGTCTTGAATTGTTTTCACTATTTCATTAACTGTATTTGTTTTCATGGTCTTCATTAAGGCATTTATTCGTATCCTTTTAAGGTCCTAGAACACATGTATAATTACTATTTTGAAGTCTTTGTCTTGTATTTCAGCTAAATTGCTTTTCTCAGGGCTTATTGCAAATAGGGTTTATGGCTCCTGGAGGAGGCAAACTGTCTTGGCTGCTCAGGCTTGTGATTTTGCCCTGGGATCTAGGCATCTAGAGTAAGCATGACTGAAGTGTTTGTTGCATAGATATTTGGCTTTGTCTCTGTTGAGTGGATGTTCTGTTCTTTTGTTGCTGGTACTCACTCTGTGTCCTAGGTAAGTGTGATGACTATTGGGTCCCTGGTAGAGTGTTTCTGCAGGTTGGCAGGTGTCATGAAAGAATGGATATGGGCCAGAAGGGAAGGTTGAAAAGAGCTGTGGGAAAGGATAACAGACAGCCCAATTCTGTCTAGGATGACTTCCACATACAGAATCAAATACAGCTTTGTATGACAAAAGAAAGTTCCTAAGAAACTCTCACTTAAGGTCTGCTTTAAACACCTGTCATCTCTGAGTTCTCAATGTACTCTCTTTCTCTGAGACAGCATCTCAAGTAGCCCATGTTCACCTTGCCCTTGATAAACAGTTGAACTCCTGAGCATGTTTCCACTTCCTGAGTGCTGGGATTACAAGCATGAGCCACCATGGTTGGCTCCATGTTATTCTTTACAGGTTATTTTGTCTAGAAATCTGCATTTGAAAGGCAAAGGTCACAACATCAGATGCAGTTCTTTCTGAACTAATGTTACTGTGGTAAACCATCTGTGACCAGAATAGGGAAAGCCATTAAATGGAGAACAAATCTCCCAAGGAAATGAAGAATAAGAATTTACCCTCTATGGTCTTTTTATGGTCAATCTACTTACTAGAGCAGTGTTCTCACATCTACCTGAACTTTCCTCTCAGATCTGAATTCAAATTATGATTCTATTAATTAATCAGTAAGAAGAGAGGTTGCTTTAATCTGATCTTAGGACAAACACTGGTCTTCTTGGGGTTTAGGGTGGGAATGTAGATTAGCAGAGGTAACTGGGGGGTGAGTTACTACTAGGCACATATGTTCATATGTTTAACTGTCACATACAGTGTGCATGTTCACATAAAGCCTACACATAAACAATGCATGTGCAGGAATGAAAGCTGCCATGAAGCCTTTCTTCCATTAGGAGAAGCTGAAATCAGTGAATGCAGAGTGTCTAATCTCTATATTCCATCTACCCCAGGCTTTACTAAAACAGCACGTTTCAGTCTTGATACTCTGGAGAAAAGGATCTAACTTTTTTGTTTGCTGAAAAGTTAAAAGAAACTTAAATGCAAATTCTAGGAAGGAGAAGGCAAGGCATGGGGAAGTGGCAACTGGGTTCAGCAGCAGACACGTGGCTAGTCCAGCACCACAGCCTTTACTGTTTACTGTACTCTGGTAGTTTGATATTTTTCTCTCAATCCCAGATCATGACTCAGGATCTCCAATGTTCATACATAGGCACCCAACTGTCACCCACACCTGCCATTTTCCAGACTTCTTTACCCACAGTGACCTATGTTTGTATTTCATGCTACTACTCTGTGAACATGCCATGGACCATGTCACTGTATTGAATTCAACCACTTCCCCTGTACACACCCTGCCTATCCTTCTGGTGTCTGGATGCCCCCATCCCATTCCATTGGTTCTGCAGCTTCACTGTGCTCTCTATGGAGTGGAGATTCCTTGTCTCCCAAGCCAAGACACCTTTGGTTTTCTTTCTTTTTCTCCCTCAGTTATATTTTGTTTGAGCTTAATTTTGCAGCAACTGCCTATTAAACCGTCTGCTTATTACTTGGCTATCATTCTGTGACTACCAGTCTACAAAGCCACCACCTAGTGGACAGAGAACAAAATATTATCATACAATTTTTTTAGCCTCAACACTTGGTTTTATATGGGCCTGTTAAAGAAGTGTCAGGATGCAGGCCAGTGGTAGAACACATACAGAACATGTATGAGGCCCTGGGCTTCAGTGTCCATCCCTAATTTTCCTTCCTCAATTTCCTCATGCCAGAATCTTCAGGAAATCCAACTGGGCCAGAAAACATATATTTAATAGATTACTCTTGATAAACTCTAACTTGGCATAAAGACACAGAGAAACTAATCCATAATATAAGTACATACGCCTCACCATTGGCCTAGAATATATATACACACCAGCTTTTACGAGAGAAAAACTCCTGTCCACTTTTAAATCATGGTTTAAACCCAGACAGTAGAGATAAAACTGAAAGATTTAGGGGCTGGTGAGATGGCTAAAGGGCCTGCCAGCAAACCTGATGGCCTGAGGTTAACACTGGGACCCACATGGTGAAAGGAGACAAGTAACTCCTGAAAGTTGTCTTCCACCCATCACATGCATGCTGTGGCACGTATGCCCCACACAGATATGCATAAGAAGGAAATAAGATATAATAAAAACCTTTAGTGAGAGTATCAAGGTTCTAAAGGTGCTAATTGTTTCACCAGAGTACAGTATCTCTTTATCTGACCGAATGAATTCCCTTCTGACCTATATGCCCTGAGAATCTGGATTCACATAGAGAAACTAATGTAAACATTATGCGCAGTGATTAATGCTCTTCTTTAAATACATTCTTTTCAACTCTTAAAAATGTACTATTTTCAATCAATACATCTACGTTGTACGTACTTATGGGGTACCATGTGATATCAACATGTGTGTATACTGTGAAATGTTTAAACTCGGTTAAACTTTTCTGAGCCCTTCTGCCAGGCCTGGACTGCAGACCACGAAGACTGCTGGCCACAAGGGGCCTATGGGAGCACATTAAAGTCACATAGGACTGGCATATCCCATTCTTTCCCTAACTACACAAAGAAGAAGCTGGTGGCCCCAGCTTTTTTGCTTCTGGCCCTAGACGGTATTAATTAGAAGGTTAATTTTCTGCTACTTTGTTATGTGAAATGTTCCTCCTTTCAAAATTACACCAAAAGAACTTAACAGAAACTCTTCTATGGAAAGTAGACTAAATTATCAGTGACCAAATTTAGAACCAGAGGTTGCTATTAGCACAAGCTATTTATAGTTAATGAACTCAGTGAAGACCTTTCGCCTGCTGTGGAGGCTTCTGTTGTAGCACTGAGCATCCTGTTTTCCAAATGAAGACTTGCTTTAAAAATTATTATTCATACAGCATAATCTGGAGTAGCAAATCCTATCAGAGCATTTCCAAACCCCTTGAAAATAAGTCTTTAAAAGGAAAAATACAAGGATAAGAATTACAAAATGGCAAAGTAATACTTTTCCCTTCCAATTCTCAAGAAACACCCCTATCCTTTGTAATGTGAGCGCTGCATTTCTCACTGTGCATCCACTCATGGTTCCTAGACTCTCTTCCTCCCTCACCATTTCTGAACTGAACAGAAAGCTGAATCACTGTGTCAAAATGAATCTTTTTTTTTTTATGATCTAGCAATCACTAGGAGAGTCACAACTTAATGTCTTTCATAGTACACAGTAGAAGTGACAAGGCACAGAGCGTTCTTTACTACTTCTTAGTGAGGGCACAGTGTAAGCCCACAGTATGGTTAATGCTGAGCTTATTTAGTTATCAGCCTGCTTGGTTTTGGTTTGTTTTGCTCCCAAAACATGCATATGTAAGATCTGTTCTAACATTTAGCATTTTAAGATTTTCTAGTAATTATTAGAAACTTACCAAATCCCAAACAACTGTAGACTACTCTGAAAGGAAAGATAGTGCATACCAGAGGCAAGATTACCTGGCAATGTCTGGCTGTGAGTCTACTAGAGTGCTGACAAACTGGAAGAACAGAGAGCCCTTCCACTTCACGTAGTCCTCCTGTACAAGGACAAAAACAGCACACTTCAGGATGGACTTCACTACGTAAACACTAGACACACCAAGTTGCACAGACATTTGTTGGCTTCCTTTTATGTAATACCCCACCTGCTGGCTACTGGTCTGTCTGGGACACAAGTTTGGTTAGATAGTATCTACTTCCTAATAGCCTTGTAAGCACACAGAGGAATATTTGGGCAAAAAGTTATCAAGTCTACATTATAAGGGGAATTACACAAAGACCATGGCTTTCATGGGCAGGTCCACTGGTGCCTTTATAAGGTATCTAATACATGATGAGATGACCTTATGAATCTGTAAAACGGATATATAAGTTAGCGAATGCCTTCTTTTTAAATAATCAAATCCTTCTTTCTTGTTACAGCCTATCTACAAGCTCTGAATGTACACAGATACCAAATGCTTTATATAGCTCTGCAGCTCAAGACATTTTACAGACTGAAAACAGCCTGAAAGCTCACTGGACTCTGACAGCAATGCTGGAAGACAGTGCATTCCAAGTATGACCAACACTTTAAAGCAGGAGCCGCTAGGACTGAAACACATGGGTGTGGTCAAAAGCAGTAGAGCCTGGACTCTAGTCACCTGTCCCCAAGCACTTCCCTCTGCAGATCTGCTGACAGAACTGTACTGCTCCACCAGACTGCTGTGCAAATATTCTCACCGGAAGTGAGAATAATCATCTTGGAATTCTCTAACAAAGCAAGCACATTTCCCATTAACTGAATAGTTCCTTAAACCAGCCATGAGAGAGCGGAAAAGGAGTCTGACTCCCACACATACCTGTAAGAGGTTAGTAAGCAAGATCAGTGTCTGCTTTCGGATAAACGGGTCTGAATCCTTAAGGCAGAGGGAAATATTGGGAATATAATTGTCCACCATGGCAGTGTACCGGATACAAAGATCACACATCACAATGATGACATTGTTGCGGACAGCCACATCCTCACACACTTCAAGTTCTCGCACAAGGGCTGGGATGCTTTTCTTTGCAAGGTCTTCATGCTGTAAGCAGAGTTTACCTATCACAAAAGAGAGGAAGATGTCTAGATTACAGCCTATGTGTTTTACATAAAGTAAAATTATGCCCTAAATCACAAACAACAAATGAAAATATTAGGAAGTTCAAAATAGCACTTAACAATAAAATCATCTTCCACTTAAAGTCACTCTTTGAATTTTATAGCTACCTACTTGCCTACAAAATGGCCAGTAAAATGTAACACATTTTTTAAAAATTTTTATTTACTTTTTATTGGATATTTATTCATTTACATTTCAGATGCTACCCCCTTTCCCCATTTCCCCTCCCTAGAAACCCCCTATCCCCCCCTCCTTTTTGCTTTTATACCATTTTAATTACATGTAAGTATTAAGGTCAATTCTAGGTTGAGGAACTAGCAATACAATAGATGCAAATAGTCAAGGAACAAGCAAGACAACAAACACAAATAGTCAAAGAACAAGCAAAAAACCTAACACATTTTGCTTTTGGTTATATACATGCTCTAAATACCCCTACTGCACTAGAAATGCAAGCTAGATAGGCAGGAATGAATGCTGTCTCATTTCTTTTATTTCTTATTCAGCTAGAAGAAGGCCAAATTATATTCACTAGTATGTTTGCTTTGTGGCTTGGGAAGGTTTCACTCTTAACTCGTAATGTTTAAGCATTTTTAAAATAATCAATGTCACAAAACCAAAACCAAACCAAACCAACAAAACAATCAAAAAACTCCCAAACGAAACCACAGCAACAACAAAGGCCACTATTCAAAACTACACTTATTAACTATCACTTTAAAGATGGAATATTCAAATTACAGCCAGAAGTCAGTGTTTTCATGATAAACTACTTGAGCTGGTGGAGAAAGGTGCTCACAGCTCATCTTTCAGTTCTGGAAAATATTAAATAAACATTCCCCTTCTATAAACTGAGCTTCAAACTTTCCATTCCTAAAACTTTGTGTACTATCTGTTTCAGTTCTTCATTTTGTGTGTGCAGACTCATGTGCACACATAAGTATCAGTGGAGGTCAGAAGACAACCTCTACTGCTCTTAAGCACTAATCATCTTCCCTTTGAGATGGGGCTTCTTACTCGCCTTGGTGAAGTTCACCAAGTAGGCTAGGCTGGTAGGCCAGTGAGCCTCAGGGATTTTGAGGATCCTACCTCAGCCTGGCTCATTTCCCAGACTACTGTGCTTTCGCTCTGTCAGTCTCTGAATCTTTAGCACTGGGACTGTAGGCATGTAGCAGTGCACTTGGCATTCTTAATTGTATTTTATTGTATGCGCATGGGCATTTTGTCTGCATATGTCACTTGTGTGGCTGGTGCCTGAAGAGATCAGAAAAGGCCATCAGATCTCCTAGAACTGGAGTTACTAGCAGTTGGGAGATGCCATGTGGGTGCTGGGAATTGAACCTGGGTCCTCTGAAAAAGTAGCTAGTGCTCTTAACTACTGAGCCATCTCTCCAACCTCTCAAATACACTTCTTGATAGATATACTGAGCTATGCCGTCAATTTCAAAAAATACGGAAACAATGCTACAAAAAACCCTCCCAGGATATTATAACGGTTTATATATGAAATGTCCCACTTAGGCTCATTCAATTGAATATTTGGTTTGTCATCCTAGCTGATGAGAGTTTTGTGAGGTCAGGGTAGAGGCAGGTCAGTGGTGGACGGATTTTGAGATCCTATCTCAGTCTGACTCATTTTCCGTCTACTGCTACCATGCTTCTGCTCTGTAAACTGGACTAGAGCACCCTTTGAAATGTGCACTGAAATGGGCTCCTCTTCCTTAAAGCTGCCTCTAAGGTATTTCATCACAGCAATAAGAGAAGTAATTACCACACGAGTGACAGTCTCAAGGGCTCTCACTGTGAGCAGGCAGTTAGATCAGCAGAGGTGGGCCCGCACACCAGAGTTAGTTTTTAAAGTCCTAAAAGCTAGAGCAGGCTTAGCCACAGCAGCACATAGCACAGTACTCAGAACACACATAAGCTACACAGACTACCGCCACATTTCCCTACATGGTACCCTTACCTAAAGTGATGATGGCATGTGCTCTAATCACAGAAGGCATGGCAGCAGAGCTTCTGGCCTGGGAAGGAGGTTGACTGGCAAGGATGTCTGTGGTCCCTTGAGAGGATGGTACTGCAGGGGAGGAAGAGGAAAGGACTTATTATTGAGACAGTTAACTGAGCCTCAGAACAGAATGGTGCAGAGTATGACTTCAAGGGTCTTACAGTGATCCGCATGAGCAGAGGAAGCCAGAATAGACTGGATTAGAAGGAAGACTCGCTTCTCTACTATGGCTGGACATAACTGGGCTATATCTCCTAGGGTAAAAATACATTTCACCTGCAAAGAGAATGGATTTTGCAATAAAAACAAGGCAAAAAGAAAATAAACATTAGCTAGAGTAACATGTCAAAAGAACATTTTGTTTCACAAACTACAAAAAGAATACAACTTTTGCTAGTAATAAAAAATTGCTGCTTAATAAACTCATTCCAAATTAGGATGACAAATATCGTTCTGTCATCTAAACCCATACATTTCTGTGAATAACCGGGGCTTCTACTGATGATCATGTTATGATGGAAGGTGTTACCCCTTTAAAGACTGGACGGGCGCCATGTGAAAGCTACGGATTTCATGCTAATTGTGCCGAGTGTTGTACCCTTAGTGAGTGTTTATTTCTAGAGTAGCCCTGAAGACTACTGCTTGATTCTCCTAGTGGTGAAATCCACACTGAGAGAGCACATTCTGGGAGTCTAGCTCATGGTAGCAATCACTGGCCTAGCCTGCCCAAGGCCCTATGTCTGATTCCTAGACTTCTAACTAAATTTGGTTTTAGAAGCATGTAAACTCAATCTACACTTGTAAAACATAACTCCCAGTTGTCCTTCACATTAGTTTACTATTTAAACTCCTACTCAGAACACATATAAATCTTCCCACACAGTCAGCTCCCACTATTTATGGTTTCTAATGACATCAGTTTATTATATAAATAACACTGTTTTTTCCTTACCCCAAAGATGGAAAAGCATTATCAAAAAGTCAGATGTCAGACAAAGGCTTATTTTAGAGTTTGGGTCAGGTGTACACGCATGCCTACAATCTTATTTACTAGGGAAGGAGTACAGGAAGAGGGTCACTCGGGCCTAGAGGTTAAAGGTTAGCTCAAGCAACACAGCAAGATCCTGACTCAAACAAAACAAAAATAACTCCTTAACCTTGCAGAAAGAGAGCCAGTAGCACACGTCTTGATCATAAAGTATGGTGTTTTTTTTAGTTGCCCTGGTTCCTTTCTGTTTTTTTGTAATACTGGTGTGGGCGGTGCCTGATACTTGAGAAGCCAAGCCCTCTGCTGTCTACTGCACAGAGTGGCCTCCCCTTACAACTCTAACCCTGGTCTACAATCACTCTCAACTACAAGAGCTGAGCTGGCAGAGCAGGAGCTGAACACAGGAGCAGCTCTACTCATTTAAATAGAAGAGAAAAGCAGCCAGGTTTAGTTAAATGGTGATTCGTGTTGAAGGGCATCAAAACCACAGCTTATTTCTTCTACTGGATAATGTCTGATGCCAGCGCCAGAATTTCTGTTGACTGACTCCTATGTTCAAAGGGGTCTCTTCCTGTATGGGTGTCCATTAAGATAACTGGCTTAGCCAAGGGCATCTGTGCCCTCACTGGTCAAATCTCCCCTTTCATTCTGCACATTACAAAATCTCAGTTCTATCCCCTAGTGTAAGACATGTCACAACTATTTTAAAAGTCAAAAGGACAAATAGGAGCTGGAGGGATGGTTCAGTGATTAAAAACACTTGCTGTTCTTGCAGGGAACTATTGCAGGATATTTGATCACACTATGAACCCCCGAGATTGTGTTGTTTACTGAAAAACATGTTTCTAGTTTTGGTGTGGCTCAGCCTTAGTACACACCCTTAATCCCTTTGGCTAGAATACAGACAGGCCCTTTGTATACATTTTTAATTCCAAACACTGAAGGAAAAGTTTAAGGGTAAAATTGTAGAAGCAAGCACCTATGTTTGAAAGTGATGTCTGAGTGGCAAAGTGTCAAATCAGAGAAAGATTTGACAGAACAGGATAGAGAGGCTACTTAAGAGAGCTCAGAGAGAAAACAGGAGAGGAGACAATTTTACTAGGACAGTTGTACAAACACAGGTTGCAGAGAAAGAACAAGCTAGACACAGGTGAATACAGAATGAGTCAGAGAATGAGAAGGAGCTAGGAGATTGGAACAGACTACTAAAGCTCGTATGAGGCCAAGCAAAGCAAAAAGTCAGAGATGAGAAAGAAGCCATACTGAATCAGTCAGCTTGGAGAAGACTTTTGAACCAGAACAGCTGGAGTTCAGAAAGAACAAGAAAGGGTTAGCTTATTCAGCAGCAAGTCTGAGAGGCTGAAAACATTTTAGGTCTACATCAGATTGTTCGGAGGCTAAAAGGTTTCAGGACTAGGCCTACATTAGCAGACCAAGGCAGTAAGCCCTGGAGATGACAATTACTCCAGGAGAATAAAAGATACTTTTACAGGGGATCAGCATCCATATCTCAATTACAAATGCCTGTGACTACAGCTCCATAGCATCTAATGACCTCTGCTGGTTTCTACAGGTATCGACATTCACACGCATGTACCCTCTGCCCCAACATAAACACCCAAACATATAATGCAAATAAAAAATAAAAATAAAAAAATCCTAAAAAGTAAGGTATAAAAGCCCCTTTCCTGTCAACAGTATCAAAAACTCACATTACATGAAAAACCCTGCTATAAAAAAGATTATGAAAAAGCAGCTGCTTACCACCAGGTCTTCATCCATGTTCCCTGTCCCATCTTCCTTTAGAAGAATGTTAGAGAGGTGTTCCTCACAGGTCAAAAGCACGTCCCCACACACCTGCTTCAGTAGTTCCTGTAATTCACAGGTCAGCTCTGAAGGGTCTCATGTCTCAGATGACTCACCTAGTCTAGTTCTTAGAACCTCCAGGCTCGTCAAAGGTATGGGAGACCCCGGCTGCCACACTGAGGGTTTCCACCTTTCCCAGCACTGTCCCATAAAACACTCATAGCAACCTGGCCAACCTGAACTAGCTAAGTCAAATGTTGAAAGAGCATTGTGCCTAATAGTTTTCCTCTTGTATTTGCTCTAGAAGAGCAAAGGCAAGTAGGAAAATCTAGTTCTCAGGTTTATAAGTGTTGTTCTTCCAACAGCAGAGGAAAAATGACAATAGTAGCATACACAGGTAGAGAATGAGCTTTATGACTAACACTTTACTTTTAAAATATACATAATAAGAACTGATGTTGGGTTAGGTATGGCAATGCCAGGACTTAGTAGGTGGAGGTGGGAAGATTCTGAGTTCTAGCTTGATTTAGGCAAATTGAGATTTTCAGGCCAGTGTGGCTGGCTACCTAGCTAGACACTCTTAGCCATACAGTCCCATGAATGCCTATTCCAAACAGGGCAGAGATAAGAGGATCATTTGAGCTTGTTGGCATTCAGTCTAGCTTAGGGTAAGCCCTAGGTTCAGGGGAGAGACCCTGCCCCAAAATGGGTATGTATGTAGGGACAGAAGAAGACACCCAACTATCCTCTTTTGACCCCTGTGCACATGCACAGATCACATAGACCAAGACAGATATAGACAGACAGACACACAAATGCACACACATAGACAATGCAGTTGCTATTCTTCTGTAATATATTAGGTACAAGTTTTCACTTTCTTAATGATTACAGAAAGTTCCAGGGGTTCCTGACACTCATAATGACACTTCTGTGCTCAAGGGCATTCTTAAAACTCAGAATTCTCATACTTCATTTTCTCTAGAAGACTATTCCAAAAATACTTAGGTAGAGCTAAGTGCCTCCCTCACAGAAAGAAACATCAGGACACATCCTTCTACTTCGGAGATAACTGTACTGCAATGTCATTATCTGTGACATGTATGTCAGGTGCTTTCAAAGACCACCTTCGGAGTCACCCAGTGCACGGGGCACTACAGCAATGTAATGTCACATCAGCACTTGCCAAACAGCAGGAAATCACCACCACAAGAAAAATAAGCTGGCTAGGCCTAGCATTTCTCAAAATTACTGTCTTTATCACTATTTTTTTTTAAAGACAGGCTTTCACTGTGCCCTGGCTGTCCTGGAACTTGCTCTGTAGCCCAGGCTGGCCTCAAACTCAGAGGTTCTGCCTGTTTCCTTAGTGCTGGGATTAAAGGTGTGCACTAGAACTGCCCTGCATGTGTTTATTATTCAAAAATAATTACAACTATGATCTTAATAACCTAACCATCACTTGTTGGCCAAAAGAGCTCCTGAAATGGACAGGCCTTAATCCTGAGAATGCTGTCAAGGCCAAACAATTCAGAGATTCTCACTACACAACAGCTCATGTCAGGCTGTGCAACAGCATCCTGTGAGCACCTCCAAAGACCAGGACAGGGACCAAGCAAGGCAGGCCCTTTTATTTTAGGCACATTTCAGTGTTGGGCATTGGTCTAGTGCTGCTACATATATTCAAATGCTAAATTCTGGCCTCCAAGCAGATCCTCTTGTACAGCAAGTGATGCTATGTAAACTGTGGTCCCCAACTTAAAACTGTTGGTTAATAGTAATAGTAATTGGCTATAGCCAGTTACTGGAAGAGTAGAAAAGGCAGAGTTTCAGCAAATGGGCTAGAGGTCTAGGGTTGCAGGTAGGGACCATGAGGAGGAAGGAGAAAGTAAAAGAAAGGAGAATGAAGGAGGATGAAGATGGAGCGAACAGGAGGTCTCCATTTGACGTGACAGACTAGACGAATGAGTGGAATGCCCCAGCCCTCAGGACAGACTGCAGGAGCAGAAGTAACCTGGGCCAGATTCAAACAGCATGTTCTTGGGTAATGCACCTGGGGAGTAGACAGTCTAGCAATTAGAAAAATAGATTTAGGGGTAATCCCCCAGTAATTGTGAAAGAGCTGATTAAATTATCTATAGGACTCTACTTTGGTTGGAGGGGGGGCTGACTTAATAACTAATAGAGTTTCTTAAACTCCATTTACATTTCAGTAAGTTTTCTCCAGTGGGCTGAAATCTGTTGTCTTCCAATATCTAAGCACTTCTATATCTGGGACATCTCTGTATACTAAATAAATTCAATTCTTTTATGCCTTCACATACATAAATTCAGACAAGCAGTCTGTCTCACATAATGTCTTCCATGCTAAACCGTCCACCAGGCAGGCCCTCAGCTATATAATTTGCTTCACAACCCCTCATCTAACTGTCTTCCACATAAAGTCCATCTGTTAACACGTTTCCAAAGAGGTAGCACAGAAAATGGCACCTTAGTTCACATAGGACAAGGAGCAGGGCCACCGTCCCTCTTAGTCTAGACACTTCCTTTCCTCATTAATATAGTCCAAGCTCTCATCAAGAGTTTAATGACAGTCACAGAAGACCAACTCTTATCCATCTTACAGATGCCCAAAATGACCAAGGCCCATACACTACTGTTCAGCAGTATATTGATTATCTACATTGAATCATTTTTTGTTCTTAATAAAATATAGAATGTTTGTTTACAAAGGAAAAAGAGAAGTGTGTTTATATGAACTCAAGTTCCCTAGGATGCCAGAAGGATCTCCAGGCCTTATTCTACTAATGCCTGACAAGAGAGGTGTTGGCAGAAATAAATAGTGGCTGGTTTCTTACTCCAATCAAGTTTTCAAAAGTTTAGGTCCTTGTTTCTAAATCTGAAGATGTTTTGGATTTCTTCCAGGCTATAATAACAACATAATCAACTGGCCTGATGACCATGGGTATTCGCAGGCAGAGCCCATGGCAGAGATGACTTTTTCTAGAGAGTGCTGGTGGTAAGCATGGCAGGAAGGGACCAGAGACCTTCCTTCTAACCCCAGCTCAGCCATCAGTAGTGTATGTGCTACTGTCCCTTGCAACTACCACCAAGCAACACAGTATCAGCTGTATTTTTCTGTATTGTACTCCAATAAATCTAATGGCCTCCATGGTCACCCCCCCCCACACACACACGACATTCACTCACAAAAACACACATACAAACAAATAAAAAGTTAAAAATAAAAGAGCATATCTCATGATAAAAGCAGAAAGCATTGATAAAATAATTGTTTAGATACAGAGAGATGGCTCAGCAGTTTGGGACACTTGGGGCACTGGCTACACTTGCAGAGGACCTGGGTTCAATTCCCAGAAACTACAGGGTGGCTTGTAACTGTCAATTGCTTCTGTCCTGGGGGATCCAACATGCCCATAAAGACATAGAGGCAAAACACCAATGCACATAAAATAAAAATAACTTAAAAAGTGATAATGGTTGTTGAGATGGCTCAAGGAATAAAGGTACCTGCTGCCTAGCCTGACAACCTAAGTTTAACCCCTGGGACTCACCTGGTGGAGGGACAGAACTGACTCTTATCAGCTGTCCTCTTACCTTCACACATGTGCTATCACAGTCACATCAAATACATAAAACTTAAAATACTGATAGGAAAAATTTCCCATAGAGGTCAAAGTAATTGTCTCACATAATGCATGTATTTAGATTTGTATGAAAATTACTAGAATTTTGCTCTTAGAATGTAAGGCTATCACTTATTAAAAGATAACCTTGCCAATTCATTACCAGAAAGACAAATACCAATCAGTAGGCACGCATTGTGCCTGGAGCTACAGTGGGGCTATCTAAGGGAGCCATGCCTGCAGCAGTCAGCTTTTAGGGATGTCAGCTGCTAGATACACAGGCGTTGACCTTTAATAAGAGCTGTGGTGCACTACACATCCTTCGACGCCCTCTATTCTTAGAGAACACTTCTTAGATGTCAAATGGAGTAGCACGTTTGAAAAGTTGGAAACACACAAAAGGTGTGTGGCCATACCTGCTCTTCCAGCAATGTCTTTGCAGATGCCCTGCAAAGTCCTTGCAACGTGTCAATAGATGAACTGATCAACTCGAGAGACCACTGAAATCTATTCAGCTTGGTCTTGATCACACCTAAGAAAAGGAAAAAAACTTAAAATGTAACTGCTTAGAAAATCATGCAGAGCTATAAAAGCCGCTGCAGTGAAGGGCAAGGCCTCTTCAAAACAGTCTGTTAACTCACCAGTTATCTTGTCCCGGGTGTCCTTGGGAAGATGCTTTGCAATATGCCCAATGACACACAGCATATAGCCTAAGGTGTTTGAGTTGGGAGAATGTTCTCTAGAGAAAAGGAAGGAGAGAATGCCAAATTAACCAGAATGCTGCCAAAACAAACAAACAAACAAATAAACAACAAACCCCCAAAACCCCAAATACAAAACTACAACAAAACTCATTTCCTCTGGACTGTTAGGATTAGAAGTCAGTAGTTAACCTGACTTAACTGTGAGGTCTGAGAACACTATGATGCTTAATGAACTTTGACAAAGGTAACCTGCTTAAATGAGATCCTGTTTTTCAAGCGTATGCTTGAGCCAGAATCTAAAGCGACAGCTATGAAGTAGGCCACAGCTTTGCTTCCAGCTAGCGGCTACTTTGTAAGCATGCAAACCTGCTAAGTCTCTCCCACGACTCCATTATTTTGGTGTAGTCCAGCTTGGGTGATGAGCAAGTGATCTTGGAGAGCAGCATCCAGGCTGGTGCAGAATGTTCTGTGTCAGTGTGGGATGTCACACTGTTTACAAAAGTGGATGAGAATTTATCTTTCTTGGACCAGATATGAAAAGCCTTATTTAAATAGCGGCTGGAAAAAGAGAAGGGAAAGGAGAATTGTAATTAGAAATATACAAAAGTGTTCCAACTAACCCTCACTGAAAGGGTATCAACTTCTGCATCTCCAGGATTTCTTTGGTATATAAAATATCCTTGCAGTGAGTCTGGCTCTTTGCATATCTGATACCAAACAAGATATTGTCTTAATTTCCCCTTCAGAATAAACTGTCTTTATTCCCCACCCCCTCACAAAATACTATTTACAACAAAGAAAAAAATGTAAAAACCACCTCTTTCAAAATTTCCACACATTTAGCTTATTATAATAGGTAGGTCCATGTTGATAAGAACAAAATAACAGAAGATAATAAACATCTCTTACTTAATGAGAGGCTGGAGAGAAGCATTTAAATATGACATAGCAAACAAGCTGAAACTTGGTATACCTTGGTAACACAAAAAAAATTGGAAATGCATCCAATATACAAGTATTCATGTTTACTGTTCCTATATGTCATGTGTGTACATGCATGTTCTTGAAGTTGATGTTGAGTGTCTTCCCAACCACTCTCCACCTTATTTCCTGAGCCAGGGTCTCTTACTGAACCTGGAAGTCATGGTTCAACTACACATAATGGGCAGCAGATCTTTGTCTCTGCAGTGCCGCCACTAGGTCATGTACCATCACAGTCATCTTTATTCAGGGGAGTAAGCCCTGGGGATCCAAATGCAGGTCTCCACGCTTGCGGGGCAAGCACACTGCCATACATACTCACTACCCAGGGCCCTTCACTGCTGTTTTAAAATCATCTCTTATTTTCTTTCCATAGCATGGAATGAGATGGTAAGACTCACGAGCTTATGCCACATCAAATGTTTGAAAGGATATAACAGCACAGCTCCTGGGGCTGGAGAGCTGGCATGTGTAAGACCCAGGTTTCGGTCTCCCAAAAAAAGGCAGGACGAAAAGGGATGGATGGAGGGAAGTCAGAAGAGAAGAAATAATAACAAAATGCAATTATATCCTCCCTTTGCGCTCTTGTAATAGGCTTCCTACCAAAACTGTTTGTTTTGTGAACTTTCCAATAGGCTAAGAGCAACCTAAATAGAGTAAGGTGTCATGTCCGACAACTTTTCAGCTTTTAGAGTGGGGTATTGAAAATGAGCACTTAAAATGTTAAGGTCTCTACTCCCCACCCTCAACACTTGTTAAGCAGCTCTGAGGCCTCCTTCCTCTGTTCTACTGCCTCCCCTTATTCTGCCCTCAATACCTGTGATTTGAATCACTTCACATAAGCCTGTGTTCTCACCCTCCAGTTTGGGGGGGCTCTTGGTCTCTAAGCACAAACCCGTTTTCTCTATTTCCTAAGATGTAAATCCCAGCCTTGCCTCCCTATTTAAGTTCATTAGCCACTTCCTCCTTGCTACTCTGCTTTTAACAGAAGCTTCTTCGAATGTTGTATTATTATGCTGCCGTTTAATCGGGTCCCAGGCTCCCTACGCTCACACCAGCCTTCGTGGCGCTGAGGTGCTATCGTAGCACATAGCATCTTATGCACCCACGACTGTCCTTTTGCTCCTTATTAGCTTTCAAGTCAGTTTGGAGAGCTGCAGAGATGTCTCAACAGTGAATAAACCACACAGCTTTTGCAAAAGATCAGAGTTTGTTTCCCAGCGCCTAGCAGGCTGACTAGCCTACAACTAACTGCTTCTTCAGGTGGAGGGGATCTGAGGTCTTCTGGCTTCAAGAGCCACCTTTACTCAAGTGCATGCACCCTCAGAAGATATGCAGATACACATACAATTAAAAAAAAAAATCTTAAATAGAAAGTCATTTTAAAGGTCAGCTATCCTTTAAAGCACTTGTTCTCTGTTGATAAACAAACTTAACATAAATCTTGTATATCACTGTTTATGGGGTTCTTTATTCCACTAACCCTATTGTTTTTAATTGTTCTACTTGGGGGTGGGTATGTATGTATGTATGTCTGGGTCAGCGTGGGTGTGTAGGCAGTGGGTGGTACAGACTTTAGTCTCACATTTTAACAAACTGAAACCTGTTTTATTTCTAACTCCTTTGCCTGTTAGAGAAGATTAATATCAGGTTAATTATCTGTTTATTGCTCATCTCCACTTTGGCTTGTGACCTGCTTCTCATGTCCCCTATTTTCTATGACGAGTGCTTCACAGAGTAAGAAGCATCCTTTATTGTGGGCTCCGGTTCTCCAGCCTGTCCTTCCTGTGGTTTTTGTGGTTCATCTTTGTTGGTCTTCTGAGTTGCTTTTACACATCTAGAAATGTGTAACTGATAAAGAACAGAATCTACTCTTCACAACCCTAAAAGCTGGGAAATCTAAGGTTAAGGTCCAGGCTTAGTGTCTGCTGAGGTCATTCTCTGCTCCAACACAGTGCCTTGCATGCTGCATCCTCAGGAGGAAGCAAGCAGGGAGCTCACGGCACAAATTCAGAGATGGAACAAGATAGCCCACTCCTGGAAGTTCTCTTTCTACAAATACTAAATAATTCAGGAGAATACAGCCCTGGCTGCCTACTACCATCTTACATCTTAGCACCTCAGGATATTCTTGTATTTGTCAGTTTATATAAAACAAGCTTTATAAGGGAAACGCGCAGCCACAGCAGCTGCTGCTGATCTGTCTACGCATATTCACCATGCCACGAGGATGCAACTGTTTAGGTTCAGTGTGGAAAAGAAGACGCAACGTTTTCCCTTAGAAGTGTGTGATGCACTGGCCTGCGCCCTCCTAAAATCCCTATGTTAAAAGACCCAACACTGTAATCTCAGAATAGAATATGACTGCATTTGGAGACGGTGCCTATAAAAGAACCAAGATAGTCAAAAGGAGGCCACTAGGGGTCACATTTAGAAAATGTGACGTGTCCTTACAAGAGGGGACTGGACTCCTACAGTTTCCAGGAACATAAAGGTACAGAGAAAAGACTCTGAGGGCATAACAAGACAGAAGGCTGTCTGCAGGCCAACAAGAGGCCTAAGAGAAAGCATAGAACCTTAACCTGGATTGCCAGCCTCCAGAACTATGAGAAGTAAATTTCGACTATTGAAGACACGCAGACTGTGATATGCTGTCATACTGAACCTAACAAACATGAGGGACTAAACTCATTACAGTTTCACATTTAACATTTCTGAAAAAAAAAAATTCTAGAGGACTGTGCCCCCTTTTATAAGAGCAGTTGTCTTACTTAGATTGTCTATTGCTGCCGTGAAGCACCGGACTAAAGTGAGTTGGGGAAGAAAGGGTTAATTTGGCTTCCACTTCCACACTGCAGTCCATCACTGCAGGAGGCCAGGACCGAAATGTAAACAGGGCAGGAATCTGGTGCAGAGGCCAAGGAGGGGTGCTGCTTACTGGCTTACTCCTTGTGGCTTGCTCCTCCTGGGTTCTTACAGAACCCAGGATCACTAGCCCAGTTATAGTACCACCAACAATGGGCTGGACCGCCCTCCAATCACTAATTAAGAAAATGCCCTACAGCTGGAACTTATGGAGGCATTCTCTCAACTGAGGTTCCCTCCTTTTGGATGTCTCTAGCTTAGTTGACAATATAGTGTTATAGTCTCTTCCTCTGTGGCAACAGACACTTTGAGAGGAGGCTGTGACACCTATTCAGTGTGTCTAGGCTGGGTGGCTGGTTAGGTAGGCTTTAGGCTGTGCCAGAGCAATAGCAGCCTCCTTTTTGGCAGTTATTTTTATTCATTTTGAAATCAGATAGCTATGTCTTTGAAAACATTAAGAAATGGGACTGAAATGAAGCTATAGATAGTCTGTAAACACAAGCATTTGTACTTGAAGAGTAGGCATTTAAAGGGTCCTCGTGTCCTATCAGGCATTAGAGAATGCATATCATAGGATACTTAGAAGGTAATGTATCATGTAGATATACATTATAGCAGGAAAACATGGAATACCAACGAGCCCAATGTTTAGGAAGTTAAAAAATATCTAAGGAAACCCTTTTGAGAGGGAGCTGATTGTTTAAAACTGGGGCAACCCTGGGGACCTAAGACTAGGTGGTAGTTACACATCAACTTGACGGAGTCTGGCATGACCTAAGAGGTAAGACTCTAGGCCTTCTCATGAGGGAGTCCCTTATGGTCAGCATCTGAGAATGCCTGTGAGAGATTATCTCACATTTAAATGCCAGACTGCATTAAATGAAATGGGAAGACAGGATCATTTCGTGGGCCGGGTCCTGGCGGCACTCATTGGAGACAAAGCTCGGCACCGGCATTTGTTGCTCTTTGCTTTCTTACTGTGGCTCCCTCACATAATACGCACAGGTAAGCCAAGATAAACCATTTCCTCCTTAAGACTCTTGTCAGGGAATTTTATTACAGCAACAGAGAAAGAAACTAAGATAATAACAAGAGTGAGAAAGTAGATTCTGCTGTGGAATAAATCCCTCCCTTAAATGAATCTCTCCTAGCAAAAATGTAGGTGGTACTGAGAAAATACTGACTAGATGAAGCCATTTTTTAGTGGTAAAGTGTTAATACCAAAGGGCTGAAAATATCAAGTAACCCATTAGCTACACAAACACATACACACACACACATACACACACACACAGGCAAAACATTCATAGACATAAAATAAAAAGCAACTCTTTAAAACACAACGAAATAGCACTTGGCCTTCTAGTAGAAATTTGAGGGATACAGTCAATGTACCTCAGATCTTGGCTTTCTCTGGTGAGGAGAGCAAGTAGGTCCCAAGCAAGCACCTGGCTTCTGTCCGCATTGTGAAATTTCCTGTGATGCTTAATATTCTGCAACAGGAGCTGGTCCAGGCACTCCAAGGCCTTCTCCTGCACTGAGCTCTCACTGTCCATAACTACTGGGATAACACCCATCAACCAGGCTTTCTGGACTGGGACACATGTAGGTTGGGCCTAAGGTTGAAGACATAGCAGAAGATCTGACATTAATACAAGTTTAGATACAAGCCACTGAAGTTTCAGTTGGAATTTGAAAAGACATGCTAAATATGATCACACCTACAGGGGGTAGGAAGCCCTTGGCATAATATTTGGCACTATACCTAAGTGTTTGCAAATAATTGCACTTAGTTGCAAATAAAACATAAAACAGAAACCAAGACAACATTCAAAGTTATCGAAAAAACAAACTGTAACCTCCAGCTTATGATCAATCAATGAATATTAAATTTATAAATTAAAACCATTATTTTATTATTAGTGACTAGTATTATTTTGGTTATTTAAAACCAGTAACAAATAATATTTACTTCAAAAAGCCAAAATATGCACTGTTAGGGCTTGAGAGATGGCTCAGTAGTTAACTGCACTTGCTGGTCGTCTAGCTGACTAAGCTGGATTCCCGGTACCCATGTCAGGCAGCTCACAACTCAGTTACCTCCAGACCCGGAAGCTCCGATGTCTCTGGCCTCCATGGGCACTGCATGAGCACACATACTTAAATAATAAAAATAAATCTTAAAGTTATGGATTCTTTAATGCCTTCTCTGATAAAAATAGTCATCCTTTAAAAAAATTTCAACAGACAATTAATTGGAAGAAATAAATTACATATAGTAATGAATAAACTCTTCTGGTACTATTTGCAAATCTTAAGTGACAAAAATTAATCTAGGCCTTTTTAAATCAAGTTGACCTTATAATTTGTTTTGGGGGCTCAAGAGATGCTGTGATGTTTAAAATGAGCAATGTCCCTTAGGCCCAGGCATTTGAAGACTCTGTCCCCAGTTGTTGGCACTGTATGGAAAGGTTACAGTGGGAAGGGTACAGCCTTGCTGAAGCCTAGTCCCATTCCAGTCTGTTCTCTGCTGGGTTAAGATGTGAGCTCTCAGCTTCCAGATCATCACAACACCTGCTGACTGATGCCACGGCTCCCTGTCACAGTGGACTCTCACTCTCTGCAACTATGAACAAAAATAAACCCTTTCTTCAAGTTGCTTTTGGTTTTGGTGTTTTGCCACAGCAACAGAAGGTAACTAACAGAGACAGCTCAGTGGTTAGAGCTCATGCTGCCCTTCTAGAGTAGTCAGTTCCCAGTACTCGTATTAGCTGGTTCACAATCAACTGCAGGATATGATGTCTCTGACCCCTGTGGGCACCTGCACAGGCATTTACATACTCACAGACACAGACATGCACACATATACATAAATAAAAATTAAAATCAAGTCAAACTTTATTATTTTCTTCTTCTAGCTGGGATTTAAGATAAAAATCAAGAAGCGGCATAGCATTGTTTACCATTAGTTCCTAGTTCAATTTAAAAAGGCAGTCATCTGCCATATCTCTTTTTATTCCCCTGTTGATGGTGTTTAGTCCTATAGCAGGCTCCAGTGAATTTCTAAATGGTTTATTTAACATTTAGTGACAGGTAATTCTTGTGTACAGTTACTCCTGACCCATTTTGGTGTTGGAGACTAAACTCAAGCACTTTGTGCATACAAAGTGTATGCTCTAGCCTAAAGCCTACAAGTCTCGAACTTTTTTTTTTTTGAGATGGGGTATACCGTAGACTGGAATGGTCTCAACTTCACAGTAATCCTCCTGCCTCAGCCTTATGAATGTTATAAGTGTGAACCATTAAAACCAACTCAGAACTGCTTTTGATGTAAAGCTCCAAGCATTCTATACACAGTGTGACACTCCTCACCATAACAAGTTCTGTAAGAGACTGTAGGGCTTGCTTCCGCACAGATATGGCAGGGTCTCGACAATGGTCCTGCAGGATCAACAGGTCCTCCTCCATGCCCAAGACGTCACAGTGTTTCAAAATACTCATTAACACCTGAAAGGTACAAAATGGAATAGCATGCATAGGGCATAAGCAGAAAGAGTAAACAAAGACAAAGAAACACTTCAGTTTGCGTTGTCAACATTTTGGAGATAGGGACCAACCCTACTTCCCTATAATATCCATCTTCTGAATGGACTCTCTAGGGAAAACTGAACATTACAACCAACTTCACGAACCTACTGAAAAATTGTTTTTTATACGGTTCCCCTGGGTGAGTTAGAACTCATTATGTGGATCAGGCTGGCCCCAAACTCAAACTTGCTTCAATTCGGATGTCTGCTTCTGCCTCCTGAGGGCTAGGATTATGGGCATGTACCATTACACCCCACAAACATTGTGTGTCTTAAAAAGCCACTAAGTAAATTTGAAAGCTTAAAAATCAGCCAGTTCTTTTAGTTCTACAGCTTATAAATGGCAGTGCCAATGTCAAGTATGAAAAGCAGGTTAAGTAATGAGTGTGGCATTTCTGAGTTTTCATGTTCCCACCTGAAGTGCAGACTTCCTGACATTGATCTTCTCATCTTTGGTTCTTTTTCTCAGCATTGTCATGAAGCATCTCTCTGTGGACCAACACCAACGAGTCACCATCTTGAGAAAGACCAGGCACAACCTAACATGTCACAACACTGAGAAGACAGGATTGGCTGAAACTCACTAATTATTCTAAGTTCTAAGAAAGGAGAGGTCAGAAAAGTCTTGAAAACAGATAAGACTTATAATGACCCAGAGGCCTTTTAAAGATCTGGCGAGGTAATATGTGACTCCTTTTAATTTTCTCCTCTAAAAGCTTCTGGGATTGCTAAGCACCTAAAAAAGTTGTTCTCTATAGATTGTCTTAATCTAAATTAAACTGAGAATTGTAAGATCAGTTAGTAACTCGTTAAGTAAGAGGAGCTGGAAAGATGGCTCTGTGGATATAGAGGCTTGCCATCCCAGTCTAAAAGTCTTGCTTTCAGTCCCTAAAACTCATGTAAAGAAAGGTGTAAAAATTTGTCTTCTGACCTCCACATGTGCACTGTGGCATGGCCTACTCCATTATACAAACACACAAGAACAATACTTTAAAAATCAGTTAAATAAAAAGAAGAACATACAACATACATACAACAGGGACACATGCTCCACTATGTTCACAGTAGCCTTAACAATAATAGCCAGAAGCTGGAAAGAACTCAGATGTCCTTCAACAGAGGAATGGATACAGAAAATGTGGTACATTTACACAATGGAGTACTGCTCAGCTATTAAAAACAATGACTTCATGAAATTCTTAGGCAGATGGATTGAACTGGAAAATATCACCCTGAGTGAGGTAACCCAATCACAAAAGAACACACATGGTATGCACTCATTGATAAGTGGATATTAGCCCCAAAGCCCACAATACCTAAGGTACAACGCATAGACCACATGAAACTCAAGAAGAAGAAAGACCAAAGTGTGGGTGCTTTGGTCCTTCTTAGAAGGAGTATCGAAGTACTCAACCAGAGCTCCCAGGGTCTAAACCTCCAGCCTGAGAATACAAAGGGAGGGACTCATGGCTCCACCTGTATACAGTAGTAGTGAGGTAGTGAGGGTGGCCTTGTCAGGCATCAGTGGAAGTGGAGGGCCTTGGTCCCTGAAAGTCTGGATTCCCTAGTGTTGGGAAATTCAAGAGCAGAGAGGCGGGAATGGGAGGATGGTGGGAGCACACCCTCATAGAAGTAGGAGGAGGGGGGATGGGATAAGGGGTTTTGGGGGGGAATGGGAGAGGAGGTAACATTGAAAGGTAAATAAATAAAATAACCAATAAAAAAACAAAACAAAACAGATAATGGGTCTGGCAATTGTAGTTGAGCAGTGCAGTTGAGACTTTTTGTCATCAATTTATTACGGGGATTTCGTATAACCCTCAAGTACAAGGTATTGTGGAAGAAGCCCATGGAACTTTGAAACGATTGGTGAGACATACTGTTGCTGAGACAAAGAATGATGCCGACCTGTGAGCTTGCTGAGTGCCCTGACAAGGGTGACTAGGGAACTGTATCGGACATATGTTCCTGACCCACCTTTGCTTGACTATATCCCAGATGGGACAAGCTGCCTTGCCTCAAGTTTTTAGACCTTTTGGGATAGAGAATAGAAAAGAGAAATTATGTCTCTTGTATTCTTCTTAAAGGTGACCAGCAATTAGGACTCAATCATGTACTGGTCTAGAAATCAATCCAATATGGGAAATAACAGTCTACTTTTGGAAGACTGGATCTGGACTTTGTCAGAGACATATTTGGAAGCTAACTGTAGCTCGCTATGATGTTATGATAGCAAGAGATAAAGTAGGGACAGAATCTGGATTTCAAACAAAGGTTAGTGCATGCTTTAAGGCTCTTTTAATTGTCAAGCTAAAATTGGTTTTGTCTCTTCTATAATGTTTATTGTAAGTTGCATTGACTGTATAATTTCCAATTATGTTAGTGTGTTAAAACCTGGCACATCTGTTATGGGGGTCTATCAACCAGCTTTCATCTCACTACCCTGAGTATTAGAAAACCTTGATTCTCTGTAAAAAGCTTGAAAGTGCTGGAAGAAGTGAGTTAGGCTTTAAGCAGAAGCAAGTAGGTACCAGGCTTGATTATTGCTGGTATAACAGCTTTAATTACATTAATTGCTAGCACCACTGCTTCTGCAATAGCATTGACACAAGGAGTTAAGACAACTATTTTTGTTAACCATCTAGCAAAAAAAATGTTACTAATGTATTGAGTATACAAAAGGATTTATATAGGTATCTGGAACAACAAATGATGCTCTATAGCCCATTCAAATTATCTGAAGGAAGTGCAGGGTTTAAGAGTTAGAAGCCATCCCAAGTGTCATGACAAATATCATTGGAATAGTGTTACTTTTCAAATTCACAATGATTGTCATTATAATTAGAAAAAAGTTTAAAGACACCTGTAGGATATCTGACATAATCCTAACATGTCTCTGGGTGTGTTAACTTTGCATAGAGAGATTATGGATATAAACAATGCTTGCTCTTGACCTTTGATGATGCAGATAATGCCAATAAAATTTTCCATGAAATGAGGTCAGTATTTCCATTTTGCTCAAACCTCAGAGATGGCATATATCATGCTAGCCCTTCTTGTCCTGGGAATAGTTTTATTCATGCCCATCGTGTTAAAGCTTACCTTTAACAAATCAACATGTTGGCAGCCAAAGTACATGGCTTAAACCTAAAATGGACCCCCAGACAGAGTTATTAAATTAACAGGCTTGCAAGCCAAGGATGGGTAAGATTCTACACAGAGCCTTACCAACCTAAGACAGAAGTGCATTGCCTTTGATAATGCATATTCCACAACGGGTAAGGAAGGCATTCTTGTCAGAACTACCTAAGACAGGCTCAGTCTAGTTTATACAACAAAAAGGGGAGAGAGATGGAGCGCCTTTGGAGCTGCTTGGCAGGAAGCTGACATGGGCCAAGGACAAGGAAATGGGCTGCTTGGCAGGAATATGACACTGGCCAAGGACAAGGAAGTAGGCTTCAAGCAGGAATCTGACATTAGACTAGAACAAAGTAGTAATTTCAGGTAGGAATCTAAATCTTAGGCTATAACAAAGAAGTAATCTCAGGCAGGAATCTAAATATTAGGCTAGAACAAAGAAGTAATTTCAGACAGGAATCTAAATTTTAGGCTAGAAAAAGGAAGTAGGCTTCAGATATGAAAACGACCTTGGACTAGGATAGGGAAGTAGGCTCAGATACTTTGGTCATCCTGATAAGCCTTTAGAAATAGTGATCACGGGAGTGTTCACGTAATTGGGTTTAATGCCTTATTTTCTCTAGGACTACTTGTGTTTACTGTATTGCTTATTCCTCAACTATTTGCATCTATTGTATTGCTAGTCCCTCAACCTAGAACTGACCTTAATATATGCATGTAACCAAAATGGTATAAAAGCATGAAGGAAGAGGGGGTATAGGATAGTGGGTTCTAAGGAGGGGAAATGGGAAAAGGGGATGACATCTGTATTGTAAATAACTAAAATACCCAATAAAAAAAAAAGAAGAACAACACACTATAAATAACATGTTTTTAAAAACAGTTGTGCTTTCTAAAAGACAACAGTAGTTCGGTACTGTTGCATAGTTTTGTACACTCTGATGCCTGGCTTAGCAGATGGCTGCTATCATATGGTATAACTATACATTATGGGACCTCTGGGAAATGTCAATTTACTTGTGAGAAGATCAAGATAAGGGAAGCAGATGATACCTTGATAATAATATGAACATGTTTTTTGCGTCAAAGACCCTTGAGAGGGTCTTAGCAACAACTCCTCAGATGTCCTCAAACCAAAGATGGAAACTGTTTAGATAAAACAGAGAAAATTCAGAGGAGCCCAGGTAACATTTTGAAAGTAGCCAAAAAATTAACAAACTTTAACAAGCTTGAACTATACTCAACAACAACAACAATGTATTAAAGTTGTTTAAACCAGATATGCAACATTATGAGACTACTATCAGTTTACAGAGCATAGAGGGATATAGAAGCAATTTCTTGCCAATGAATTTTTAATGAAATGAGCAAATGCTCAGAAGACTAATAATCAAAGGTGACTTAAGGAAAGGAAGAAAATGACTACACCTATAAACATGAGGAAACTCAACTGGTTCGAAAAGAACTTCACACTATATGCACAAAAGCCAAAGACTAGCAAGTTCACTAGGAATCCTATCAAACGATGACACAGAAATGAGTGAGAATCCTCACCACCTCAAACAAAAGGGAGAAGAGAAGAATATACTTCTCTCATATTATTGGGCTAATATCATCATGACAACAAAACCAGACACTTCAATGAAACGAACCCTTAAAACTACAAATAGCAACAATCTCAGCAAAACACTAGTAAGTTGAACTCAGCAAGATTAAAAAAAGGATTTTACCATGTCTGCTATTTATCTCAGGAATTAAAAGGTTGATTCTAATGTGAAAAACCAATGAGTGAAAATACCACAGTATCAGAAGAAAGGAAAACCACACAATCATCCTTTTAAATGAAGAAAAGTGTTTGCAATATTGAGGAGTAAAACATTCAGGAAAAAAAAAAAAACAGCAAATTTGGAACAGAACGCAACTTCCTTCCAACAACAAAGGCTGTCCTGACAAGCTTACAGCTGATATCCTGCTCAACAAAGAATACTGTATAGCTAGCTATTGTTGGTTGTCAACTTGAATATATCTGGAATAGACTACAATCCAGAAATGGAGGGCACATCTGTGATTCAGATCTTGAGGCAGGAAGACACCTCCTTTAATCTGGGCCACACGTTCTGCTAGAAGCCTATGTATGGACAATGGGAGAAGAAAGGCTCTGCTCTCTACCTGCTTGCTCTTGCCTTCTTAGCACATCCATTCCTTCACTGGCACTGGAACCTGAGTTGTTAATTGGCTCAAACTAACTAACAATCGACTGCTTGATGAGAAAATCTGGTTTACTAGCCTGTGCAGTGCAGACTGGGAGACAAGCTCAGAACAACCCACAGAGGGGGCTTAGACTTACATGGTATCTTCAACAGAAAACTATTAAGTTGGTTGAAAAAATGATGGTGTGGGCATGCAACTTAGGCTTCCAAGGGTAGGAAGGTAAACTGTAGACACCTAATAGACTGAGATCTTGTTTGGAGACCCCTTCATTGATCCTTATAATAGTCATATTATTTTATTCACTCTGCACCTTCCTTCTTTTCTTTAAAAATGTATTTATGAACTTCACTTTCTACTTTCCCCCTACTCCCTTTCCACAGTTTGAATATTCTAGATTTTTCTTTTGCTTTTCATATCCCATTTTCTTCTCTCTTATTTTCTCCTTTCCTTTTCATTCGTCTTTTAAAACTTTCCAGTTTGGGGCTGAAGAGATGGCTCAGTGGTTAAGAGCAGGGGCTGCTTATAACTGTCACTAACTGCAGTTCCTGGGGATCTGAGGCCCTCTTCTGGCCTCCAAGGACACTGGGTACATGTGGTGCACAGACACACATGAAGGCAAAACATCTATACACACAAAATGATATAATAATGAAGAATTATAAAAATGAAACTTTCCTGTTTAGGGAGCCGGTGAGATAGCTTAGCAGGCAGATACTTGCTAAGCTTGACAACCTAAGTTCAATGCTTGGAAAGAGAGAAATGAGTCCTTTAAGTTGTCCTTTTACCTTCATTATGCATCTGTAGTATTCATGACTACCGACAGACAGACAGACAGACAGACAGACAGACAGACAAAACCAATAAAAAATAAAAACAAAACCCTTCCTGTTTAAGAATACTCCTACTCTACCATGCCTGTTGTTAGCATTGTGGGTAGGTGGTACTTGGTTTCTACTTTATTTCAGGAGCACAGTGGCATCCTTGGCCACAAGAGACTTAGTCTCAAAAATATAAACAGAACAACCAATGCTTACAAGGACATGGTGGGAAACACAATCCTGGTGCACTGCTAATAGAATTAACTTCCTTGGCTGGGCACAGTAGTGCCTTTAAACTCAGCATCAGAAGACAAAGACAGGAGAATCTCTGATTTTGAGACCAGTCAGGAACACACTGTAAGACCCTGTCTTAAATATATACATAGTAACAAACAGTTCTTAATAAAGTAAAAACAGAATTGTCATATGACTCAGTTATATCATATGGATGTGAGTTTTTAACCAAAAGAAATCTAACTTAGTACATAACAAATACACCTATATCTTCATGCCCGTTGTGGCATCATTCACAATACCGGAGTCACACACAGACCTTAGTGGATAAGGAGACTGTGGTGCACACACAGCTGGAGTCCAAGTCAACCACACAGGACAAAATGATGCCACCTGCTGAGATGCACGGAGCTAGAGATCATGTCAGGCACAATCCCCCAGACCTGGAAATGCACTATCACAGATGTTCCCTCAGATGGGAAATCTAAACTATAAGAAATTTATACACGTATAAAATATATGTTATTAAAGTAGAACAGGTCATATTTGGGAAGAGGCAGCAAGAGGGAGAGGGAAAGACAAGTGTGGGTACCTCCAGGCTGAGTCTGTTCACCATTTTCACGCATACTGCTGTGCACGGAGGGGCAATTTCGACTGGTTAACACTATTAAAGAAAAAGATCAGAGGTCAAAGTCAGTTATATAGTCAATGGCATGAGCACTGCACGTTACTCAAGTGATCATGCAGCCAAAACAAAGCTAAGCTTCCCTGAGGAAGAAAGGAGCAACAGCAAGACAGGTGGGCAGGGGAGGCAGAGTCATTCTAACGGCAGCACATTGTGTTTTGTTTTGTTTTTTTTTTAAGAGACAATTCAGTTTGAATAATAATGATGATTACCTGTTGAGGCTCTCATTAAGGTGCCAGAGTGACTCTGTACTCCTGTAACTAAATTACCTGAAAGTAAGCATAAGAGAGAGAAGTATCATAAGCCGCATGGCAACATATACAGAAGCCACAGTCAATGCAGACACATTCAAAACTGCTAACAACTTCTTTTCTTTCAGAAAGGGAGTTTCCTATGGATCAGGTTTCCCTGCTTTAGAAAGGGATTTCAAGTGGGAGACAAGTTCAAGTTGTAGAATACATGCTTAGCTGTGTGAGGTCCTGGGATGAATCCTATACACATAGTATAACAACAAATGATAAAGTGGTTTGTGAGGGTTAAAATCAACTAGCGCACACACACACACACACACACACACACACACACACACACACGCATGCGCGCGCAGCCTTAACAAAGAAGGTGATTTCGTTTTTCTTTTCTGGCCACTCATAGTTGGTATTGACCCCTGGCCTCACATTTACTAGGCAAGCAAACCCTGAGTTATGCCTCTAGCCTCTCCCACTCACTGTTAATGAAGATTTCCAATATACTCTCAGAGGTGTTGCTAGTAGACAACTCCAGACAATGTGCAAAGCTGGACAGTGCCTTGCTGCGGACAGTAGGTGCCTTGTCTAAGCAACGATCAAATATAATTTCTTGCACAAAGAATTTGTGCTTTAGAAACTTCTGATGCTCCAATAATACAGTGTCATCCACCTCTCTTTCAGGCAGCTCCAAGAGAGCTAAAGCAACATCCAGAGTGAAAACCCGGTTTGCAATCTGGTGAGGCAGAATCAGAGGAATCCATCACTAGGAGGAAGAGTCAGAGAAAAAGTCTCTTCTGCATTCAGTCCTGGCTGTCATCCGATGCCAAAGCCAGGTCCCGAGCTTTTATTTGGACACATCTCCTACCTTGGAACTCCGTGAATATTTGTAAAGCCAGGCAATGAATGTGGCATACGCCTCAGAGGGAAGTTTATTAAGCAGCTGGACCAGGGACTGTGCTGCATATGTCCGATACTCTGCTTTATCTACCACCTGGAACAAATGAAAGAAAGATGGCTGGCCATCCACTTGCAGAATGACTGAAGCTGTGATGGAGCTGAAATTAGCAGGTGTGATCAGCTCAGTGATCTTTAAAACACTGGATAAATGACAAACGTTATGTTTCTTATCCCACTGAAACTTAAACTATAAGCCTCTCTGCAGAAAAGCATACAACTTCAGACCATACACCTCTACCGTAAGTAGGGTTCAAATGAAGAGTCATTGCTTAAACAGCTCCACAAATTTATCAACTATCAGTAAACACTTGAGAATGGAAGCTATTGAGGTTGCTTAGCATTTAAGAGTGCTTATTGATCTTGCAAAGGATCTCAACACCCACATTGTGACTCATAACTGTCTCTAAGCCCAGTTCCAAGGGATCCAGTAGCCTCTTCTGGTCTCCATGGGTAACAGTCACACACATGTGCACACATATACATGTAAGCAAGACTCACATACATTAAAAAACCTTTAAGAATTGAACATGATTAGGTAACTGATAGTAGTTTGTCTTTTAGGTGGTAAATATTTTATGTTCTTTTTAAGGTTCTTATCCTTTATTTATTTTGAAATTTTTGAAATATTCTGAATGAAAGAATACAATGGAATTTGCTTCCAAAGAAAAGTGTGCATGTGCATTCAAGATACACAAAGCAAACAAAACTAGAATGATGGGAAAGTGCTGATCAACTCACCACACGCTCCTCCAAGCTCCTGTGCTCTACCACTTTTCAAAATCAACAGCTTATATTTTGAAAGAATATTTTGTTATTAGCTGGGAATGGTGGTGCTTGCCTTTCATCTCTGCACTCAGACGGCCAAGAGCAAGCAGATCATGACTCAAGCCTACCTTCAGCTATACAGCAAGACCCTGCCTGAAAACACCCACAAAATCAACCGACCAAACCACCAATCAAAACCCTGCCTGGTTTAAGACAGCATCTATTTTTAAAGCTACAGTTCATGATGATACAAACTGATTCTAAAGAACAAACACATTAAGCACACAGTACCTTGGCACAGATGTGCTGCAGTAAAGTACCAAGGATTGGAAACACACTTTCTTGTAGTTCATCCACAAGTGAGCTGTTTCAAAGAAAAACACAAATCCAGTTACATGTACACAGCAGGAACTTCTTATGTCTGTGCCCAAAACCCAATACTTGTGTAGTTTATAGAAATCTCAAACATTAAACACAAGGTGGCTCAGCAAGTAAAGGCATTTGGCTCACAAGTTGCGACCAGCTTGATTCCCAGAATCCGTTTAAACACTTAAAGGTTTTAAGATAGAACTGACACTACACAGTTGTTTTCTGACCTCCATCTGTGCTTGTGGTGCAGGCGTGAGCACATGCCAGCACACACATATATGCACACACACTCATACAGGTGCATCTACACAGGCACAGAGCAATAATAATAACCAAAAATTGTAAAAACAAACTACCTCTTTGAGTTGTTTCAGTAAAAGAATTAAAGATACATTGCAAGAGGTTAGAAAAAGATGCTTCCTATGCAGTTCCGGAGTCATCACTGAGAAGTTGAGTCATTAGGGAAGCACAAAAATTCAATCTTTTAGCTATAATAAACTTCACAGTAAGATGTAAAATGCATCACTTCAGGATAAATCAGGAGGACATAGTGCCACCTTGTGTCTGTTCAATGAGGTGCTATTAGTTTAATGTATTCTCCTACTAGAAGTTTTACTATTTGATTTATACCATTATATAAACATTCAACAGGCAATTTGACAAACTCTTTATGTTTTTGTTTTATCTGAAACAAGGACTCTCTATGTAGCCCAGGCTGTCCTGGTACTCACAGTGTAGACCAGGCTGGTCTTGAACTCACAGAGATCAGCCTGCCTCTGCCTCCCTAGTACTGAGATTAAAGGCATGTGCCATGAAGTCATATGAAAAAAACATTTCTACCTAACACATCCTAGATATTTAATGTATTAAAAATTGTTTCTCTGAAGCTAGTCAATGAGATGACTCAGTGGATAAAGGCACTGGCCAGTAAAGATTGGTGACCTGAATTCAATCACTAGGACTCACGCTGGGAAAGGAGAGAACCAATTCCCCTAAGCATGCATACACACAGACACTCACGCACACAGACACACACACAGACACGCACTCATGCACACACACACACATGCACACACACAAAAGAGGAGGAAGAAGAAGAAGATGATGATGATGACATTGACAAAGAAGGAATCCTAGCCAGGCACTGGTGGTTCACACCTGCAGACCCAGCACTCAGGAGGCTGAGGTAGGAGGATTCTCAGAAGGTGCAGGCCAGGCTGGTCTACATAGTGAGATCTAGTCCAGCCTTGGCAACAGTGAGAGACTGTTTCAAACAAGGCCAATCCTATCGCGAGACACTTGCTCAACGACAAGATGGTATCAGTCAGTGCCAGTATCTCCATCCACACCCCAGGAATGAAGCCTGCAGGCATGCGCCCCAAGTAATCAGTGGTGGAGCAATGAGAATGGAAGACACAGTGAACGTACCTTTCCCAGGAAAGCTAAGAGGGGACTTTTAGGTGGAGCCAAGCATCATGGCAGAGAACATAGTCTGTCAGTCATAAGAAACTAAGCAACCTCCTCACTCTCACCCTTCAGCAAGTCCTTCTTGACGTAGAGGATGGAAGAGAAAAGTGAGAACAAAAAAAAAAATGTGCAGGGAACAGAAACATAAGTAGAGAGAAAACAGTGGAGGTGGCGATGGGCCTCCTGTCCTGGAGAAGGGATGCCTGAGCGGACACTGGCAGGAGTGGGCAGCCGACTACACAAATGACGGAATCAGGCTGGAGCCTGACTCTGGCTCAAGAACTACAGATTCACTGTGTCCTTAACAATGCCCTAACATGGAAGCTGTCAAATGTGACTCAGGCAGAGGAAACTGATAGGCCACAAAGTGCTTGACCCACAAACCCACCACTGGTCTGACATTCCAATGCCACAAGAGTCAGGCTGTGGTTAGTGAGGGGCCCAGACTTTCAAGGGAGAGTGATCTACAAGAAAAATTCAAGATATATGCACTTTACCTGACAAACTGGACTGCTTGGTTTCTACAATTGATGACTTGTGAGGTTATGGCAAGGGGGGCACAACGGGACCTTTCCCCTACTTCTAACATCAATATCACATTTAGCATTTGATGGAAAATAGAACCAATAACCTAAAAGAGAAAAGGAAATTTGATTTAAACTATGACAGAGAATCCAGTGGTCTCATGGATTTTGCTGCTAACTACTAGGGTTGTGTTTCTTGGGCAACGACCAGGTATTCAGGAAGTACAAGCTATACCATATACATTAAGTTATTTACATTAATACGTTACAACAGGTAACTTTAAGAATACAATCTTGTTTCCATAATGTCTTCACGTCATTACACAAAATATAGGGTATGTGGCAAACTATAATTCATTAATAGTCAATATTAATATTACCATATATTAAAAGGGAATACACTTGTATTTTATGAAACATCCAATATATTATCCCATATAATATATTTATCTGACATTAAAAATTCCAGTAAATACTGAAAACACTTTCATATATTTAACTGGACAGAAGAATCTGAAGTATCTGAACAATTCTTTGAGACAAGCAAGAAAAGAAACATAATTTCCACTGTGCATGTAACAAAATGAATTTCAAAGGTAAGTTGTCCAAAGTCAGATAATTAATGTTCTCCCAAATCCAAGGCTGTCTAGCATGAAGCAAAATATCCTCACAATTAAAAATCCTTAGAGACACAGTATACCTACAAGGGTGACCTTTCCCATTAACCGTATTTTTTTAAATGCTTAGAAGGACATGGAAACATACCTGTGAATTCCATCATATTCATAGTTTAAGCACATAGAAACAATAGATGTAATAGATTATAAACTACTGCATGTTGCTGGGCATGGTGGTGCATGCTTTTAGTCTTAGCACTTGGGAAGCAGAGGTAGGTGGAACGCTTTGAGTTCAAGGTCAGCCTGGTCTGTATAGAGAATCCTAGGCTAACAAGGATGACAAAGCAAGATCCTGTTTGTTTTTTAAACTTGTTTTTGAAGCAAGAGAAATTGCATTCTGTATTCAGAATTTGGCTTAATTTGGTGGCAATGTAGGATGAAACTTCCTGTCCTCCTTGTCCAGACGGAAACATTCCCAAGATCACGTAACTCACACTGCTAGCAGGAAGCGGATTGGGAATTTGAACACAGATGTGCAGAGCCCCAACGTGCTTTTAACTACATAGTGCTGCAGCATACTAACTATACCACACTCACCAAAAGCCACAGGAACCTGACTGCCCGTGGTTTCCTCAGAATATCCTGCTTTTATAATGGTATAGAAGCTTAGTGAGGTTCTCTTACTACAACTACAATGTTTACTGAGAAAGTAACCTATGGTAACTCAGAAGGCTGGATGCAGGCTATCAACACTAACCACAAATGGCAACCTAAAAACCTCTGTAGACTAGCAACAGGAATAATACAGATACTAACATGTTCTCGAGCACACAGGCATTACCAAAGAAACTTAAAAATTTTGAGTGTTCATTTCTTTTTGTTTGTTTTACTCTGAGACTGGGTCCCACTGTGCAGTTCCTGCTGGCATGGAATTTGCTATGCAGACAAGGTTAGGCTGGCCTCAAACCTGGCCTTTGCTTATTAAGTGCTGGGACTAAAGGCATGTACTACCACACCAGTCCTGACTGCTCTCTTTAGGACAACGTGGTCAGTGTGTCTACATGAAAGTGTTTAGTCTGCTCTCCCAGTTAAGTAAACCAAACTTTGTCTCCTCTCAGGAATTTAGAAATAATTTGTTGGGGCCGCCAAATATATTGGGTAACTACTGGGTAATGAAGACTATATTGCAAGGAAAAATAGTGACATTTTATTATAGAAAGAACACCAAGTTCTGAAATGATATAGTAAGTCAAAATGCTATTACAGCCAGCTGGCCCTGAGCCACAAAGCATATGTGCCAAGACACTTCCCCAGTGGATGTCTGAAGATGTGGCCAGTACAATCCTCTATCAGTTTTCCTATACAGACATAACTACAATACGACTTAATTTGTAAACCTTGCTGAGCAGGTATTCAGCCTGCCTGTAAAACTAAAGGACAAGCTACTAGCTCAACTAACCACAATACAGATTCACAAATGAACAAGAATTAAAAAATGGAACAACTATAACAATATGCTGCAATAAAAGATATGTGGTCGTGTTCTCTCCCTGAAAGTATTACAGGGACTCACTTCTCTTACCACACATGACTTCAGCTAACCAAACCTCTTTGCTTTATTTGGACTGTCCACTTTCAATTCAACTAGGGTATTAGAATATACGTCTCCCCTACCTTATTCCCTTCGCCATGTACTGGGGAGCACAGTAAATACAATCCATAGTAGGCCAGCTCTGATATGTGTTTTACTTCATTGAGGTTCCTAAAGAAAAGAAAGGGGAAAATGTTGGCTCATGGATTTGATTTTATCTTCCATAGCCTGTAAGCTTCTGTCTCCCTCTCTCTCCCCCTCCCGCCTTTCTTGGAAACAGCATCCCTGTGTGTGCTGACCTCAAACTCCTTCACTCAAACTACTTGCTCAACCTTCCAAGCAGACAGAGTACATGGGCATCACGCCAGCACTTTCTATACGTCAAACTTAAATGAAAAAAAAAATCCTGCTTCCATACTAACTAGAATAAAATAGCATTTCAGTTCTGAAAGACATCATTAGATCAAAATGTTGCAAGATGAAGGGCTTACCTGGCTTGTGAAATAAGAAATTTATGAGAAACTGGCTCGAAACTAGTTAATGCAACAAACACCTGGAAGACATATACAAAGAAAGGTGTGTTTTCTCCATTCAGTAAACACTAGAGATAAATACCAGCAGTTCTCCACCTTCCTAAAGCTGTGACCCATTAACAATGCAGCTCTTCATGTTGTAACCCCAACCACAGAATTATCTTCACTGATACTTCATGACTGTACGTTAATACACTGTTATGAATTATAATGAAAATAGTGTCGGAGACAAAAGGTTTGCCAAAAAGATCAAGACTCACAGGTTGAAAACCACTGATCTAGAACTTCATCCTCTGCAGTTACCCCCAAGTCTTGGGAATTTTCACTTACCTCTATACAAGTCTGAATGGACTGTGGCTTTTCTTTAAGAGAAAACTTGGGCAGAAGTCTCAAAAAATTCTTTAGAAGATTAAATATGGCATCTCGTATTTGAGAAAGGTCCCTGCCAGAAAGATAAATCTCCTCTTCCTCCTCCTCTTCCTCTCTTGAGAGTTCATCCACCTGAATCAGGAAAGTGTGCCAGTGACTGTGCTGCTGACTCACGCTGTCCCAGGGTCTCCATTTGCCCAAATGGAGTCAATGCCAGCCCAACTTCACTCACCAGAGCATCGGACTCTGCCCAGGTCCCTATGTTGTTCTAGGTCTTGAAGGCCAGAGTGGTTTGGTCTGCACTGGTCTACTTTACTGCTACAGTCCTGTTTACTTCTGTGTTTGTATCGTTTTTGACAGTTTGTAGCCCTGGCTGTCTTAAAACCAAGCTGACCCCAAACACAAACACCTATCTGCATCTGCCTGCCGAGTGCTAGGATTAAGGGTACGTGCCACCAAGCCCCACTAAGCCCGTCTGTCTTGGAAATGTCTCCTTATCCTACCCACTTCTTACCTGATAATCCTCTTTCCTAGGTTGTCTTCCTCTTTTTCTGCCCCTACTATAGTTATCCTTAGAACTCTTGGAGTGTTCCTTTTTTCTTTTATGAGTCAAGTAAGATTCTTGAGGCCAGCTCTTCTTCAGAATCTGAACACATTTGTCAAACATCACTGGGTGGAATACTTGATTGACTACACTGCCTAGTCACAAGGAACAGACAATATCCAGGTTAGTTTGTTGTTGTTTTGTTAAGACAGGGTCTTCCTAACTTGAACTCATATAAACTTCCTCTGTTATTCTTTGGAGAGCTGGGATTATAGGCATGCAACTCTATCAGCTTAAGCAAGTTAGGCTTAACTGTCTTAAATATGAGTAAGTCTGGGGAGATGGCTTCGTGTATAAAATACTTACTGTGCAAGTGTGAGGACCATAGTTCAGATCCCCAGGACCTACACAAAGGGTAGGCAGGCATGGTAGCCTGTCTGTATTTCCAGCACTCAGGTTGAGACGGGATTCCTAGGACAAGCAGCTAGGTGAGCTGACTAAAATCGATGAATGACTGTGAGCTCTGACAGGGGTCTGAGATGCCCTGCCTCAAGAGTGAGGAGTGATCATGAAGTCATCTGAGGTCAACCTCAGGCTTTATTCGCACACTCACACATTTGTCACAAACACACAAACAGACATGCATACAGATTACACACATACTAAAAACAGGCATTAAGAAGATGGAAAGTTTAAGAAGAGATGGCCTTTCCACCCGACTCTAAGGGAGCAGTGAGCCGTCAGTGAAGATGCACCATTTTCAACTTTAGCCCTAGAACAGAGCAACACTTCCAATGTAGCAGGAATAAATAACACGATCCTGAAAACTGGTCCCTGACAGATAAACTCATTTTACACTTGTCTTCCAGTGAACACAACTGTAAAATCTGACAAAGATGTCTAATACAACCAATATAAAACATGAAGAGAAAAGAGGGTTGAGGCGGAAACTGCCCTAATCTTGTATCTGTAGGTAATTTCTGGACCTCAGATGAGAAATGGTAAATGCAAGTAGATGATAGCTGTGCAAAGTAGAGGAATCAGAGTCAGAAAGGCAGGTCAGCTGGGATATCTGGAGTGGACTTCTGAAAAGGCAGCTTTGTAACACAAAAGTGACAGGATTCTGTGCAGGCTGACCACCACTGTGCACATGTGGGGTAAAAGTCCACCATAGCTCATGAACAACTCTCTCAGAACACTAGAAGAAAAAGATTTTTCATGCAGGGCTGACACATTTGAGCTCTGCACAGAGAACAGGGACGTTTTAACCATTCAAAGCATTTCGCACAGGGGAAGCATACCCTAACAACAAGAGTCACAGTAATAAAAGGAATATACTACAGGCACAAATTCAGGCCATGTAGATCAACAGAACAGAACTGAGGACACAAACATGGGTACACACAGCTTCAGCCATTTAATATTTGACAAAGATGCCAAAAACATATGCTGGAAAAAAGAAAGCAATTCAGCAAAGGATGCTGGGAATATTGTATGTCCACATGTAGATGGATGAAGTTAGATATGTATTTATCACTTTGCACAAAACCTAACTCTAAATGGGTTAAGGACCTAACCCTGAAACACGGGGACTGTTGGAAGAAAACACAGGCAGTGCCTGCATGCTACAGACGCAGGAAGGGATTTTCTGAATACGACTCATTTGCCCAGGAAATAAGGCCAACAACTGACAAGTGGGACTTCAAAAATCTACAAACCGTCTGCACAGCTGAAGAAGCAATCAACTTGGTGAAGGGGAAGCACAAAGAATGGGGGATCTCTGCCAGCTATATATGTGGCAGAGGATGAACATCTAAAATACTTTAAAAGACTTCAGAGCACAAAGAATCAAAAGCAAACAAACAATTCCAAAAATGGGCCAGGGACGTAAAAAGGGAATTTTCACCCCTGCTCCCCACAAAAAACAGCTAAGAAATATTTCAGAAAAATGTTCATGGTCCCTAGTAATTAGAGACACATAAATCAAAAACAATTCTGAGATTTCATCTTATCCTAGTCAGAATGGGAAAGATAACCAACAACAGAAAACAAAAACAAAGTTAGGTGTGGTGGCTCCAGGGCTACAGATAGATACCTGACTGGAAGAAACAAACAAAAACCAAAACAAACAAGAAACAAAACAAAAATGCCAGAGGGTATGTGGGCAAAAGGGAACCCTCATAAACTTTTGGTGGAACTGCAACTGGTAGATCCACTATGGAAATCAGTGTGAAGAATTCTTAAAATGCTAAAAGTATGTTGGTGATAGGCCCTAGCCAGCTATACCACTCCCTGGCATATGCCTAAAGGACTGGACTTCCAATCCCACAGTTATCTATCTGCTCTGCCACATTCACTGCTGCTCTACTCACAAGCACTAGGAAATGGAAACCACCTACGTGTTCTTCAACTTACGGACAATGAAAACATGGTACATCTACACTGTGGAAGACTATTTAACTGTAAAGAAAAATGGAATCAAGAAATTTTCAGGTAAACTAGAGAAGATCATATTGAAGTAACCTGAACCCCCTAAAACAAATGTTCCAGGTTTTCTCAGATGTGAGCACATAGCCTGGAGTAACTGTAGAAACCAGAAAATAAAGAAACCATTATCAGGGTAGGGAAGTGGGGAAACTATAGAGAGGGAAATTGCAGGACACAAGTGATCTGATGGGGGAAAAGGGAAAAAGGAGGGAGTTGAATTAGAGAAGAAAGAGGGTAAAAACAGCAATAAAGACATCTGAAACAGTAACAAGGACTCAGATTCCCAAATCTGAGGCTACTAAAATAGTTAAGTCCCTCATATAAAATGATTACTATCTTTGTTTCTCTTTGAAGCTATCTACATACTTCGTGGTTATCTTCACACAAACTACATATCTTTTGTACTTCAAATCCTGTCTAGACATCCAATACAATGTAAATGCTATATAATAATCCCTCTGCTGTATGGCTAAGGAACTGAGAGAAAAGTCTGTACATGTTCAGTACACATCCAAATGCCATAGGCTTACGAACACATACACTAGCAACAATGTAACATTTTCAAGTATTCTTTCCTTTCAGTTGGTTGCATACAGAGGAGGAACCTGTCAACAGAGGGCCAGAGGTATACATACCTGGTATTTCTAGTAGCAAGAAATAGAGCCCAGCAGCATGAAGGCCATATTCTCGATATTGCGCACTGGCATTTTTTTTATGGGCTTCCTGGACAAAGTGACAGAACAACGCCACCAGTGTGTTACTGGAAATGTTATTCTCAGTGAAGAAGGTCCAGATGCTCTGGGAAGAGAGTGCAAATCACAAGAGCCAGTGAGTAGATCAACTGGAAAAAAAATTTATAATGATACTTACGAGGACTTGGCATCTCAGAAGAGTAATAAGGAGAGTAAACACAGCTCAGTGCCTGCTTAGCAGACACAAGCCTTGTGCTGGATTCTTACACACACACACACACACACACACACACACACACACACACACTCACCAAGGTGCATATGCAAACACATACACATAGTTTAGCACCCAATTATAAATGTCTGCCAAATCCAAAGAGACAGAATCAAAACACTAAATTGTTCCCGCCTGAATCTGAGCCGCCACCACAGGCTTGTGTATTGAGTGCTTCTTCCCCAGCTGCTGCTGCTATCAAGTTATGGAAGCTTTAGGAGGTAGGGGTTGCCTGGCAGAATGATGTCACTAGTGGCCTAGCCATGGCTCGTAGCCATCCCTGCTATTTGGCCCATAATGAGAGAAGTACTCTAGTTAGCTTTCTGTTGCTGTATAAACATTGGGACCAAAAGCACCTGGGAGGAGGGATGAATTTATTTGGTTTATTCTTCTGGGCCACAATCCGTCACTGAGGGAAATCAGGGCTGGAACATGAGTCGAAACTGAAGCAGGAATCCTGAAGGAGATTCTCTTACTGGCTAGTTCTCTGCCTTTTGCTCAGCTAGATTTCGTATACACCGTAGGGCTACCCTACCTGATTATGGTACTACTCATGGGGGCTGAGCCCTCCTACATAAATTAGCAATTATGAAAATACCCCAGACAAGCTTTGGTTCCCCCGAGTCTACTACAGGTACCACCACAACAGACCTTGAGTATCTTTAAAAGTAACAAAGGCTAACAAATTGAGGAAATCAGACAGTGTGATGTTTCCTCCTTCCTTCAAAAATTAGGACAAGAAGAGCAAAAGAAGGGCAAGTGGTACATGCCTTTAATCCCATCACTTGGGAGGCAGAGGCAGACGGATCTTTGAGTGGGAAGCCAGCCTGGCTACACAGTGAGTTCTAGGACAGCCAGAACTAAATAATAAAAAGTTACTTTACCCAACACTGCAGAGTAGCCACACTGCACAGTACAAACTACAGACTGGTGACAATCCTAACAAAACATGGCATGGTGACACATGTCTATAGTCTTAGTCATTGGAAGGCTGAAGCAAAAAGGACAAGAGTTTGAGGTTGGCCTGGGTTGCCTTTTGTATTTTCCTTTCCTTGAAGGTCGTACTATCACTCCAAATGCAGTAGGCACCCCTCCTCTGACTGTACTATCTAGTCACCACAACTCCCCTGTGTCACCTCAGCAGCTGTGATCCCCTGGCTGCTGTCTCGTCTGCAGGGCCTGTACTCCCATCGCTGACTGCCTCTCTGTGGCCTCATTCAATAACTCTCCATTCTTACTGGGTCCTCTTCTTGTCCCAGCTAGTAACACCCTTGTCTCAGCACTTACTCACGCCTTAATCCATAACATTTTGCTCTTACCCTTTGGTCTTCTGACCCTTTCTAACTTCCAATCACACCCCTCAGGGATCTTCAAAGATAATCTCACCTTGGTTAACATCCTCCTCCTAGTTCTGTTGTTCTACGGCCTCATGCAGGTACTGTGCCACTGAGCTAAGGTCTTAGTCCTTATCTTTCTCTACTTATACCTAACGTGGAAATTTATGCCATGTCTTAGAACATGGCCAAAACTTTAGCTCTAAAGCCTCTATTAATTCTGTCTAAATAAATTTCATGGTTTTGGCCTTCCTCTCCAGTTTCCATAACTAAAACTGCAGATGGTACCATTCACCCTCATTACATACTATTCCAGCAGCCTCCCAAGGGATCTCCTGGTGCAGTTGTTCCCACTATAGTCTGTCTATGGGGAAGAACATTTGTTCTAAAACAGATCTAGTCACACTGTGAGTTAATATATTAATATCTGCCCTGCCCTTCCTCAGTGATAGACCCTTATCTCAAATCATAAGATGAAATAACCCCTTCCCTTCCAAACTGCCTTTGGTCATGGTGCTTTATCACAGCAAGAGACCTAGTAATAGGACAGCATTTCACATCACCTGTAGTCTATTGTCAGTCTAACTTACTGCCCTATGTCTCCCATGACTTAAAAAGTCTGAATGCCAATCATAACAGTCATAATTCTCAACATTCCTTGCATATTCCCCCTGTGTCTCAACCCCACCCCTAGTTTCTACAGTACTCATTAAAATGCTTAGTATTACTCTAAAAGGATGTTTAATTCAATGGAACTACAACTCAGTGATCCCCCTGCCTCTGCCTCCTAAGCACTGGGATTAGAGGTGTACACTATCACATTTACCTTGAATTAAGACTTTCTTATTCTGTTTCTTAGCCTTTTGGGTTTTGCTTTTTCTCCCTTATAAAACTTTGTTAATTACATTTCTTTATTTGCTTATTGTGTATATGCTGAACACTTGTGAATTTACCACAGCACACATGTGGAGGTCAAAAGGACAATGGCAGGAATTGGTTCTCTCTTTCTATCATGTGTGTCCTGAGAATCAACGTCAATTTATTAGGCATTGTAGCAAGCACCTTTATCCACTGAGCGCTGAGCCACCAGCCCTCTAGAAGGCCCCTTTGATTTTTTTTTTTTTGAGAGTTAAATTTTTTTTTTATAGAGGATCTTCTTTATAGCCCAGGCTGGCTGTATATTTGTAGCAACAATCCCCTCATCCTCCCAAGTTCTGGGATTATGGGTATGTGCTACTATGACTGCTTCTCATTTATTTGGGTTTTTATTTACTGTTTGTTTGTTTTGTTTTGTTTTGTTTGAGACAGGGTCTCACTATGTAGCTGTGGCTGTTCTGGACTCACTCTGTTAGACCAGGATATCCTCAAAGTCACAGAGATCTGTCTGCCTCTGCCTCTTAAGTGCTGGGACTGAAGGCATGCACCACCATGTCTAGCTGACTTGCTTCTTTTTAAAAAGAAGTTCATGATCTCAGTGTTAATAAGCTCACGAAAGCTGGGGAGATGCCTCAGTGGACACAGGACTTGGCTCACAAACCATGCCTGTCTCATTCTTCGTTTGGAGTCTCAGAATCCATGTGAAATAGCAGAGACAGCCGGACAATGGTGGCGCACGCCTTTAATCCCAGCACTTGGGAGGCAGAGGCAGGTGGATTTCTGAGTTAGAGAGTTTGAGGCTAGCCTGGTCTACAGAGTGAGTTCCAGGACAGCCAGGGCTACAAAGAGAAACCCTGTCTCGGAAAAAACAAAACAAAACAAAAAAACCAAAAAAAAAAAAAAAAAAAAAAAGAAAAGAAAAGAAAAAAGAAAGAAAGAAATAGCAGAGACAGCCAAGATTCCTGAAGGAATTCCAAACTATCGAGGGACCTAGTGGTTATTACTCAAAGAAAAAGGTGGAAGGCATTTGAGAACTGAGATTAAGTTATCCGCTGACATTTCTAATACCCAGTAGAACACAGTATTAGGTGTGTAAACCACCTAACCACTTTTCAGTCTAATACAAGCTTTCTTAAAGCTACGGTATGCCTGAATTGTTATTTCACTTTCAGAGTCTTTTCCCTTGGTTTGTCTGGCTCTCTTCCTTTTTGCTGCTTCATCCTTTAAACTGCTATTGTAAAAAGGCAAAGCTACTAGGACTGTCCAGTGAGCAAAGCAGAGTTTTCGCATTAGTCTTACCTGAGAAAATTATTTTTAACTTAAACTATGATGACTCTCATCCTCTGTAATACATAAAAATGGGTTCCTTGATTTGTTCATTTAACTTTTTACCTCTAAAGATCCACTTTCGCCAGTCGCAAAGGGGAAGAGGCTTCCATAGAGCTTTGTGAATGCATCTCTCCCAGTCTCTAGGATCTCTGCTACTATGCTGGGATCCAAAGGCTCAGTCTCCGTGAAGTCCAGGTCCCACACAGTGTTCACCCATTCTTAAGAGAAAATGAAGTAAAATGAATAAATACTCTTAAGCAAGTAAAAAAACAATCATGTTCAGATGCGAGGCATACTGTAGAAAACAGTCACCATTCACGTTTAATCATACAGGTGTCATGTAATAAAAAGAAAAACCTTCATGGAAGCATGGTGGCTGGGAGTAATCTCAGTACTTGGAAGTCTGATGCAGGGGGATTACAAGTTCAAAGCTTACACAGAGCTGCACAGTGAGCTCCAGACCAAACAGAGCTGCTCAGCAAGAGCCTGTCTCAAAACTTGAGAAGAAAAATATGATGAAGAAAATCTCTTTGTAAAATCATAGTAGACCTCAAAAAACAAGAACACAAACAAATAAAAACAAACAAAAAAACACCATAATAGACAGCTCATCTATTAGGTTAATCATCTAAATATACAAGGGAGAGGGCTGGAGAGATGTCTTGGTGGTTAAGAGCACTGGCTGCTCTTGCAGAGGACTCAGGTCTAGTCCCAGCACCCACAACCATCTGTAACTCTAACCTCAAGGGCTCTAACACTCTCTTACGGCCTCTGAAGGCACCAGGCATACATATGATGCGTAGACATATATGCAAACAAAACATTAATTCATGGAAAATAAAAACAAATCTAAGCACATCAAAAAGAAACATTAGCTATTATTAAATGTAATAGTTTCAGGGAATAGCTCTCAAACAAATGTAGGGATCAAATTTTCTTATAAGTAGCACTTATAAAAGACACATGCATCATCCAGAGCTTTGGCTACTTCTCTGTGAAAGTCTCATAAACAAGTTAACAAATTCAAATAAAACATAAGGCATATCACCAGGCCCATGGACAATAATCTCATGTCAAAATAGATATGTCACTTCCCCAAAATGTTTACACTAAAAGAGACAAGGCAAGCTTATACAGAAATACTAGGCGGCTCCCAAGCACACAACAACAATGAAAAGAATGTGAATTGAAGAGACAGCAGCACAGTCTTCCAGCAGCACTCCTCACCAGGCTTCCCGGCCCTAAGCTCAACTCATCAGGTCAGATTTGGAAGGCAGTTTCTGGCCCTGATTACAGAATGTTCATATAATTATTGTTATGAGTTAAGTCATATCATGTCTCCTGTTCTTGAGCCTCCAGTACTTCATCTCTAAGATGTAATAACACCTATCAATTTACCCCTCAATAAACATTTTAAGAAAATAGTTGATGAAACCCTTTTAAGTCCTAGATTGTAAGATGAACCACACAATGATGAACACCCTTAATACTGTAAAAAGTGTCTCTAATAGAAGAAAGCCTACTGAGTTTTTCATCATACAGCACACTAATATGCTAACTTGACCACTACCACATAGCTAATCTGTTTATTACTGGCACTATATAATTTTTGTGAGAGATAATGTGTATAAGATACCAAAAGTTGTACTAGCTATAAAACTCTCATTGAATAAACAACTATATATTTTTATAATACTATGTCAACACAGTAATAGATACATGTGCACAACACTGAAGAGTAAAAAGGAAGTAAGTGGCAGTGAGGGGAAGGACATAGGGAGGATGACTTCTCAACTGGACAGACCACAGGAGTGCACAGGGTACCAAAGCACAAGGGCAAAGGGGTTTGGAAACAGAACAGTCACAACACAGAGTCTGGGTGGAGAGAGTCAGAATCAGCATTAGTATCTGTTCATCAATTACTGTACCCCAGGCACAAAGTTCAACTGGACAAAAATCCTGTTAGGTATTATAAACATTTGACAGACAAGGAAACCAAGGCCTATCCAGGCCAACCTGTCCAATGGTAGCTAAAGCACCACCATCACCAGCTAACTGAAGCATCTCTGATGCCAAAGGTAATACTTGTAGAAAAGAAGACAGAAGAGAACAGAGAAAGTTCTGTTACATGAAAGCCAGCCCTGGGCCCAGGGGGAGTACAGATCTACTCTCAATTGTTCCACAATGCAGCCTGCTTCCCTGCCTGACAGGATCAAGGGTAGCATCTCTCCATCTGTCACACATGACTACTGAAAGGGCCCCAAGTTGGGCAAGCAACTCCACTCCCTGCACAGTTATTGCTAGGGGGAGATGAACATGGTGTTCAGGGAGGCATAATTACCTAAACTTGGATCAATCTTAAACTTTCCATGGGTGCTACTGTCACTAATGTGTCAGCTTGCTCTTACAGCCTTCTTCCAGAGGCCCACAAGTGCTGAATAATCTTATAGTTGACATAATCTTACACTCACTTTCCAGTGAGTGAAATAAACTCTATCATCTGTTTTCCTCCCATTTCATCCTAGAGCTTGAAACTGCTGGGAGTTTCAACACCTCTCATGTCTGATATATAGTGTATATGCTATGCTAAATCATTAAGACCTACCCGTCTCTCCTGTCTCTGAAAAATCACGCCTTACTATGGGGTCAGCAAAGCCACTGAAGTCCCATACCAGGCCTGAGGTCTCTGCTGAATTCCTTAACACTGCCATGAATATGAACCATAGATGGCCCGAGGATCTGGGTACCATAAACTTCTGTGATGCCCAATTTTTTCAATAATTCCGGACTTTCATCTTCCAGTCCTGATAGGAAGACTTTGGCCAGTGTCAGCCAAGTGTGTCCCCTGGCTTGTATGACCCAGTCTGTCAGGAACTGATTTCCAAGTATTACCTCAGGTTAAGCAGACTTGGCTCAAGGATGGAGGAGCAGATAGACTTCTGTTTCTATGCTTTAGGGTACTCAGGCTGATCCCATCTGCTCCATGTCCCAGAGCCTCCCAAGCCAGGCTGTGAGAGGCTCTTTCATTTCTTATCACTAAGTCTTTCCCAACTGAAGCAGTTTAGAGACAGTGTATTCCTTAATTATCTGTTTCTTACACTAGGCCATTATGAAGGCTTCCATTTTCATGCTGAATTATGGGTCCCATGTCCCCTTCTGTACTAAAAAGTAAACAAGAGGAGTATCTTTTATCCCATCTCTCTTATTCTCTCCTTCCTCTCTGATCCTTCCCTTAGGTTCCAGTTTGGATCCCAGGAAGGACTCTCTACCACAGATTTTATTTGTACTCTTTCCCTTATGCCCCACTGCTGTTTGAAGAAGCTAGCCAGTGTCTCTACCCCATCATCCTTCCCCTGGATTTCCTGACAGATCATAAGCTAACATGCAGGGCAGCAGTACACGGTCTTTTTCTACTGCAATTCCTCTTGTATCCAGTTCTGGAGAGCTCTGTTTCAACTGCAAGGATCACAAAGCTGCTACCTTAGCCAGCTTATAATCCAGTTTCCTATGTGCTGTTCTGAAAGACTTCAATACATTCTCTAGTTCATTATCCATTTAACTGCTTCAACTAGCTGGCTTTGAGAATCTTGATTTCATTTGAACATCTAATGAAGTCTTCAAGAGAACCATGTAATTGAATTTATGATCACAAATTTTAAGACAAAAAATCTGAACATAGAAATTGTCTGTTTAAAACTACCTGGGGACAGGAATAGACTTAGTAAGTCCAGCAAGACTGGCTGACAGATGGAGAAAACAGACACACTAGCACTATTAAAGGCCAACTATTAGCTTTTCAGGTCATTATTATTATGATGATGATGACACTTCCATACTGGCTTGAACTCATTTGTGTAGCCCAGGATAGTCTTGAACTCATGGCAATCCTACTTCCATACTGGCTTGAACTCATTTGTGTAGCCCAGGATGGTCTTGAACTCATGGCAATCCTCCAGCCTCCGACGTCCTCCATGCTAGAACAGCTTAGCTCTCTTTTTACCAATTACTCATCTGAACTCAGATCCCACAGTATGTTTGGTTGGCCACCACCTGGCTGGGGGAGTGGCTAGGGCTGGCCTTAGCACTTCCCTCCCTCAGCACTTCCCTTCACCCTCGCCCACACAGAAGCCCCCCTGCTCTTTCCCTTCACTTGACTCTCTCAAAAGGACACAGGGGAGAGTCCACAAATTCTCATCCCAATATCAACACCACCACCCCTTCCTGGGAATGGCAAATACCAGCCTGAGAACAGATAAGCAGATTCAGCTTCCAGCCCCCATGTCTATGAGGCTGGGACTCTTTCTGAGTGATGGCCAGACACTCCCCAACACAGGAGGCTTATGGCCTAGGAAGAAGCAAAGAATCATACATCCTTAGAGAGAAATCAAGCCAATTAAGCGTTCTGAGACACCTGTGACCGGTTTGTAAAAATACTTAACCCTGACAGCACCATAAAGGCCAGAAGAACAACCTCCTCAACTGCGCGACCCCGCCCGCTGACCCTGTCTGCGCCCCAAACAGGTGGAATTATAGCTTTCCTCATCTGCCATATAATCCTGAAGCCTTGGAACCTGCTTGTATAAATCCCTTAAACCCCTAGACGCGGGATCGCAACTTTGCTCTGCGCAATTTGCGATTCAAACCTGGGTTTGAATTAAAAAGGCTCTTTTGTTTCACTGCATCAGATACGGCAGTTCTTTGAGATCTCTTGGAGACCCCGAGACCTGGGCATAAGAGGATTGTGAAAATCCTGGGGCTCACGGTCACTGCAGAGACCAGGACTTCCCCTTCCCCCACCACTTCCCGCACCGGGCAGCAGACTTAGATACCTTATGCGGAGGAAAGCACCCCAATCCCCGAACCCACAACCCGCGGCTGTGTCTCCTCACCGAGACTGAGACTCAGCGGACACCAAGGCTGCAAGTCTCTTCCAAGATCCTGAAGCGCCATCCGGACCGTGGACGTACCGGCTCACCGCCGCTCCCGCGCGCGCTCTGAGACGTTTCTGCGAACCAGTCACAACGTTCGGGATTTACAATCGACCAATCACCGCGCTGAGCCGTGTTCGTAACCCGAGCCAATGGGCTGGGTCGTCCACTGCGTGCGCAGAAATAGGCGGGGCAAAGACTGGAAGCTAAACAAGGCTGGCGGAGCTTTTTTTCTTAGTATTCCAGTAACTGTTGGAGTCAGGACATCACTAGTGTTTTTCTTACCGTCTTGTCTTTCCTACACGACAGGGAACCTAGAGGCCAGTGGAGACAGCATACTTCCTGTAATAGCAGTCACCTTTGCCCCTGCCGGTGACTCTGAGCGTGCATGTGAAAGGTACCTCATCCCGTCAGACAGCACGCAAACGTTGTTCGTATTCGAATGTGAAGAGTAGCGTGACGTTAATCGGACTAAGAAGTAAGAGAAATGCAATCAAAATATTTCAAGGACGCACTTGCAGTGCTAGAACTTTACCGCACATCTGGGCCCGGGTTCTACTGGAAAGAGGCCAAAGCCGCCATGTTAACTAGGAGAGACAAGGCGCCCTTTGGTACTGCACATGCGCAGATGAGTGCACCCCCTTGACGGCCTGGAAGGGGGGCGGGGAAGAAGTGCGCGTGCGCGTGGCATCTTCGCATCCGGGCCGGAGTTCTCCTGCTCCTTCCCCCGCCCGGCGCAGCCATAGCACTTCGGTGCGTTGCGCCACGGGAGTCTAAGCAGTTTAGTGTGTGCGGCTGGGCGCTGGACCCCACCCGGTGGGCGACGAGACGTGCGTGCTTGGCGCCTTTCCGGCCAGGGCCCTAGTCGCTGCTCCGCCAGGATCTGGGGAGGTACTGTGTCTGGCCTCTAGGTGCATCGCTGCTCTGGGCTCCGCAACCCGCAGCCGACCGCCTTCCTCCGCCCTGCCTCTCCCCAGGGGCTCAGGCCGTCGGCTATAGCCCACCCTCCAGCTTAGAGGAGCGGGGCTGCGGTGCGGCGTTCAGCTCGTTCCCGCAGCCGGCCCTCCGGCCTGCCTTCCCCGAAGGCAGCGCGCGCCTTGGAGGGAGGGAGCAGTCTGTGCCGACACCGGCGCGGCCAGACGGGGAGATGAGCTTCTTCGGCTTCGGGCAGAGCGTGGAGGTGGAAATCTTGCTGAATGATGCGGAGAGTAGGAAGCGAGCGGAGCACAAGACTGAGGACGGGAAGAAGGAGAAATATTTCCTCTTCTACGACGGGGAAACCGTCTCGGGGAAGGTGAGCCTATCTCTGAAGAACCCCAACAAACGACTAGAGCACCAGGGCATCAAGATCGAATTCATTGGGCAGATCGGTGAGTCTATTCCCTGGGATCTTCCCAAGCCCGGGACGTCAGCCCGTCCCTAGAATCGAGTGTGGTACGGGCTGGTGGCAGAGATTTTCAGTGTCCAGCTTCTGCGAGGCCTGCGACAGGTTCTTTTCAACAGCAATCTAAAGCCTGAGATTCACCCACGAGTCCCGCCCGTGGGCGACTCCCCCATGCATTCATTACCTTCTTCTGTGCCAAAAGTGACAGCGTGCTGCTGGGGAGGTGGGGACAGCCTAGATAGGGTAGGGAGCCCTCTGCTGTATGGTCGGATCCTCACCTGGTGCTTGGGTGTCCCCATTGTCTCTGCAGTATGCTTTCAGCTTTGCTTCTAGTACCCGGGATTTCATAGTGAGGTAGACAATATCCTGCAGGTGGGTTTGACAGCTACAGCTGTCAGATCCAATCCAAAGTTAAGCAGTGACCCCACCCACCTATCCATCATCCCTCCTCTCCCTTTAAAATACAGTGTGATAGACAAGGATCATAAATTCCATCTATCTCACCTCCATTTTGTACTACATTTCATGCGGATGTTTTGAATACCTTTAACCTGACTGCCTCTATTTCTCAAACTTCTTTATTACAATGCTAGTATTTAGTGGTCTGATTTTCTCCTTAAAGTCAAAGAAGTGATGCTGCTGCAAAGACTATATAATTAAATGATCAAAAATTTGCAGTGCTCAATAGTTATCTTCAAATATTGTTAATTTTAATAGAACTAGACAAGGGAAGGCAGTAAAACAAAATATTTGGGGAGCCAGATGATTTTGGTGGCACATGCCTTAAATTGCAGCACTTGGGAGACAGAGACAGGTAGATCTGTGAGTTGAAGGCCTGATTCACATAGTTGTAGGCCAGCCGGCATTACACAGTGAGACTCTGTTTCAAAATAAAACAAAACCCCACAAAGATTTGGGGAGCTGCCCGTCATGACTGGGTTGTCACCGATTCTAAGTATTTTAAGTCTTTGGTGTTATCAAAGTGCTTGGGTACTTCTAAAAGAAAATATTTGTACCATGAAGTCACCAGTAGGTTATACCTCGGAGATAATAAACATCAGTCAGAAAATCCCTACCCTCTACCCCTTACTGCACATACGGACACTGATTTTAACAACTTCCTTCGGAAAGCTTGCTAAATTCACATGCTAAGAGTTGAACATATAATCTGTATGCTCCCTTTTACAGAAGATAGGAGGGGACCCTGAGAATGGGAGTCCTGGTAGCTAGGTTTTTGCAACCCACTGTTTGGCCTTAAACATCTCCCTCTGGTATTTACAAGTAATGAAATCTAGCTGAAGACTGGGTGATCGTATAGGAGCTGTTTGGGTTTCGTTTTTAAAGCCAGAAGGTGAAAGAGCTGTTGCTGTACCAGAAAAGAGAGTGAAGGGTGAATTTCACACTGGTTCCTCTCCTGCTTGAACCAGCAGGACAGGAGCACTGTCAATTGATGTTTGAAGCCACATCACTGTTGTTGAGGGCCATTAGTTGTATCTTCAGTCTTTCCTGAACTAGAAACCAGGACATCCCTTCCTTGTCACACAGTAATTCCTTGAGGTATTGTTGTGTGTCTCCACAGAGGATAAAGTCACTCAGTAAAGAGTCACAGGTCAGATTATATAAATCCAAAGCATTTTATGTTAAGCATAATATATGAAATAGTCAGTACTTGCCTACTGAGAATAGGTATTTTAAGTAGGAGTTTTAAAGTTGCTACATCAGTTCTTTTGCTCTGTAATACTAGTAACAACAGGTATGTTTTAGTCTTTGCCTATACCATCAACTCCCTGATTGTGAATAACACAAAAAGTTCCTTGCTTCATTCAGGCAGTATGAAATGAACCATTCTAGAAGGAAAGCATGGTGTCCAGGTCTCTTTCTATTTAAATACAAGGTAGCTAAAGAGGCTGTTTGCTGTAATTGCCCCACCTGGTCTCTTGCCTAACTCCTTCATTCCAAGATTGTAATAACCTTACTGAATTTTCTTGAAACCTTTTATTGCTTCTTGGGGTAATTTCCCATGAGACCTTGGTACTCTGACCTGAGGGGGCCCTTAGCTTTGTCAGCTGTAAACTAAGTATATTAAAATCACTTGGTTATTATGATGAGATATGGGGGGGGGCTGTGTCTCATGTCTCAGATATAGGGTTCCTTTATAGAGTTAAGAGTAGTCTATGTAGTGATACTTCCACTTCACAAACTGAGTTACATCCACTGATTCAGGCTCCCCTCTAGGCTTCATATGTTCTTCCCAGCTAGCTTACCATGTGGACTTTCACACAGAAGATTTTTCAGCTATTTGCCTTAAAAAGCATTTACTTCTGTCACATGAGCTTTCACATGGCTAGCAGTGGGTGTGGTGCTTAAAGTATATAGTTCAAGTTCATTCACATTCCTTATCCATGGCTACATGGAAGAATAGTAATAGATCAAAACAGAATTATAAACAGTATATTTATTGTTTGGGCTTGAGATTTCTTCATTGAGGAGAAGACATCAGAAAAACCTTTCTAAGCAGACATGATGGCATATACTTATAATGCCAAGACTCCAAAGGTTAAGCCAGGAAGATCTGGAGTTCTGGGTCAGTCTGGCAACACAGCAAGACACTGTCTCAAAACAAAGAAATAAAAGAAAAGCCTTTCTAGGTATGTTGGTATAAAAAAAAAAATCTCTCCTCCCACTTTCGCTACCACTTTTTTCATTCAGCACAAAGTATTTTCCTTGAGCATCATGTTTCTTTATTATCTTTGTGACTTCCCCAAAGAATCAGGGCATGACATACTGTGTCATACATCTAAGACAGTTATTTCTAAGTGACTTCAGGGCACCAGAGCGAGGCCAGTGGGTAACTTTGTTGAAGTTGTGGTTCTGTGGTTTTCTCCTTGGTTGCATTCTTTGACTATGTATCAAGTAGGTGGGACTTCTGTTATATTAGAAGGTCAGGTTATATGGGTAACTGTAGCTATAGCCAAGAGAGTTATTTACCATCACTGAGTTCTGTCCTTCCTGATAAAACGGTTTGTTTGTTTGTTTGTTTGTTTGTTTGGGTTTTGGAGGAGTTGGAGCTATAGTCCCTTGTCCAACTCTATAACTTGCTCTGACAATCTCTTCCATATCCTTCTCATAATCTTCTGCAAGGATGAACTTCCAAGATGCAATTTTCATGTTTTCTATCCCTTAAAAGCTGTTTTGTTTGTTTGCTTTTTACCAGCTCCTTAGAGGGAGTATATTTATTTCCTTTCTGGAGCTTGTCCCAGCGTGCCTTTCCAGACTTGCCTCTCTTTAACTTCTTCACTGATGATAGCTTCTTCAGATATCTTCTTCTAGTCAGGCATGATGGTACACACCTGGCAGCCCACCTCTTGGAAGACTGAAGCATGAGGATCATGAGTTCCAGGTCAGCCTGGGCTACATAGTGAGACCTTTTTTTAAAAAAAAAAAAAATGAACTTAACAAGGACTGGGGGAGTGGCTCACCAGTTGAAAGCACTGGCTGTTCTTCCAGAGGTCTTGAGTTCAGTTCCCAGCACCCACATGGCAGGCAGCTTACAGCAGTTTATAACTTTAGTCCCATGGAATCTAACACTCTCGTCTGCTACAGAGACATACATGTAGACAAAACACCTAAATAAATAAATAAATAAATAAATAAATCTTTTTTGTTTTGTATTGCTTTGTCTTTTCTAGACAGGGTTTTTCTGTATAGCACTGGTTATCCTGGAACTTGCTCTGTAGATCAGGCTGGCCTTGAACTCACAGAGATCTATCTGCCTCTGCCTTCCTAGTGCTGGGAATAAAGTATTCGCCACCACCCCCCAGCTATAAATCTTTCTTTCTTTTTTTTAATGAAGTAAATAAATAATAAAATCCTCTTCTGCATGAAGCACTGGTTTCAAACCCCAGTACTGCCAAACAAACAAACAAGTAAACAAACCTCTGTTCCTTCTGAAGTTTTGGTGTCTTTCCCCTTGTATTTTAACTTATGTTTTCTTCTGAAAAGTATGACCTGCCTAATTTGTACTTTTTCTTCAAAAGTCTGCTAATCACTTCCTCTACTGTTCTTCTAAGTTCCAAGGTTACCTCTTTTCAAGCAGGTTGTGACTTCATTATTGTTGTATTTATTTTGTTTTTGTTTTTGTTTTCCAATTGTCTTATCTTCTTAACCCAAAGGCCAGAAACTGCCTCCATTCCATCACTAGTCCAGTGGTTAATCTCTAGTCTCAGTGGCTAGCACAGAGAAAGTGCTAATTAACCATTTGTCACCTGGTTGGTTCAGATCTAAGATTTTACAGAAATTATTTTCTGGATTTTCTTTTTTCTTTCTTTTTTTTTTTATCTTCTGTAGAATTCAGGAATAAACTAAGAAGCCACAGCTATGCTAGGCAAGTATTTCTCAACTCTGAACTACATCCCCAGTCCCTAGAATCACTTTAATGAAAGAAAGGGATAGTCTAGATCAATCAGCTAGGTCTCGTGCACATGCTTGTATAGGACACAGTAATGAACTAGCTAGGCATTCTCTTAGTCAAGGCCACTGAGAGCTTAGGTAGCATGTGACCATCATGCGTCTACTGGAACAGCATCTTCTTGAGGGATCTGGGATTCGAGAGCAATACATCTGATGTCAGCTTACTTGATTTTTCTTTTTCTTTTTTCTTTTTTTTCCCATCATATTCTTATTTCAAGTTGAGAATACCTCTTCCTGTTGAAAAGAGGAAAAGAGGGGTTGCCAGACCTGTGGCTCATGCAGCAAGCACTGCAGCAACCTTCCAGTTTGAATACTGTTTCAAGCGAGTAATCAGTTCCTAGATTTTAATATAGACCCTTGTTTTAGTGATCCTGTTTTTCAGCTGCTTTGCTGTCCTCTCTGTATCTAGCACTCTTCTCCTGATAGCATAGTCTCTATTGGAACAATGCCAATAAATGTGTGGTAAGGGAAGTCTTCTAGGTGAGACTGGTAGGATTGGAAAAATAAGAAGTATACAAGGAGCAGTGAGGGTGCTACTGCACAGTTAGAGAAGAGACCATTTTCCTGCTGAAATCCTTTGGGAAACACTGGTAAAAGGTGTAAGCCAGACTTGGGAACCTTGAAGGTTAATGGGGTTAGACAAACCAAATATAATTAGGTCAAACTTGCAGAGATGGGCAGACACAAATATCCTTATACCCGAGAGCCAAATAGATAGTTTTAAAAAATTGTTTCGTGAGCTTATCAATACCAGTAAGCCTGTCCTTTAAAAAGAAAACCCCAGAGACTTTATTTTAGCTCATTTACTCTTGAAATACCAAATGAAAAAGCATGCAGAGGTTAACTGACAGACTTACTAAGTTGTCAGCAGGGCTTAGATTTGCACAGAGCAGAAATATGCATGTACAACCCAGAGGTTGCATTATTCCTTTGGGTCTGCCAGGGGCAGGAGCTAGATGGAGCTATAGCAAGCAGGACTCTTGATCACATAATCTGCCAACAGAGGCTGGGAAAGTAAGATGAAAACGAGGCTCTTGCTGCTTTGTATCTCTCCCAGGCCTAATACAAAATCTAGACTAAACATGGCAGTAGCCCAGCAGCCGGTCCCAGGATGTTTGAAGGGCTCAGCCTGTAATGTCAAGTTGGCTCAATTTCCTTCTACAGTGGCAACCTCCCTTCTTGGCTGTTGGTGGCCGGTATTACCATGAAAACATCCTGAATGCAAAAATTACTTCCTCTTTTTGAGTGAGGGAGGAAGCTAATGACAGAAGTTACTTGAAGGGAAAAAAAAAAGGATGTAGTGAGAGATAGAGTTTCTTCCTCTCCCATGAAGGGCTGTGGTGCTTGGGATAGGAGAGGGGCTTTTTAATAGTCTCTTTAGGGCCTAAGTCTCTTGCTAGAGCCCTTGAATTTTCTGCCTTAATTTATTGAAGATGAAACCAACCTTTTTGACAAATAACAATGTCAAGCTACTATTTCTGCCACTTTGGACACAGTGTTTGCAGACACATTCCAAGCTGCCTATAACATTACAACTCAAAAAGGCCATTCCAAGCTAGATGTGATGGCATACACCTATATTCCTAGCAATAGAGAGGATGAACCAGGAGAATGACCCCAATTTAAAGCCAGTCTGGGCTATGTAGCAAGTCCCATCTTAACAAAATAAAACAAGAAAAGGCTCTTCTTGCTCTCCTCAGACCACAGTGTTCTCTCATGCAATTTCTTGTAGGCAATGATACTGATGTGTTACAGGAAGAAAGGCACTGGAGAGAATGTGATGCTGTACAGCCCGAGCCCCCTGCTGGGCCAGGCAGGGACTTCTGCACCACGGCTAAGATCCTCAAATACTGCAGTCCAAACACACTCTGAACCCTTTCTGTTTTTTTTTTTTTTTTTTTTTTTAATTTCTCATGTTGTTTTGGGGCTGTATGATCGTTGCCTTCCTTCCCTTTCCATTTTCTCCTTGATGCTGCAGCTTTTCCACTGGAAGTTTATGGAAATCAGGGCAATGTGCTTCTTATATGAATTCACTGGACCAAAATCCAGTGCCTGGGAGCTGAGATACAGGGTTCCCAAGTTAGGGGTTCATTTCTCACGTGAGCCAGCACCATCCATCAGGCTAGGTAGCAAGACTGGAAGATTTCTTGTCACTTACAATGGCCTGTTCTGTCCTGTCCTGTCCTGTCCTTCTCTTCATGTTCTAACTTTACTAGGGGCATAGTTAGTTACTGGGTTATTCACTTTCTCCTGCATAATTTGGAACTGTCATTTCCCTTCAGTGGATTTGTGGATCATCACTTACTACCTATCATGCCACCCACTGCTGATAGCACTTTATCTTTGTAAAAGGAAGTAGATTATTTGTAATAAAAGACTGATGGCCAGTCATGGTGGCACATGCTTTCCATACCTAGCACTCAAGGCAGTGACAGGTGGATCTCTGTGAGTTCAAGGCCAGCCTGGTCTACATGGCAAATTCCAGGACAGCTATTGCTACAGAGAGACACTGTATCAAAAAACACGACAAAGCCGGGCGGTGGTGGCGCACGCCTTTAATCCCAGCACTTGGGAGGCAGAGGCAGGCGGATTTCTGAGTTCGAGGCCAGCCTGGTCTACAGAGTGAGTTCCAGGACAGCCAGGGCTATACAGAGAAACCCTGTCTCGAAAAAAAAAAAAAAAAAAAACACGACAAAACAAAACATTGATTAAAATATAACTAGGTAGGACATAATCGGTGTATATTAACCATAGGATACACTGTAAATTTGTATGGAAATAGCATCACTAGAGTGAAATTATCTACACTATTACCATATTCATGAATTGGATAAATGCTTTTTGAGTTTTGTTTACCTTTTTGTTTAGTTTTGGAATGTCTATCTTTCTGTCTGCTTTTCTTTCTGTCTGTCTTTCTGTCTCCCTCTCCCCCTCCCTAATGCTGATGTCAAACACAGGGCCACCTCATGCAAGACAGACAAGTACTCAACCAGCAAACTCTACCTCCAGCTCAAGTTGAGTAAATCTTAAAACAGCCCACTCTGCTTCTAAACACCCCCAAGCTATGGAAAAGCTCTCATGGGATGAGCATGTCAGGGGAGGCGAATGGAGTGTTGTAGGGATTTTGTAGTCATGTTAAGATTAACAACTGAGATTGTTTCTCTTTGTCAGGAGGTGGTCTTCCCAGCAGGACAGGGCTGAAGACTGCAGTGGCTCTAGAAAGGCAGAATATCTGATTTCTTGAGCCCCAAAAAGTTTTGATCTCAGTGATGGCTTCAGATCTTACACTGTTGGAGTTGGATCCAGAGCAAGTACACCCCTGAGAAAGAGAAGTGATGATGCCCTAGAGATGCTGAGAATGAGGACCAGGCCTGAGAGACAGTGGGTTTGTCTTTCAAGCAGCTGCTTCGTTGTCCCCGTTCATCCCACTCCTATGGGGCATAGCCTAGCACAGTGCTTGAACTCAAGGATATCTGAGGGATGACACTTGAACTATCATGTGCTGTGTATCATCACAGGCAGAATTCACTGCTTCCATCTAGGGTCCAGGAAGCTGGAGCTCTGGGTTTCATCTTTAAAGGGCCTTAAGTCCAAAATAGAAAAAAATATATCAACTTAACAACTTAATTCTTGTATATATTGTTTTATATATACATATAAAATATTTTGTTACATATAATAACTCTTAAGTTGTAGAATACAAAAAGACATAAATAATATAAGTCTGGTGGTAACATGAGCTTATCATGAAGAAATACCAGCTGGGCATGGGCTCCCGTCATAGTTCCAGAATTTGAGAGGATAAGACAGAAGGATTGCTGTGAGTTTGAGGCTAGCCTGTGCTACACAGTGAATTTTGGGCCAAACAGACTGTGTGATTAGAAGGCCTGATCCGCTCATCTAGCAGGATTATTGTAAGAATGATATAATGAAGTAGCCATGCATATCCTGCAGAAGTCAGGAATGTTAGCAAGGTGCTCTGTTTTTTATGTTGATTCTTTTGACATATGCTGAAAAGCTGCTCACTGTTCTCAGAATTTTCTTAGCTTTATTGGTATATAGTCAGTGGATTGCTAACAGGAGTAATGGCCTGGAGTATCACATTGGCTTTTATTTATCAACTATTAAGGTTTCTTTATTTAATATATATGAGTATTTTGCCTACATGTATGCATGCATGCCTGGTGCCTATAGAGGTCAGACAAGGACACTGAGCCCCTGGAACTCTAGTTAAGATGGCTATGTGCTACCGTGGGTACTGAGAAATGAACCCAGGCCCTTGCAAGAGCAACAAATGCTCTTAACCAGTGAATTTTCTCTCCATCGTATGAGTTTTCTTTGTATCATGATTCTCCATATGAGAAGCAGAAGAGATGCCAGGGTATGATGGTGTATACCTACTATTCTAGTTACTTGAGACTGGGGCAGGAGAATTCTTATGCCCAAGAATGAGTGGCCAACCCAGGTAACATAGTAAGACCTTGTCTCAAACAAACAAAAAGAGGAAGGCATCTCTGGAAAGGCATGTATATGGGGAAGTCATTGGAGGGGATGGTGTTAGGGAAAAAGAAGAGACCGTGAAACAAGGCCACAAGTCTGGTTTGAGGCCTTCAGAAGAGAACAATGCCTGCCACCTGCAGTGCCCTCTCTAGGTTCACACAGGTTCATGTAAAAGGTTTTGTTCTCCCTCCAGAACTCTACTATGACCGTGGGAACCACCATGAGTTTGTGTCTTTGGTGAAGGACCTGGCTCGGCCAGGAGAAATCACCCAATCGCAGACCTTCGACTTTGAGTTCACCCACGTGGAAAAGCCGTATGAGTCCTACACAGGACAGAATGTGAAGCTACGGTAAGTGGCCCTGCTGTTCCTGTTGTGCCCCAGTCTTGTCTCACAGGGGCAGGCTCTGAAGCTCCGTGGCTTTTAAGGGGTCTCTGTGTGGCAACTAAGAAGGAAGAGTACTGCCAGCTGCAGTGTGCTAGTGCATGCTACCACTGGGCTCCCCTGGGGGAAAGCCTGCTGACTGTACTTCCCATGACTGTCCTCGAACCTGAATGCAACCTCCGTGATCTTTACCGTTACCATCACACAGAGTCCCTCAAGACCAAGGGCCTCACAGAGTGTAGGGAAGTGATAATGAAGCAAAGGGATTTTAGAATATATTTGTTTCTTAGGTAAGTCATTTCATTGTAAGTTCATATCATTTAAATTGTAGATATCTTTGACAACCATTTCTTAGAATTTTTGAAAATTCAGGAATTGGCTTTCATATGTGAGGTGGCTACAGACAGACACCCTAGCTTGGTTTCAGAGGTATTAACTCCTTCCCATCTAGTTCCCCCATAGAACATCAATGTCATTTTGGACTCTGTAACTTAAAGTGTTTTGAAAATGGATAAGTTTAGGATTCTAACTCTAGATCTGTCTCCTCCATCTTTTGGAAGAGATAAGAAAACAATGGTTTCATGCATAACAGAAGTCTTTAAAAATGTTACACAGCGTAACAGAGTCTTTAAGAATTGGACAGAGGGCCAGGCATTTGGCTTAGTGTGCATTTACCTAGCAGTATATCATTCGGGACCCATTCTAGGGTCCTAAACCAAAACGTTAATGTGTCTAGGAACACCTGAGATTATTTTTACTACCACCGTCTGGGAAACTGAGAAAGGAGAGAAGTGCCTGGGCCTCTTGTATTAGAAAATAAAAACCCACAGCAGCTCTGGACTCCTAGGTTATGTGACATCACCGAGATACAGCAGACTCTCCTGTCATCTGATTCCCTGATCCCAAGTGCTGATCTCACAAGCTCAACTTGTTTTCACCACTTATGGACCAGGGTGAGGACTGCAGTGAGACCAGCATTCCCCTTTCTTCTTCCTAGTTTCCCTCCACCCATCATAACTGTTTATAGACTCTTTTTGAGATATTTGCACTAGATTCCTACTAAAGACAGTGATTCATCCTGTCACTCTAGAGAAAGTACAAGCCAGGATTATCTATCACTGACTTAGCTTTGTATGGGATGTTTTGTTTTGGGTTTTTTTTTTTTTTTTTAAATCTCAACACAAGCTCTTGTTATGTACTGTAGGCTGACCTCAAACTCTCAGTCCCCCTGCCTCAACCTCCTGAGTGCCTGAATTACAGGTGTCTGTCACTGGAGTGATCAGTAACAACACCCCCTTCCTCCCCCCCCCCCCAAGTTCTTAGCACAAAGGAGATTTATTTGCCTCAGAGGGTCAAATGACAGGGAAAACAAGAGAAAGATAGGAGACAGAGGAGGAGGGAGAAGACAAAGGGAACAAGGGAGAAGGTCAGGGGTATTTGTCCCAAGGGACAGAGGACTGCCTCTGGATAGAGAAGAGACAGAAGTGGCCCATAGGCAAATGGCAATTTATAAAAGTACAAGATGAAATCCATGTTAGGTTGAAGTGTTTGATTTTATTTGGGCATGTTAAATAAGGAAGCCAAAGGGAGCTTTTGAATGTTGGACTTTAATACTTTGGTATGTGGACCTTGGTGGTCAGCCTCAGAGGAGGAAGTAGCCAAATAAGAGAATTGACTTTGGTGGCTAGCTTTAGGAATGTAATCCAGCCCGGCGGTGGTGGCGCACGCCTTTAATCCCAGCACTTGGGAGGCAGAGGCCGGTAGATTTCTGAGTTCGAGGCCAGCCTGGTCTACAGAGTGAGTTCCAGGACAGCCAGGGCTATACAGAGAAACCCTGTCTTGAAAAAACCAAAAAAAAAAAAAAAAAAAAACTGAGTAAATAAATAGGCAGAGGGCTCAAAGTATAGCTCAGTGTGGAGCAGCATATGCACAGACTTGACGAATTAATATGCAAGGCACTGGCTCAGTCCCCAACGACACACACACAGAATTAAACAGAATCACTGCGATCCAGTAGTTCACTTCAGTAGTAGATCCAAAATAACTGGACACTGAGTCTGGAGCAGAGAGTCTGACACCTGTGTCTATGCCTTGCAACAGAGACAGTCGATCTCTGGCTTCCAGGCCAGGCAGGGCTAATAGTGAGACCCTATCCAAAAAAAAAAAAAAGAAAAAAAGAAAAAGAAAAGCTACATTCAGTTAGACATGGTGATTTATGCATTTGGGAAACAGAGGCAGATGGATCACTTATGTTTGAGGCCAGCCTGGTCTTACAGGCCACTCAGAGCTATATAGTGAAACCTTGTCTCAAAAAACCCCCACAACAACAAAACTGTTCAGTCAGTGGCATACTAGAGGATCAGGAGTTGTCAGTCCTTTCTTCATCCCCTCTCAGTTGTGTGGAGGAAGTGAGATGGATCTGAGATCTGAGCAGTTAGAAAGGGTTAGGGACAAACACCTTACTGTGTAGTTTTGACGGAAGTTACCGGGGTTAATAAAAAGGACTGCCTGGAGCAGTGAGTGCCCCACTGAGCTGGCAGCCTGCATGTGTAGTTGATGTGGCTTACTAGCATGTCTTTGTTAGCTTTCCAGTGATGCTTGACTAGGCACTTGGGTTATCAGAGGATGACTCAGAAGAAACGATAACTAAGGGGATTCGCCTTCTCTCAAGGGTGTCTGCAAAGTATTATACCCAGGGCATTGGGGTGCTGGAAAAGGCAGTGCTGACTGGCTGTTAAACCTTTAGGGTTCACTTCCATATCTTCTTTCAAGCCTGTGCCCTACTCTGCAGCTGCCTCCTCTGGTGAAATGAGAGGTTCTTTTGCTACTTTGTTGTGTTATGTGTAGATTTTTTTCTTGAACTCACTTTTGTACTCAAAGACTTGAATCACAGTTTTTGAATTACTGTTTCCCTGTTTTGATTTTTTTTGTTTGTTTATCTCCCTCCAGATTGTGAGTTTCTGTTAGCTACGAACTTAGTCAGGGTTTTCATTGCTGGGAAGAGACAGCATGACCCAGGCAACTCTTATAAAGGATAACATTTAATTTGGGGCTGGCTAACAGGTTCAGAGGTTTAGTCCATTATCATCATGGTGGGAAGCATGGCAGTGTCCAGGCAGACATGGTGCTAGAGAAGCTGAGAGCTCTACATTTTCATTCAAAGGAAGCCAGGAGCAGAGGCTTCAGCACTGGATGGAGCTTCAGAGCCCACTCACACAGTGATACACTTCCTCCAACAAGGCCACACCTCCTAATACACTTTCTATGGGCCAAGATATTCAAAGTACCACAGTTTCCCTTCTGATCAGGCTAAGCTAAGAAAGACTACTGAAATGAGTATGTGGCTTGATTTCTCCATTTACTATTCCTCACTTGTATTGATCAGATATTGTTTAGTGGAGAGGCATGGAAGTGTATGGCCAGTTCTCTGTGCCCAAATAGCCAGGAGTTAGATAATAAACAAACTCTCCACATAGATGGTTCATAGTGATAGGGACATAAAAACCATGCTGTTGGAGTAGAAAGTAAAGAAATCACTGTTACTAAGGTTCTTAGTTCATAGTCATAAGCTCCCAAAAGGATTTTGAAGGAAGGCTTTTTTTTTTTTTTTTTTTTTTTGGCTTTTGGTTTTTCGAGACAGGGTTTCTCTGTGTAGTTCTGGCTGTCCTGGAACTCACTCCATAGACCAGGCTGGCCTCGAACTCAGAAATCCACCTGCCTCTGCCTCCCAAGTGCTGGGATTAAAGGCGTGCACCACCACTGCCTGGTTGAAGGAAGGCTTTGACTTGCCTAAAATTGTAGTTGCAGAAGTCTGTACATAGCCGGGCGGTGGTGGTGCACACCTTTAATCTCAGCACTTGGGAGGCAGAGGCAGGTGGATTTCTGAGTTCGAGGCCAGCCTGGTCTATGGAGTGAGTTCCAGGACAGCCAGAACTACATAGAAACCCTGTCTCGAAAAACCAGAAAAAGAAAAAAAAGAAGTCTGTACGTATATATATTTTTTTTTTTCTAAGAAAAGGGCTCCATAAATTCTCAAAGGGATATAAAACCCCAAAGGGCTAAACATTACTTCCTGTAGGTTTCTGTGAGGTGGGCTACTTTGGTGTCTCATTTCTGCAGCATCTAGAGACTGGAAGTATTCATGTAGGATGACTGCATCTCTTACAGCTATTTCCTTCGAGCCACCATCAGCCGCCGCCTCAATGATGTTGTCAAAGAGATGGACATTGTAGTTCACACACTTAGCACATACCCCGAGCTGAACTCATCCATCAAGATGGAAGTTGGGATTGAGGACTGCCTGCACATTGAATTTGAGTATAACAAATCCAAGTAAGTTATCTTGGGCCCCAAGCTTGTGTGATAGTTATTTATGGAGGGTAAGAGAGATCTTGAATGTCTACTGACATCCTCATGGTAACGTGTTGGTGGAGGAGACCATAAAAATACTACACTAGATATTAGGCTAGTTATAGATAGATGAGCCAGGAAATAGAAACTTTATAGGTCAGCATATTAAATTATTTATCAGATCTGTAAATATTAAGATGCCTTTCAAAGTCAAGCTAAAGTAGCTTTTAGGTTGTTTGTTTTGGAGCTAGATAAAGCTACTTCCTTCCATAGCTGAGAACAACCATGGAACACAATGCCACTATCATTTTTTTTTCCCTCCTTGTCTTAGAAATCAAAGTGAGGAAACCATGCACCGGCAATGGCCTGCTTCCTTCCTGAACCAAAATGAGTTACAGCACAGAATACCTGATACACTTTTGTAAAGGTCTTAAAATAGCTTTACCTGGCAAGTTAGAAAGCTGTGTTTTAATTCTTGTTTACTGTTAGAGCATCAAAAGTTTTGTTTGTAAGGTGCAGAACTTTCTGATAGCCTTACGTCTTCCTTTTTAATATTATCTGTTCCTGAAAGTATTTGGAGATCAATCCAAAACTGGAAGCATCATCTCCTCAGTCTTCCATTACTATACTGGCCTTCTCCAGGCTGCCAACCACAAGCTAGGCAGTAAGGAGAGCCAGGTCATCTACTAAGGGCTTAGGAACAAGAGAAAGACTCAACTATGCAGACCAGCCTGGCCTCAAACTTGTGATCCTATTCCTACCTCAAAAGTGCTGGGATTGCAGGCATGTGCTACCAGGTCTGACTGGGACAGTTTTTAAACCAGGAGCATAACTTGAGGCTAAGAACAGTTGTGAAACAAAGTGACATGCTACTGTCTTCCTGGCTTACATCCTAGTTGAGGCCTCCGTAAAATGGCCATTATGACCTAGAGCCAGTCTTGCTTGACCTAGCCTACCTGTTGGATAGGGAATAAGTGCTAGGAAGGAGTCCCGTTCCCCCCTCCCCCCGCCCCCGCAGTCTTCTTACTCAGCCTGCTCCTGTTCGCCAACCTTCTGATGAAGGCAGTCCCTAGCAGCAGTGATGTCTGTAAGAGCCTGAAGCAGCTATGAGTCAGTAGTTTTCTGAAATAAGAAAAAGAAAAGAAAAAAAAAAAGGTGTTGTTTTAGAGTCAGTTACATGCAGGCTATACCATAAAGGAACATGAAACATGTTTCTCATATGGGTGTGCTCCTGTGTAAGGTTGCATTATTGTAGATGAATGCTTTATTAGTATAGAAAACCTTAGCATCCATGCATGGTCTATAAATATCCCCAAGAAAGGCTGCTGGTGGCCCCCTGCAATGTCTGCATGTGTGGAATCACCTACTCAAAGTCTGCAGCATTTCCTGTGTACTGTACGCAACAGTGTTGGAGCTGTGGGTAGCAAGAGCCTGAAAACTAGGAATTGCCTATTTGAACCCTCTCTCATTCAGTTGAATGACTGAGTCTTCCAACTTCTTTTTTCCACTTGCCAAGACAGGAGGCCCAATTCTGAAGTCCCTGCTAGGGATCTCGTGCTAAGTCCTAGCTTCAGGCTTGATGAGTGCGCTCTCTTTCAGGCACACCTGATACAGGGCTGTGTATACATAGACTAGCAGCACCATTGGCGAGCCCACAGAGAAGGACTTAGAAAGGGTTAGAAAGTGTTATGCAACACTTCGCTAAATTCCTAGTAGTTAAGAAGCACAAGTCTTGCTAGCAGAGCCCAGAGAGCAGGCAGCCAGAGAGAAGGAGATTCACTTCTTTTGTCTTCTGCTGTCTAGCCTGGAGCAAACAGAACAATTTACTAGGAACTGTTAAGGCCTAGTTCTCTAAAGGCATTGTATAGAGAGTAAAGTGGAAGGAAGAGACTTAATTCCTGTGCTTGTCAGACGGGCCTAATACCTTAGAAAAACACATACATTAAAGAAATGCTAAAGGTACAGTTGGGTGAGGTGGTGCACACCTTTAATCCCAGCACTCAGGAGGCAGAGACCGGTTGGAGGCCAGCCTGGTCTACGAAGTGAGTACTAGGCCAGCCAGGAGAATCCTGTTGAAAAGAGAAACCCTGTCTTAGAAGAACAAAACAAAGCTAAAGGTGTATCCTGTGGAGACAGAGAAGATAAACAAATATTAATTGTTGAAATAATATGTATCCCCTTTGAGAAGGATGTGGAAGAGGACCGTCACACAGATTCCAATAAGGTCTTATCAGGAAACTGTTCGGATAGTGAGGTTGAGCATGCACTTCCATTACCCCTCTCACCAGCAGGGGCATCCTAGACTGTGTGCTCCACACTGAAGCACAAAGCGGTTAGCCACTATACCACCATCTTCCTTCCTGTACCTTCTCTTCTTCAGATACCACTTGAAAGATGTCATTGTAGGGAAGATCTACTTCCTGCTGGTAAGAATCAAGATCAAGCACATGGAGATAGACATCATCAAACGGGAGACAACAGGCACGGGTCCCAATGTGTACCACGAGAACGACACAATAGCAAAGTATGAGATTATGGACGGGGCACCGGTCCGAGGTGAGCCTCCCTGTCCAGGGCCACTGCCACTTTGCTCCCATGCCACGTGCTCAGTCTCAGCCTTGGGGAAGGGCTCAAGGTCTTACTGTGTAGCCCAGGCTGGTGTGGAATGCATGGGAGATCCCAGCACTCCAATGGGAAGGGGAGGGAAAAGCTGAGTGTGTGGAGCTTCAGCTTCCTACTCCGTCTACAGCTCCAGTAGCCCCACACTGACCTTTTACGTGTACTTAGGAGTTCATCTCAGTTGGCCTGCCTGCACACTCCTGTTATCTCACCCCCTTGATATGCGGAGGCAGAAGGATCAGGAGTTCAACCTCATCCTTGACTAGAGAGTTTAAGGCCTACTTAGGCTGCATGAGACCCTCCATGTCAAAACAAAAATTGAAAACTGATTTAAGATATATTTGAATTATTTAATTGCTCTTTCCTCTTGGCATTTGGACATGTTTTGTGGCTGAGGGCAAGAGGTCCATGCATCCTAGTCATTTTCATTGCTTAGTTGTAGCTACAGTAAAGGGATTCACTCCAGAAACTCATTTCTGTGCCATGAGAGTATACTACTAGATCGCTGGCCCATGCTACAAGAGCTTCAGACAACACCAGGAACCACTGGAACCGGTCCTTGAGCACCACAGGGTCCCTAGGATAAGTATGCTTAAAAGCTCGTTCCTGTTTGGGAGTCTGGATGATTCCTGGGAATGAGCAAATAGCAATCATTTACATTTGTTACTGGCTTTGTAGCAACTGAGGATGAAGGTAGTCTCATTTTCCTTTGAATTGCATGGTAGTACATTCCTAATGGGTGTTCCACATGGAAGGAGATGTTACACTGGGCAGTACATAGATAGCATTGGAGACAACAGATTCTTAAGTATTTACTCTATCAGACCCGTGAGAGTTTTGCAACTCAGCTGTCTTAACTCTGATGTTCTATTTTGGCCAGTTGTGCAAGTAGAGCCAACTGTCATTTCTGCTGTACAAATGAAATGGGACACAGAGAAATGGCATAGAAGAGCAGATAATTAAAGGGTCATTTATATTTAGCTTAAGGTTGGCCTTTCTCAGTAGAATTGCTGCCCTCATTTTGTTCCGCTTAGACTGTGATAGGTCCTATAAAATACGTCACTGGAACTTCTGCTTTTCCAAGTGAAAGCTACAGATGTACTCAGAAGTAAACTGGCTACTGGAGAACAGGGTCAGGATGAGTCTTCTGTTTTCTAGGATCCTCTACTGCAGATCCTAGAGTGGAGATGTATTCTGGGGCATAAATTGACTAGTTTCAAGGGAGGGATACCTGTTGGAGAGATAGCTCAGTGGTTAGGAGCATTTATTGGTTTTGTAGAGACCTGAGTGAGTTTGGGTCCTAGCACTCAAATCAGGCAGCTCTGTCAGAACAATTCCAACTTTCTTCTGTCTGCTTCATATACCTGAGCATACATGTACATGCTCACATACAGATGCAAACATACACACCAATAAAAATAAATCTTTAAAAGAAAAATTCTTTTTTTTTTTTCCGAGACAGGGTTTCTCTGTGTAGCTCTGGCTGTCCTGGAACTCAGTCTGTAGACCAGGCTGGCCTCAAACTCAGAAATCTGCCTGCCTCTGCCTCTGCCTCCCAAGTGCTGGGATTAAAGGCGTTTGCCACCACCACCCGGCTAAAAGAAAAAAATTCTTAAAGAAGCCCAATAACTTAACGGATTTATTGGGTTACACCTCTAATTCTAGTACTTGGAAGGCTGAGGCGGGGGAGGGGGGTTGCTGTGAGTTCAAAGCGAGGCAGAACTACATAACGATCATGTTTCAAATAAACAAGGCACATTACACCTTGGTGCCTAATGGTTTCTCTGTGCTATTCAGCCTTTCTCACTGCTTTCTGCAATGGGAGGGTATGTTCAGAAAGCACACATTGGAACGGAGCTTGATAATCATATTTACTTCAGGAAACTACTGGGAAGCAAGGTGTAACATCTCAAAGGGCAGAAGCCATTGCTTCGTGTTCCTTGCCCTGCTCTGATCTGCTGTGGCCGGAATGGGTGTGGCAGGACAGTGCCTCTCATGTCCCTTGCCCTCATCTTTGCCTCATCCCTTACAGGTGAGTCCATCCCCATCAGGCTCTTCCTGGCAGGATATGAGCTCACACCGACTATGCGGGACATAAATAAGAAGTTCTCTGTGCGCTATTACCTCAACTTGGTGCTGATAGATGAGGAGGAACGGCGCTACTTCAAGCAGCAGGTGGGTGCCTCCTCCAGGTCCCCTTGGGCACAACACAGAAAGGCCACAGTTCCCATAGAGGGCCATCTTGATACATAAAGCAAAATGCTAAAAGAAAATAGTCAAGCCTTTATCCTTGTTATTTTACCAAGAGGTAGAAACATGGGCCTGCTTAGTCTCCTACAGCAGGAGTGCAAATTCCCAATTGAAACCTAGGATCTGCTCTCTCAGGCCTAACTCCTGCTCTTGTGGCTCACACCAGGGACATGGGTATTAGCAGCCACTGCTTTGGTGAGAGATGTGTAAAGGAGGTTATTCCTTGAGATTTCCCGGGACCAAGGTGGGAACCCCTGAGAAAAGCATTCCTGAGCCTCTCTTAAGTACCGTATTGCCCCTTCTTCCAACTCTGTAGGAAGTGGTGTTGTGGCGGAAGGGTGACATCGTACGGAAGAGCATGTCCCACCAGGCAGCCATTGCCTCACAGCGCTTCGAGGGCACAACCTCCCTGGGTGAGGTGCGGATCCCTGGCCAACTGTCTGACAACAACAGCAGGCAGTAGGCCCCTGAGGCCAAGAAGCTGCTGGGCTTCCACCACAGAACCCCCATCTACCAAAATACCAGCCACTGGGGGAGGGGGAAGATGGTGTGAGGTTCAACTGGCCGTTACTTGCAACCTTGGAAACAAATCATGTTTTTTACTTAAATTCTTTTCTCTGAAGAACCTAAGGGGCTTGGGTTGGGCAGCAGTCTCCCTGGGATTCTGCAGCCTGGGTAGGGATAAGGAGAGGAAACATTCTGGAAGTGAGTCTCTTCCTTGGGAATGAGCTATGTGTCAAGACTGTCTCAAGCCTTAGAGCAGAGTTGAGAGCACACATCCTTGGCTCCAGGTTCTCTGGGCTTCCTGATACAGAAGCTGTGTGTGTCCTTGGCATTTACCTGCCAGCAGGGCTTTGGGTAGTAATATCTTATACTCCCTTCGACTGTTTTGAGGTAGTGACAAAAGTCTCTGGGTTTTTGGGCCTGTCTCATCTAAGTTAGAAGAAGACTCAAGATTAGGAAGCTACCTCTCTGGGTGTCCAGGACGTGGTGCTCAGAAGTTTCTACAGTCACCTCTGGCCTCTCACTACTGGGACCAGACCATTCTCTTCATCTTCTCTAGCTTGTCAGGAACTACACAGGAGCAGAAGCTTAAGGAAGGGTTGTGTCTGACTGTCCTCTCACTTGTGAGAAACAGGGCCACAAGAAGCCCTGATGTGGTGTCACACATGGATGGCAAGGGGCTGAGGCAGGTCTCCTGTCGGGGAAACATCAGGCAAGGCAACTGTTTGCCTTCACCACATGACTCCACTTGGCAACACAGCATCTGGGTTGTTCTAGGGAATTATTTTAAGTTATCCAACAAGCCCTAAGCCCTAAGCCCTATTTCCTTTAACTGAGATCCCTAGAAGAGGCTGGGATACATTTGCCTCCTAAAGGAACACCAAGCAAAGGCTTCTGCCCTTTGAGACATTACTCCTTGTCCTCTGCTTGATTTCTGGAACTGGGCTTGGTTTTGGGCATGTACAAGTTTTGTTCTTATTCCCACCCAAACACTTTTATCCCACTATCCACAATTAGTTAAAGGAGGAAGGGCCTCTGTGCAGGGCTCTGCTACCATGACTTCAGAATAATTCTGCTTGCCAAATGACATCTGTCTTCACCAGTTCACTGACTCAAGTTAGGCCCACTATTTTGTTTTGTTTTTAATTTAAAAACAAAATAGGAAAACTCTGGTGGATGCTGTTATACTAGAGAAGAGGCAGTTCTTTCTCCTGCTCTGTGCTTGGCCTGCAGGTAGAAAAGGGGTTGACTGTCTTTTCTACCTTGTCTGGAAATGACTAGAATTACCCTCTCCTGTTGGCTGTCCTCCTGTCTGAGAAAGATTAAGCAGACCTTATGTTCAACAAGTACAGTATTCGCTGGTCTGTGTTCTTTGTAATTTGGAAAGTAAAGGATTTGTTCCTGTGTCATCTTTGAGTTTGTGTAGAAAATCGGGAATCTTGCTGGGCAATGGTGGCGCATGCCTTTAATCCCAGCACTTGGGAGGCAGAGGCAGGTGGATTTCTGAGTTCGAGGCCAGCCTGGTCTACAGAGTGAGTTCCAGGACAGCCAGGGCTACACAGAGAAACCTTGTCTTGAAAAAAAAAAAAAAAGAAAAAAAGAAAAGAAAATGGGGGAATTTTGCAATCTCTGGCTTTGACAGGGTGGGGCTGATGGAGAAGAGTTCAGATAAAAGACTTGGAATGATGGGGTAGGAGAGCTAAGGAAAGTAAAGCTGTCTCCATGCCCGACCCCAGGTGTAGGTGTGACATACAATCCCCATGGGCACAGGTCCGCCCATTCAGCTGTCCTTGGCTGTCAGGGCTGGGCCCTAGCATATGAGGGAGGTAGGTTCTTGTGCTCTTATGTTTTTCAGGGTATGACACTAGACTCTGCTGTGCCTCCTTTTAATATCTTATTTAAAAGCATTTGTCAATTTCTCTGCCTCCCAGATGACAACACAAAATCATTTTCCAACTTTGCTAATATCATAAGCCTTTCTTCTGAGAGAAGTAGAAGGTAGAATATGCTGTTTCAGGAGCTGTGCACAAGCCAAGTCTTGCTTTCTCTGACCCCTTTCCCTCTTCTCTGCCAACTGTGACAGTATGGGGAGGCTCCCATCCCCATCCTTTAAGGTTTCTAAACCTGGAGTGCATAGGTACTAAACCAGGCAGTGCAACTTGTAATTAAGAAGCTGCAGTGTTTACATGTTTCTTAATGTGTTGTCTTTTCAATGGCTGTATTTTAAAAGAACATTTGTTTTAATGATGTCTCTAATTAAAAGAAGCTCTATGGCTTTGGAGGCATTGTGCCCATGGTCCACCAGATTCTGTGGTCTTTCCTTCTTAACACTGTCTCATCTCTGACACAGTATGCAGCATGATTTCAACACTGCCTTCTTTTTCACTGGATGGTAAACAGTTGCAAACACTGTATTAAACACTCCTTTTAGGCAAATATGGTCCAGTTCAGGTTTGTCTGGCAACTTGCCTGAAACCCCCTCATGTTTTCCACTTTGGTGGGACAAAGACGACCAAAAGTAGCATAGAAAAATCAAGACGTAGGTTCATTGAACATTCAGAGAACAAAGGACTCAGTCCTACATTTTGCTATTTACTGCATAACTACAGAGGTAGGGGCAGGTGAGAGTAGAGGTGCCTGCATATTCTAGCTGGCTATTGGAACCAGGCTTGGATGTAAGACACCTACAGTGGAGCATCCCTCCATACCCAACACAAGTTTAGAAGAAAACACTTCCAACCTTGTCATTAAATCTTTTATTGGGAAAATTAACAAACCACCCGTGCACCCGTGTTTATGATCCCAGGTATAAACAGCAAGCTTTCTCCTTCTGTCTTATAAAATCTTGGCTTGTTCACGCCATCAGTGGAGCCTTCTGATTAACTTGGTTCTGTTTCCTCCAGGCTCAAAATAAAATCAAACTCTTCTACAAAAAAAAAGGGGGGGGGAGAATATGTGGTTGGGGTGAGACTAAGGTGTTTATCATCTCCTGCATAGGGACGCTGAAGGGCAGTTCCCGCAGCTGTCAGCTGTCCATGAAAACACTGGACTATCTGGTACTGGGTATCTGGTATCTATTCCTCGTGAGTGGCTCAAGTGAGGACACCACTCTCCATGTTTAGGTCTTACCTTGAGTCAGAGGCTGAACTGAAAGTCTCTGTCGGGTGAAGAGAGTCATGCTTTGTAAGGGGCCACCAGTAGCTTTGTGGGTTTGGTGATAGGTTTTAAGCTCATCCAGGGAGATGAAGCGCTTCATCATTCGAACAAACTGTACATCCACCTATTCGATAGCATTGAAGGGAACAGAAACATGTTCAGCCAGACTCAATCCAGTCTTAAAGGGTGGGTCCACTATGTTGCCTAGCCTGTCCTTGAATTCCTGTCCTCGAATCACTTTCAAGCCTCAGCCCACTGAGTGGCTACAACTACAGTCTTGCTTCTGTGTCCACCCAGAGTTTTTGCTATTTGCAGGAAGTATCTGGAATTAGGGCTGCCAATATTCTGTTCTGATATCCCAATTCAGCAAAACTTCATCTAGCTGGTAGCTGGGCGGTGCTCCTTGACCTAACAGTACCACACACTCTTTTCCTCCTTTTGTCCACTCTGCCCTATGAAATAAGAACAGTTATTACCATCGACCATTTAGGGTTGTCCTCTTTGCTGGATGGGTCGTAATGGGGATTACTTCTCTCAAACTGTGTATGGTCTGGGTAAGCCTCCTTTACAATCTGAAAATAAAAAAATCCAAAATCTTCAGTTATTTTAGCTCCCTGCCCAAGTTTTTTTTTTTTTTAATTAAAGAGTTATTTATTTTTACATAAAAACATTTATATACATTGTTGCTATCTTAATAGACACCAGAAGAGGACATCAGATCCCATTACAGATGGTTGTGAACCACCATGTGGTTGCTGGGAATTGAACTCAGTGCTCTTAACTGCTGAACCATCTCACCAGCCCCTGCCCAAGTTTTAATATGCATCTAACTCTGACTTCTCCCCTTCCCCCTTCTCCCCTTCTGACCACTTTCCCTTGCCATAGAGACAGCTGGTACTCTGGAAATAACAGCCTCAGCAAGCAGAGCTAGGAAGGAAATCCTAGATGTACAAGATTTCACAGTCATGTTCTAAAACTAAGTTACTACTGGAAGCGTTTTTATTTTCTCCCAGTTCCACACAGTTTTATCCTGAAAACCTTAGTGAAGAGAAGCTACTTAATGGAAACCTCAGATAGTGAGAAGTAGTAGTCGGGCCTGAAATGAAGGTCTTCCTAGTCTACCCTCTCACACAGGTGATGGTCAGGGCTCGCTGTAACAGGCAGTGTGGGGTCGTTGTTGACTATTTAAGCTGTTGGCCTTTCACAAATAAATCCCTGAAGGGAGGAATCCAGGCTCGAATGTGTGCGTCTAACCTTCATAAGTCCAACAATGCCTGGCTGTTTGCAGTTGCTATGGTAGAAGAAGGCTTCATCCTCCAATTTCATGGCCCTGAGGAAGTTCCGAGCCTGTGTCAAGGAAAAAACAAGGGTTACCCACTTAACGGCTGGGAAGAAAGCAAGTCTGTTTTTATTAGATGTTTATTTCTATTTTGCAGTTTCTCTCCGATTCATAATGAAGTCTGTTCCTTTGTTGAGAGTCCTAGCCTTGTTCTGGGACACTAGCCAGAACCAAGCCACTAGCAGACTACATGCTGTCATAGTGATTATGATATTTCTGAAAACATTTTCAGATAGAGTTCAGGGAAAAGCAGTATTGGCTAAAAGGCCCTGCTACTGCAGATTGTGGTGGAGGCAGGCATGTATCCTAGTGTCATTGGCTTCAGGGTTCCTGCACCTTGTTTCCTTACCTGATAGTTGCGAACACCATCCCAGCAAGCTGTCTGTTTAGGCTGTGCTTTGAGATCCTCAATGCTGAACTAGGCAAAAGAAAATCGAGTGGCTCATTACTAAAAAGTCATTGACCAATCGGTAAGCTTCTAGGAAACAAAAAGTTCTCTCCCTAATCCTGAAAAGTGGTACAGGCTGTAAAGGAGCTAGGTAGGTTACTGGAAATTAGTTCCAGGGAGTCACTGGTGTTGAATGTGTAAGTAGCCTTGGGTTTTGCATTGTGAGCTTTGCTCATTAAGATGATTAGTTGAATGGATAATAAAAGTCTGCTGGTCCCCTGTGTTTTGCTTATTAAAGTACCATAATTCTCTAATATTTCTATTTTCCTCAAGCTAGTGCTAAAAATCAGCTTATGTTCAGTACCTGAATACATGGCCACATTGGTCAGGGAGACATCTAGGAGCACGGCAAGTAGTAAGAAAAATCGACCAACCAAGCAGTGCTGGGGTGGGGTGCACTCCTGTAACTCCCAACTCCAACCTCCTAAACCTGGGGGGCAAGGAGGATCTTAACCCGGCTACTTCAGAAGTTAAGAGGCCAGCTTGGGCTACATAGTTAGATCATCTTAAGAACACATAACAGCAAAATCAAACTAAGATTGGCACTGGAAAACTGAACCAAATGCCTGATTTTATAAATAAAGTTTTACCTTTTAATGTGTTGTGTGTGGCTACTTTCTTGTTACAGGGACAGAGCTGCAACACAGAGTATAAAAACCCATAAACCTCTCTGGCTCTTTGCAGAAAGTCTGTCAACCCTTAGATAGGAATTCCACAAAACACACAGGCTGGGCATGCCTAATATTAATTAAATATAATATAATATAATATAATATAATATAATATAATATAAATAAATATATATATCTATATAAATAAATAAATAAATAAATCTTTTCTCATATATTACATTCTAACTGTAGTTTCCTCCCTTCTCCACATTCACCCCACCTCTACCTCCCCTCAGAAAAGCAGGCTTCCCAGGGACATCAAGCACCCACGGCTTAATAAGCTACATACAATTAAGACCAGGGCATGCCTAATCTTAACATCTGAAATCCAAAATACTCTGGAATGAATATTCTAATATTCAAAAAGTCCTGTATTTTATTAAAGTATTTAGATTGGGGGGCAGTGCTTAGGGATATTCACATTTTAAATCTAGAATACTTCTGGTCCCAAGAATTTTGGATAAGAATTATCCAACCTTAAGTTAATGACAATAATGCCAACTCTCCATTTTTAACCTTTTCCATAGAGAGAAGCAGGTGTCTGAATCCTGTGATAAACCAGATTCACTATTCTTTTAGTAGCAGTTATCTGTGTGTATGATGTGTGGGAGGATGTGTGATCAGAGCACAGCTTTCAGAAGTTGGTCCTCCGTTCACTGGGTTTCAGGTCATCCAGCTTGTACAGTAAGTACTTTAAACAGCCTACCCATCTTACAAGCATGACTGAATATAGGTCTAGCCTCACCTTCATGTCTATACCTTTCTCTAGCCGGCTTTCTGGCTCTGACTTCATCAGCCAGTAGTTGTTTAAATTCTTGCCACCATTTTTAAAGGTTGTAGTCTTCTCAGGGCTGGAGTTCTCTAGCTTAACTGATGTACTCCCTGAGTTTTCAGTTTTAGTACGTTTTCCGGATAATTTCTTTGCTGCAGTAGGAAAGCAAAGGAAAATACTTGTCATCATGCTGGGAAGCAATGTTCCATTGTGAAAACCTTAACTCCTGTTAAACCTGTATAAAACAGTAGCTGCAGCTCCACAGTCCCATAGAGAAGTAACTTCATCTTCTCTGTAAAGACTGGGCAATACCTGCAAATCAGGGGCTCAAAAATGACATCCTCTTGACACAACACAACCATTGGAACCATAAACTCACTTCAACTGCAACTACCTGTACTGGGCCCACACAAGATTGGCCCTATCAACAGTCATTTATGAATGGAGGAGGAGCTCATGGGGCACTGTCTCTACTGCCAAAATTATTGGCTACAGATACTTTCCAGGAGAGGGGGAGCTATTGTCCTGAGTTTTGTAGCCACTGCTGAGCCCACCAGCCTCTAATAGACAGCTCTGAACCCATGGCTTCATAGATGGTTAAACTCAGTAGGTCACAAAGCAAAACAAATAGATGAGAATGTGAGGTTTGAGGGCAAGTGGTGTAGGATATAGGTATAGGAGAGGGTGGGGTAAGAGTGTTCTTAGGGCTAGATAGATATCTCTGCTTAAGATTCCATAAAACTTGGGTTCAGTTCCTAGTACCTACATGGCTCACAAGTATCTATAACTCTAGTCCCATGGGACCCAACACTCCTTGGACTCTGCAGGTACTTCATGAACGTGGTACATAGATATACATGCAGGTAAAACACTCATAAATATAAAACAAAAATAAACATTAAAGCCTTTTAAAAGCTGCTCGGTGGTAGTGGTGCATGCCTTCAACCCCAGCACTTAGGAGGCAGAGGCAGGCATGGATCGTTGAGTTTGAGGCCAGCCTAGTCTACAGAGCAAGTTCTAGGAGAGCCCGAGCTACACAGAAATCCTATCCCAAAAATCCAACCAACCAAAAAATAAGATTTACTTGAAAAAAAAAGGTCTGTTTGGCATTTCTGTACATTTATGAAATTGTAAATTAATAAAAAAGAATATGCTCCTAAAAGATATGTTCTAGATTACTCAGTGAGACAAAAGGACCCTCCTAGAGTTAAGATCATAGGGTAGTGGTAGCACTCAATAAGTGTGTTCCTCCTCAGTTCTGTGCCTTCAATAAGGCTATTCTTTCCAATGAAGAAATGATCCACTACTTGAAATTGTTTCATTGATTATTTCACACTTCTAAAACTTAGGAAATATCTCATCATAAATGTTCAGAAAATATTAGCTGTTATAATCATTATCAAGAGAAATTTTAGAAAAGTCTAATCATTACCATGTAGAGATGGTTTAAAAAAAAACTAGATTTTTTTTTCCTCCAATGGTGGGGACTGAACCTACCTATGCTAGACCAGCAGTCTATCACTAAACTATATTCCTACCCCTTTTTTGTTTTGTTTTTATGTTGAGACACAGTCTCACTAAACTTCCAAAGCTGGCCTTCAGCTCACTCTGTAGTCTAGACAGGCCATAATTTACAATCCTCCACCTCCTGGTTGGCTTGGTTTATAGGTCTTTAGCATCAGGCCTGATTTCTCCACTTGTCAAGTTGTAAAGATTGAACTTGGGGCCTCAAATATGCTAGACAGTGCTCTACCACTGAGTTACAGCTCCACCCCTGAAAACTGGCTTTTATTAAGTGAACAAAAGAAAGTATCCCTGAAACACAGCAATCACTCAGCAAACACACCAGGTCCTAACCTTAATTTGGCTAATCAACAGGATATAGGTTTTCAATCCATCTGAACAATGTGCTACTGATCACAATCCAGTCAGGTAGAACACAGCTATGAATTCAGTCACAACTGTTACTTGAGTCTGTCTGAACCTACACTTAACTCTACTACCTCAGATTTTAGTTTGCAATTATATCAGTCTTCATTAAATATTATGGATGCCTGATGATCCGATTAGCATATCTAAGCACAATTTCCCAGTATGCTTGTCTTAAAAACAAGCATACTTATAAGATTAGTACCTTGTTCAGTGAACATCAGAGAGGCTTCCTTAAGACATCAGATGTGAGTGGATACAGAGATCCACAGCCAAACATGTTGAGAGTCTAAATCAGAGGTCCCCATCGAGTCCCCGCCTCAGAGCAAGGGGAACCCTGAGGAAGAGTGGGGCAACAGATTATAAGAGTCAGGGTGAAGGAAACCAGGAGAACAATGGCCCACTGATTCAACTACATAGGGCTCATATGGATTCAGAGACTGAAGCAGCAAGTACAGGGCCTGCATCTGTCTGCATCAGGTCCTCTGAATATGTTATGGCTATTAGCCCAGGGTTGTTGTGGGACTCCTAACTGTGGGAGCAGGTGTATCTGACTCTTTTGCCTGCTCCTGGCCTGAGACTCTTCCTGTCACACTGCCTTGTCCAGCCTCGGTGTAAGAGATGTTACCCTGTCTGATTCTATCCTCTTGTTATCTCACAGGCCTGCTCTTTTCTGAAGGGAGAATAGAGAGTGGATGGTTCAGGGAGTCGGGGAGCTGTGAGGAGTGGAGGAAGGGGAAACTGTGGTTGAGACATACTGTATGAGAGAAGAATCTATTTTTAATAAAAAAAAAAAAACCATACAAACAAACAATCCAGGCATATATGTATGGTTAAATAACCATAATAATATGTTGAAACCTTGTCAATCCTAAAAGAGGCCCTTTCTGCCTGCCACTGCTTAATTTCTGAATTCATTTTTGTGAATGGAAAAACATGTTTTCTGAGTTCTAGGATTTTGCTGGTGGAAAGCCCTCCCATTCTTTTAAGACTGAGCTCAAATTCTGCTTCCCTCTCAAGGCCTTCTCTGTGATCCCTCCTCTTCCCTGATGTCACAAAGCTGTCTTCAGGACCTTTCACTCATACAGGTTTGCGTTTTGCTTCAGAGAAAGAACTGGATCTTATCTTCATTTTTCTCACCTTATGTTGATTAATTGCCTTTTTCTATTAAATTTTAACTGACACAGAAAACAAAAATTGTATGCATTTTTAATAATAATAGGCACCAACTGCCATACGGTGTTTCCATACATGTGTACATTAATACTCAATTGGTTTGAATAGACTTCCTGAAGTATCTATTTATTTTGATATAGGGTCTCAGAACTCTGTAGCCCAGGCTGGCCTCCAATTTGCAGCCATCCTCTTGCCTTAGCGTCCCAAGCATTAGGCTTATAGGTAGGACCATCACACATTTTTATTTGTTATAGAGCTGTGAGTCTCCTGTTATCGCCCAGGTTGGCCTACGACACATATGATTATCTTGATGACACACATGGGCTGTCATATTTGGCTCTATTGTTCCTACATTTCTGAAATTACAGTGCATTGCCATCAGCAGCAGGAAATACAGCATGTTGCTGCTTCCAACAGCCCGAGTTTAACTCACAACCTGGGATTCTTACACAACACAACAGGATTTCAAAGAGAATGAAGTCAAATTAGAGTTTAAGATTTTAAGATGGGCATGTTGGCTCATGACTGTAATCACAGAACTTTAGGGCCTGAGGCTCTTAGGAGACTTGCTACAAATTCAAGGCCAGATTAGGCTACAGTCTCAAAACAGAAAAGGGGTTTAACAGAAAGTTGAGCTCAAGCACTAAGAGGCCAGACACTGCTGTGTCAGTAGATAAAGGCACCTACTTCCAAGCCAAATGACCTGACTTCCATCCCCTCAGGCACATATGGCAAGAGAGCCCGCTAACCCTCCGCACCAGCACAAGGGCTGTGGCACAAACACATAAAATCTGAAAAAGCACAAGGACCACAGAGAAACCCTTGAGCACACCAGGCTTGTAAGCATAGCTACACTAAGTGTCTTAACAACAACTATGTCTAGGATTTGGATAGCCTCTGAAGTTATAATGCTCAGGAAATTTAAGGGTAAGTAAAAATGTTTTTGGTGATTTAAAAAAACCTATAACCAAAGAGCTTGGGAGAGGGGACAGAGGATCAAGAATTCAGGTCATCCTTTGATACTTAGCAATTCCAAATTGACAGGCAGATAAGAAAAAGACCTAGGAAAAGAAAACTGAAAGGTGGGGTCTCTGGTGGTCCAGGCTGGTCTCAGACTCTACATGTAGTCAAGGAAGATCTTTAACCCTGATCTCCCCTTTACTTCTAGCTTTCAGCTTTTTTACATTTCACATGAAACTATGCATGATTTTCTGTGTCTGGCTTATTGCACTCAAAAGAATGTTACAAGGGTTGGTGAGGTGGCTTAGTTGGTAAAGGTAATTTTTTTTTCTTTTAAACAAAGCCTAACGACCTGATTCAGTCCCTGGGATTCACACGATGGAAAGGGGGTAGTGATTTCTTCAAGTTATCCTCTGATCAGTGTGAGTGTGTGTGTTCCTACATACCGTACGAAAGTAAATAAATTTAAAAATTAGTCTTTGTTTTCACCCATATTGTAAAGGTATCTTCACACACACTTTAGAGACGTAGTACCAGGTTGGTCTTGAACCCAAGGCCGTCCTCCTGCTTCAGTCTCCCACATGCGTGGATCACCACAGTTCCGTATGTGCATGCAGTGCTTAATGGCTGTTTTTTGAATGGACAAACAAGTGGAAGGGACTGAAAGTGGAAGTTTTGACGTTAAGAGTAAAGACGACGAAATGCACAACCCTCAAGGACCAAACTAGGGAGTGGAAAAAGTCAACAATGCACGCTCTACAAAAAGTGTTAAGTGCTGCCTTCTGCAGCGTTGGAACAGCTCACCTGGACCTGCAGCCCCAGTCTGCCTCTTCCGGGGTCTCGGCATGGCCTCTCTGCAGGAGGCTGAAGTTAACCGGCCGTGTAAGAAGCAGCTCTTGTCTTCCAAAACCTGCACGGTGCAAGATGGAGGCAAGAAAGCCTAAAGGGCCTGGGATTTATGAAGAAAAGTCATAATTAAGCCATTCTAATCCTTCTCGCATAATCTACCCCCAAACGCTCTTAGTCCCTCCCTAATTCGGCTCTACCCACCACCACTCACTCAATGCATCACCCTGACACCTGAAGCACTGCCAGGCTAATCTTCAGAGAACCTTGAGGCGACTGGCACACCCGGTCGGGTTTTGTAGAAGACGCGTCTCAGAGGCGCCGCCCCGAAGATCTCTGGGAACTGTAGTATCAGTAGTCCTACTGGAGTCCGCGCTTCAAGGGCTTGATGGACTACAACTCCCAGAGTCTCGTGGGGAGAGTCGCGAACGGCAAGTTCTGGCCTGAGCTAGAAGGCCTGGGGTCTGAGACTGGAAGGTTCTGTGGCAATGTTGCGTTGCTGCTCCCGGCGCCTTGGCTGTCTGCGCGTCGTACACCAGTTCCTGGCTCACACTGACAACCGGAATATCACCTTCTGCATCGATCGTAAGGCTTGTCTAGGCGAGGGGAGAGTGGGACTTTGGTGGGCATCTGTGCGGGCCCGGGTTTCCAGCCACTTGCTGGCTCTGGTCTTCGTCTGACACTTAAACTGACGCCCTCGGGTCCAGTCCTTGAGTCCCTTGACAGAAACTTCATCCTCAGACTCTGAGGGTCCGGGACCCGCTTATCTCTCCCCCAACCAGTCCTGTTCCACGAACTCCCTTCTTTAACCCTGGATCAGCTCTCGGGACCACCTTTGTGTGGTCTCTGTGACCGGCCCTCAGTCCAGTCCAGTTGTCCATCCCCAGCCCCGGCCCATGCTTTATAGAGGTGAAGGAATTTGTGACTTTGGTTAGCTGAAATCGCAGCAGTAGATTCCCAAGGTAGAGAGAACTAAGTATGTGGGCGCTGATAAAGATAGATGAAAAGTTCCAGGTTATACCATATGTTCTGCCCACAAATATATATTTCATAACTTATAACCAGAAAACACTCATACTGTAGAAACTGCTTCAGGAAAAAGAAAGATAAGCGCGATTGAGAAACCCTATCTGAGATTACAAACTGATTGTTTAGGAACCTGGCAGAAAACTTGCTTGTAACTGGGAGTGTTTTGCCACCCATGCAAACCAAGCCAGTTTTTGAGATTTGTCAGTCACTTAAAATACCAAACAAAAAACTAGAACCACTTTTTCTACTGAAACAGTTTTAAAAATACTTTTAAATTTCATTTTAAATAAGTGTCCATTGTTTATGGGAGTATGACTTTGACAACTGAGAGCAGATTTATAAAGTACATTGAGGCATGGACTGTTTTTTGTGGAAAATCAGAGACAGTTTTAAGAGTTACTCCCCTACTCAGGCTCCTAGAACTGGGCAAACAAGGTAGCCCTATTTGATACTAAAGGTAGGAAGAGTTTGTCCCAGTGACAAATGAAGATATAATGTTTTTTCCCAGTAGATGATTGTTTTGACTTAGGCAGCTAAGATGTGTGAGACAGGCCTTATTTGTGTAGCCTTGATAGTTTTGGAACTACCTCTGTAGACCAGGCTGACCTTGAACTCACAAGAGACCCCCCACCCCCACCCTGCTGCTTCCTCCCAAGCCCAGGATTAAAGGCTACACCACCAGTATTCAGCTAGTTCTCTTTCACCGTTCTTAAAGAATGTTGGAGCTGGAGACCTAGCTCAGTTCAGTTTTAATGCATGCCTAGCATTTTCATTCATGAAGCCTTGGATTCCTTCACCAATATTGACAGCCTGCCAGACCTGCCGTGGTGGCATATACCTATAATTCCAGCACTTGTCATGATCGAGGGCTCAAATCTAGCCTCAGTTACATAGAAAGATGGAGGCCAACCTGGACTACATGAGATCTTGTCTCAACAACAAAAAATTATTTTTCAGTTGTTCAAGATACTTCTCCACTAGTAGTTTTGTGCCATGCTAGTGGGTGGGCTGGAGTGCTTAGTTCGGTAGTAAATACTAACTGGGGGTTTGTAGGCCACCTTAGACCATTTAATTCACAGATAAATGACATAAAACCCTTATGATAAACTTAAAAGCACTAGAGCTGTGCGGGTATCAACCCTGTATGCTATTTTGTCTGCTTTCCTATCAATAACCCCAAGATATAACTTGCCATGTTTTGCCTGGGCTGCTCTTATTCCAAAGGGCCAGCTCTCATGGTTATAGGCTAACAATCCACCTATCCCATGGCACTTTCTTCCTCTCTCTCCTGGCTCTCTCTCTCCCCCTCCTCATCTGTACCTTAAACTACCAGCCTGGGAACTGAAGCTCTGCCTACTTCTCTTCTACCCAGTCATAGACTGTAGGCATCTTTATTCAACCAATAGCTTTAAATTAAGGAACAAAGTTTGCACAACAAAAGCTGGCATACGTGAGAGAATTCTCTTGAGGCAACTATACCTTGGGATACAGAATTTAGCGTTGCAACACTGGTGACCAGTCACCCCACAAACCACACAAACGCCAATCCCAGCCAAATGGGCGTAGTTTATTGAACACACACCTAAAGGCTGGTTGGTCAGGGCAAGAGCTGAAAGCTGCACTCCTGTGCATTGTCCAGGGTCAGTTGATACAGGGAAAAATCTTAATGAATTAAGCAGCGGCAGTGTGGGCTGTGGGGTGGTTGGCCTTTTTCTGAGGTTTTTAGTAGTTTAGACATAATAGTCCAGACTAACCTTTATCTAGCTTGGCTCTGAATGAATGCCATAGTTGGGAATCTAGCTTGCCTCTGAGTGAAGACCATGGCTAGAGAATTTCCAAAAAGTCATAAGTCTCTGCAGTGGTTTGAATACACTTGGCTAATGGGAATGCTACCTAGTAGAAGGTGTGGCCTTGGAGGAAGTGTGTCACAGTGGAGGTAGGCTTTGAGGGCTCCTCATGCTCAAGCTCCACCCATTGTGGAAGAATCAGTCTTCTCCTGGTTGCCTTCAGAGCAAGATGTAGAACTCTCAGCTTCTCCAGCACCTTGTCTGCATGGACACTGCAGTGCTTCCTGCCATGATGATAATGGACTTAACCTCTGACACAAATGAAATGTTATCTCTTAAATGAGTTGCCTTGGCTTCACAGCAATAACACCCTAACTAAGATAGTCTCATGAAAGGATATGTGGTCAGCCTGACCTTGCTCTGAGCCAAACTATTTTTGTATATCTATAATCAGGCTGCTTTTCTTTTCTTTTTTTTTTTTTCTTTTTCCTTTTCTTTTTGGACCTGCAATATGGGATGGCTGGCAGGCCTGAAACAAAATGGCCTTAGTTATGCCAAGGAAGTAATGCCAGAAAAGCAGGTTTCAACAACAGTAGACAGCAACAGACCACACCTCAATACTTAGTGGTGGGTCACTTGAGCTTATTCTAGATTTAATCCCAGCACTACAAAACTGATTGATGATTAGTTAGCACCTACATCTATAAATTGTTTTGATGATTTGTTTTGAGTTTTTTGCTGGGGATTTTTTTATTGTTTGTCTTGGTAGTTCAAGCTGTCCTGGAACTTTGTAGTTCTGGATATACTTATTTTAAATTTGAAGCATGAGCCACGTATCTGGCTGTTCATTGCTTATTTTAAGGTTAAATAATTTAAGAGAAATATGACTTACTTTATTCATGAGCAATGAATATCATTGTTGTATATATAATTTCATTATTTCACAGGTGAGGAAATTTTGTTCAGTGTCTAATGCAGCCTCAGTTTGTAGTAGGCTGTAACACAAAATTTAGAAAAGTCACCGAATCATGAAATAATTATTTTATGTTTTAATTTTTATCATTTTTTTAGATAGGGTTTCTTTACATAGCTGTCCTGGAATTCAGTGTGTAGACCAACCTGGCATCAAACTCACTTAGATCCTCCTGCCTCTATCTCCTACCTCTGTCCCCATGTGCTGGGATTAGGTATGTACCACCACTCCTGAGCCAGAGCTCAACAGCTTGGTTTGCTGAAGCTTTCAGGTACTCCTTGAATACCTAGATTCTCAGGTCCATTGTTTCCCTGGTTAGCTATATTACATTTGAAGATCCTGATGTTATTTAAAGGCTTGGGGGAACTTTACCATTTGCTAGTAGTAAAGACTTTTCTAATTTCCCTTGGTCTAGTGGTGTTTTTTGCTGGTTCTTTGTTGTTATTGTTAGTGTGTTTGCTCCTAAGACAGTGTCTCTCCACGTTGCCTCAGACTGGTCTGGCACTTGCAGGTTTCCTTTGCCAGCTTCCCAGTACTTTGACACACCTACTTGTCCATAGCTACCTGCTCTGCTTGTCTACTTAGGCTCACCATTTTGTGGACAAGCTTATGTTCATGCTTTGAATTCTGTCCTTAGGGTTTTGTTGTTTTCTGGGAATTGAGGAATTAGATGATATAATTTTCTTTTGTTGTTGTTTGCTTTTTAGAGTCAGGGTGTCACTGTGTACCCAGGCTGTTCTGAGATTTGCCCCGTAGTTCAGACGGACCTTGAATCCATGATCCTCGGCAACCTCTCTAGTTCTGGGATTATAAACACGACATGATGCTGGCTTCAGCTTATTATTTAACTTGCTATCCATTTCTTTTCTCTACGCAATTCTTTTCTTTTGTTGATCATTTCCTTTTCTAAATATCAACTGTAATTGCTATATAAGAAGAATTTGTGGTTACATTGTATTTACTATATACTGACTACATAAAACTTACATACAACTACTCTTCTAAAAATGAAATTCTAAACCTTCTAAGTCTTTGGTTACCTGAACTGCTTGTCTTAAGAAGTGTCCCTTTACTTTGTTGTAATAAAATAAAGATTTATTAATACATATTAAAGCTGGACATAGTGGCTCATACCTGTAATCTCAGCATTTGGGAACCTTAGGTGAAGGAGTACCTCAAGTTTTATGCGAACCTGAACCATAGAATAAATTGCAGACCAGCTTGAACTACAGAGTGAAACTTTGTCTCAAAAACTAAAACCAAACAAAAGGCTCTGTATTGAACTCTTGCTAGAAGTAAAACTCCGTAGCACTTCTTTATGCCTTAAGGTCTTTGATTTATTAGCATTTAAGAGTGTGTGCATGTCTGTGCACACATGTTCATGTCTGCATGTGTACCATACTCATCTTGGGATCACCAGCACTGCCACACACTTGATGCTTGATAAATATTTGTTGGGTGCAATGGTATTGGAGTTCAAACTTAGGGGGTTGCTGTGGCTGGACAAGTACCTACCACTGAAGTATGGCTTGGCTCCATTGTGATTGTTGTTTAAACAGTGAGTTTGCTGCATGGTTGTTTTTTGCTTTTGTTTTTTTTTTTTTTTTTTTCCCTGTGGTTATGAGTTTAATCCAAGGCCTTAGGCATCCTAGGCAAGGGCATTAGCACTCGGCTGCATTCTCCCAGTTCTTTTGCACATGAGCATTAAATTATAATCTGTAGCAGCAGCACTTGTACAAAAAAAGCATAAAAAATAGCCTGATCCTTGCCCCAGTAAGAAAACCGTAAATTTAAAAAAAATATTAATTAATTTATTTATTTTATGTATATGAGTACACTGTAGCTGTCTTCAGACACACCAGAAGAGGGCATTGGATCCTATTACAGATGGTTGTGAGCTACCATGTGGTTGCTGGGAATTGAACTCAGGACCTCTGGAAGAGCAGTCAGTGCTCTTAACCGCTGAGCTGTCTCTCCAGCCCAAAACTGAGGTTTTTTTTGTCTCACTCAATATTCCTAAGAGTGATAACTTCAGGTTTCTGTTCTAGGTCTTTTAGGGAATCCTCACAACCCTCCCCACATCCATTACTCCCCTTCTTCCCCTACACATGCTTTTGAGACAAGGTCTTACTATGTAGCCATGAATTTTCTAGAATTGTATGTAGGCCACACTGACATCAGACTCAGAGAGAGGCTTCCTGGATGATGCACCACCATGCCCCTTTTAACTAAGAGTGATGCCCAGATGTTCCCCAGAGGAACAAGCCTTGTCACCATCACTCATGCGCTATGGTAAGAGCTGTGTATAGCTAGCAGGCACCGAAGCAAATTATTGTCAAGAATGGCTTGTACTTTTCCTTTAGGTCTATGTCCATACCACCTCAGATGTGCCCCATCTCTTCCTCATAGTTTTTCTTCAGTACCCGTTATCATTATAATGACCAAAGTTTTAGCATTGGAAGGCCATATCTTGGAATGTAACTACAGAGTATCTTTATACCTGCCCCTCCCCAACCTCAGCCATCGCTGTATCCTGCTTTTTACTGGATCTCCAAGTGTAGGTGGTATGCACTTATTCCTTCCTTTGGTTTGCACCAGCACACCTGAGGCAGTGGTTCTCACAGTAGAAGAGAAAGGAATGTGAATAGTATAGACCTGCTGGTTCTTCATCAGTGTTCTGGCTTCTGGAATTCATTCTATCTTCTTTTCCAGTCTTAAAAGGTCATTACTTTTCACAGGAGTTTTGCCTAAGTTCTTTGTGTCTGCCTTGTTTATGCAGAAATCTGCATCATCTTAAAAAGTATGGAAAATACTCTAGGCTTTCCTGACAATCTTGTTCTCCAGTTCAATCAATCCTACCTTCCTTACTGAGTGTGGTCTTTGAGAATGTAAAAATTAAATCCTGTGTTTTACTGCTAGGGGACCAGGTTACTTATATTGTGTAGGTAGGTAGTGTCTCTCACCATTTCCTCTGTGGAGATACTGCTGCAGTGAAGTCTTTGTACATATTTAGGAGCTTCTAGAAAAATTTCCCATCCGTCTATCTTACTGAACATCATCACTTTTTCAGTTCATTATCTTAAATTCCATTTATCTCCATCTAAGAAATGAAGCAGTTACTGAATCATATCATAGTGGATAAGACAAAGCTTTCTAAGAATTCAGCTTCTCTGTTGGGGATGCAACTGTGTTTCCACATAAGAAAGGTTTTGGGTTTTTGTTGTTGTTGTTGTTTTAATCAGTGTTATCCACAAGCTGTATGATCATATTATTCCATTGCATCCTTGGTTGGAAAGTAAGCCGTAAGCCAATGTATACAGATTATGATTTCTCAATTGATGTTATAATTGAGATATTGGTAGAGACAGTGGCTCCTACCAAATATGCAAGGAGAGCATGGGAATTTTCCAAGGAATTTTTGCAGAAAAACTAGGAGAGCCCATCGGAAAACATGGCACTTAAGAGCTCATTTTTAATTTCTGGGTTTTTTTGTTTGGTTGGTTTTTTGTTTTTTTTGGTTTTGTTTTGTGGTGCTAAGCTTAAACAGGGGCCTCAACTAAGTAACACTTTGCTTTGGGTTGTATCTCCAGCCCTTCATTTAAAGAAAAAAAAAAAGGATTTATGATGAGGAAGAAATAAACAATTTTGAAAAACCAGTTGACCTACTTGGAATTAAAAGAAGACTGGTGGGCCAGCAAGATGACTTAGTGAGGTAATGGGACCTGCCACTGAGCCTGATGACCTGAGTTTAATCCCCAGAACCCATTCTCAAAACTTGTCCCCTGACCTCCACATGCATATGACACAGGCATGCGCGTGTGTGTGTGTGTGTGTGTGTGTGTGTGCGCGCGCACACAGATTAAATAAGTAAATAAAATCACATGTTTTGAAAGAAATAATGATGGAGTTTGATGAGTTGGTATCTTTATGCATCCTGCTCCTCCTAGAAATGGCTCCCAATAAGACAGGGTGGGGTCAGATGGTAGGAGTGTTCTTGTGGCTAGATGTTCCAACAAACTCTTTATGCATCCCGGTTCTTCCTGTTGTGTTCCCCAAGGCCTCTACCTATTTAGCTATAATTCGGTCTTACCAAGGAACCAAGGAAGCGATGTCTGGGAGTAGCTATGTTTTATCTTAGGATACTATGAGTAAGTGCTGGAATGATCCTTTTCCACCTGGGAAACTAGTGATGATCCTAGCTTAGCACTAGGGTAGTAGAGGCAGGATGGTCAGGAATCCAAGGTCAGCCAGGACTAGATTGTGAGACCCTATCTCAAAATCAAAAACAGTGGAACACATAGTAGGTGGCACCATTCTCTTACTGCTGTCTAGGCTATGTTTAGGAAATGCTGTAGTAGGTCCACTCTCAGCTTTGAGGCACTCCTTATTAGTGAAACTCTTCTCTCATTTCCATCCTAGAATTGAATATGTCTGGTCCTGTTCACAGCTTCCTTGGGGCTAAATGAAGAACAGAAAGGATTTCAGAAAGTGGCCTTTGACTTTGCTGCTCGGGAAATGGCTCCCAATATGGCAGAGTGGGATCAGAAGGTAGGAATGTTCTTGTGGCTAGATGTTCCAACAAATGCTGCATACAGTGACTTATCTTCCTCTCTTTACAGTCCTCACTGCTCAGTGTCTGCTCTCCACCCACCAACTCTTACTGCAAGTGTGAAGACTGGCGGTAGATGTGCTGGATAGTTTTATGTCAGCTTGATACAGGCTGGAATCATCAGAGAGGAGGGAGCCTCAAATGAGAAAATGCTTCCCTAAGATCAGCTGTAGTCAAGCCTGTAGGGCATTTTCTTACTTAGTGATTTATGAAGGTGGGCCCAGCCCATTGTGGGTGGGTCACCTCTGGACTGGTAGTTCTTTGCTCTATAAGAAAAGAAACTGAGCAAGCCAGTAAGCAGCACTCCTTCATGGCCTCTGCATCAGATCCTGCCTCCAGTTCTCTGGCTTCTTGAGGTTCTGCCCTCAATGCTTTTGATGGTAAAATGTTACATGGAAGCATGACTGAAATAACCTTGCTTCTCCACGTTGATTTTGGTCATTATGTTTCATTACTGATTAGGACAGTAGATAACTCCTTTCTTGGAAGTCATCCCGGATGTAAAGGGACACCCCTTTTCTTATTTAATTGGATAAATATTTAGACATATCTAAAAGTAAAGCAGTTCTATAGAAAAAGTTTTGGAAAACATTTATTAATTGATGTCACTATAAAATAACAAAGGCATTTGAAGCCAAGAGAATTCCTATAGTCTCCTGGGTGCAGACATTCTAATCCCTTCATTGTCCCCTCTAAAGGAAACTCTGTCTCAGGCTGGTCTCTGACCACCTTGCTCTCTTTTCTGTGTAGGAGCTGTTCCCTGTGGATGTGATGCGGAAGGCTGCACAGCTGGGATTTGGGGGGATCTACGTGCGAACAGATGTGGGTGGATCTGGACTGTCTCGCCTTGATACTTCTGTCATCTTTGAAGCCTTGGCCACAGGCTGCACCAGCACCACTGCCTATATAAGCATCCACAAGTGAGCATGCACACCTAAAAGCACAGAGAAGGGCTTTGCTCATGCAGGCTGGTAGGGAAACCTCACTGAGAACAAGATGAGTCATGGTGGGTTGATAGAACTTGGGAAACTAAACTGTTATTGGTACACAGTAGGTCTGCTGCTGCCTGTTGGATTTAGTTCTGTTGCCTATGGTAGCACTTAAAGAATTGGTTTTGCCAACCTCCTCCCAAATTACAGTTTTGGTACCAGCAGACTTCTCTAGTTTTCCTCAGTCTACAGCTGAGATCTCCAATAATTTGGGAAAGGAATAGGAAGTACATTTGTCTCTGATTTTTAGGACTTACTTATTTGAGAAACACCTGGGCCTCTGGTATAAGTTTCAGGGATGTTTTTAGACCAGCCCCTTCCTTTCAAGTTGTGTCATCTCATTTGTCTCTTCCCCCTTCCCACTCTCTCCTACTGCCATTTTGCCTTGTTGCCCTTTGTTTCTTCTCCCCTCCCAACCCCCCAATTTTCTTGTCTGTCTTTATTTCTGTCGTTGGCTTTTCTTCTTGGTGTACCTATCAGCATGTGTGCCTGGATGATTGATAGATTTGGAAATGAGGAACAGAGGCACAAATTTTGCCCACCGCTCTGTACCATGGAGAAGTTTGCCTCCTACTGCCTCACTGAACCAGGTGCGTTTGTCCTCCCTGCAAGTGAGACCTTCCAAGGAGATAAGTAGGGCCTGTGAGGTCACTGAGCATCCTTGTCTGTTGACACAAAATGTGGTTTACAATGCAGTTTGGTTGTGGAATACTCAGGGTACTTGTCCTAGGATCAGGACCTTTAGGTTAGAGTTCCTCCAGGCTGCAGACCACCGTTGGCTGCTTTGGCAGAGAAGCAGTGGACTGCTTGGTGCAAGCAGATTTTACCCAGCATGAAGGATTTCTTGGTCATGTGGGTTTTAAAGGAATGCATGATGGACTCTTAGGAAGACCTGCTCGGATGTGGGTCTGTGCCAAACTCCTGTGACATCACTGACTTCCTTCCATCTGTTCCCCTTTGACCCCTGTCTTAGGCAGTGGGAGTGATGCTGCATCTCTTCTGACCTCAGCTAAACGACAAGGAGATCATTACATCCTCAATGGTTCCAAGGTAAAAGCCTGTGTTCTCAGAACAACTGGAGGCTGTTCCCACAAGTTTCCTAACAGCCTTCAGAGGCTGTTCCAACATGTCTCCTAACAGCCCTCATTCCCTAGAGTCTTGAGTTATGACTTCTGTGTAGCAGTTCACATTGGGAAGGGCCTCTCACTCTTACCATTTTTGATCTGGTTTTATATAATTGCATGGCTTTTTGTCTTGTTTATATATAGTTTTTATTCTCTCATTTAGAACATCCAGACCACATTCCTCCCCTCCCTCCACTCCTCCCAGGTCTGTTCCATCAGAGAATCCTTTCCCCTGTCCCCTAGATCCTCTTTTCCTTTCCCTTCAGAAAAGATCAGGCTCCCAGCATAACAAGATCCAAAAAGAGTAGGTACAAAGCCTCTTATCAAGGCTGGATGAGGGAACTCATTAGGAGGAAAGGGTCCCAAGAGCAGGGAAAAGTCAGAGCCACTCTCACCCCTACTTTTGGAATCCCACAAAATCCCCAAGCTAAATAGCTGTGACATTTGCAGAGCATATAGGTAACATAGACCCATGTAAGCTTCGCGATTGGCACTTGAGTCTCTGTGAGCCTCTGTGAGCCCCTGTGAGCCCCTTACTCGATTCTGTAGGCCGCGTTCTCCTGGTGTCCTTGACGCTTTGGCTTCTAGAGTCCTTCCTCCATCTCTTCAGTGGGTTTACTGAGCTCTGCCTAATGTCTGCTTGTGGGTTTCTGCATGTACTCCCCACAACAGCTTCCAGAGGAGGCCTCTCTACTGACAGTTGGGCTGACAATTGGGCCAGGCACCAGTCTATGAGTACAGCAGAGTATCATTAGGAATCATTTCATTGACTTTTTTTTTTTTTTTTTTTTTTTTTTTTTTACCATTCATAATTGATCCTAGGTATTTAGGCTATCCAGCTTCTGGTTCCTAGCCATCCAGGTAATGTCAGACATGGGCTCTCTCTCATGGCATGAAGTGGGTCTCAAGTTAAAACTAGTCATTGGTCAGTCACTTCCACAAGTTCTGTGTCACCATTACCCCAGCATATCTTGCAGACAGGACAGATTGTATGTTGAAAGTTTTGTGATTGTGTTGTTCCAGTTCCTCCACTGGAATCCTGGCCTGATTACAGAAGATGGACAATAGTTCAGGCTACTTAGTCCCCATTACTAGGAGTCCAGGCTACTTAGTCCCCATTACTAGGAGTCCTCACTAGGGTCACTCTTGTAGATTCCAGGGAGTTTCCACTACACTAGGTTTTCACATCCTCCCACCCCCAAGTGACCCCCAATTCCCATCCTGACCATCCCCCACAAAATCTATTCTATTTCCCCTTCCTAGGGAGATCCATGCACCCTCTCCTGTTTGACCCTTGTTCCTTAGCCTCTCTGGTTTTGTGGATTGAAGTATGGTTATTCTTTACTTAACAGTTAATATCCACTTATAAATGAGTACATACCATGTTTGGTTTTCTGGGCCTGGGTTACCTAACTCAGGATGATTTGTTTGTTTTTTTTTAGTTTTATCCATTTGCCTGCAAATTTCACAATGTCATTTCTTTTAATAGCTGAATAATAATACTCCAATATATAAATGTACCACATTTTCTTTATCCATTTGAGGTACATCTAGCTTTTTTCCCAGTTTCTGGGTATTATGAATGAAGCCACTATGAGAATAGGCAAATAAATGTCCCTGTGGTAGGATATATACACAAAAGTGGTATAATTGGGTCTTAAGGTACATTGATTCTCAATTTCCTGAAGAACCAATATTCTGATTTCCATAGTGGCTGTACAAGTTTGCACTCCCACCAGCAATGGAGGAGAGTTCCTTTTGCTCTGCATCTTTGCCAGTATGAGATGCTACTTGTGTTATTGATCATAGCCTTTCTGACAGGTATAAGATAGAATCTCAAAGTTGTTTTGATTTGCATTTCCCTGATGACTAAGGGTGTTGAACATTTCTTTAAGTGTTTCTCACCCATTTGAGGTTCCTGTATTGAGAATTCTCTGTTTAGATCTGTACACTATTTTTAATTGGATTATCTGTTTTGTTGATGTCTAGTTTCTTGAATTCTTTATATGCTTTGGAAATTAGCCATTTGTTTGATGTCTTAATGAAAATTCTTTCCCATTTTTTAGGCTATCATTTTGTCCTTTTGATTGTATCCTTTGCCTTATAGAAGCTTTTCAGTTTCATGAGATCCCATTTGTTAATTATTGATCTTAGTGCCTGTGCTGTTGATGTACTATTTTAGGAAGTCTCTTTTGCCAATGTGTTTAAGGCTATTCCCTACTTTCTCTTCTATTAGGTTCAGTTTATATGATTTTATGTTGAGTTCATTGATCCATTTGGACTTGAGTTTTGTGCAGGATGATAAATATGGATCTATTTGCATTCTCCTACAAGCAGACATCCAGTTAGGCCAGCACAAGTTTTTTGAAAAGTTTTTTTTTTTCCATTGTGTATTTCTGGCTTCTTTATAAAGAATCAGGTGTCCATAGGTGTGTGGGTTTATGTCTGGGTCTTCAGTTTGATTCCACTGATCAACCTGTCTATTTCTATGCCAATACCATACAGTTTGTATTACTATCACTCTGTAGTATAGCTTGCAGTCAGGGATGGTGATACCTCCAGATGTTCTTTATTATTCAGGATTGTTTTTTAGCTATACTGGGTTTTTTGTTTTTCTATATGAGATTGGGTACAGTTCTTCAAGGTCTATAAAGAATTGTGTTGTAATTTTGAAGGGGATTGCTTTTAGTCTGTAGATTGCTTTTGGTAGGATAGTTACTATGTTAATTCTACTGATCCATGAGCAGGCTAGATCTTTCCATCTTCTGGTATCTTCTTCAGTTTTTTCAAAGACTTAAAGTATTTGTTATACAAGTATTTCACTTACTTGGTTAGGGTTACCCCAAGATATTTTATATTGTTTTGGGGTATTGTGAAGGGTATTTTTTTCTCTGTTTTTTTTTGTTTGTTTGTTTGTTTGTTGTTTTTTTGTTTTTTGTTTTCTCAGCCCATTTGTCATTTGTATCTATGGGGGCTGCTGAATTTTTTGTTTGTTTTTGAGTTAATCTTCTGTCCAGTCACTTTGCTGGAGGTGTTTATCATCTATATGAGTTTTCTAGTAGAATTTTTAGAGTTGCTTATGTATACTATCAGTGTTAGGAAAAATAGAAACTCAAGGACTCTAAGGCCAAGTTCTTAGCACAAAGGAGATTTATTTGCCCCAGAGGCACAGAGGGCAGGGAATGAGAGACAAAGATGTAAGATACAGGATGAGGGAGAAGGGAACAAGGGAGAAGGAGGAGGAACATTTGTCCCAGAGGACTAAGGACTGCCTCTGGATAGAGAGGAGACAGACACAGCACATAAGAAAATGGCAGTTTATAAAGGTACAAGAGGAAAGAAGGCAGACATGGTGCTGAAGAAGGAACTGAGAGTTCTATATCTATATCTGCAGGCAGCTAGGAGATACTGTGTATGTCATACTGGGTGTAGCTTATACATGTAAGACCTCAAAGTCTACCTCCACAGTGACACATTTTCTCTAACAAGGCCACACCTCCTCCAATAAGGCCATACCTCCTAGTAGTGCCACTTCCTATGGGCCAAGCATTCAAAGACATGAGTCTGTGGGGGCTATACCTTTTCAAACTACCACTGATGAAGTATTTCATTTTAATTGGGCATGTTAATTAGGTGAACCAAAGAGAGCTTTTATTCCTGGACTGGATCTTGCTAGTCAGCCTCAAAAAAAAGTAGGAAATAGACCTTAATAGCTAACTTTAAGAATGTAGTCTGTTTTTACCAAGGCAGAGAGAATAGGGGAGAAAGGTCAAGGCCTGCTTGAGCTGTGCTTTCCATGCATGAGCTGACAAGAGACCCTTTGATCAGACTGTCTGCAAATATGAATATAGGGCCTTGAAAGGGTGATTTGGTCTCCCCAGTAGAGCACTGGGTTTGAGATAGCCGGAGACCCAACAGGTGACCATTACCTGGGTAGGGATGGCATGTATCTCCCCATGCCCCGGGATTCCAGACTCCTACATTTGGCCTACATCCCCATTAACCTGTGCCTTGCAGACACGTTTGGCTCAGAGTAGCTCCTCCCAGAGAGGTTTGCATCACCATCCACACCTACAGGTAGAGGCATGACTAACAGGCTTCAGCCTCGAGAAATTTCTATATTCATGAGTTACCTAAAGGCCAGGGGGCATAGCTCAATTAAGTTATTCTTCCCCAGTCCCTCCTCTTTCCACCTCCCTATTTAAGCCAGCTCTCCCCTGGCTGAACTGGGGAGATCCAACTACTACACCATGAACAATAAACTTTTGGAAATCTACAGACTTCTCGTATCATTGGGACCTGCCACCGCCAAAGCTTCCAGCCTTTAGGAACTCTGGACCTTTTCCTGTTTGTGGGACCCTCCGGCGTGGAAAACCTCCAGGCTGCTGCTGCACCCCTCCTCCCCCCCCACTGCTGCACTTTTTTTTGTTGTTTTTTTTTCCCCACAGCTGGTGCCCAATGTGGGGCTTAGGGAGTCGCTGCCATCTTGCCCTTGAGCTCAAGAACGTGTGGAGAAAAGGAGAGGAGAGGTTGGATATAGAGAGACTTGCCTAGTCCTGTGAACTAGGCAGGAGTTAGTGGTAGCTGAGAATTAGAGAAAAGACGTTAGCTAGGAACATGTTCCAGTGTTTGGTCTAGATACTAGACTTAGAACTCATGCATTTTCTGACTCTCGTATACCCTCTTTCCACCCACAGGCCTTTATCAGTGGGGGAGGTGAGTCAGACATCTATGTGGTCATGTGCCGAACTGGTGGATCAGGCCCCAAAGGTATCTCCTGCATAGTTGTTGAGAAAGGAACCCCTGGCCTCAGCTTTGGCAAGAAGGAGAAGAAGGTGAGTGTTTACTCAACTGTAAGCAACTCAAGTTATGGGTCTTTGCCATTTGTTAGACCAACTCCTTCCCTTTTTCACAGAATAGGTTAATGAGCAGGTATGTAGCAAAGCAGAAGTTATTGCTAAATAAACAGGCTCCTGGGGAAATGACAGATTTGCCAGCTGGTTTCATAAGCTGCTGCCTATTTAAATTCTATTTTTTTCTGTGTCTACTTTTGTCCTGTGTTTATTTTTCTCTTAGTATGTCTGTGCTATGTGTTTATATACATGTATCAGAGGGGAGTTGATGCTGGATAACTTCCTCAGTTATTCACCTTATTTTTTGGTCAGGGTCTTCTTTAATTTTATTGTTACTGTTTTAAGGTAGGAGCTTACTATGTAGACCTGGCTATTCTCACTATATAGGCAAGGATAATCTCAAACTCACAGAGATCCACCTCCCTCTGCCATCATGCCTTACCAAACAGTATCTCCTACTGAACCTGGAATTTGCTTGTTCAGTGAGACTGGCTGACCCGCAAGTCTCAGGAATTCTCCTGTCGCCTTCCCAGCTAAATCTGGCTGGGTACTGAAGCTTGAACTTGGGTACTTGTGCATGCAAAGCAGGCACCTTGCCCATTGAGCCATCTCCCCAATCCTTGTCCTATATTTCTTAGCCAGCTTTTACCATACTTCGTTATCTCAAAAAGAGATACATCCGAAGATCTTATGCTTGTCAGAGGTCTCAGGAATGCAAAGCATGTAGGACACTTCCTCTTTAGCAAAAGTAAAACTCATTGACAGGGAAGTCTGTAGGTGTTTGAACTATCTAAGGACAGTGTTCCATGAGTGCTTTGAAAAATAAGATACTCTTAGGATTAAACCCTACATGTAGACCATGAATAGTAAACATGTAATAATGTAATTGCTGATAATTTAGGACTCATGGAGTTTTTTTAGAACAGGTGATCAAAACAGGAGAACAGTTGTTGCCCTTAGATTAGGGCTTTTAGATATAAGTCAGGTGTAAAATGACCCCTGAGTTCTTCCAAATCTCCTAGGGCTTCCACATTGTTCTTTATGATGCTTTCTGGCCCTTCACAATTGCCAATGGGTTATGGGTTTTAGTGTCTCTGCTTTTTTGTAGCACAATAGCCATTTATTCGATAATTCAGTGTTCAAAGCAATGTGCTGTCTTCTGGGGGCTCACAGTTCCAGAGGGGTTAGAGTCCATGACAATCATGATGTTCTGGTCCACAGGCTGGAGGCAAAGAGAGGGCTAACTAGGAATGGCCTGGGCTTTTAGAACTTCAAGGTCAACCTCCAGTGTCATTCCTCCACCAAGGCCAACTTAATCCAACTGCTGACACATATTCAGATATGAGTCTGTGAGGGTCATTCACATTCAAAGCGTCCTCTCTGTCTGTCTCTGTCTCCCCAACCCCGCCCCGCACCCCTTCTCCCCCGTTTTGGTTTGAGACATGCTTTCTTACTGAATCTAACACACATGAGTTGGCTGATGTGGCTGGACAGTGAGCGGGGGAATCTATCTTTTTTCATGCCTCCATTTAAACAAGTGTGCGCGCTCGCACACACACACACACCATACACACCACACACACAAACAGTTGCAGATGTTTGTGTAATAACACCTGGCTTTCTATTTGGGGACTAGGTATGTAAACTGAGGCCCATTTGCTTGTGTGACAGGTATTTTTACCCACTGAACTATGAAGATATACACCTTTTTTTTTTCTTTTTCCAGACAGGGTTTCTCTTTGTAGCCCTGGCTGTCCTGGAACTCACTCTGTAGACAAGGCTGGCCTCAAACTCAGAAATCTGCCTGTCTCTGCCTCCCATGTGCTGGGATTAAAGGTGTGCACCACCACCTCCCAGCAAGATATATACTTTTTACAATAAAGATTTCACAGATATGAGAATTCAGCAGTAATTTATAGTTTGTTTCTTTAATGATTAGACTTTTTTCTTTTCTTTTCTTTTCTTTTTTTCTTTTTTCTTTTTTTCTTTTTTGACAGGTTTCCCTGTATAGCTCTGGCTACCCTGGAACTCATTCTGTAGATCAGACTGACTTCCAACTCAGAGCTCCACCTCCCTTTCCCTCCCTAGTACTAGGATTAAAGGGATGGACCACCACTACCCAGCATGATTAGACATTCTTTTTTTTTTTTTTTAAATTGGATATTTTATTTATTTACATTTCAGATGTTATCGTCTTTCCCTACCCCACCCCCCTCATAAACCCCCTATCCCATCTCTCCTCCTCCTTTGTCCTTTTATACCATTTTAATTACATGCAAGTATTCAGGTCAGTTCTAGGTTGAGGAACTAGCAATACAAAGATGCAGATAGTCAAGCAAGGCAATAAACAAAGTCCCGTGATCATTCCTGTGATCACTATTTCTAAGGGCTTATCAGGATGACCAAGTGATTAGACATTCTTTTTTTTTTTTTTTTTAAATATTTATTTTATTGATGAGTACACTGTAGCTGTCTTCAGACACACCAGAAGAGGGCATCCAATCTCATTACGGATGGTTGTGAGCCACCATGTGGTTGCTGGGAATTGAACTCAGGACCTCTGGAAGAGCAGTCAGTGCTCTTAACCGCTGAGCCATCTCTCCAGCCCCGTGATTAGACATTCTTAAGGTCAGAATTTTCAGATACAGTCTTGCTTTCTGGTATCTATATTTGGTTTGACAGAATGAAATGCAGAGGTAGCCATCTTACGGGGCGGTATTGGGAAGTTTCAGATGTTTGACAGAGACTACAAAAGCTTAAGAGAGAGCAAATTTGGTTGCAGCTTACTTGGTTTTGGTTTTCTAGACTGGATTTCCTTAGCCAGGCTGACCTTAGACTTGCTTTGTAATGAATGCTCACCTTGAACTCCTGATCCTCCTGCCAACATGTTTCTGGTGCTAGTTTTGCAAGCAGGCACCACCATGCTTGGCTAGAAGGGTTCATGTTAGGAAATGATGTAAAAAGTAGTGTTTTCCCAGGTAGGAGGGAGCTCCAGTATAATATATCGTTCACAGCTTTCATGGGCTGCCTTGTTGAACCTGAAGTTCCTTTGAGTTTCTGAGTAACTTAATGAGGACCTCATGGGCCGTAACTGTTTATATATGAAACATCAAAGTGAGACTTTGCTAACAGGTTCCACTAACTTTCTAGTGCAGCTGTTGTACTTTCATGTAAGGAAACAAAGATCACAAAGAAGTTAAGTGATTTGTCCAAAGTTAAAAAATTAATACCAGGTTTTATGTCAGAGGCTACATTTGAACTGTTCTGATGTTTCTCTGAGCTTAATCTGACATACCCAATGATGTTCTAGTAATCTAATCTTGGAGAAAATTCTGCATGTCATTTATCTTGTCTAGTTATAGTACCTTTTGGGGACACAAATCTTAAGAATGGAGAAATGTGGTTATTGTTCACAAAGCCTTTAAAAGTAAACTTTCTCAAATAATTTCTCATGGAAGTTGTACTCAGAGGCACTGAAAATAAGGGCAGACCTGGTTCTGATCCTACAGGAAGTGAGCAGCCTTCATAGATGAGTATGTAAAGTCGACTTGTATAATAGGTTATACTGTGTTAGCAGGCACGGCTGTGACCCTGGCACTTAGGAGCCTGAGGCAGGAAGAGCACACTGCAGTCAGCCTGCACTGTAGACGAAGACCATGGTGAAAAGTAAAGAAAACATTGCTTACTTGAAGTTAGCATCTTTCTAAGTATTGACAAACCTGTACATCTCAACTTTTTCCTTTTGTTTTATGTTCTTATGGGTTCAAGTGCCAGGTTGCTTGAACCTATACATTACAAGCTTCTGTCCACAGGGAAGGCCGCCCTGCTTGGGGAATCATAGGGCAGCCACCAAGACCCTGATTTTTGCCAGGTGGGGTGGAACTCGCAGCCAACCCGAGCAGTGATCTTTGAAGACTGTGCTGTCCCTGTGGCCAACAGGATTGGGACTGAGGGGCAGGGCTTTCTCATTGCCATGAAAGGACTGAATGGTGGAAGGATCAATGTTGGTGAGGACAGAACGGAGTTGGGGAGGGAAGGCAGGGGCGGGCCTAGCAACTGTCATTCAGGCTCAGCTGAAGTCCTGACTCTTGTTCTCCAGCATCCTGCTCTCTGGGAGCTGCTCATGCTTCAATTCTCCTTACCCAAGAGCACCTCAAGGTCCGGAAGCAATTTGGAGCACCTCTAGCCAAAAGCCAGGTAAGTTACCTAGGGTCTGCATTTCATTTGTATTCTGTTCAAGCCTTCTCTGGGGCCCACATTCTTGATGGAGGTAGGGGAACATGAAAGGAACATGAAATCCCGTGAACAACTTACCACCACCTTAATCAGAATGTATATTTTGCATGTACCTGTGGTTTTTCGGGAGGCAGTAATACTATGACAAGCAAAGCAGGCTTGTTTAGAAGTGGCAAGAAAATTTTGAAGTACTTAGAAAAGGCACTCAATTTGAGATATTTTTGTGCGTGAGTGTGAGTTTGTGTGTGTGTGTGATAGTGCATATGTAAAGGTCAGAGTTGACCTCTCGTGTCACCCATGGATCATCTGTGAGTGGAACTCAGTTTGATCTGTGTGTGTATAAGTGACTCTACCTGCTGAACCAGCTTGCTCGCTCAGGATGTCTTATTAGTAGTTCCAGATTACCTCCAGATGATCTGTCTTAAACCCATGTGTCTGTTTTGGTTCCATCCTTGCCTATGGCTACAGTACCTGCAATTCCAGTTGGCAGACATGGCCACCAAGCTGGTTGCCTCCCGGCTGATGATCCGTACTGCGGCAGTGGCTTTGCAGGAAGAGCGGGAAGATGCCGTGGCCCTGTGTTCCATGGCCAAGCTCTTTGCTACAGAGGAGTGCTTTACTGTAAGTGATAAGTCTTCTGGCCTTCTTCAGACAGACAGGAAATAGCTGTCTATCTTAGGGATGTTGAGGGAGATAACTCATCTGTAGAACCCTATCCTCCTGAGGCACTGAAGGAGTCACTTTGGGCCTTAAGGATAAGATGAGTTTGTGGAAGGTCTTAATGGGAGCTCTCCCTGCTGTTTTTGTAGCCTTCTCCATGCTATTACATGCATCAGTAATGCTCTGTCTTTCGGATGTATTCTAGATGAGGCACATCTTTGTAAGGTTCAGAACAGCCCAGTGATGCAAACCTAAATTTAGCATCCAAATTAATTACCATGTTTACTTTGTCACACACAGTGCAGTTTCTACGTTGAGACTACTTGTCACTAGGTGGCACCTTAACTTCGACTATAGTCAGTCAGTCAGAGTGGTTGGTTGTAGGACAGCATTAAAGGAGAAAAGCAAATGTCTGCGCATTGTCTGGCAGGAATTGACTGGTTCAGTAGGAGGGCTCCCTTTGTGTCTGACCACTTAGAATCTGGAGCTCCTCTTCGGGCTCTGTTCTTTCTCTCATTCATTTATAGTAGGCTGCCAGGCTGAGGTTTGGAGTGTAGGGGGGAAGCTAAGAACCGCACGGTCTCCTGGGACCAAAGACATCTGTGTCCTCCTGTTTCCCAGCAGATCTGCAACCAGGCTTTGCAGATGCATGGGGGCTATGGCTACCTGAAGGACTATGCTGTTCAACAGTATATGCGGGACTCCAGGGTCCACCAAATCCTAGAAGGTAAAACTTGGCAGCTGGTACTCTCTTCTGTTTAGAGCAGTTGTAAGATCTATGCTTTTCCAAGCCTATGTCAGTCCTTCTGTGCTAGCTGTCTGTCAGGATCCCACCAGGTCCCTGTCTTTCTCTCCATTCTTCCTCTCCTCAGCCCTGCTTTGTCACTGCTCTGTGGCTACATTAGAACGTGCTCTAGGCCTCTGCCTCTAAGCCTCTGCCTTATTTTCATGATTGAGGCATCAGACCACACCACTTCTTTTTGTAGATTTCAGAGACAGCTCAAGCCAAGCTTGGATGTGAGAAATGTTGTTGAAAAGCACACTGGGGACAGTTTTCTACTGTTGTAAAGAACTTGGTGCTCAAGGATCCTAAACTTGCAAACAGCAGTTTAGCAGCTGTACTGTCTAAATGTTATCTGTGTCAGGATTGCTAGTGTGGTGTTTAGTAAAATTGTCAGCATGTGACTTTCTTCTGTAACTACAGACATTCTGTCAGGCTACTGTCTGATCTGTTAGGCACAGAATGTGGCTTACACTTAGCAGTCAGTGGATGAGTCTGGAAGGGATATAACTTCTGTTCCAGCTAGTGTAGGCAGCCAGGGCTGTCACAGTACTGGGGAAGCGTGGGACAGAAGTTTCTCTGTATGCTTTTTTGGTGAAACAATGTAGTGGTATTTTATTGGGATCACAGAAGACCTTCAAAGGATTCATGTTGTACCTGAGTGGGTACCATAATCTTCTGGAGGCCTTATTAAAGCAAATTATGGGCTCCACCCTCAGAGTTTGGGCTCCACTGGACCAAGTGAAGGCTGTGGTCACTGGTGTGGAAAAGTTTGAGGCCTGCTGGTCCTATGTCTGAATCATAATCTGTTTTCTATCCAAACTTGAACTCTAATCTTTATGTGGCTTAGTCTCATATACTGAAATCAGACTTCCCAGAGTTCTTGAGTGGGAAATGTCACTGCTTTACAAGGAAGTTTGGATGTGGCTTTCTTTGAGATCATGTGAGTATTGGTTCCACAAGGGCTTTACTTTGTAATCTATATGTACTGAATGCCATGATTAAAAATAAAATGAGCTATCAAATTCCCTTCTTCAGGGGAAATGTTTTATTTTATACTTAAGTTTTCTGATTACCAAAAGAACTATATATTATTGAAAAATATATAAAATATCCAAAAAGTAAAAGATGTTGTGTTTTTTCACCAAAGATGTATTTTTTAATACTTTATTTGTTAAACTCTTCACACTTTTTCATATCTTTTTACAAGTATAATTACAATTTAAAAATTAGGATTATACTATTTTTCTTCTATATGTTAATTCAATACAACCATTTTTGTCACCAGAAGAGGTGTTTAAAAACATAAATATTATCCCACTGAGCCAGCAAGATGGGTCATGGGTACAGGTACCTACTGCCAAGCCTGAAGGCCTGAATTTGATCCCTGAGGCCTACATGGTGGAAGGAACAAACCAGTCATGATGGTTGTCTTCTCACTTTCATATGCACACCATGGCTTGGGCACACTCATACAATACACACATATATGCACACACAATAAATATAATTTGGAAAATTTTTAAGGCATAAATATTGGTGGGTGTGATGTTGCACACATGTAACCCTAGCACTGGTGGAAGCAAGAAAGGTCAGTAGTTCAAGATTATCCTCAACTACATATTGAATTCAAGGCCATCCTGGGCTACGTCAAACCCTGTCTCAAGCCAAATTGGCAATGAATGTAAATACTGTTTCCTACGCTATCATTTCTCTGTAATTACAGAAAAAGCCACAGTTGTTTAAATCCACCTCTGTTCCTACTGAATCTGTCATTGTTCCTCTGGCAGGTAGCAATGAAGTGATGAGAATGCTGATCTCTCGAAGCCTGCTTCAGGACTAGCTCCCAAACTGGAGAGCTTCACCTAGAGCTCCGTGTGCAGCTATAATCATGAAGTAGACTGAAGGGCTGAGCTCTTCTAAAGAGACCCTGAGCGGTCAACCACAAAGCTGGCTCTGAGGCAAGAACAGAGTTCTTAGCAGAGCTAGAAGGGCTGCTCCCAGAAGCCATGCCAAAAGAAGACCTGCACACTGCCTTCCTCATTCTGGAAGACAAACAGTCAAAGCTGTGGCTTGGATCCACACTATGTGCATTTGTTGATTCTTGTCTTTAGGGTCTGGGTACTTCAATGAAGCTTTTCCTGATTATAGAGGTAAAGTCTAGGGAGGCAAGGGCAGTGGACAGGCCTGCCTCTTTCTGGACTCTGTTCTGCACTAGGCTATCTCAGGACAGTACTTCTGAACTCAAATCATGATGAAATAAATGGTTGGGAACCTACTGCTAAGCAGTGAATTAGGGTGCACCTTTAACTCCTGTAACCATGAAATAAATGTCAAGGGCTAAGATTATTTTGGAATATTTGAATTTTTATATGGGATTTATTTCCTCTGAGGGTTCCTTCTCTTTTTAAGTACATTAGTCCATTGATAAGCAAAATCTATGTCTTTACTGTCTCCTTCAACTATAAACTATATTTGTCTTAAAGCTATATTTGAGATTTTATATTTGATTAAATATTTCATTGGGTTTTGGAATAATTAGGAATTTCTCCTAAGGCAGTTTGTCTTTTAAAAAGTACATCCTTTTATTAATAATTTTGTAAACCAAGGATTTGTTATGGGTGAACATCTAAGTCTTATTCAATGATTAGGACTTTGGGGAAAACCCTATTACTGATGATTAAACACTGGTACCAACACAATACAAGAGATAGAAGAGAGAGTCTCAGGTGCAGAAGACACAATGGAAAACATTGACATAACTGTCAGAGAAAATGCAAAATGCAAAAGGCTCCTAACCCAAAACATCCAGGAAATCTAGGACACAATGAGAAGACCAAACCTAAGGATAATAGGTAAAGATGAGAGTGAAGATTCCCAACTTAAAGGGCCAGTAAGTATCTTCAACAAAATTATAGAAGAAAACTTCCCTAACCTAAAGAAAGAGATGCCTACGAACATACAAGAAGCCTACAGAACACCAAATAAATTAGACCAGAAAAGAAATTTCTCCCATCACATAATAATCAAAACATCAAATGCACAAAACAAAGAAAAAATATTTAAATCTGTAAGGTAAAAATGTCAAGTAACATATAAAGACCTCTAAGAATTACACCAGACTTCTCACTAGAGACTATAAAAGCCAGGATGTCCTGGACTGATATACAGACCCTAAGAGAACACAAATGCCAGCTCAGACTACTATACCCAACAAAATTTTCAATCACTATAGATGGAGAAACCAAGATATTCCATGACAAAACCAAGTTTACACAATATCTTCCCACAGATCCAGCCCTACAAAGGATAATAGATGGAAAACTCCAACACACGGAGGAAAACTACAGCCTAGAAAAAGCAAGAAAGTAATCTTCCAACAAACCCAAAAGAAGATAGCTGCACAAACATAATTCTACCTTTAATAACAAAAATAACAGGAAACATCAGTCATTTTTCCTTAATATCTCTTAACATCAATGGACTCAAATCCCCAGTAAAAAGATGTAGACTAACAGAATGGACCCAGAATTTTGCTGCATATAGCAAAAGCACCTCAGTGACAAAGTCAGATACTACCTCAGAGTAAAAGCAATTTTCCAAGCAAATGGTCCCAAGAAACAAGCTGGAGTAGCCTTTCTAATATCCAATAAAATCAACTTTCAAACAAAAGTAATCAAAAAAGATAAGGAAAGACACTTCATATTCATTAAAGGAAAAATCTACCAAGATGAACTCTTAATTCTGAACATCTCTGTTCCAAATGCAAGGGCAACCACATTCATAAAAGAAACTTTACTAAAGCTCAAAACACACATTACACCTCACACAATAATAATGAGGGACTTCAACACCCTACTCTCAGCAATGGACAGATCTAAACTAAACAGACACAGTGAAACTAACAAGTTATGAACCAAATGAGTTTAACAGATATCTATAGAACATTTCATTTTAAAACAAAAGAATATATCTTTTTCTTAGCACCTCATGGTACCTTCTCCAAAATAGACCATATAATTAATCACAAAACAGGCCTCAACAAATACAAAAAGACTGAAATAGTTCCTTGCATCCTATCAGGTAACCACAGACTAAGGCTGGTCTTCACTAATAACAAAAACAATGAAAAGCCCGCATACACGTGGAACTGAACAATGCTCTACTCAATGACGACTTGGTCAAGGAAGAAATAAAGAAAGAAATTAAAGACCTTTTAGAATTTAATGAAAATGAACCAAAACTTATGGGATGCAATGAAAGCAGTGTTAAGAGGAAAACTCAAAGCTCTAAGTGCCTCCAAAAAGAAACTGGAAAAAGCACACACTAGCAACTTGATAGCACACCTAAAAGCTCTAAGAACAAAAAGAAGCAAACACACCTAAGAGGAAGGCAGAAAATAAACTCAGGGCTGAAATCAACCAAGTAGAAACAAAACCTCTACAAAGTATCAACAAAACCAGGAGCAGGTTCTCAGAAAATGGCAAAGCTTCTGTAAAGCAAAGGACACTGTCAATAGGACAAAACAGCAACCAACAGGTTGGGAAAAGATCTTTACCAATCCTACATCCGATAGAGGGCTAATATCCAATGTATACAAAGAATTTAAGAAATTAGACTCCAGATAACCAAATAACTCTATTAAAAAATAGGGAACAGAGCTAAACAAAGAATTCTCAACTGAGGAAACTCGAATGGCAGGGAAGCACCTAAAGAAATGTTCAACATCCTTAGTTATCAGGGAAATGCAAATCAAAACAATACTGAGATTCCACCTCATACCAGTCAGAATGGCTAAGATAAAAAACTCAGGTGATAGCAGATGCTGGTGAGGATGTGGAGAAAGAGGAACACTCACTCCTCCATTGTTATTGGGATTACAAGCTGATACAACCACTCTGAAAATCAGTCTGGCGGTTCCTCAGAAAATTGAACATAGCATTACCTGAGGACCGAGCTATACCACTCCTGGGCATATACCCAAAAGCTGCTTCAACATATAGCAAGGTCACATGCTCCACTATGTTCATAGCAGCCTTATTTATAATAGCCAGAAGCTGGAAAGAACCCAGATGTCCTTCAACAGAAGAATGGATACAGAAAATGTGGTACATTACACAATGGAGTACTACTCAGCTATTAAAAACAATGAATTCATGAAATTCTTAGGCAAATGGATGGAACTAGAAAATATCATCCTGAGTGAGGTAACCCAATCACAAAAGAACACACGTGGTATGCACTCACTGATAAGTCGATATTAGCCCAAAAGCTTGAAATACCCAAGATACAACTCACAGACCACATGAAGCTCATGAAGAAGGAAGACCAAAGTGTGGGTGCTTCGGTCCTTCTTAGAAGGAGTAATAAAATACTCATGGGAGTAAATATAGAGACAAAGTGTGGGGCAGAAACTGAAGGAGGGGCCATCTGGAGACTGTCCCACCTGGGTATCCATCCCATGTGCAGTCACCAAAGGCAGATGCTGATGTGGATGCCAGGAAGTGCATGCTGACAGGAGCCTGATATAGCTGTCTCCTTAGAGGTCTGCCAGAGCCTGACATATACAGAGGCGAATGCTCACTGCTAACCATTGAACTGATCATGGGGTTCCTAATGGAAGAGTGAGAGAGAAGACTGAAGGAGCTGAAAGGGTTTGCTGCCCCATGGGAAGAGCAACAATACCAACCAACCAGAGCTCCCAGGGTCTAAACCACCAGTCTGGGAGCACATAGGGAGGGACCCATGGCTCCAGCTGTATATGTAGGGGAGGATGGCCTTGTCAGGCATAGGTGGGAGAGGAGATCCTTGGTCCTGTGAAGGCTGGATGCCCCAGTGTGAGGGAATTTGAGGGCGGGGAGGTGGGAATGGGTAAATGGGTGGAAGCACATCCTCATAGAAGCAAGAGGAGGGGGGATGGGATGGGGGTTTCTGGGTGAGGGGGAAATGGGGAAAGGGGATAACATCTGAAGTGTAAATAAAATATCCAATAATAATAAAAAATTTAAAAAATGAAACTTTGAATTATAAAAAGACTTAATTTCAAAAGAGATTAGATATTTTAAAGGGATTGATATTTTAATATGTATGAATTTGTAAAGACTTCGAGACTGTAAATTTATTTAGATCTTGGGGATAAATAAGAAAGTAAGGGTTAAGGATTATTAGTGATATGTTTTTGTGTCAGGTTGACCAGGGGTCAGTTAGTTGTACCAGCTAGTTTTGTGTATTAACTTGACAAAGCTGGAGTTATCACAGATAAAGGAGTCTCTCTTGAGGAAATGCCTCCATGAGATCCACCTTAAGGCATTTTCTTAATTAGTGATCAAATGTGGGAGGGCTCAGCCCATGGTGGGTGGTGCTGTCCCTGGGCTGGCAGGCCTGAGTTCTATAAGTAAGCAAGATGAGCAAGCCAGGGGAAGCAAGCCAATAAGCAGCATTCCTTCATGGCCTCTGCATCAACTTCTGCCTCCAGGTTCCTGCCCTGTGTTGAGTTCTTGTACTGACTTCCTTTGGTGATGAACAGCAATGTGGAAGTGTAAGCTGAATAAACCCTTTCCTCCCCAGCTTGCTTCTTGGTCATGATGTTTTGTGCAGGAATACAAACCCTGACTAAGACATCCTGTTTGTTGTTTTGTTTTTGTTGTTGTTGTCAATTTAACATAAGCTAGAATTATTTTGGAAAATGAACCTAAATTGTGAGAATGCCTCCATCAGAAACAAGTTTGTAGGGCATTTTGATTAATGATTGATGTGGGAGGGCCCAGCCACTGGATTGTATCACCCTGGGCAGGTGGTCCTAGCGTGTATAAGATAGCAAACAAAGCAGGTCATAGAAGCAGCCTAGTAAATAGCAGTTTTCCATGGCTTCTGCTTCAGTTCCTGCCTCTAGTTTTCTGCATTGAGTTCCTGTCTTTATGTCCTTCAGTTGATGGACTGTTATCTAGAAGTTTAAGATGAAATACATCCTTTCTTTCCCAAATTGCTTTTGTTAATAGTCTTTATCATGGCAATAGAAACATAAGTAAAGTATAGGACATGCATTTTATGTCATTTCATAAAAGTAGGTTTAAAAATCTAATATTGTTAAAATGCTGCATGCTATTGAATACGTAGTAACTATTATCATTTTGAACAAACTGTTACTGATTAGACGTACTGAGAAATGCAACTGGGTTATCTTTGCTATATGATAGAGCAAAAATGATTTAATCACCTCTGTATTTTATTTTTATATGATTATCACTGTCATGTGAACAAGCTTTGCTGTAGTAAATGACTAAACAAAGACTGAAGTCTTTGTTAAAAGGTTGGTCGATGTTATTTATACCTGGGTAAAATGAAACAAGGTACGTATCAATTTGCATTATGGATAAGAAAGTTGTCAAAATAAGAAATACAAATGGGGTCAACATCATTGGCCATCAGAAAAATGCAAACTAAAACTATTTTGAGATTTTGTCTCCATCACAATGGTATCAGTAAGATGGCTCTGTGACTATAATCACTGTGTAGCCAGAGGACCTGAGTTTATTTCCTGGGATTCACGTAATGAAAAGACAGAACTCTTTCTCTTCCGGTCCCAGGCGCTGCGGAAGCTGCGGGTTACCGTGCAGACATGGCCAAGTCCAAGAACCACACCACACACAACCAGTCCCGCAAATGGCACAGAAATGGCATCAAGAAACCCCGGTCACAAAGATACGAGTCTCTTAAGGGGGTTGATCCCAAGTTCTTGAGGAACATCCGCTTTGCCAAGAAGCACAACAAGAAAGGCCTGAAGAAGATGCAGGCCAACAATGCAAAGGCAGTGAGTGCTTGCTCAGAGGCCATCAAGGCCCTTGTGAAGCCTCAGGCCATCAAGCCCAAGATGCCAAAGAGCCCCAGCCGCAAACTCAGCCGCCTGGCTTTCATCGCTCACCCCAAGCTTGGGAAGCAGATTCGAAGCTACATGGCCAAGGGTCGTAGGCTCTGCCAACCAAAGCCCAAGGTTCAAACCAAGGCAGAGGCCAAAGCTCCAGCTAAAGCCCAGGCCAAAGCTCCAGCCCAGGCTCCCAAAGGTGCCCAGGTCCCTGTGAAGGCCCTATAGAAAAGGTTCCTGCCAACGTGAAGTCAGATGGACTGCCGTGACACACCTACCCACACACTATTTGCAGATGACCAGTGTCCTGTGCTGTTTTTACAAATAAACTCGAGGCAAGATCTGTTAAAAAAAAAAAAAAAGAAAAGAAAAGTCAGAACTAACTCTCACTCATTGTCCTCGACCTTTACACATATACAATGATGCACACGCACCCCCACACATCGACACACAAAATAAACTAATTCATACACATAATATGTTTCATTAAAAAGGATAACAAATGGCAGCAAATCCTGTCCACAATATGGGGAAAGAGGAGCCTTTATTTACTTTCAGAATATAAATTGATATGACCACTAAGAGAATCAGTGTAGACATTTTTTAAAAAGCTAAAAATGCAACTATTATATAAATCAGCTATACTTTTCCTGGGCATTTACCTGAAGGGCTCTATATTTTATGACAGAGAAAACTGGCCTGTACATGTTTCTTGCTTCTTTATTGAATCAGTCTAGAAGTCCATCAACTGAGGAATAGATTTTAATAATGGGACACACACACACACACGCACACACACACACACACAACATACACACTGGAATTCAGAACTGAAGAAAAATGAAATCTGCAGGAAAATGGATGAAACTGCAAAATTCTATGCTGAGTTAGATAATCTAGGTCCAGGGACAGAGAGACATAAACAGCATGTTCTCTCATATGTGGCTTGTAGTTTTGAATTTTAGATTTTTGTGTTTTAAGTTGAAATAAACATCTATAGAGTCCAGGATACAAGGAAAGGAACCTTGAGATAAGTGTGTGTGTGTGTGTGTGTGTGTGTGTGTATCCATAATGCTTCAGATTTCCTTATTTTTCCAAAGTTCCCCTCCCTAACATGTGGCTGTCTGCAATCATGTGGCTTACCTCCATACCAGCATATTCTCTCCTTCCCCACCTGAGCAACTTCTCAGTTTACAGGTCCTGGGGTTTTCTCAAGTTTCAGTTAAGTCTCTTTTGTCCTTCAGTTTCCATTTATATCTGCTTTTTAAAATTTAACCCCTTGTATACAGTTGTTTTGCCTGGATATATGTCTGCGCACCACTCGTGTGCTTGATGCCTGTAGAAGACTGTTGAATCCCCTGAAACTAGAGTTAAGATGGTTGTGAGCAGCCTTTGTGAATGTTGGAAGGTGAACTCAGGCCCTCTGCAAGAGCAGCAAGTGTTTTTAACTGCAGAATCATCTATCCAGCCCTTGTGTTCAGTCTTAAATTCTTTTGTTATTGAGACTGGAAACCCCCAATTTACTTAGTATCACGTGATCAGGGATCCCTCAAGATTTCCAGTAACACTCTTTTTCCTGCTTTTTAATTCTTTCATTAGCAGAACACATAAACCTGTTCCAGTACACTTAGACAGCAACCATATGACTGCTTTCAGAGTGGCCAGCTGATTTCTGGTTGGATTTGGGACCTGCTCCAATGAGAGGATGCTTGCCTGGTACTGTAGCCTGGTCAGAGCCTGCTTCTCGGGAGGTAAAGGATTGGGGAGGGTTTACTATTCATGTTTTGCTGGATAGATGTGTAGTCAAACTTCCTGCTAAATACTTAAGTCTGTATCCATGACAAGTATTCTCAACTGTGGTCAAAACCACTTTCTTATGCCATAGGAGAGGATTTGTAGAGGCTCAAAACTGAAGTAGATAAGAGATTTTCCCTGGTCTGATCTAATTTTTGTAAGTTTTGTTGGTAACCATATTTTCTCCTTCCCTATAGATACATAAACAAAACCACATTCCCATCTTAAAACTATCGTAGGCTTCCACTAATATCAACACATCCTTATAGTATATTGGTTGGTCCAGTTCCTCAGTTTTTTTCATTAACCTAGTGGCTCTCAGCTGCTCTTGTTCCTTTTCACCAATATTAAGAAAATTCAGAGTTAACAAAGTATCATTTAGTCTGTCCCTGGGGGTTCTTACTCTCCCTTTTTTGGTTAATAAGCATTTCTTTTAAAGTTCTTTCTATAACTGCTTTTCCTGTGGGATTGTGTGGTATATGAATAACATACTTTATATTATAATATGCAAAGAATTTCATCATCTTATTAGATACATATGTGGGAACATAGTTTTAATTTGTTCAGGTATCCCCATAACTGCCCTTACTTCCAGTAAGTGTGTAATTACACAATCAGCCTTTTCATAACTTAAAGCAGTTGCCCATTGAAATACTGAGTATGTGTCAATGGTATGTTATATATACTTTTGTTTCCCAAATTCTGCAAAATGGAAAACATCCATCTGCCAGATGTCATTTCTTTTGGTACCCCTAGGGTTACTACCAGCAGCTAACGGAATTTGGTTGTATAGAGAACATGGAGGACTTTTAAAAAATTATTTCATTGACTTGTTGCCAAGTAATGGAAAATTTTTTCTTTAAACCTTTTTCATTAACATAATGTTTCTCATAAATTTTTGAGCCTTCTAACACATTTCCTATTAGTAATTGGTCAGTTTCCTCATTTCCTTGAGCTAATGGACCCGGCCAACCTGTATGAAACTAAATATGAGTAATATATAGTGGATAATTTCTACGTCTGATGGCCTGTTACAATTGTATAAATAATAGAGTTAATTCTGAGTTATCAGGTACAAATTCAGCAGTCTCTGTATGCAAACAACTTTTCCTCCATATAAAGAATCAGTAATAATAACTTGTGTCATAGTTACTAGTCAAGTGCTCAACTACTGAGCTGCACCCTGAGGGAGATTTATGTGGACACAGACAGACGGGAAAGTCAAGACTCATTTCGCTTACATGGTGGATTCTTATTAAAAAACAAAAACAAACAAACAAACAAACAAAAAAACAGTGTAAAGAGAAGCAGTGAGGATGTGGTGGGTATCTATCTACCCAGGAACAATAGGAGAAAGGAGGGGACCCATGAGCTCTAGAAATCATGCAACCTACAGTGCATTTAACAGACTCTAGGATCTGACCTCACTCCCAGACCAAAGAAGCTGTTTGCTTGCTTCAACAAAGCTGACATTTTCTCTGAATCTGTCTTGTGTCTTTCCCTGGCATTGAGTTCTGTGTTTATCCACAGCCTGAGCTCAGCACCCTCCTAGACAACCACCAGCACCCCTGTAATAATCCGAAGCCCAGGACTTCATTCTTTTTATGGAAGAAAAACATCCCATTGTATAAATAGATCACATTTCTTTATCATTTTTCAGTTATAGATGTTAAGCTTGTTTTTACTTTTTAGTTATTACAAATAATTTCATGTGACATCTTCATATTTTTTATGTACCCCGATGGACATATATTTCCATTTCTTGAGTGTGTATCTAGAAGTACAATTGCTGCATTATCTGGTAACTTTAATTTTAAAAATTTTGAAGAACTATCAAGCTACTACCTACCATCTGTGGCAGCATTTTATAGCCCCGCCAGGACTTGATAGACACTAAACATCTGTCTGCACTTGTCTGTAGATCATTCATTTCTTAAAAACAAATCCATATGTGTATGCCTGGACTCTTCTTTTGAAGCACTGAAGATGCAGTCCTTCATGGCCTGCTAACTCTGATAATTGATCACTATCGCCTTTTATAAGGTGTGGAATAGTTGTTTCCTCTGAATTGAAACATTCCCTCCAGGAGGAAGGAGGGAGGTTCACGAGATTCAGGAAGTAAACCAGTTTCACCCATCTTAGAAAGATGATGTTTGCTAGATTCATTAGGAGGCCTCCATGATGTTATGGAAGCAATAGAGAACATTTGAGGAGGGACTGACCCACTTGTCTGGATCTGCTGAGAAGATTCTGAGACCCATCTAGCTGCCTGCCTGCTTGCAAGCTGCACAGACAGCTCCAAGGTTGCAGCTTTCCTGAGTCATCCCCTGTGTTTGTTAATACAGCCACTTTCAAGTCATCTCTGCTCCTGGAACTAACCCCTTTCCTATATTACTCTTAGTAACCCTAATAAAAACTCATTAGTTCTCCAAGTTGGACTTCAGTACAATCATTAGTTTGGTCTGAGGTAAGTAGATATGTGTGTTTAACCTCCCCAGGAAGAGTCTCTCACACAACATAAGGGAAATCAAGCATGCTATCTTCATGTGGACTGTTATGGTAAATATTATATCTTATATTCATTTTATATTAAATATTAAATTTTAATATTTCTTATTAAACAGTATTATTATGACTTAAGGCATAGCTTTAGGGTAAGGGAAAATGAATTGGTTCAAAGTTTAGTTTTCTAAATGACATTTTTGTTACCAAAGTGAGCCCTTGGTAGTTATGTGCATGGACCTGAAAGCTGTACTTGTCCATGTATGTCCCAAGTGTATTTTGCTATTTTGTAGGAAGCCATGGCAAGGCCTTACTCTTGGCTAACACTCATCCTTGGCTCTCCTATCTACTATTCTTCTTTCTGCTTACCTTCCATGATTCACTTGTCAGTTCTCAGAACTTCAAACAAGGCTTCATAGCAACCCACCTTAGTAACCCTTCCTCTGGATCTTTAGATTTAGCCAAACATCCTGCTAGACATGTTTTTAGAACCCCTGGTAACAGTAAGGCTTTGTGAGAATAACAGGTATAATCTAGTTAGACCCCACAGATGCAGCTAGCTTCCTCCACCTGCAAAGCCCTCTTTCCTTTCCTGCTCCTCCTCATATCCTGTTTTCAGAGTATATAACCTGTGTGAACAATAAAATCTTTGCCAGCTTGATCAGACTTCTTGACTTGCTGTGCCTTTTTATTTTCTCGTGCATCTCAGTCCTCTCCACAGGGTCTAAGGGTCTCACTTGATTGTCCAGCTGGACTGGACACTGTTGCTTTCCCTCCTTCAAGAGAGCTCCATTTTCATGAAGCGAGAGAGTCTGTGGTGTACTGGTTGCTGGACACTGATCTAAATATCATCTCTTTGTTAGGGCAGCTGTTAAAAGCAAGTAGGCAAGAGTCTCTGGAATCTTGGTAAGTGTTTTAATGAAAGCAACATGCCAAGGCTTCGGAGTGGTGCAAACACCTGTCTCTCAAGACTTGTGTGTTAGAGACTGGAGGATCACGAGCTCAAGGTATCCACAGCTACAAGAAGCTCTATCTCAAAATAAAACAAAAATAAATCACGAGCCACAGAAGTGGGAAAGAGGAAATGGGTGTGGTAAGGATGATGTTTAAAACAATAGTTTAAGTAAGAGACCCTGGGTTGGACTCAGGATCAGAAGGATCAGGATCAGTCACTAGATTTACGAATTCCTTCTTGGTGACATTTTTCTCTTGTGGTGTGGAAATGTGGGGTTGTATAGCAATGTTTTATGTTATATACAAACTGGTTTCCGAGAGGCTATGCCTTAAAATTTTAGCTTCAATTCATAACCATTTGTTGCACCGTGCATATGAGAGAAATGTGTTTGCCTGTCTGATGTGGGAAGGGAGACTGGTTGAGGACCCAAAGAAGCTTAAAATATGGTTCCTTTCATTGAAGGACAGATCCCTTCCAGTTCTTACCACTAAAGATTAGACAAACAAGCAAAAACACGGAGTCTGCTTTGTGCTGATCAACTACTCTTCAGTATGACACCTACCCTGGAGTGTGTAAGGTAACTCCGGTGAAGAAAACTTATTTTTCCCTCTCCTCACAGTTTAATTGTAGAAGTTTCTTGGTTAGGGGTAGGAATTTTTGCAGCTTCCTCCTTCTCTTCTTCCTCCTCTTCATTCTCTTCCCTCTCCTCCTCTTCCTCCTTCTCTTCATTCTCTTTCTCCTCTTCCTCCTCTTTCTCCATGCTTGAATTTTTATCTTGCTTGACTTACATAGCATCTGAGTTCACATGTGCCTTCTTAGTGTTATCCACCATCTCTGGCTGTCAAAATATTTGTGCCTCCTCTTCTGCATAGATTTCTGAGCCTTAAGGGGAGGGGTTTGATGAGGGTATCCTTCTCAAGCACAAGCACTCCAAAGTCATTCTCTGCACACTGTCCAGTTGTGGATCTCTGGAATCCTCATCTGCTGCAAGAAGAAGCTCCTCTGAGGTGGACTGCGTGAAACACCAACTTTTGGGTCTACAAGAATGTCATGAGGAGTCATCTTTTATGTTCACTTAGTAGAATGATTGTAGTAGCTTTTCCCCTAGATCCATGACCTAGCTAGTCTCTGTTTCTTACTGACTTTAGCAGTATCAAGTATGGGGTTCCATCTCATGGAGTAGGACTTGATTTCAAGGTTAGATATATTTTCAAATTCTTTTTATAAAGCCACTATTAGCCTGGTACCAAAGCCACATAATTGTGTAACCTTTTACTTGGTGGTATGAGAATTTCCAGGAGAGATGCACCTCATGAGGATCTCAGGAGTCTCAGGACCTTCTTTCTTTGAAGAGGGAATGTTCATAAGCCTCATCTCTTGAAGATATGATGCAAGTCATCCCAGCTGCTCTGCTTCAAGACAAAGACCAGGTAAACCTGAGGGAAGCAGCCATACAGAGTAGCATGGCAGCTGTTTCAATCAGGGTTTTATTGATATGAAGAGACACCATGACCATAACAACTGTTATAAAGGAAAACTTTTAATTAGGGCTCGCTTACAGTTTCAGAGGTTCAGTCCATTCTCATCATGGTGGGGAGTGTGGTGTTGGAACTGAACTTACAGATGGTTGTGAGCTGCCATATGGGTCCTGGGTATTGATCCTGGGTGCTCTCGAAGAACAGCCATTGCTCTTAATCTATGAGCCATCTTTCCAGCCTTTTTTTTTTTTTTTAAGGAGATGGTCACATATACTAGGTATACTAGACTGGTCACATACTTCATTATATAACCTAACTTGTCCTGGAACTCCCAATTCTTCTGTCTCCACTTGAATTATAATATGCACCACATCTAGCTCAGTGTCACTATTTTTTGGTACATCTCTGAACTTCTATACACTGACTTGGCACCACTTGTGTGAGGGTTGGAGATGTCAGACCAGACATTAAATTTGTAGGTTAAACCAGCAAGCCTGATTTCCAGACATGCCTGAAGAAAGGTTGTGACTTTCTCTGTGCCATGTGCCCCTAGGGCACTACGAAGAACATGGGAGAGCACGGGAACTGTAGTCTTTCCTGACCTGGTGCCCACTTCCAATTTTCAAATTCACTTCTGAGAGAAAACCTGAGTACAAATTGTTCTCTTACTATTGTTCGAATAAGGAAGTATAGTTCAATGTAACACAGAACTTTGACAATTTGTTTCATTTAAAAAACAAAAGATCAAAAAACCAAACCAAACCAAACAAAACATTAGCTGGGCGGGGGTGGTGCATGCCTTTAGTTTCAGCACTTGGGAGGTAAAAGCAGTCGTATCTCTTCAGTTCAAAGCCTGCCTGCTCTATAGAGCAAGTTCCAGAACACCCAGGGTTACACAGAGAAAACTTGTCTCAAACATCCACAACAAGAAAAACACAAAACCTATTAATAAATTAACTTTTATTTTAGATTTTGTAAATTTAGATTTCAGCTAAATACTTTTAGAAGGTTGTTGTTGGTTTTTACTGTTGTTTTGCTTTGTATTGCTTTTGAGACAGAGTCTCACTATGTAGCCCTAGCTGGCCTGGAATTCAGAGATCTGCTTGTCTCTGCCTCCCAAATGCAGGATTCAGCTCACACCACCACCTTGCACACATTTTGTTCAGCTTATGATAAGACTGTAGGCTTCATTCCCAACTCCACTCTTGACCACTGCCCTGCAGTCAGTTAGAACATTCCCGTGCATCCTAGTATCTATCCACAGATGTCAAACATTGTTCAAATGCCAATTAATTAACTTATTATTTTATTCATTCATTCATTCAAGGTATGGTTATTTATTTGTTACTCTTAAAGACTTATTTTTGACTGGACTCAGATGTAGAAGTAGAAACTTTCAGTGAGGACTGCCTACATCTCTTGGCAATCTGTTCCTGGTGCTTTTCTTTGGCTTCTTTCATTCTCTTGGCCTAAAGTTTAGTGTAGTCTGCAGCCTCCTTCTTGTTAGTGCATTGTTTCTTCAGAGCAATTTATCAGTGTTTGTGTTGCAAGACACAAGGAGTAGCAAGATACTAAATCTTGGGTGCTTTGGTCCTGGGCTTTTTACCTTCTTTGTTTAAGGGCTTTCTGACAACATATTGGCAGACATCATCTTCTTTAGAGAGATTAAAAAGCTTTCAAATTCTACTAGCTCTTTTAAGTCCCAGACAATAAGGCACAGTAGAATCTGTCAGTCCAAGACTAGTATCTTTTTCTTCTTCTTCTTCTTTTTTTACATAACCAAATTTAGAACACTCAGATTAACATATACAATGCATCCATGAACAAACATGTGCTTCCTCTTTCCAGTTATCCTTGGTTTTATAACAAGGATGCCCCTTACTCAACAGCAGGTGCACTCTGCCATGGGTCAAAATGCCTTGCTTCATGGGAAAACATTGTTTGCCATTCCCAACTCTGATCCTGATACACACACACATACACACACACACACACACACACACACACACACACACACACACATATATATATATGGCACAATAGTATCTGTCAGTCAAAGAATAGCACCTTCTTCTTTTTTGTTTTTACAATAACCAAGTTATATTTATATTTATATGTAATTCTGGACAGTTTTAAAATGTCACAACTCCACCCAGGGTCATAGATATGCTCAGATCCCATGCTTTGCACCAGTAATGAGCTTCTCCAGTTTTACTTACTGCCATTGGAAACAGTTAACTATCAGAATGGGGGAATCCAATCTTAGTGACCTGTAAGCCTGCTAACATCTCACTGGGCTACCTAACAGGAAACAGTAAGTAGAATGCAATAGTTTGGGGTAGGCTTTATGCAGAGGAGCTGAACACAGTATGGATCATACATTTAAATGTAAAACAATACATTTACAAGGTTTGGAACTTTAATCAAAGGTAGAACACATGCCTAGCAGGCCTGAGTCCTTGAGTTCACCAAGGCTCTCTTAGCACTCTCAAAAATTCTAAAACAGAAAAATATGTGACTTGCCTTGGGCTGGGCCCTCTGGCTGCAGTACTAAACTCAGTAACAAGAGGTCATCACAGTATCCCGTGGCTGGGCTGATGTCAGTGGAGGTTAAAAGTAAAGCCAGGAGACATCCAGAGATCTAGCCAACCAACGGCACAGTGGAGCTGTAGACACACAGAGCCCTGCCTGCCACCATGCCACACAGGTGGGCTGTAGACACCTAGAGGTCCACTTACCTCCATGCCATAGGTTGAGGACAGAGGACATCACTCAGAGGTCCACCAGCCAAGTGGTCTGTCTGTATCAAGAGCCACTACAGGGTGCAAGTGGGTGGGTGGTGAACAGATGGGAGAGAAAGAAAAGCAGGATAGTTTGAGCTTGTGAAAGGAGGTGGAACTGGAGACATGAAAGAGGAGAGGAATAGTCTGTTGTGAGGCCATAACAAAGTCTTGCTCATGCTGCAGCTGAGGGCTGTTGTCTGTATTTCATATTACCACTAGAGACCATGGGAATGTCCAGGAGCCATGTGGAGCTGACCCTGCGCCTCACTGGCTTTGCACCTACGCCTTGCCCAGGCAGCACAGTGGAGCTGGGCCTGGTGAAGGGGGCACAGGTGAGCCAGCCCTGAGGATAAGGAGAAGGGAGCTGGCCTCACCACTCCTCTCTCATGAGGTAATACGATTCCACCCCCTCACTCCTTGCCACCTGAGGAAGTTGAAGTTAGGAGAGCTGGCTTCAGGGTCATGAAAGCGGGAGAGCAGAAGAGCTGGCCTTGCCCCTCACTGGTTGTATCACTGGGAGAGATGGCCCTGCATCTTGTTTGGGCAGCATAGTGGGTAGAACTGGCCTTGACACTTGCTTGTCCGCTGTGAGGTGGAGTGGGCATGAAGATGATGTTCTCCCTCCCCCTAACCCCAACTTGCCCCTTTCCACCTGTGGTCAGGAGAGCTGGCCCTGCCCCTCACTGTCAGGAGAGCTGGCCCTGCCCCTCACTGTCAGGAGAACAGTCCTTGCACATCACTTGGGCAGCACAGTGGAGCTGGCCCTGATGGCAAAGGCATGAGTGAGCTAGTCCCAAGGGCATGAAAACAGGAGAGCTGATGCTGCCTCTTAACTATAGAGGCGCTGGGTGTCCTAGACTGAGCAGTGCCAGAGAGCTCTCCCTGTTGTTGCAGATAAGGGAGAGCCAGTGGGCTGACTAGCTAAGTTATCACCTAGGCCCAGATCCAGGGCTCTGAGTAGGCTCACCACAACATCTACATCATCTATGAGCTGTCGGGATGTGTGAAAGGGCTGCTCCTGCTGATCCAAAGCAGCAGGATCTCCATGATACAGGGCAACAACAGGATAACCAGGGGGATATAATATTGGTGGTGGCACAGAGGCCTCAAATCAGACCAATGATGCATTGCAATGAATATTTGCAAGTGAGTGTGTTTGTCAGAGGGGTATATTGTGGGGCACACTGTGATATACTACAGCTTCCATGACAAGATATTTTCTTCTTTTTTTAATTGGATATTTTATTTACACTTCAGATGTTATCCCCTTTCCCAATTCCCCCCCCACACCCAGAAGCCCCATATCCCATCCTCCTTCCTCCTGTTTCTATGAGGATGTGCCCCCACCCATGCATCCACTTCCATCTCCCTGCCCTCAAATTCCCTCACACTGGGGCATCCAGCCTTCACAGGACCAAGGATCTCCTCTCCCATGTAAGCCTGACAAGGCCATTCCCCCCTACATATACAGCTGGAGCCTTGGGTCCCTCCCTATGTGCTCCCAGGCTGGTGGTTTAGACCCTGGGAGCTCTGGTTGGTTGGTATTGATGCTCTCCCCATGGGGCAACAAACCCTTTCAGCTCCTTCAGTCTTCTCTCTCACTCTTCCATTAGGAACCCCATGATCAGTTCAATGGTTAGCTGTGAGCATCTCCTCTGTATATGTCAGGCTCTGGCAGACCTCTAAGGAGACAGCTATATCAGGCTCCTGTCAGCATGCACTCCTTGGCATCCACATCAGCATCTGCCTTTGGTGACTGCACATGGGATGGATACCCAGGTGGGACAGTCTCCAGATGGCCCCTCCTTCAGTTTCTGTCCCACACTTTGTCTTCATATTTACTCCCATGAGTATTTTGTTACTCCTTCTGAAAAGGACCAAAGTACCCACACTATGGTCTTCCTTCTTCATGAGCTTCATGTGGTCTGTGAGCTGTATCTTGGGTATTTTGAGCTTTTGGGCTAATATCGACTTATCAGTGAGTGAATACCATGCATGTTCCTTTGTGATTGGGTTACCTCACTCAGGATGATATTTTCTAGTTCCATCCATTTGCCTAAAAATTTCATGAATTCATTGTTTTTAATAGCTGAGTAGTACTCTATTGCATAATGTACCACATTTTTTGTATCCATTCCTCTGTTGAAGGACATCTGGGTTCTTTCCAGCTTCTGGCTATTATAAATAAGGCTGCTATGAATATAGTGGAGCATATGTCCTTGTTATAAGTTTTTTCTATGGTTTGTTTTGTTTATTTGTTTGTTTGCTTTTATTTGGGGAGAAGTTGTAAGGGTAGAGGGCAGGTAGGAGGGGGTAAGGAGGTGAGTGGGACTGGGTTGCATGATGCAAAACTCACAAAGAATCAGTAAAAAGTATTAAAAACTAGAAAAACAGACAATAAAAAATAGAATAAATGGAATTTGTCACAATATATTGTTCTATGTGCTCACTGGGAATAAAAATCAACCCAGTTCTGAATCAGAATTATGGTTATTTGGATTAACCAGGATTGGAGTCTAGGAAAACACATTTTAAAACCACCTTGCAAACATTTTTTTTTAAATGATGGTGGACATATTAAAAGCTTACAATCTCAAAGGGTTAAAAGGTTATGTAATTCACTGGTCAGAAATTATAACTGATTTGAGTTAAATTATTTTTCTTAAAGGATTAAGTGTTATCTCAATGAGTCAGTCATTGAAGCAAATCAGGGAAGTTTCACAAATGGTTAAAGAAAGCTTGTAAACTACAGTTTGCCCAGTCCAAAAGCTTTCAAGGCGCACGGGTTCAGGGTACCAATGTGGACATGTCCATTCATCAGGCACACCGGTTCAGGGTACCAATGTGGACATGCCCATTTCATCAGGCACGAGGGTCCAGAGTGCCAGTGTGGACATGTCCATTTCAGCTCACTTCACCTTGGCTTTTGATTTTTTGTTTGTTTGTTTCTATGGTTGGTTGTTTTCTTGTTTGTTTTGTTTTGCTTTAGATGGTATCTTAGGCACCAAGGCTGGCCTTGAACTTTGATCCTCCCACTTCTACCTCTCAAGAACTAGTGTTAGAAGAGTATGCCACCATACTCAGCATTTTTAAAGCTCTCAAACCAGGGTTACAACCCCCTTTTTCTTCCTCCTTGGTATACACATAGAATGCTCTTGAAGTTACAAAATTACATTATACTACTGGAAACAGATCAGTGGTTACCCAAGGCTAGCAAGAGGGAGAGAAACCATGTAATTATATAGAATACACTGTGAGGAATGCTTGTCACAACGTGTTCTGAGCCTTCATTTTGTTAAGGTCAAGTTTTCTGGCTGCTATATTGTACTCTGGTTTTGCAAGATGTTTAGATATCACTTGGGGAAACACTAGGTAATAGGTGTGAGAAGTTCTGTGATTTGTATCTCATAACAGGCATTTAGAAATTGCTTTCGCTACCATTCTTTTTTAAAAAAATTAATTGTCTTCTTGGGTTCTATAGTGATTAAAATCACAATAAAGCCTGAGACCTCTGTACTGTTTGTTGACCTTTGCTTTGGGTCAAGATCTTTGGTTAATTCTGAATAGGTGTTTTTACCATTTAGTATCTGTCTGTCTAACCTTTTTCACATCACACACTGTGTGTGTGTGCGTGTGTGTGCATGTGTGTGCCACATACATGCAGCTTCCTATAGAGAGGAGAAGAACGTATTGATTCTCTTGAAGCTGGGAATATAGGCAATTGTGAGCTACCTAATGTGGGCTCTGGGAACTGAACTCGAATACTCTGGAAGAGCAGCAAGAGCTCTTAACTATTGAGCCAATATTTCAAGACCTTATTTCATGCCCCTTTAAGGCTGAAGGCACAGAGAAAAGTCACTATTCTAACCCTGTAACCAGAGTCCAGGAACAGTAGAGACAAGCAAGGACAGACCTACCCATGGTTGCTGGCAGTTACCCATCAGGAGGAGGCTGTATCCTGAAGCACAGTTTGTGACATTCCCCCCACTCCCACCCCCAACAATGACAACCTCTTGATTGTCTTGCTTGGCCAGGACTGCTTAATTACAAACACTGCTTACCTGCTCCCTCCATGCTTCTTCTGTTTAAACATAAAGCCTTAATAGCCCAGAGTTTGAGTAGGAATCACAGGTCCCCTTTATTTGTTCCTCTTCTGGATATGTTGACTAAATCTCTTCTGTATGCATTTCATCATTACTTGTCTCTTTAATTATTGTTTGGTTTTTTTTTTTTAAGACAAGAATAGTGGCTGAGCTGAGCTAGTCAAGAAGACTGAAAACCAAGGCTTTTGCCCTTCTGCCCTAAAATTCTGTCTGCAATATTATAAAATATGCTTGTAGTCTGGCTGGGTACACTAGTCGTGGTGGTCCATGCCTTTAATCCCAGCTCACTGGAGGCAGAGGCAGAGCTCTGTGAGTTCAAGGTCAACCTGGTGTACAAAATGAGTTCTAGATCAGTCTGGGCCACACATTGAGACCCTGTATCTCTATCTGTGTCTGTCTCTGCCTCTACACATCCTCCAGCCCTTTCTCCCCTGACTCAGTGGGTAAAGATGCTTGCCATCAAGCCTGACAGGCTGAGGTTAATCCCTAGGATCCACAGAGTGGAAGAAGATCACTGAAGTTGTGCTTAGACATCCACACCTGCTTGCTTGCACACATGCACACTAAATCAATAAATGAATATATGTCACATATGTAAATTAAAGTTATTATGCTGGAGATGTTGACAGCAGGAACTAAAACTCAGTTTTGTCAGCACTGTAACCTCATGGTCCCTGTAGAAAAGAATTTCAGGATAAGGCAGAGAAAGGAAACTTAGTGAGTTTATTAATTAAACAGAAAGACAAGATTCATGGAGAGGCAGGTTCCTCAGCACTCAAGAGCTGGGAAGCTATTTAATCTGCATCTAAATTTAGATATTAGGAGCTGCATATTCTTTGCTTAGCCACATAATTCTGCCTTTTAAGATAGAATTTTCTTTTTGTATGAACATTTTATAGGCTTGCTAGTGCTAGTGGGGTTAAAACATTAAAAAGAGATTCTTACTGACCTGCTGGAAATAGTGCCAAACCAAAGGTTTGGTGGTAAATCTATTTGCTAGAGTAGGACAAATACAGAAAGTATTTAATTTAAAACTTTTTAAAATATTTATTTAGCTTGAATTTTAATACAGAGTTTTGAGACAAGGTCTCTCTATGTAGCCCTGGCTGTCCTGGAACTCACTATGTAGACTGGTCTGGCTTTGAGCTCACAGAGGTACTCCTGCCTATGTCTCCCGAGTACTAGGATTAAACATATATGCCATCAAGTTGAGCTTTTTTATTGTTGTGTTTTTGTTTTTCTTTTCCTTTATGTGTATGAGTATTTTGCTGGAATGTATGTCTGTGCACTACTTTTGTGTCTGGTGATCCCAGAGGCCAGAATATTGGGTCACATCCCCTGGAAATGGAGTTATAGACGGTTGTGAGCTGCCATGTGGATGCCGAGAATTGAATCTGAGTCCTCTAGAAGAGCAGCCAGTGCTCTTAGTTGCTGCAAATCTCTCCAGTCACTAGATAATATTGAGTAAAGAAAGTTTTAAGGAAAATATGCTGCTAGCAGAGATGGATGCCATGGGCAGATTCTCTCAACTGCTCACCCAGACTCCAGTCAAAGGAAGTTGCTTAGTCTTAACTTTTATGCAAGTGCCATGTGTGGCTAGATGAGCAGGTATCTCACTGACTTGTTGAGTAATAACCATTAGAGTACCAGTTGTCTTTCTTAGGACTGGCTCCTTGGAATTAAGAACTGCCATGGGTTATTAGAAGTAAGGCTCCGACTGTTTGTATAAGATGTCACAAGGCACTGGAGTCAGTCTCACGAATTCAGAATCTGATCGTTAAAGCACTGGGATGTTTGCTTTTGTCTTTGGCTCTTCAACTGATGCTTAGTTCACAAGGAGACTGGATCTAAGACACTGTCCATTAGCCATTTTGACATCTTGAACTATCTTGTTTGTGATGCTTCCCAGAAATGACTGTATATTACCTTTGTAGATGGGGTTACTAATTCTCAAAAATCTCACAAAAAATCAGATTTCTTTCCTCCTCCTCCCCCTCTGTCTTTTTGGATAGAGTTCCATGTACCATTCAATGCCTAGTTTTTGTGGTGCTGGGCATCGCAGCTGGGGAGTTGTGAATGTAAGCAAGTGCTCTACCCTTGAGCTACATCCCCAGCCTTCACATGGAGATATTTATAATAAATGATACACATAAATGATCTGTGTACTGAAGAAAATAATATTCAGGATTAAATGGCAGTATTCACATACTAATATTTATATGAATTAAAACATAAGCAGAAATGTAAAGTTTCCAATTACATCTTCAGAGATAGGAAACAATGGGAATAAGCTAAAGCATTCCTGTTGAGAAACAAGCATCAGGGGGAAAACCTGTGGACTGAAATAATAAAAGAAACGACAACCCAAACCTAGAAAATTGCTTAGCATGTTAGTAAAATAGAGATCATAAAAGTATAGAAGAAGGAATCAGTAAAATAAGTGATCATTAAAATTAAAGATAGCAGGTTCACATAGAAGCATGAATAAAGTGAAACAGAAGAATGACGTAAATTCCTAAAATCAATGCAAGAATAAGATATTGGACTAATGTGAAGAAAATATAGTGGCCAACTGTATTTGAGATGTCTGTATAATTTAAGAATATCCTGACGTTAAGATAGAAATATTAGCCACCTGTGGTAATATGTACCTATAATTCAAGCCCTTGGGATAGATGGGTAAGAGGATCAAGAACTCCAGGCCAACCTTAGCTACATAAAAAGTTTGAGGCCAGTATGAGTTACATGAGACCTGGTCTTGAACAACAACAATAACAACAAACCTGAAAACAGCAAACAAACCCAACCACTAACACACCCTCCCAAACTCTTATAATAAAAAGCAAATATCACACCATCTACTATATGTGGCTAGAATCATGTTGGTATCAGAATTAAACAAGGCCAGTAAAGCTAAATAAAGACAAATTAAAAAAAAAAAAAACTGAGCCCACGATAAAGACTTGCAAAAATTTCTTGCTTAAAGTTTACTTGCTTTGAAATCATGCTTGACTGCTGCATACACACACACACACACACACACACAGAGGCACATGTAAAACATTGTTCTGCTATGTTCAAATGTGATAAGAGACTTGTAAGCGTATTTTTTTTTTTATCGGTATCCCATAATGCTTGCCCCTCGGAAATAGAAGTGTTTCTCCAATCCTGTTTCCCTTAAGATGATTATGATACTGTAACAAACTATGTGGCCAAAAGCAACAGCAGTAGATTCTGACTTCTGTTCCCTCTGTCCCAATACACTGAAGAAGCTCTGAGGTGTACCTATGGAGGATCAGCCTCATGGTGTCTTTCAACTCCTCTGTTCCTGCCAGGCTCTGAGTGAGACCCACTCATCTGCAGTTATATGCACCACTGGGGAAATCTAAGGTTCTGCAGTGTACTGAGGAGTCATTCCCAGCAGGCTGCCCTTCCCAGATGTCAAGGAGAAGAGGTATAAATAGCACCTCTGGTTCTCATATTGGAAAGGGCAGTTGGGTGACTATTAGCCAGATCTCAGACTGAGATTTTAGACTCCTCCATACTTGGATCTTTTTCCCCACACAGAGGCAGCACCTAATTCCTTCTCACCCTTTTATAGAACAGTTTAATTTTTGCCAGTCCCAATCCTGACTACTAAGTGATATTTCCTACTCCCTTGTGTTTGGGCAGAAGTGTTCTGTTGTGTTTACTTGCCTTTGTTTGGGATGGACTCTTGCAGTGTTTACCAAGGACTTCCTTTATTCTAGGCAAGAGAGCTGTACTGAGCTTCATCCTTCACCTGTGACTGGAATTGTAAATGCAGCTGTTGCTTCGTGAAACTGACCGTTTGCATGGCTGCTGGCATCTCTCTTCCTGGATTACAATCGGAACTAAAACAAACCAATATTAGCTTTCATTCTTACTAGGTTACTTTCATTCTTGGTCCTCACGGATCCAAAAGGTGCCTGTGTGCTTCCATTGCCTGCGGAATGCTGTGTTCTTTTTTCTTATCACTCTCTGTTCTCACTCCAGTCTGTTCCCACAGGCTATTTACTCCTATAGCACCAGTTGTTACACAAAGTGTAGCCCAGTTTCTATCCCTTTAAAGAATACAATGTCTTAATTGGTCTACCCCTTCCCTGTTCCTGTTCTCTCTGGAATCTAATTCAGGGTTTCTCCCTCACTGTGATTAAACTGCCTTTAAAGTATCCAGGTAGCTAAATTCAATGCTCCAGTCTTAGCTGACTCACAGATAATAAAGTACAGAATATCCACCCCGACCCCCAGCCCTGCAAGCAGGAATGGACTGCGGAACCCGGTGTGTGCTAGGCTCTAGCTACATCCTCTACCATGGAGCAAACTCCACAGTCCTTAAATGTTTTCCTTCAGCTGGCTTTGAGGGCACCATCCTCAACTGATTATCTTCCTTTATAGGGTCCCTGATTCTCAGCTTCCATTGCTGTTTTGGTTTGTCTGTCTGCTTGTCTGTTTCTTGGGTTTTTTTTGGGGGGGGGATTAATCTCATGAATTAATTCTCCTGTCTCAGCCTCACAAGACCATGACCAAGCACACAGTCCTTGCTTTATATCATCATCATCATTATCATCATCATCATTGGCACCAGCACCAGCACCAGCACCAGCATCATCATCACCATCAATTTAGTTTCCCAGATCTCAGTCCTGGGAATGTGGATCCTCTCCACCTTCATTTACCCCTAGAAAATCTTTGAATACGGTTTTACATTTATCAATAACACTTTTGTGCTTGTGACTTACAAGTTCAAGTCTCACCCCTGCCCCGTTGCACACAGCTCTTCTGTAAGTCTCATAGGCATGTTCAACTTCACATAAACACACACACACACACACACACACACACACACACACACACACACA
>NW_021604598.1:7422515-7446620 GCF_004785775.1 Grammomys surdaster | reverse complement strand
ACACACACACACACACACACACACACACACACACACACACACACACACAACCCTAAGTTTCTGTAGCCATTTCTACTTAACCAATGACAACTCAATTTTCCCACTTCTCCCAAGAAAAAATACACCTTGTAGTCACCCTTTAACTTCACAATCACATTCAACCAATTAGTAAATCTACCTCTGTGACTACTCCCACACTGGTCCAACCCATCACAAAGTCGCATCTGATTGCCAGAAAATCTAGTTTCCTTCCAACTTGGCCCCTGGCATTTTAGACTATGTTAATATGCAACTTAGATCTTCTCATTCCTGGGACTAAACGCTCCAATGCTGTCCCAGCCCAGAGCAAAAATTAAAGCCCTTCCTTTGATCCTCCAGGTTTTACATGATTTAGCCTCCTCATTAACCTCTCTGATCTGCTTGCCCACAGTTTCCTAAGTTTTCCTCATGCCTCTGTGGCTTTTACAAGTCATCACGATGTCCTGGCCTCTGGCCTTTGTTCCTGTAGCCCTGTCTGTCTGTCCTGTATTAGAATCATTCAGGTCTTTGCTCCCTTCTTGACCTCCTACCTAAAACACTGTCTTATTTTGACATCATTCTTCTTTCTCCTTTCCCTCTCTTCCCACTTTTCCTGTTTTGTATCTCCCTAAAGTGCTCATTGCCTGGTAACACAGTATCTGTTTTAATGTTGTTCTCTCTGTTGCATTTTTTTTTTTACTGCACTAGAATGGAAACTCCATAGGTACAGAATTTTGTCAACACAGTGGGGACACTGCATTACCAGCATCCAGAAGAGTGCTTAGCATAGTAGGCTCTTCATAAACTTTACTAAGAGCACCAAGAAGCAATGATATTTTGATGACACATGAATGAACATACAAGTTTGAAACTGTGTCTAGCAAGTACTAGGCTCTTGTTATGTAGTTGATCCGCATACAAAGAGCAGTGGACTGGAATAACCCAGAAACAAATAGAGTTGGCAATTTAGTATATTAGTAGATGACAAACACTTCTTTTCAAAATAGGAATTAAATTTTAGAGTAATCTGCTAGTCATTTGTAGATAAATAGAACAAAGATTCACCCACATTGCTAACTGGTATTAAAACACATTCTTTATAGGTCAAAGACTCAAATGAAAGGCTCTAGAAATATAAGAAGATAAAGGGCCTCAGGGGACTAGACATCTACAGAGTTTCTGACATAATAAATAGCTAACCTATAATGGGACCTATAGCCAGTATTACTATGTAAATACTAAGGATGGCCATAAGACAGCAACCGGTCAATAGAACAATACGGGCATTAGAATGACTAACTGGAGAGGGGAGAGAAAGTCAAGTGGGAAATGAGGATACTGAAAACACTTTTTATAAACTAAACAGAAAATACAAATGGCTGATAATAAATATGTGAATCACTTCAGTGTAGCTCACATTGCAGCTTTAAATAATTATTAAAGGTTCAGCAATGTAAATTAGCAATGTAAATTAGGTTTAGCTATGTAAATTTTTTCTTCTGTAATATGTCTTTTTTTATTAATTTGTTTATCTTATATTCTGAATGCAGCTTCCCCTCCTTTCCTCTCCTCCCAGTCCTTCCTTCTTACCTCATCTCACCCCAACCCACTTCCTTTTCTCCTCATATGGATATCAACCTGCCTTGTCAGCAATATTTTTATTATTTCTTTATTTTGGTACTTGAGACTTGATCTCACTGTGTAACATAGGCTGTCTTTGAACTCACCAAATAGATCAGCCTGGTCCCTAACTCACACCTACCTCCTGCTTCAGCCTCCCAAGTGCTGAGTTACAGGCATGCTTCTAGTATATGGCTCATCACTACTTTTTTTCCCTCTTTTCTTTTTGTAATTTTTATGATTATTTGTTTTATTAATTGTAGGACATAAGATCACTGGATAATATATGTGGATTACAATATCTGTGAATATGGATTTTTTTGTCTTTTTTTAAAAAAATCAAATCGTTATTTTTACTTATTCACACAGGAGTTATAAACACAAAAAGGCAGGACGTGGGGAAGGGGATGACACTGGAGCATGGGTGTTCAGGGGTAGTACAGATATCTTTCAGAACAGGGTATCAGCTGGGTGAAGGTTCAGGGAACAGGTCACTATGACTCTACCTATGATTCACTTGTCCTTATCTAAGTTGGTACTATCTGCCAAGGCTACCTATTTACAAGGTCTATGACTACTCAGGCTGGTAAATTTCCACAAAAGCTTCCTGTTTACAATAGCTTATAGCCATCTGTTTCAGTGCTTTTCCACAGAGACCCAAGACTTTGTGTTAGCATGCATGAATGACAGGCCTATTGCTGATTTTAGGCCTATGGCTGATTTTAGGCCTTCAGTGTATAAGCGGGCTGCCCCTGACATCTCCTTCCTTCTCTAAGTATAGTAGGGCTGTGGTGATTCTAGTCTTTCGAAGGCAGGGATAAAGGCTTGATCTCCAGTAATTGAAGGGGACTTTGTAATGGCTCCAGTCCCCCTGTTGTTGTCCAGTGAGGTATGAGGGCCATACCCATCCCGATGTCTTTTTCCTGGAGAGGGGATAATTTTGACATCAACCCCTATGCAGTCAGGCTTGTCCCTCAGGGAACCCCAGGGAGATATTTTTAACTTTTATTTATATTCCCTTGCAGTGCTTAGCCTCACAGCCTAAGCAAGAATTCAGATCACCAGTCAGAGGGTGTTCTGGGTGGCCCCTCTCTGCTTGGTCTAGGGGCAGAAGTCCCTTTTTTTAGGTTGGGTGGAGATGGGTTTTGGGAACATCCTGGATAGAGTAACAACTTCATCTTGAGTCTCGTGGTCCTCCATAGCTAACTTATGATAATGTATCTGAATAGATTTTGCTACCAAATTATTTATCTGTTGTTTCACAAAGTTAGTCAGCCTATTTAAGGCCCAGAGACCAAAAGAAATAAACAAAAATAATCCAATTAATGGTCCCAAGGTGGGAGGAAGTAGGGTTGATAACTATAGAGAGGCTGAAAACCAATTCTTGTACCAGCAATCATCTTTCTCTTTCTCTCTGTCTTTTCTCTGGGCCTTTTCTGATCTTTTTCATGCTCTCTTTAACCATCCCTGTCTTATCTATGTAAAAGCAACATTCTTTAAGAGCTGTACACAGTCAAGAGCTATACACAGTCTTTTCTATTGCAAAAGAGTAAGTCAAGTCCAATAAAGTCCTTTGCAATTTTTGGAGGTCTCTTCAGTGAAACGAGGGCCTTCTTCAGATTAGTGATGTCAGTCTCTAGCTGTTTGATGTCCTTGTCAATGGTCCATCAAAGGTCTGAGTAGTATAAATTTGGAGGCCAGCATCTGGATTAGAACTTCTAACAGCAGACATCACGGGTGATTCATTTTTACCTGGAAAGGAAAAAGAAGAGACTTCTCAGGGAGATTTCTCTTCCCTGGATGTCAATTGTTATTCAACTTATTTATAGTTGGGCCTGGCTTTGTGGGGGTATCTATTTATTTCATTAAACTCTTTGGCAGCCATTTAGCTGTGCCTTCTGTGGTATCAAACAGACATATCAATCCTCGGGCCCCATAAGAGAGCTGGGTCCGGGCCATTCCCTTTAAGGGTAAGAGGGTCCTTCTACATAGCTGTGGCATAGTTTTTGTTGGTCTCAGTGATGCCAGAGGCAGTCAGCAGCAGATTTGCCATGAGCTTTCAGTTTTAGGGAGTTAAAAGTGAACAAGGCATGATGGAGAGTATTTCAGGAGACTCCTTCTGGGGGGGTACCAATCCCCCTCTTTTGTTTTTAAAGCCAATTTTTCAGAGTTCCTGTAAAATCAGGGCAGAAGCGCCAGCAGCTGCTCCTTCCACACGCAGAGAGTCATGAATACACTATTTAAAGAAATATAAATCTATATTAATAATCTCTTTTATCAAAGGACTGTTATAGACCAGCCAACAACTAATCAGACTATATAATATATTGATTAATAATAGCTCCTTCTACTTTTTGTAAAATTACTTCTCTTTTGTCAATTAATTGTTGAGGAAAATTACGATTTACATCTATCTTGAGAACATTAAACAGAGATTTAAATTCTTTTGTGGAGAGCTTAAAATAAGATCTTAGCCAATTAGCATCTCCTAGAAACTTTTGAAAATAATTTGAAATAAGTAAACTTCTTCTTCTTCTTCTTCTTCTTCTTCTTCTTCTTCTTCTTCTTCTTCTTCTTCTTTTTTGGCCAGAGCCATTATCTGAGACACTGCCCAGGTTAGAGCTCCTGGGAGGCCCGCCTCCTCTGGGTTTTGTGAGGTTGGGTACAGAACTGCCGCCCGGGATCTGCTCTGTGCTTGGACCCAGACAGGAAGTCATCACTTCTTTTAAGTAAAGGTATTTGTAATTCTAACAGTAACTGTCAATCAGTTTGCCAATGTAAATAATCATGTGACTTATCACGTGTGTCGAGGTCTGTAAATATTCAAACGTAAGAGCGATATGAATCTGTGCACACTCGAACATGTCTGCCATACTTGGAGGTCAGCCTAGGCTACATTTAAGAGCTCAGGAAACAACAACAATAAAATAACAACAAAAAATGATGTGGGTTATTTAATATTATAAGGTGAGTGCTGTAAAGGAGGCAAATGAGGGAAAACTGGACACTCACAGGATGCTGAAAACCAGGTTTGGAAGAGCTGAGGAGAATCATGACTGTATCAGGAAAGTATTGTTTAGGGTTTAGGATCCTGGCTATGGGATGTCTGATGCTAGTGAGGCAGAAAGTCCATCATGAGGTGTAAAAAGGTGCCTGATTTAAAAGGGTTATTGTCAGGGATGGAGCTATCACCGTGAGTAACATCAGGCAACAGAGGCAGACGATCTGCTGTTAATAGATCCCTTGTCTGTGTATTTCCAGACCGTGAAAGCATGCAAGCATGGAGTCCTCTGTTGCTCACCTCAGTTAGGTTAAAAAAAAAAGTGAGATTACCAGTAAAATCAGAAGTACAGAACATAAAGATTATGGGTGAAGGCAAGTAGAAAGATTTGGTAGAGACATGGTTGAGTTAAAATCATAGCTATAGCCTGGCAGTGGTGACCCATACCTTTAATCTCAGCACTCTGGAGGCAGGGGCAGGCAGATCTCTGTGAGTTTGAGGCCAGAACTAGTTCCAGGGCAGCCAGGGCTAAACAAGGCCTATTTTGAAAAACCACTATAAAAATCATAGTTGTAAATTAAGAAGATGACAGATTAGGTAAAACTGTATTAGCTGAGTGAGTTTCCCAAGGATGTTTTATCCTGGTACACTTCAGGAAAACACAAGAATAGAGAGTGGTCCGAAAAGCAAGCCTAGAAAAGAGATCTTTTTTAAAAACTATGCAAGAAGTCTTCAGTTAGGAAAGGCAATTTTGGGGGAAAATTCATTAATCTTGGTGCTTCATCCAATGTCAAACTTTCAACTGTTTAGTAGCAAATCAAAGAAAAGTCTACTAAGAACCATGGTTGAGGAGGACGTGACCTAGAACGTTCAGTCTGACCCAGGAGAGATCACTCATGAGGGCACTGCCCACTCCTGTGGGAAGCTAGCCTGCTGATGGATTGAGGCCACAGGCTACTCTGCTCTTTTCCAGGTAAATCTGTAATAAAGAGGCGCATCACTTTCTCTGGCGACTGGACAAAGTATAAATAATGTTGGCAGAATTTGAAACAGAGCTTCTCTCCACCCACGAGGTCCTGTGCCCACAGGCTGAGAGAAGGGCATCAACCACAGGTGTCTGGGCACCTGGGCCAGCCTGCCTTGGTGGGGACATGAGGCTGCAGACTGCAGTGGTCGGGGAAAGGCTCTCAGTGCTGTGGCTGCTGGCTGATGGTGACTAGCTACGAGAAGACACCAGTCCAGTAAGGCATCAGCATCTCCTTTTTGAAGTCTTTGATGTACTGATGGTCTTTGAAGGAGGACCTGTGTGCCAAGCACTTCTTGTGTGCAGGACAGAAGGCCAGGTGCTGGCTTGTGGTAACTTGCATGAGCAGAGTCACTGTGGCAGTTCAGGCTCAACCAGGATGAGATGATATTTTAGGGCCAGGCTCTAGGAATGCTGTTTGGTGCCAGTGGCCTCTGGAACAGCTAAGGCTCACAGCCTAGGTCAGCCTGATGAGGACCCCAGATGAGTGTCCCCTGGGCTGTGTGAGGGCCCAGTTTGACATTGTCTGGGTTCCTCTGCACTGTGAGCTCTTACGGTCCCTGGTCTCTGCAGGCTGGATGTATGCCTCTGCTGGGGGTTTCCAGTGAAATTGGATCAGACTGAGGACTCTGGGACTCTCCTTCAGAGTCTCTTGAAGTTTTGCCTTGTGCCTCCTCTTCTCCCTGGGAAGCTTGGCGGAGAGTCCTCTATCTTTTCTTACCACACCAGACCCAGCCCTGTGTACTGCCAAAACCTCTTCACAGTCCTTTTTCTTGTTTGATTATTTAATTTTTGTTTTTGTTTTTTTTTAAAGAAAATCTTCCTGTGATTTACCTATTCTCAATTCTGCCTAGATGTATATGTTTTACTAATGGTAATGACTTAGCATTTGCTCAAACATGCTTATAGTAGTGGTGGTGGTATTGATCTGAATGTAGAAGAATGATTACGGCAGGCTGAGTAGACTCCGTGTGTGTGTGTGTGTGTGTGTGTGTGTGTGTGTGTGTGTGTATGTGTGTGTGTGTGCGCGCGCACGTGCATGTGTGTAAAAGGAGGTTGGATTTAAAACATTCTGCTTCAATTTGGTAATAGGTATATAATAAACTCATGTTAATTAAATTATGTTTAGGCTTTTTAAAAAAGTGGAACATCAAGTGTTTTAATTAGAAAACTTTGTCAAGCCCATGCACTCACTGCTGTGGTGCTGGAAAGAGCAGCATTCAGACTCTGATAAAAAAAAAAAAAGTCCAGCCCACTGTGGACTCACTGGTTTTTGATGCATTTGTCCCAGAATGAGTGCCATAAAGATATGAACAGGCCATAAAGACAATAAGATGTATTCAGGCAATGTATGGGTTGATCTCCAACAGTAGCAGACAAATGAGAAACTGAGTTGGAGACAAAGAATTGATCCCCTCGGCAAAGACATTCCCCCTCTGCTAAGCAGGCCACCATTAGGATCCATTCGCTAGCAGCAGCAGAACGGGTGTGGAAGCTTCTCAGAGGCTATGCTCCACTGTATTAAAACCATCATTTGATGGCATCCTGAGCCACACCAAAATGTATATGGTGTCTGAAAACCCAGACACCATATATAGCAAACTATGTAGCAAGCTATTGCTCTGGAGCTCTTCCTCCTCCATTCAGCAGCAACCATGGCTTCACTATGCTGTCATGATTCCAGCTGATACAAACCCTAGGAACAAATTCTACCTTCCCAATAGGCCACCCTCTCCCTTCCCACCCTTCTCCGGGGAAGGCCTGTTTCAGCTCCTAGCTGTTCCCCCTGTCTCCCCACCCCTATTTCTGACCTCTCTATTCTGTCCCATTTAGCATGTGGACCTTCCTGGGGAGACCTGAATGTGTTCTGTGTCTGTCTTCAGCCTTGTGTGCGATGGCTTTGTTCAGCAATAGCCAGTTACCCAGGTATGTTTTCAGACCACTGCAGAATACTTGGTGTGTTCTGAAGGAAAAGCTCAAAACAGTTGCTGTGTGTGCATGTGCACACATGTATATGTGCATGTTTGTGTGCATGTGCCATGGTGCATGTGTAGAGGTCAGAGAACAATTTCAGATGTTAGCCCTTGACTTCCATCTTGTTTGAGACAGGGTCTCTCTTGTTCACTACGGCTTCCATGGATTCTCCTCTTTGCCTCCTGTTTTCCTCTAAGAGTGCAGGGATTAGATACATGCGTTATTGCATTTTGATGTGTCTGGCCTTTACCTGGATTCTGGGAATCTGCATGCACTTTGCACATTGAGCCATGTCCCTTGGTCCTTTCTCTTCCTTACTCTTCCTTTCCCTCACTTCCTCTCCCCCCTTCTTCTCTTTTCTTTAGAAACAGGGTGAGCTTTATATCCCAGGCTGACTTTGAACTCTTCAGTTTTCCTGGGCCTTGCTGATCACCCATCCTGTGCTCTAGAAATCGTATACCTTCTTGTCCTCGCAGGCTTAATCAAACTCACTTGACCCCGTTGTTGCTGATAACTCGAAAGGTTGGTCTGAAAGTCAAGGACTCACAATTCACACTGGAAGGTTTTCCATTCCGGATCATATCTGGCACTATAGACTACTTCCGGATACCTAGGGAGTCCTGGAGACTCAGTTTGAGGAAGATGCAGGCCTGTGGCTTCAACACTCTTACCACGTGAGTCTTTGCTTCTTCTGGTTCTTGTTTCAACTGAATCCTGGCTGAGACTTCCTTTGAATAGTGGTTTTTTTTTTACTATTATTATTATTAAGATATTTATTAGCTAACTTATTAGGGTTCTCTAAATGAACAGAAATACATATTCACATATATTTGTATATAGGACTTATTAGAGTGGCTTACTGTGGTCTGAGTAGTCCAACAATGTCTGCCTTCTGATAGAAAACCCAAGAGTCTGGTAATTGGCCAGTCCATGAGACTGGATGTCTTTGCAGCCCTGATCTGGTGATGGAGTTCCAGGGAAGTACTGGAGAGCTACTGATCTTCAGTGTACATTGGAATCCTGGAAGAAGCAAGTTCTAATAAGAGCCAAGATAAATTTGCCAGTGAAAATGAAGGCAAACAGGCAAAAATCAAAAGCTTCCTTGTTCCATGTCATTTTTTTGTGGGATGCTACCAGAAACTGTGACCCAGATTTTAGAGTGGATCTTTTGTCCCCAAATGGTCTAGATTTAGGGCCAGTCTTCTGTCTTCAGATCGTCCACATCTGAGTTTGGGTCTTTCTACCTCAGATGATCCACTTAAGAAGTTCCTTCATAGGCATACATGCCCAGGTGCTTGAGTTTTAGTTAATACCAGATGTAACCAAATTGACAACCAAGATTACTCACCACATCAGGCTTGTAGCATAGGGATGTAATCTCAATATTTAGGAGATGGAGGCAGGAGGATTGTTCAAGGCCAGCCCTGGTTACATAAAAACATTAAAGCTAGTCCAAGCTACATAAGATTTCTTTAAAAGACAAATAGAAAAAAAAACAAATAATCTCCCCCAAATAGCCAATCAAACAACAACTAAAAAACTACCACCACCAAAATAACAACTAATCAAAAAGGTGTGTATTATGTCTATTTTGTCTTGAGTATTTGATAGCATGAAAAGGATTTGAATGATTCTATCCTCTATGTGAAAGTAGAGAGTGTTGTTGGGGAATTCACCAGAGGAGACTGCTCAGACATGAGTAAAAGCCAACAGAAATCTTTATTAACTGGCAGTAACTAACAATGGAAGATCGGGATTCAAATGTATCTCTGAGCCTTTCTTAATGTAAGCTTTTAAGGACAAAACTTATGTTCCAGATTGACATACTTCAGTTAACAAGAATAGCTAGCCAGAAGCAAAACTACAGAAGCCAAAAAGCAAGGTTAATACATTTTGAGAGTTTCCTAGAACTATATGGACTTTGATGGGTTAGGCCTCTGTTTTAGTTTTGTCACGTGGTGCTTACATGCTGAATTTTACAACCTGAATGGTATTTACATCATGGAGTCAGTTGTGCTGAGTCTGGGAGCCTGTTACAGACGGTAGGCTGGAGGTGGGATTTTTTGTTTTTGTTTTTTAAAATCTGGCTAGGATTCTGCGAAACAGTCTCTCTGAGCTTTTGTTGAGAACAGAATGCTGTGAGTGCACATCAAATGTCAGTGTCTCCCTCCCCAGTAGGAAGCAGAAGGGAATGTTCTTCAGCTCTTCTCAGAGAAAATCTAGGCTTCTGGAGGAGGTAAATCCCATGAAAATGTGGGGACACCACCCCACAAGCCTCTTCTTGCGGAGTCTCTAAACCTCTGAGATAATCTGTGCTGAATCTCACAGCTCATGAGCTGCAGCTGAAGTGTTCTCAAGCAGTGGCTCCTGGTGGGCTGTGGTTCTCTGTATCCACTGTGACAGTCAAGTTTCTCTGGGAAAGCACAATCAGCAGGCAGAAAGAGTGATTATGAATTGCTCATGTAGCTATGGTGTTGAGAAGTCCCCAGTGCTGTAGTTCAAAGGATGGAAACTCTAGACGGCACGGAGTGAACTTGCATTGGAGTCTTGAGGTTTAAGAATAAGATGTCTGATGGTAAGTTCCATTTCAAAAGCAGAGTCAAAACCCAAAAAAGAAAGCTGAGAGCAGGGAAGCACACCTGTGAGCCTCACACTCGGGAGATTGAGTCAGGAGAAATACAAGTTTGAGACCAGTCTAGGATGCATATTAAAACCCTGTCACAAAACAAAACTCAAGAAAAAACCCGAAATATTGTTTTGGAGACATACCCACCCAGATGCCACATACTGTTTATTTCATTGACAAAACCACATGGAGTTCCATGGGCAATCACACTATGGTGTTTGGCTGTGAGTTATTTGCAGTTCATAGCTATTATCAGTAGGACAGCCAGGAGTGACCTATGTGCCCTTTCTATAGTGTGTATCTAGGAGTGGCCTTGACAAAGTGGCACATGTTCATTTCTGAATGTCAGTCAGTTCTGCAAAATTTCCAAAGGACAGTGAATTAAGTAAGTTCACACAGTTGAGCAAGCTCTTCTCTCACTCACATCTGGAGTACTTCCATCTTCACATACTGTGTTCCCATTACAGCATGATTCTCCATTCTCTTCTAGTTCTGGCAACCTGTGATCTATTCTCTGCCTCCACACACTTAGTTATTCAGGGTGCTCAGATCCGTGTTACCAGAAAACCTCTGTCCTTTCATGTCTGTCTTCTTTCACTTAGCACCATGCCTTCAAGGCTCATCCATGTTGTAATACATGCCAAAATCTCATTCTTGTTTTAGTTGGAATAATATACCAGCATTTATATGTTTAAGTGTCTTTTATTTTCTGAGTCAGGTTCTCTCTGTGTAATGCTGGCTGTCCTGGAACTTGCTCTGTAGACCAAGCTAACTTCAAACTCAGAGATCCACCTTTGCCTCCCAAGTGCTGGGACTAGAGACATGAGCCACCATACCCAATTCTTTATTTATACATTAAAGTTCACTGGTCTTTTATTCTAGGTATCTGCTCTTCTGTTTGTTCCAACTTTTTCATTCCTTTTTCCTAATTGTATCGAGAATATCTTTCATTTTACACACACACAGACACACACACACACACACACACACACCATTGAACTATGTACATAGTCCTTTTCCTTTTTACTTTGAGACAGGGTCTTGTAAAATTGCTAGAGCTATCCTTGAACTCTACCAGATTCAGTCATTGAGCTTTCCACCCTCCTGCTATATCACCCTTAGGTGGAATTAAAGACATGTGTCACCAGGACCTGTATTATTATAATTTTTTTTGACAGGCTCTCACCATGCAGACTAGTCTGTCCTCAAACTTGTGAGTCTCCTCCTTCAGCCTCAAAAGTGATAGTATTACAGGCATGTACCCCACATCCAACTATTTTTGTTAGGGATTTTTTTCCCAACATACGTCTTGCTTTCTAGCCAACTGGCCTAAAACTTGTGATCCTCTTCCTTTAGCCTCCTCAATGTTTGGAATGCATATGCACACAGTAGAGGCTTTCCTGTTGAAACATGAAGCTTTCTCTCAGGAGAGAAGCTTGCTTCTCTGTTAAGGATGGAGGAATCAGGATAGATGAAGCACATGATGGGGGAGGTTCTTACTTTTCTCTTTTTCCCCATGATAGGCATATTCCTTGGAACCTCCATGAGCCAAGAGTGGGCCAGTTTCATTTCACTGAAGACGTGGACTTCGTGTAGGTGTTTATACTTTAATTTCTTGATTTTGAGATTCAGGTAGGGAAGTTCCTGGTGAGTTGGATGATGGAATGGGGTGTACAGCTCTACTTTTTTTTTGTTATTGTTGTTGTTTTCTGTTTGTTTATTTTTTTAGTTTAAGTATTTTAATCCATAGTAAATACTTTCCATTACATTTTTATATTTTTTTTTGAGTGTGCAAGCATCTGTATGTGTACATCTGTGCATATCTGAAGGTTGGAGTCAAGTCATCACAATTGGCAGTAGGCACCTCAACCTACTAATATGCTTCAGCAGACTGTAATAATACCTTTTCACTCTCATACTTGCTGTAATGCTTGATCATTTTATCATGGCTGAAACTGTCTCTATAATTTGGAGTTGCATACTAAAACGTGTTGTTTTGAGGCAGGGTCTTAACATATACCTCTAGCTGGCCTGGGATTCTCTATGTAGGTCAGGCTAGCTACACACTCACAGAGGTCTGTTTGCCTTTGCTTTCTGAGTGCTGGAATTAAAGGTGTGTGCTACTAAGCCCCAGCCTCTACTTCTGCTTTAGTAAGCCAGTCAGAAGCTTTAATAAGTTTTTACTTGGCTTGAAGCCTTCTTTTTTTTTTTTTGTAAGACTTATTTTATTACTTAATTCATTCGTTAATTTATTTTGAGGCAGGATTTTTCTGTGTAATATCCCTGGCTGTCCTGAACCTCATTCTGTAGATCACTCTGGCCTTGAACTCACAGAGATCCGCCTGCCTTTGCCTCCTGAGTACTGGGACTAAAGGAGTGTGCCAGATCAGACAGAAACCATTTTTTTAAAAGTATTTATTACATGGCTTTCTTCTCATTAATCTACAGACAAATTTACAGGTTAAGATTAGGAACAGTGTAACTTGTTTGAGAGTTAGTGTTTTTTTTTTTTTAGTGTATTTTTCTATTGGATATTCTACATATTTACATTTCAGATGTTATCTCCTTTCCCCATATCGTCCCCCCCCCCCAGGAACTCCCTATGCTATCCCCACTCCAGCTGCTTCTATGAGGGTATTTCCCCCATCTGCCTACTCCCTCCTCCCTGTTCTTGAATTCCCCCACACTGGGGCATCCCACCTTCATGGGACCAAGGACCTCCTCTCCTACCAATGCCTGACAAGGCCATCCTCCACTGCATATACAGCTGGTGCCATGGGTCCCTCCATGCATGTTCACAGGCTTGCGGTTTAGACCCTGGGAACTGGTTGGTTGGTATTGTCGAGCTTCTGATAAGACCACAAGCCCCTTCAGCTCCTTCAGTCTTCTCTCTACCTCTTCCATTTGGGGACCCCATGATCAGTTCAATGGCTAGCTGTGAGCATCCATCTCCGTATATGTCAGATTCTGGCAGAGACTCTCAGGAGACAGGTATACCAGGCTCTTGTCAGCATGTACTTCCTGGTATATGCAACAGTGTCTGTGTTTGTTTACTGAACATGGGATGGATACCTAGGAAGGGTGGTCTCCAGATAGCCCCACCTCTAGTCTCTGCTCCACACTTTGTCTCTGTATTCGCTCCCTTGAGTATTTTGTTACTCCTAAGAAGGACTGAAGCACCTATTCTTTGGTTTTCCTTTTTCTTGAGGTTCATGTGGTCTGTGAGTTGTATCTTGGGTATTTTGAGCTTCTGGGCTGATATCCACTTATCAGTGAGTGCATACCATGTGTGTTCTTTTGTGATTGGCTTACCTCACTCAGGATGATATTTTCTAGTTCCATCCATTTGCCTAGGAATTTCATTAATTCATTGTTTTTAATAGTTGAGTAGTACTCCATTGTGTAAATGTACCACATTTTCTGTATCCATTCTTCTGTTGAAGGACATCTGGGTTCTTTTCAGCTTCTGGCTATTATAAATTGAACATAGTATTACCTGAGGACCCAGCTATGCCACTCCTGGGCATATATCCAAAAGATGCTCCAACATATAACAAGGACACATGCTCCACTATGTTCATAGCAGCCTTATTTATAATAGCTCAAAGCACACATTACACCTCACACAATAATAGTAGAAAACATCAACACCCCACTGTCATCAATGGACAGATCATGGAAACACAAACTAAACAGAGACACAGTGAAACTAAGAGAAGTTATGAACCAAATGGATTTAATAGATATCTATAGAACATTTCATCCTAAAACAAAAAAGAATATATCTTCTTCTTAGCACTTCATGGTACCTTCTCCAAAATAGACCATATAATTGGTTACAAACCAGGCCTCCACAGATACAAGAAGATTGAAGTAAACCCATGAATCCTATTAGATCACCACAGACAAAGGCTGGTCTTCGATATCAACAAAAACAATAGAAAGCCCACATATACATGTAACTTGAACAGTGCTCTACTCAATGATAACTTGGTCAAGGAAGAAATAAAGAAAGAAACTGAAGACTTTCTAGAATTTAATGAAAATGAAGGCACGACTTACCCAAACTTATGGGACACTATTATTGTGTGAGGTATAATGTGTGCTTTGAGCTCTAGTAAAGAATCTTTTAAGAATGTGGGTGCTCTTGCATTTGGAGTGTAGATATTCAGAATTGAGAGTTTGTCTTGGTAGATTTTTTTTCTTTGATGCATATGAAGTGTCCTTCCTTATCTTTTTAAATAACTTTTGGTTGAAAGTCAATTTTATTTGATATAGAATGGCTACTCTAGCTTGTTTCTTGGGACCATTTGCTTGGAAAATTGTTTTCCAGCCTTTTACTCTGAGGTACTGTCTGGCTTTGTCACTGAGGTGTGTTTCCTGTAAGCAGCAGCATGCTGGGTCCTGTTTACATATCCAGTCAGATAGTCTATGTCTTTTTTTGGGGGGGGGGGATTGAGTCCATTGATATTAAGAGATATTAAGAAAAGGAGATTGTTGCTTCCTGTTATTTTTGTTATTAGAGGTGGAGTTATGTTTGTGTGGCTATCTTCTTTAGGGTTTGTTAGAAGAAGATTACTTGAAGCCTTCTTAAGGCATTGATCCATGGCTTGCACAGCCTACCTTGTTTTAGCTAGCATTCGGCAGTGTGAGTCCAGCACAAAGAACCTGCTTTCTTGGTTATAATAGCAGATTCTGAACTATGGTTTCTAGTTTCTGTTTTAAATCTTTGATACTATCTTCTTAGTCACCATCCCTTTGGATACTGAGTTCATAAGGGTAATAAAGAACAAGAGACAGAGTTCATGAGAGCTGCCAAGCAAAGCCCTGCTTTGGGAGTGATGTCACTGTGACTGCTTTTGTTCCAGAGCTTTTATCACCATGGCTTCAGAATCAGGACTCTGGGTCATTCTGTGTCCAGGCCCCTACATTGGCAGTGACTTAGACCTTGGAGGCTTGCCCAGGTGAGCTGTTGTGGTCTGAGGGTCCCTGGCTGGGAGGCACATAAGGGCTTTATTTCTGTACACATTAAAAAAGGTCTACACTATTTTGTTCATTGGTGGCAGGTAATGCTTTCTCTTAGTTAATACTTTCAAAATGTATGCATGTTGTAGCAGGACCATCTGTCAGCATGGTTTTCCTTTTCCTAGCTGAGTATTTTCCAGTAGAGCCAGTCTCCTCATCTCTCATGCACACAAACAAAAGGACTTCTAAACAGCATTATAACCATCTCACTCCAGACTAGAGTTGATAAGCCTTTCCTGTAAAAGGCCAGCTAGTAATCCCAAATGAGATGGGAAGATTGTCACAAATTTTGGGCTATCTTAGGCTACATAATGAGTACTAGATTAGTAGTGCTACATAGCAAGATTCTGATATAAAGTCCAGATAACAAATATTCTAGGCTTTCTGAGCCTCTGTAATTAGCCTGAAAACCACAGTCAAAATACGTGAATGATTGGGTACAATTGTGCCAACCAAACTATTTAGTTAAGGAGACAGTTGACTTGGTTTTTAGGCTATAGTTTGCTGAACTCAGTCTTGGATCAGAGTTATAAAGCTCTCCCAGTGCTTCCCACCCCCTACATCTTGGGGTGCTGAGTGTTTTTAATTGGCACAGAGTATTTCTTCTGAAGCTGGACCACACCCTCACATCTCACTGTTCTGTGTGTAAATGTGGGCTGTGTTGTAGATTCCTTTTTGGAACATTTATTATGACTGTTTCTCATCCTGAGTCTGAATCACCTTTCTAAATCATAGCTGGTTACTCAAGGATCCAAAAATGAAGCTGCGGACAACTTACAGAGGATTTACTAAAGCAATGAATCGGTATTTCAACAATCTGATTCCAAAGATAGCACAATTGCAGGTAAAACCCAGTCCTCATATCCAAAGGTAACGGAATTGACTGACAGATGTATTTCCTGGATAGTGCTTATGGCTTTTTGCACTCCGAGAAGCAAGGAGCGTATGTTGGCACTATATATGATCACCCAAGAATTCCAGTTTCTTATCTAAGGAAGTCTCTGGTATTAGGCATTACTTGTCGTGATGGTGAATGCTGTAGAAGTGAGAGGATCCAGCCTGGGCTACATTTTGAGATCTTTGACTCAATTAGACTCTTTTTGGTCTTAAAAGACCAAAAAGGGTATATTGCTGTTCCACTAGAATCTTTCTTCCCTCCCACTATCAAGACACTTGGAGGAATGTTCTATGCATCTTTTCTTTGATTTGCTGGTTATTAGCTTCTGCTCAAGATGATCAGAAATTAGAGTTAAAGATCATTCTCCAAGCTCTCACAGGCAGCTATATGCTAGTGCATCACAGACATTGCTTTAGGGGAGCCCCTGTGGAGAGATCATGGTCTCTCAAGAGCTGTGCTGGGAATTGTACTTGGGTCTTCTGGAAGAGCAGCTAGTGCTCTTAACCACTGAGCCATCTCTTCAGCCCCAGTGTGCTGTTTTTTATGTGTGTGCCCAGCATTTAGAAAAATACCATCTTTCCCCAGCAGTATCGCACTCTCATGTTATCATCTCCTTGACCCTCAGTATAAAAAAGGAGGCCCCGTCATTGCTGTGCAAGTGGAGAATGAATACGGTTCCTACCATATGGATAAGAAATACATGGCATATGTGAAAACAGTAAGTGCTCCTTCAGTACTGCTCTGCTTCTTGTACTTCGTTATGCTGTGGAGCAAACGTGTCCTGAATGCCTGTGTGTACTTGCCTGCAACTGTGACGTATGAGATGAATAGGGTCCACTTTTATCATGGATTTTGGATTATTTTCTAGACAGTCGCCTGGAAATATCAGTTTGCTCCAATGTAAGGTAGAGATGCACCCTAGGACAACTCTACTTTCTATATTATCTCAGCTTCTTTTGGTTGGAGAACTTTTACATTTTCTTTACTTGAAAAACACATGGTAATACATTTACTGTATTTTCTTCCTTTCTTCTACTTTCACATGTATCCATCTATGTAGAATACTTACAAGTAGCATATGATGCACACAATCAGATCTGTTGTTGAGTTGGGAGTGATGAAGTTAGAGGGGTCCATAGTTCAAGGTCACCCTTAGCTATATAATATGTTTGAGGTCAGCCTGGATGAGGTGAGACCATGTTGCAAAATACCAATCTCTTAGTTTCTTTTTCTGTTGCTCTGATAAAATATTTTGACAATAGCAATTTAAGGGAGAAATGAGTTATTTTCTTAGCTTGAAATTAAAGATATAGTTCATCGTGTTAGGGAAGTCAACACAGCAGGAACTTGAAACAGTGGCTCACATCCCATCTACTCTCAGGAAGCAGCAGAAGATAAATGCTTGCATGTTAGTGCTTAGCTTGTGTTTTGCATTTTATGTAGCCCAGGATCCCTAGCCCAGGGGATGGTTCCATTCACAACTAGGATGGAAGTTCCTACTTCAGTTAATGTAATGGAGATAATCTTCCATAGGCCTATCAGTGATTTTAAATCCTGCCAAGTTGATAGTTAACCTTCACCACTACAACCACCATGGCAAAGGACTTGTTTTTGTAAATGGGAATCTGGTTTGTTTCCACTCATTGCTGATACACTTGCACTAAATCTATTACGATGTTGATTTTTTATTTGCCTCATTTCCTGTTCCATGGTCCCTTTGCCTCCTGCTCTCAGCATGACCTTGAAGGTTTGATCCTCCTGCCTCCTCCTCCCAAGTGATAGGATTATAGGTGAGTATCACTGTATGTGTTGTTGAGGCTCCAACACTTACTTTTCTGCTCCCTTAGTTTTTCAAACTGTCTTATAGAAAAACCTTTTTCTGATACCAACAGAGGACTCAAGGGTGAATTCTAAGAATTTGGGTCCAAAAGACACAGCAGGCCACACATTTTTGTCTCAAAACCTAAAGCCACTACTTTAGTATTTTGTTCCTGAATTAAATATATATGTTTCTTAGTCTCTTTTCTGTCTTGATTGAGGGTATCCCTAGAGTGTTTGTAGTTAAAGTTGGGACTTTATTTATGGTTCTGGGGATTTTGAGACAGAGTTTTTTCATGTAGCCCTGGCTGTTCTGGAACTAGCTCTGCAGACTAGGCTTTCCTTGAACTCACAGAGATACTCCTGCCTCTGCCTCCCGAGTGCTGGGATTAAAGGCATGTGCCACCACCAATAGGCTCAAGTAGGAACATTTGAGGTTCAAGCAAGTAACAGTGCCACAGCTTACCTTCCTTTCCCACTGACTGAAGAAACTACTGGAAAATGTGTATCATGTGGGAAAATTCAGAGACATAGTGAACGAAACACTTATTTCTGCTCTCTGGCTTGGAGAATCTCCAGGATGTGCTTTGGGGAAAGCACTGCAATAGGTGATTCAGCTGCCCCTCAGCCTCTTCCTTGAGGTTTGGAATTTGAACTGCTGTTGAAGAGTTTGACTGAGGCAGGACTCATATTTTTGTTTTAACTTTTGGACTTAAAAGTAGTTGCATAGGGATGTCATAGCTAGGGTTTCTATTGGTGCCACAAAACATCATGACTAAAAAGCAAGTTGGGGAAAAAAGGGTTTATCTGGCTTATACTTCCAGATCATAGTCTATCATTGGAGGAAGTCAGAACAGGGACTCAAACAGAGGCAAGACCTGATGCAGAAGCCATGGAAGGGTGCTGCTTACCGGTTTGCTAACCCTGACTTGATCAGCCTGCTTTCTTATAGAATCCAGAAAAACTAACCCAGGGATGGCACCATATACAGTGGGCTAGGCCCTTCCCCACTGATTGCTAATTGAGAGTATGCTTTACACCTGGATCTCATGGAGGCATTTCCTCAACTGAGACTCCTTCCTCTCTGATGACTCTAGCTTGTGTTAAGTTGACACCCCAAACCAGCCACTTTAGGGAATCAAGCCTTCCTTTCCATGTTTCAACTTCACAGTGGTATTTCCAGTGGCATAGTGTGTTTTTTATTCTACTTCCAGGAAGAAGAAATCTCATGGGACTAGGGGCAATATATTTCCATTACTGAATTTCTCCTTAGGCTTTAGTGTCAAGAGGGATCGATGAGCTGCTCATGACTGCAGATGATGGTGCGAATCTAAGAAAGGGCCACTTGCCAAACGGTATGGTTTTGGTTGCATATATTTCTATACTGGCCAAGTTGAAAAGGCACAGGTCCATCTGATGCTTCATCCTTCCATTTCCTTGTGGTGAGGACTTGTGTGCAAAACTGAATTAGGAAGTAGGATGCAATCTTGCTGCACAGCAGCTGTTACGACCAGAGAGTTACTCCATTCTTTCAGACTTTTAGTGGTCTGTCCCTGGGTCCAACTGTGGTCCAAGTGAAAATTGTCTCCAGTACTGACAAGTGACCCTGACTGAACAAAGAGTTGTCTTGTCATGGGCCCAGCCCTGGCAGTTGTCCACACAAATGAGTCCAGAGAATGAAAGTGGGGCTGGGAGGAGGATGTCAGAAAGTAAACTTCTCAGGAGTAGAGCATTTTCTTGGCATGTGCCCATGGGTCCAGCCTCAGGAGCACAAAGAAAAATAAATGAATGCATAGAGACCAAGACTGAGAAACACAATTTCTAAATTCTTTCCTTTAAGCAATTTGGTAAGCTCTGTTCTCTTCCAATGTTCTTGTCCCTGGACTTATTGGTGGCCCTTTTGGTTGTAATAGAAAGTCAGTGTTAGTGTTCTGAGTTAGAAGTTAAGCATGAATGAGGTCTGAGGTTTGAGCCCCACAGCCAAAAATGTCAAGTTTTGGAGTCTCAATTTCTTCATTTGCTTTTCACGTATTGATTTGTGCCATGTAGCATATTTTAACTTCATTTTAACTTTCTAGATCATCATTATAAGTTCTAAGTGAAGGACCATGTGTGAAGTTCTTTTGTAAGTGCTTATGTGGCTATAAGTGTATCCCCATATCTTATTGCTAGCTCTGGTTATGGAAATATTGAAGTGAGAATCTAGGAGGCATAAGTCCAAGAGGTGTGGACTGGACTCCTCAACTGGCTCTGGGAGAGTCTTTTGCCCTTGCCCTGTGTGGTCATGGCAGGTTTTCATGTATGTTCTTCCTACCCACAGTGCTGGCCACTGTCCACATGAAGAATATAAAAAAAGAAACATATGAAGACCTCGTATCCATTCAGGTAAGGGCCTTTCAGACACGACAGATGCCAATTCTTGCCCCACCCTTGCCTTCTTGTCTTACTTATTGAGAACAAGCTTAGTACTAATTAGTTTAGTTAAAATTGCAATCTTCTGTGCCCTTCAGTGTTTATTTTAGGTGGCTTTAGGTTTAAATTGTATAAATGCAGAACACTTGGTTCACAGGCCATAGTGTTAGAGTGTTATAATCCTAACATTTGGTCATTCTGATTTGTAGGACGTTGCTCAAGGCTAGTATTTGTCATACTCCTTCCACTGATGTAGCCCCTGTATCACTGAACATTTTAAATTCTTCCTCTGTGTCAAGTCTTTCTTACTAGATGTCTACTCTGCTCATCAAGAGAAGGAAAATATTCTATTTTTATGAATTTCCGGCTTTTACTTTTAGGATATCTTGAAAGGGAAATATTTAAATGGCAGGTTCCTCCCCCCCCCAAAAAAAAAAACTTGGAAAAGATGACCAATAAAACCACATGAAGAGACCATGTGGCTGGGAAGATCATGTGAGAGTGAGAGCATAGGACTCAGCTCTGAGAAGTCACAGGGTGCTTTCAGTTAAATGGCATGTGGGAGCTCTGGGCTTTAGAGTTCCCTTGTAGGCAGCTCAGGGCTTCAGAATTGCAGAAGAGCATCATAAATTAACACTTGTTTTCTTTTCCTTCAGGGTAGAAGCCCTATTCTGATGATGGTATATACAGCCAACTCTTTTGACACGTGGGGAGCTCTGCATCAGGTTGGAGATCCACAGAGTGAGTCCTTCTTCCTGACCTTTTTAGGGAAACATGAAAACCACAGTGGCACTGGGATATTCTTTTCTTGCTCCTTAGTGACTTCAAGGTTTAGGGACAAGGCTCCCAGATATATCTCTCGTATAAGTATCAGTCTGGATAAGTAGATGCCTCCTAGACAGCTGCTCAGAAGGAAGGGGTCATTGCAATAGGGACTTAAGTTTCTGTAGTTTTCAGTAAAAATACATTTTTTCCAAGGCTAGAAAAGTAATGAGTATGAATTTTTCAGTGAGGCAGAGTAACACAATGAAGGTGTGCTGAGTATGGAAGTAGGTAGTGATATAGCCCCAGTTCATCTGATTTTAATTCTTTTGCTCTCCCTGGAGAATTGGTGATGGCCATTTAAATGGAGTTGAAGGTAAACGTGACTTTTGCCACCATTTCCGATAAGTCACTGTGAGAAGCTGGTAAGTGCTTTAGAAACAGTAAGTTGGAAATAGGTATGCCCCTAAAAAGTCATGAGCAGTGTTTGATATACATAGTTTGTATGCTAGAAAGAAGAAAGATTCATCCAAATATGAAACCTAGAGAAAGAAGTAATAAGTGACTTTGGATTTTGAAAACAAACACCGCCAACTACCTCAGTCAGTTCTGGCTCATCTAACATGTTTTTCTGGGCTCTAAGAAGATCTTGAAGATTTCAGGTAGAGGTAGTTTGAAAATCTATGAGCTGTGAATTCTTAAATCTGAATTCTGTCTCTGTTTTCTTCCTGTCTTGCTCTCTGCAGTGCTGATGAAGGATGTACGTGAGATGTTCAACCTTGGGTTCTCCCTCAACTTCTACATGTTCCAAGGTGGCACCAACTTTGGCTTAATTGGTGGAGCTCAGTCTTCAGCAGGTTACACACCTGTAGTAACCAGCTATGGCAAGTATTGGTCCTCAGAATCACCTCCAACCTAGGCTGCCCCATTGTTGAGTCTAGAACATAGTAGATTAGAGAAATCTCTGGAACTGTTTAACTGTCTCCACTTTAATGTGTGTTGGGAACTGAGGATTTGGTATTTGTTCATGACACCACTAGATACTGGGGTCTTGGCTTTCTGGGATTTTGTGAGCAGACAGGTTAGTAATCTTAGTCTTGTTTATTTGCAGCACAGAACCTTGCTTTAAACAGTTCTATGCAAAGTCTGTCGCTTTGGATTTTCTAAGAGCACTACAAAATGTAGCCTTGAAATCTCCCAAGAGATCAAGTGGGAAACTAAGTGTGTAATAAAGCTAATGTTCATTTAAAAATATGAGGTCTTATTTTCCTCCACATCGTTACCAAACTTGATTCTTTTTAATGTAATTTTCTGACAAGTGTGTCTTGGTGTCATGGTTTTTATCTGTGTCTTCCTAATGAATAATGATTTTGAGGAGCTTTCCATTTGCTAATTTGCCATTTGTTCAAAAATTTTTTTTTTCGGTGAAGTATCTATGCATATTTTTGTTCCATTTTTTTAATAAAAGGGCAACTTTTTGTTTTTTGCAATTTTGAAAATTTTAAAACCTGAACTCCTGATAGAAGGCCTTTGTCAAGTATATGCTTTGCAAATGTTTTCTCACAGTATGTAACTTGTCTTTTTATTACCTTCATAGTGTGTTTTGAAGATCAGAAATTTAAAATTTTAATAAAAGTATTAATTTATTAAAAATAAAAGAAATTGGATAGGAAGGATAAGCATTGGAGGGTCCTGGATTGTTGCTGGGATCTACTGCAGCTGCACAGATTGGTGCAGTTTGCCTCTTGTTAACAATCCTCACCCTCATCAAAGCTCAGCAGATGCCTCTTAGTTTGTATCAATGGACATAGAAAATTTTCTCATCACATAACCAAAGGGGTCCCACCACTGAGGTTGCTAAATGTTTTTTTTTTTTTCCTCTTCAGGAGAAAGGAGTCAATCCTAAGGTGTTCTTGGGGGAAATGACACATTTCTCTGTTTTCTTTAGACTACAGTGCACTGGTGACAGAGGGTGGAGAATATACACTCGAGTACCAGGAATTTCAACGTTTTTTCCATGTTGTTACAGGTACTCAGACTCAGGAGCAACTTAATCTGAAGTGTGATGTAGATTTCCAGGGGTATCTGCTTTGGGCTGAGGGGAGGGAGGGAGTGGAAACCCCTCTCATTTTGGAGAGAAACCCAATTTGCTTCATTTTGTCATGGGCATTGGAAATACATTGGAAATACTGGAGATACAGGGTCTGCTCTTCTGTGTTCAGCACAGGACCATGTTGCTTAATCTTGACTGTGCCTGCAATCCTCTAAAACTTCTAAAAGCTAGAGGCTCCAGCTCTCCTTCTGCACTATTCAGTAAGCATTACTTGGCTGAGGCGAGGAAGAAAGGGTAGACTATGAAAGCATGTGCATTTGTAGCTGGGCTTTAGGATATTCTCTAGCTCTAACAGCCAAGATCAATGTGCTCCTTTTTTTTTTTTTAGGACAATAAAGGGTACTTCCTCGGATGTTTAAGGATATGAGAGGACCCTAACTCAATTAGCACCTGCCTTAATTCTTCCTGGAATTAGGAAGTAGGGCTACATGACTGGGTCTTTCCATTTGCTAATTTGGGATTCTGTGGATTTGTGGATTCTGTGGGATAGCAAGGAACTTAGTGTTTCCCAATGGGGTTGTGGTAGATCCTAGGGTTGCCAGCTATGTGCTTTTCATTGCAGATATTAAAATTTCCGTTCAACCAAGAGCTACACTGATGTTTGCCTATCAGACAATTACGTTGTTACATTTCATGACCCTGTGGGATGTCCTGCCCTATCTGGTCAAGGTGGGTGTTTCTTGGGTATAGACACATGGTATCACTTTAGGAAAAAGGACATGGGAAATAAAGAGAGAGAGCTCAAAGACCAAGGAGTAGAAGATTAGGGAACCAAAGTAATCCTTGGAAGTCTTAGTTCCTTTTCAAATTTTAC
>NW_021604598.1:7403078-7422415 GCF_004785775.1 Grammomys surdaster | reverse complement strand
TTTTTGACTTTCTCTTTCTTTTTTATGAAGATTTTTTAATGTGTATTAGTGTTTTACCTGCGTGTATATAAGTGAACCACATGTCTGTCTGTGGAGCCAGAAAAGGGTGTCAGATCAGCTGAAACTGGTAGGAACTGCATTCAAGTCCTTTGCAAGAATAGTGCACTGGTATTATCCACTGAGCTATCTATGCAGCCATATCCCTGCTTTCTTAGGTGTTAGGGTAGAAGTACATTGATTAGACCTATGGTAGTGATTTAAAAAACCTTTTTATTGGTTCTTTGTGAATTTCATATCATGCATCCCAATCCTGCTCATCTCTCCCTCCCCTCATACCTGTCCTCTACCCTGCTAACCTCCCCACCAACAGTGAAAAGAAACTTTGTGGAAGCTGTAGTGTGTCAGTGTGTCCCACAGTGTACTCTTTGTCCACATGTCTTTGCTTGCAAATGTTCATTGCAATGACTCGTACACAGTCTATGGCTTCTGCTACTCTATCAGTACTGGAATCTCACTAGGACTCCTCTCAAATATCTGATTATTTCCTATGTCATAGAGATCCTGCAGTTTTGGATCTGTAGGATTTGCCCCTCATGTACTCCAGCAGTTCATCGATTGGATAGAGGTTGAGGTAGGCCAATTCAAAGTCCTGGATCTGGACCTGAGAGTTATCTAGTCAGCCCACCTGTTTTCCTGCTCTCACACCCTTGGGGCCAGCTCACCAGCAATTACCTACAACCAGGGCCAGCTCTACCTGCTGTAGCAGATGAGGGGCAGGAACAGCTTCTCCTTCCTGCTGTAGGTGGCAAGGGGTGATGATGGAGGAGGGCATCACTCCCTCACCTAGGGCATTGATTTTTAATCTTTTTTTTCCCATAGAAGGATGCTTTTTCTAAACTCATTGTTAAGTTCAATATATAAAACATAAACTAGGTTAGTCAGGGTGTTCTGTAGCACTGAACTTTCCTCCCCTGTAAGGGTCAACCATCCATCCCTTCTCTAGGATGTTGCCACTCTTATCCCTAGGGTTAAGTTGAAAACTGGTTTAAGGAAACATTGCATGCTTATTCTTCTAGAACCCATCAACTATCAATATTTTGGAACTGTCTTACGGTGATGTTATTCTAGACAACTTTCAGTCTAATGAATAAGAAGAATGAATGTAAAACAGATTGGAGGTACATAGGCCACACATAGATGGAGTAACTGAGATATATCATCATTGTCATAGAGATGCCGTCTATGTGATGGCCAGTCACAGTAGTCCAGGCATCTATGTGATGGCCAGTCACAGTAGTCCAGGGAGACTTTGGTAGGATTAAGGCTGAAAGGCTGAACAGAAGCAAATGGCATGGCAGCTATATGCTGAGGTAGAGAAGCTGAGTCGCTCCAGGGTCCATTTATAAAGGCAGGGTTGGCTATGTGTGTGGGAAATGGAGTTAGGGTTGCACAACAAAGTGCTGTGTGGGACAGTATCAGAACAAAAGCCAGGCAACACAGAAGGAGCTGCTCACAGACAGGCAACAGCACTTTGGGTTTATGTTGTGGCAGGAATCAGACTCGGTACACTCTGTCAGCTAAGCCTTATATTTCCTAGTTTTGCTTTTATTCATTTATATTTTTGAGTCAAATTTTTGCTATATAGGTCAGGTTGGCCTCAAATTCATAATGTTTCTTTGGCCTCCTTAGAGCTGGGATTACATTTATGCACCACCATGCCAGTGTTTTTCTCTTGTGCATCTCTGCTTGTGAGTTTACTGGAATACTTTTGTGGATCATATCCTCAGCACTGTACAAACTGTTTCCAGTTTCCCTGCTGATCAGTGGGTGTAGGTGCTGCTAGTGTGCATGCTCATTTTCAACTTTCCCATTGGCTGCTTACCCAGTGGGTTTCAGCAGCAACTGACCTTATTGCATTGAAACTAACCATGCTGGGAATATTTACAGTACAGAAATAGAAAGTTACCAAGAATTTTCTAGAAAATCTCATATTTTAGGGAACTATTATTATCAGCTTTTGTTGTGATCATATTATTGTAGTGATGACATCTTTTAAAGAGCACCTCCAGTTTTAAGATAGATGTTGAATTTCAGTGGTATATGAGATCTGCTTTAAAATAATTATCTAGGCCAAGAGATGGCTTGGTGGTTAAGACAGATAGTTGTCCTTCCATGGGACCCAGGAGACCACATCTATCACTTCAGGTCCAGAGGATCCAACACCCTCTTCTGGTCTCTGTAGGGACTGTATGCTCATGGTACACAAACACACATGCAGGCAAAACACACATACATGTAAAATAATAAAATAAAATAATTCTGTAAAAAGTGGGAAGGCTGAGGTGGAAGTGAAACAAGACAAACCATGTATTGATGAAGTAAGACAACATTTCATGAAACAAATGCCTTGGAAATATTTTAATTCTGTAATTCCCTCTGTATTTATCACCTTAAATTGTTCTACAGAGAGGTGTTCATCACCTTTTTACCTTTAAGTACAGTTTATACAGAAAAGGGATGAGTTCACATATTTTCTTTAATCAGAAAAATGAGTTTATGTGTCTTTCAAAGGTGCATCAGGGTTTATTTTTTTGCAGTGGTTCTTTGTATGATAAGTAAACATATAAGATCTAGATTGTTGTATGTCATCATAGTCTCTTTGACATGCACATCGACCCATTGTAGTCCATCAGGACCCTTCTGGTTGGTTCTTGTGTCTTCTTGACAGGGCACTCATAGCTGTTAACTAATCTTTGTTGTTTTGTTCCCCTGGAGAATCTTCACTGTGTGGCTCCTCAGATTTATAATCATTTGTTTCTCCAAGGGGCTCTGAAGGGCTTTTGTTTTTGTATGTATAATGCATATAAGTATGTACTTATGTGCTTGCATGTGTATGGGCACACGTGTGTGTGTGTGTGCATGTGAATGTATTTACACATATGTGTGCATGAATGTGAAGACTCAAAGTGCCATATGCTTCTCTTGATCATTATGAACTAAAAAAAAATGAGGCAGAGTCTCTTCACCAAATTTGAAAGTCACTGATTCTCACTAATCTCTCTAGTTACATGCCTCAGGAATCCCCTGTTTCTGCCTCCCAACTACTGATACAGTCATATACCACAATGCTTGTTCTTTTTTTTATTTCAGCTTCTTGTTTAAATTATAAGAATAACTCACTGGCTGGATGGGCAGTAAAATATGAGATTGGTTGGAAAATCAAAAAGTTAATTTAAATGTTATGATTAAATATGATTATCTTTGTGTAGTCCTTTTTAGTATTCCTGCTTGCATAGCTGTTGGGATCATCTCCCTGGAGAAGTGGGCCATGGGTTCTTGGTTCTGAGATTCTTTTCTCTAGCCTGACCCTTTAACATGGTTGTTATTCCTATCTCCACCACAGACAACCAAGTCTTCCAAGCCACGATCCATGGAGCAGCTGCGGGTGAATGAAGGCAATGGCCAGTCCTTTGGGTACATACTTTATGAGACCATCATCTTCAGTGGAGGCCTCCTCACATCAAGGGGACATATTCAAGACCGGGGGCAGGTAGGGAACAATATGTAGTTCCTAATGTAACTTATGTGTTAATATCATCCTATTATACTGAGGTAAATGTCTAAGTGGTAGTCAAATCATTTGACCACCAGAAAATTATTGCTGTTGCTTATCATCTGTCCTTTTAGTTAAATATTTTATATATAGACATTCCTAGGTATTTACTCCTGAATGCTGTAGGATCTGATAGTGATCTTAAATCCAGGAGGTGCTCCAGTAGTCCCTATATTTATTATATAGCAACCCCTAGTATTTATATACCATATGAAAAGTTGGTTTTGGTCATTTAAGTCTTAAAGATCTAGCTGAGACATGTGTTCCAAATAGAAAATCCTCAGGAAAGGTACAGCTGGGAAGTCACAGTGCAGAAGCTGAAGGTTCCATCCCACTCCAAGTTACAAGCTCTTCTAAGTATTCTAAAAGGTTTTTTTTTTCTCTTCATCTTTTCTATATCACCTTTTCCCAAGACTTTAGGTTGGGTATTCCTAGTCCAAAGCCTAAGATGCTCAGTGAAAATATGATAATTTTCAAAAGATTTTAGATGGAACTGGGGAGATAATTCAGAGAATAGTGTTTACTGCACAAGTCTGAGGACCTTAACTCAGATTCCCAGCACCTATATAAAATGTCAAGTATGGTCTCATGACATGCCTGTCAAATCAGCTCAGGAGAGTAAGAACAGGAAGATCCTAGGAGCTCAGTGACCAGCCAGCCAACCCAGCTGAAACAGCTTGCTTAAGGTTTAATAAAGAGCTCCTGCCTTAAAAGATAAGGTGATGAGTGATTGGGGATACACAATGTCAACCCCTTTACTTCACAGGCACATGAATGGGCGTGTGCTCTCCACCACACACACACACACACACACACACACACACACACACACAATTTCAGAGGTTTTTTTTGTTTTTTGTTTTTTTTACATTAAAAATATTTTATCAATTCTTTGAAGGTATTCACTGTCAATAGCTCCTTAGTTACCATTAAAGGCTACTGAGCTTCTCTCATTCCCATGCTTGAATATTGACTGGCTTGATCAACTTTAGATCTTATGTAGGCAATTACAGCTGCTGCGAGTTCATGAGTGCAATAGTCTTGTCATGTCTCGGGGACAATGTTTTGGCCTGGTCCCCTTGACCTTTGGCTCTTACAATCTTATCATTCCCTCTCCCAAGATGATCCCTAAGCTTTGGGTGAAGAATGATATAGAGGCTTCATTTGTGGCTGTGCAATCCACAAATATTTATGCTCTGTTTAACCACTGTCCACTGCACGAAGAAACTTCTCTGATGAGCACTGAGACCTACCCTAATCTATGAGTAGTAAGATACAGATTTAGAGGACAGTTTGATACTGCATCAATTTAGCAGAATGATAGTTTACCTCTGGGACATGTGTCCTTCTCAACCATGGATCGTCCACCAGATTTATAGAACCAGACATGTCTCTTCCTTTGGAGCAGACTTAAATTCAACCAGAAAGCAATTATTGCTCTAATAATGGGCATATCTTGCCATGCTGGTCATTATTGTAGCTCACAGGGTTTTCAGATGAGTAATTCTGTTGATGACTCGTCCCTCTCCCGCCATGCCCAGCAACCTATATGGCAACTTCTGGCACTATGACGATATCATTTTGTTTGTTGTTTAAATTGGAGATATTCAACTTTTAAAGTCTATAGAAATCCAATCTCTGAAAACCTCTTAAATGAAATGCTTCTGTCCCAAGCATTTTGTACAAATACTACTCAACCTGTACTTCTGTTTTCCATTTGTTTATTTTTCAGATAAAGCCTAAATTGTGTAGTCCTGGCTGGCCTCAGACTCACAGAGATCCATTTGCCTTTGCCTCCTGACTGTGGGGGTTAAGGTGTGAGCCATCAGAGCTGATCTTATACTTCTATCTTTGTGACTCCAGCCCTTTCCCTCCATTTTAACCTCTGCAGAGACATCTTTCTTACAATTTGGCCAACATTTATCTGTACTTGGCATATATTCCATTGGCTTTTTAGACTCCTTTTCTGGGGCACATGATTGCTCTTTTAAGTCAGCCTTGGATTTGCTCATGTGTTGCATGTAATTTTAAAAAACATGCTTTCTCCCTCTTGAGAGCTCTGCCCAAGCTCTCTCAAGCTCTCGCAGCTAGTTTCACCAAGCCACCAGTGACCACCCTGTCTCACTCAGCTCCACACTATTTAACTGCCCACCTGTTAGTCAGCCCCCATGGCTAGCTAATGCTTTTCTGAGATACCGGCTATGCTCTGAGAACAGCTGCCGCCATGTTGCTGGCTGGCGTTTTTACCTGGCTCTGCTAACCACCAGTGACAGACACGGGGCTGCACCCTCTTTTTTGCCCACATGAATCGTCGCAAATGGAAAACACCAGACAATCTTAATATTTAAAATCAGCCAGATGTCCAAACCTCTGGGCTCAAAATCTATTGTCCTAAACTCATCAGCTATTCTATGTGGGAATTCTTCCAGTTGCAGAAGCCGCCACCCAAGTCTAACCTGAACAAGCCGGGCTATATGGTGCCTGTCTGCTCTCTCTTCCTGCCTGGCTGAAAGCCCTTCCTCTATCATGTCCTTTTCTTCCTCTCTATGACCAAGAAAACTCATTTTCATATCTTTGACCAGTGGTTCGTTTCTCCCGTCTTCATTTAGCCAATCAAACAGTTAGGGAAACTCCCTTTATATCTCACTTTTTCTGTCCTATAAAAAAATAAAAAAATAAAAAACTCTTCTTCTCCCAGATATAAATTAAAAAAAATCATGACAAATAAATTACATAGTATGAGTTACAAATGACATCCAGTCCATCCATCTGTCAATTTAGATAACGTACTCTACCATCTCTCTTAAGAGGCTTACAGTTGTACACCTGAGTTAGGTCCTGGTTTTAGCTTGTATACTATCTGAAAACCATCCTCTCAAATCTACATCTGAGAACCGGAAACCTTGCCCTTATATCCTTGCCCAACGATTGGCTTCTGCTGTCTTGATTTAGCCAGTCAAACAATTAGAGAATCTCTCCCTCCACTCATGGACTCGCAGCTTCCCACATATAATCTCTGCTCACCTTTCTGCTTTCCTTTCACCTTTTCTTTGTTCCATATTTTCACCTGGCCCCTGTGTAGTGCAATACTTGGTCATCTTCAACTGCAGGCCACTGCTGTCTTAGAGGGTGTCTTGCTTCTTCTTTTGAAACCGTACAGCTGGTCTTCCTGCTTTCCTCCTCTCTTCCTTGTCACCCCTCAGATCATCATGAGTCTTCTGGCCAAGATCAACATTTTATCGTACTTCTCTGCCTCCAGTTGAACTCCACAAGCCATTGGCAGTCTGGATGTGGCCTGTTCTTCCACAGCAGTCTGCTGTTCACCATCATGCTTGATGGTGCAATATATTGTGATTAATTTTCAGGCTCTTCATACTGGGCAACCTATTTTCCAGAAAGACATTAAAAAACCTGGCTTTCAATAAGTGACCACGAAACATACAACTTCTGTGATTAGACTCTGGTAATCTGACATTGCAAATACTTTTGTTGTTGGTACTTAAGGATTTTTGTTATGGTTTCCTAGGCAAATTGCACTTGAAAAATTGAGATTCAGCCTGGCAGTGGTGGTGCATGCTATTAAACCCAGCACTTGGTAGGCAGACGTAGGCAGATCTCTTGAGTTTTAAGCCAGCTTGGTCTACAGTGAGTTCTAGGACAACCAAGGCTATACAGAGAAACCATGTCTTGAAAAGGAAAAATAAATAATGAATAAATAAATAAGTAAATAAATAAAATAAAATTTGTCATTTAAATTAATTAATCTAGGAAGCAAATTATACTTATGTGGTCTTGCCTAACTAGTACAAGTCCACTGAGTGGTTTAATCTAGTGGTTAATCAATATAATAGGTCTATTAGTTTGTTTTTCTGTTACTGTCATAAACCCCACGACCCAAAACAGCTTTGGAAAGGAAAGGGTTTATTTGACTTAGAGATTACAGTCCATGATTTGTGGGAATCTCAAAGCAAGAACTGGCTTACTGCCTGCAGCTTACTCAGTCTTCTTTCTTATACAACCCAGGACCACCTGGAAAGGTGTGGGACCACCCTCAGGGCCTTAGCCCTCACATACCAGTCATGGATTAATAAGATTCCCCACAGGCTTGCTTACAGGCCAGTCTATCTGAGACATTTTCTCAGTTGATGTTCTCCCTTTCCAGGTGACCCTAGTTTGTCAAGCTGACAAAACACTACCAGAAGAGTAGGTAATAGTAAAAAATGGGGAGGGGGGAGGAATTACATGTAAGTCATCTCTAAAATCAGTTCAAACGCAGTAGTAGGCTCTCCAGACACAAATTGAGAGCACCTAGAAGAATTGACCACCTTGAAGAGTAAAACCCTTGGGATAAGGCAGATAGACACAGAACAGTTGCTGTCCCTCAGTTCCTTCTCCTCCCCTTTGCCATCATTTCCTTGATGTTTATTAATTCTTACCTTCCTTGCCCTCTAGTTTCTTGCAGGTCTTTTAAACATTGTTCCCTCCTTGCTTGACAGTTGATCTAGGGCCCAGTTTTCATTGAGGGCTCTATGCCAGGCTGCACCTCATACATCTTCTCATTGTATTACTTTAACCTGTTGTTTGTGAACTCCTGAGCCTATGCAGTACTGGGAGACATGGAGTTCATTCTACCTCTTGTCTTGCTTTGGTTTTCGCATTTTCAATATTGTTTTCCTTTTCTTTATGAGGACCTAACAGTGTTCTCTTCTTTCTCTGGCAGGTGTTTCTGGATAACGTCTATGTAGGACTCCTGGATCAATCCAACTATGAGCTGCTTCTTTTCAAAGATGTATTTAACATTTAATGTATAACATTCTAGTTTCAGCTAGGCTTGGGCCTGAGAGTTAGCGAGGCCTTATTATAGATTATTTCCATTCCTCTGCCCTTGGTTTGCTCCATGCACAGGAGCCCATGTATATGTATATCTTGGAGTTACTGGTAAATGTTCTTTGAGTGAGTACCACACTCCCGCTTGAGTATTCCCTGTCCAGAGCACTCTGGCTTGGTTACCAGTCCCAAGAGTGTTTTTGTTTAAATGTTCAGGTACCTGTTTCTGGAAAGAAAGGGGGAAAGCTGGTGTACAAGGGCTTGCCTATCCTGTAGCTAGGGACCTACAAGGTTCTGAGGCCTGAAGTCTGAAAGACACCTGCTCATGTCCTGTCCTAGCTCCAGGGAGGCCTGGAAGGTCTAAGGGAGGTGCCAAATGAAACTTACTCTGGTCTGTATTAAATAGCTCTCCAAGAAAACCCAGGTTCTGAGGATCCTGGTGGAAAACCAAGGCCGACTCACTTCTGGGAAGGGTATCAACAAGGAGAGAAAAGGTAGGCTCCAGAACAAAATAACCGAGACAGTGTAGCACCAAACTGCCATTGCTCTTCCCCAGGCCAATGGCACCTGGGAACAGGGGTGTGTTTGGAAAAGAGAGCACACTTTCTTGGTTATGAGACATCTTTGTATAGAAACTGTGATATTTTGTGTTACATAGTTGCCAGACAACACCCACCACACTGTCACATATGTTGTTGGTAAGGGGTTTGAAAGTGATACCAGCAGGAGAAAGCTCTGGTGATGTCCCTGGTTGGGGTTCCTCTCTTAGGATATCACTTCTTCGTTTTCAGGATCCAGGGCTTATGTGTGTCCTTCTGCTTGGGCCCAGTTCTCCTGAGCAGAGCCACATACTGTTTTTCTACCTTAAGTGCTTTGACAAACCTGAGTATTAGAGCTAGCCAGAAGTCTCGTGTTGGCCAGCTCTGTAGCAGGTGCCATGATTCTGTGAGATCTATAGCAGTTGCCATGACTCTGTGGTGTTAATGTGGCTTATGAGGCACCCTCTCTGAGTGTACACTTATGAGGATAATACCTGTGTAGGACGTGGACTTAGGTAGATTACTGGTAGAGTACTTGGCTAGCATGTCTGAAGCCTATTGAGTCTTGGTAGTTCAATCCTCAGCACAACCAAGGGAGGAGGGAGGATCCATGGGAGTTTGTATAGAAATCTTCTAGCCAGCTGAGACCAAGAGAGCACCTTCCTTCAGGGAGATCCTCGACTGCAGCCTGAGCATCCTTCTGTCTTTCTTGCCTACTTCATAATCTCTCTCATTCCCACCCCACAGGTTTAACTGGAAACATCTATCTAGACAAGTCTCCACTAAGACCGTTTAAAATCTACAGCCTGGAAATGGGAAATATATTCATACAAAGGTGAGTGCCTTACCTTTGGGTGATTAAAAGTTAGGTAAAATTGGAGTTACAGCTCGGTGGTGGATTTTTCCCAGCATGTGTGAGGTACTTAGTTCAGTTACCAGCCTGCAGATAAAACAAAATAAGATAAAATATAACACAAAGAGGTGAACATGCAGAGCTGGAAGCATGCTCAGAGGTCTCTATGTGATTTCAGCCTTTGGTTTTCAGAGAGAAAAAAAAAGTCCTGAGTACTCAAAGAAATGATGCTGAGTCTCCCAGATGTCTAGCAGCAGGGTAGTGACTGCCTCTTGTCCGCTGGTTAAACCTGCTATATCATGCATGCTGAGGGGTTAGCTGCTACCACAGCAGGGAAACGGCCAACTTCAGAGGTCACAGGTGGGATGTTAGAAGAAAAGTACAGCTTCTCACTGGCTCTTTATTCTCTCTTAGGGAATTTCCCAAGTCCTGGAAAACAGTGACAAGCCATGTTGAGGGCCCTGCCTTTTTCCTCGGTCATTTGAAAGCTGGAGATCCTCCCCAAGACACCTTCATAATAATAGAGGTTAGCGCCATTTTTCTTCTGCTCACGGGCTTTATCCCTACCCAAAGAACCTTAAGAAAAGCTCCCCAGTGTGTGAGTCTTGTCCTGTGGCAGGAAGCCAAGCTACCCCAAGTCACAAGCATATCCTGAAGGCTTCTCATTCTGGGGACCAATAGGATAGGGTAAGGAGAGTGAATAGAGGCAACAAAAGCATGAGCCAGTGAGACTAGCTGGTGCATGCACTGTAGCAGGGATTTTGCGAATGTGTGTGACTCCTCATACACAACCCCTGGAGGTAGAGACCTGTACCACTGTCATGAGTTCACCACCCAAGGCATGTCATCCAGGGCACCTTGGCTGCCATTCCCGACATTCTACAATTTGAATGTTTTGATGATTATTGGATTATAAGTGGGCATCCCCTTTACTGGTTTGTGTCAGACCTGGGGAAATGGGATAGAATTATATTCTTCCTTGAGGCCTGATGGTGAATCACTTCCAAGGCAGGGCAGTGGCACAGACTGAAGAGCACCGTCCTACCCATTGCTATCCTTGCTAATCCATCCTGTCTTGGTTTGTGCTAAGGGTTGGTGTGTCATTGTGGGATAGGGGTCTATCTGTTTTCTATCTTTACATCTAGAAGTTAGATCCTGAAACTTCACAATATTTTTCAGGGCTGGGGAAAAGGTGTCATATCCATCAATGGAAGGACCCTAGGACGATACTGGAATGTTGGTCCCCAGGAAACTGTCTATGTCCCTGGCTCCTGGCTTCATCCTGGAGTTAATAAGGTGAATTCTCTCAGTGTCCTTTGCTTCCTTGTTCACTTTCTTTGAACTCTGCTCTGGCTTCAGAGGGAGAACTTGAATTTCTGGCTGATTTACTTTATTCTTTGTGCAGATCATAATATTTGAGGAATTGAGAGGTGATGTAAAGATCCAATTCACAAACAAGGCTCAACTAGGTATGTCATCCCCAAGGGTTAGTTAGTTCAGCATCTGGGAACACATTTATCCCTTATACAATAGATGGGTTTTCTATTATGCTTACACAGTTCAATTCATCCCTCCCATTTTAAGATGCCATAATTATCCTTCTCCTCTAACAGCCTGATCCAGGCCCCTTGGTCTTCCTTTCTGATGGTCCCACTATGTTTTGGGGGTTCAAGTCTCATTGTGAGTCAACCTCAGCAACTTTCACTTCTAACCTTTTCTGAAATGAACCTTCTCCCTATGGCTCTTTCTCAGGTTGCTGTGTTAGATAACTTCCAGGTACCCTTTCTAGTGCCCTTTAGCCAGTTTTTATAGTAAGGAATACATGGAACATCAGACCCAAATTGCAGAGTGTCCTTACCAAGTAGCTACTTTCTGGGTGCATAGCCTCCCTTGAGACTTTTTTAGTAGTAAGAGTCAGATATCCATTTGTCCTCTGACACTCCTCCCTTCCTCACGGCTGGCAGTCAAACCTGAGACCTTATGTATGCCATGCAAATATTCTGTCAGTGAGCCACAACCCAGCTCCAGAGAGCCTTATGGAGAATCACTTGTCTCATTTCATTAGAGTCTTTTTGGGCCTAGTGATCAAGCTTTCTAGTGCTCATAGGTCACAGTTTTATTGTCTTTGGGATGGACATGTAGCACAGAGTACACTAATCAGATTTTCTTTTTTTAGGACATTGAATCTCAAGAAATGTGATGTAAGCTAGAAGATAGACAGCTGAATCACATCCAGAGTGGTACTGGGAGTAATCCATCAGTCCTGACCAATGGGTGCATCTATGCTGGCTTCATTTTCTGCCCCATGCCAGGCTTGGGTTTCACCATCCACCTCCTCACTTGATGGCAAACCCAGCTTTTGACTCATTGACTCACCTGTTTCTGATGCTCACAACAGAATGGGCTTTACCCTTACACTTTCTTTGTCACATTTCTTCTGTTAAAAGCTCTTTGACCAGCAAATAAAATTTTTGGAAAAAAAAAAAAAGCAAAAGCATGCTCAGAATAAGTGGCATTGCAAGTGTAAATCTGAAGTGAAAACAAAAGATTTCTAAGAAACCAAATAAAACAGAAACTGTAGGCAATGACAGGCAGCTACCATATGTGGTTTCTGGATTTAGAGTAGAAAACATCAATGATGTTTTCCTTTATCTTTCCAGTGGTCATTCCACTTTAGCTTCTTGGAGGCTGCATCAGTCAACTGTGCCTCCACATTCCACCTTTGGCATCTGATTTATAGTCCCTGTTGATTGCCTGGTCTACACTTGATCCTCCTAGGATAGTTTCAACGTTTCTGAGCCATACCAGAGGTTACAGAGAGTTGCCTAAGTCCCTGGGTTCAATTTGGTGGTCCATCTCAGGTTGACAGAGGGAAGACCCATTGTGTATAAAGCTATTGCAAATTCTAGTGTAGTGCAAACAGGTCCCCAGTTAGGTTTCGGACTCAGGGAACTTGGGAGAGGGTCCTCACATGAATTGGTGTGACACCAAGGAATATAGAGAAATACCTGCTAGACCTCAGAGTCTCTGTGAACTGTAGCTAAGTTAGGCTGGTTGCACAGGGAACACCAGCTTGTGTTATCCCAGGAGTTAGCATCATACCTATAACACCGTAGCTCATGCCTATAATCCAAGGCCAGCCAAGGCTATCCAGTAAGACTCTGTATCTGTGTTTCTTTTCTTGTTTCTCTGATAAATGCAACTTAATGAAGAAAGGGCTTATTTTGACTTACAGTTCAAGGTACGGTCTGTTATGGTAGAGATGTCAAAGCACCAGGAGCTTGAAGCAGCTGCTACGTATCCATAGTCAGGAAGCAGAACACAATGAACATGAACACATGCTAGTGCTCAGGTTGATTTCCCCATTTGTACAGTTCAGGATCCCTTGCCCAAGAATAGTTATCCACAGTTAAGATGTGTCTTCCCACACCAGTTAACATCATAGTCAGGATAATCCCCTAAGACATGCCTAGAAGCTCATCTCCCGAGTGACTGTAGATCTCTCAAATGATAAGTAACACTGTCATATCCTCGTTTCAAAACAACCCTACTTTACCTAAATATTAGAATTATTTCTCATCTACATTTCCTGCCTTCCCTCCCTCCCTCCCTCTCTCCCTCCTTCCTCCCTTCCTTCCTTCAGTGTGTGTGTCTGTACATGTATGTGCATGCCACATACGGTTTCTAGGGATGAAACTAAGGTCTTCAGGCTAGGAGCCAAGTGTTCTTACCTGCTGAGATGCCTCACCATTCTCTATTCAGGCCTTCTTCCTGTTCCTACCCTGCATCTTGTCAGTGCTGATCATGTAATGTGGCAGAGGGAGCTTACCTAATCTAGCCACAAGCTCTATAAACACTGCTGCTCCTCTTGGGTGCCTTGTCCACCAGAATGTGTTCCTGGACCAGATAATCTATGTTCAAACCTCCAAGTTAATATGTTTTCTTCATTTTAAAGCATTTATTGCTCTTTTGGGTTACTCAGTTTGTATCCAGGTCCTCTATTTGGCCTTGACTTATGTACAAACTTTTATACTGTCAGGTTGGCAAAAATTGCTTTTTAAAGTGACATCACCCAGATACTTAGTAGCCCTTCTTTAATCCTCTCTTTCTCTTCACACCCCCTCTCTGTTCCTTTTTCTTTCTTCCTTTTCTTCCTCCTCCTCTTCCTCTTTCTCCTCATTTTTCTCCTCTTCTTCCTCCTCCTCCTCCTTCTCCTCCTTTTTCTGTTATTCTTTGGCTTATTTTGAGGGTAGATCTCATTCTGTAGTCCAGGCTTGCTTGCAATTAATTATTTAAGCTAGATTCACATCAAATTTGTAGCAGCCCACCTGACTCAGCTTCCTAAGTGCTGGGGCAACTAGCATGCATAGTTAAAAAGTGCTAATTAAGGGCTATCATTGGCCCAACAAGGTCTCAACTACAGTCTTAAAGATGGGCCAGATTATTAATCTGTTAAATTGGTTAACCTACACCATCACCTTAGGGGACCGAACTGGTTCCTGACAAAATGATTGCTTTTGTTCAGCCTTGCTCTTGTGGATAACTTTACTCATCCGGGGTGGTAATTTGTCCTCTGAGGTTTAAGACTTCCTGGCATCCAAGGTGGACTTATATCAGGGCAATATCATATCTCTGTACCTTTAGCTAAAAGCAAATAAGACAGACACAAAAGAAAGACAGAGATGTCAAGTTTCTGTCCTTCTTTTAGTAGTTACCTTATGTGAAAAAGTGAGGGATTTAAGTGTTACAGCTCTGAAGGGGAAAGTATCCTAGCAGCTGGGAGCCAAAGAATACGACAAAGTCACACTGTACAACAAACCTCACACAAGAGATTTATTGAAAAAGATACAAGAGGGTGCCTGCCTCTGCTCAAGAGAGAAGCAGCAAAGAACTGAACAGGCTTCTGGGGGTAAAGGGTAGGTGTGAAATTTCCAGAGTGGCCTGGGATTGGTGGGATTTTTTGGCTTGGTCTTAGGACAAGCTCAGGGATTGGTGTGATTTTGAGCTCAGGAACTGGTGGGTTTTTGAGCTGAGGAATTGGAGTGTGTTCAAAACCCAGAAATAAGTTCAGACTTTTCATTCCACACTGTTTTTTTTTTTTTCTCTATCAAGAGCAACTTCTGTATGCCTGGTTCAATACCCTGCCACCTCCCTCTTGAGTTCATTAGAGTACTGGCCAACCTGGCATTTTCTCAATTGAGATTCCCTTCTTTCAGATAGTCTAGTTTGTATGCTAAGTTAATATAAGACTAGACAGCACTATATAATGATATCTAATGATATGACTATATATAGTTAAAATAGTATTCTAATATATATTTTTTTTTTTTTGGTTTTTCGAGACAGGGTTTCTCTGTGTAGTTCTGGCTGTCCTGGAACTCACTCTGTAGACTAGGCTGGCCTCGTATTATTCTATTCTTAATGATATTATTGGAAAGAATGGATACACACACAACACACACACACACATGTATGTATCAAAACCATAGCAAAGCATCAAATGTTTTACAAATTTAGGGAATACTACTTGTGATCAAAACCAGAATTTAAAAATAACAAAGTGTTATGCCATGATAAATAGATATAGACAAGGTTTTGCATAGGAGGATTGCCCATATAGCAAATTAAAAAGAAAGTATTCTGTAAAATTTGCAAAATATTTAGGCAAAGCTATGACACACATCTTTCTACATTTCTAGTCACAGACACATTAGAAATTAAATGCACTAAAAATAATAGTCATTTATAGAGTTACCATTTGAAAGGTTTTACACAGAAAGAGATTTATGAGAACCTTGGTTTTATTAAGACTCTGTTCTCTGATAGTCAAAAGCCTGAAAAAATTACCAGGAAATATAAAAAACTTATCTTAACAAAATATAAAATCTTGTCATCTAAATTCACTCTTTTCACTGATCTCACTAGGAATACAACAATATTTTAATAAATAGTTATTGCCCTAATATAAACAATTAGGTTCTAGTTTTATACTGGTATGTTAAATCCTCTTGATGAATTTACATTTAAAAATACCTTTTACAAAAATGCCCTTTAACTTTGCAAAAATGTTGATAAAATAAAATCTTATGTCCTTTAATAGTTTTCTCATAAATTGCTCTTAGATTCCTTTGTATTTTCTGCACATTTTAAATATATATTTAAAATGATGGTTAGAATTTTAATGCTTAATAAATTTATTCTTAGCTAAGAACAAGGAACAAAGAAATCTTAAATTGTTTCTCTGCACATTGATAATTAATGAAAACAAACTTGTTCTGATCAAAATTCCATTTATGACAGAAGGAAACCGATTAAAAGATCATGTCTACATAATGGAATATCAGAAGCTTCTAAGTGGATGGCAGCTTGTTTTTCCAATTATCACTTTTCTTTCCCGTACTCCCAAATTCAAGACTGAGCTCTTGTGCCTGTATATTAGATAGGCTTGGTTATGATAAGAATCTTGAAGAAGTTTCTCCTCTGAATTCACATTTACACACATTCTCCTAGATATGTTTTATATTATGAATACGAAGAGTAGTGATTTTTAGCACACAGTAAGTTTTTAAAATTTTGCAAAAATGAAGTAACATCAGGTTTTTTTTCCCAGGAATTCTTGGGGGCAGATTAAGTTTTACTCTATGCTGCCTTAAGACTCCTTTGGTTAAAGGCTCATCTATGTGTCAGAAGCAAGAGTCAATGCTAGAGATGTGTTTTGAACCAGTAAGGAATAATGCTCAGTAGGAATTCCTTTCCAAAGCATCATGGATTGACCAGTTTCTCTTGGATATGTTAGAAAATCCCAGCATCAATTGGTATAGAGTATTTAAGTGTGCTGGATAAATAACCCTTATGTGCATGAACTGGATGAACTCTCTGAGTTTCTTTTAAGCCAGGAATTTGTGTGTTTTAATTTGGTTCCCTATGAGAATACCATGCACCATGGTCATATATCCAAGTGGTAATAAAATTAATCAACAAAATGGAATTTAGAATCACCTAGGAGACACATCACTTGTTACACCAATGAGGCCACATCTAGAAAGCTTTAATGGAGGAAGAAAGACTCATCCCAAATATACATATAGTGCTAAAATTCCTTCCCAGGGAGAGACATAAGCCATGTTATTACCCCTTCTCCTAAGGTCCCAATGACAAACCGAGGCATGATTCTGCCAAAGTTTACTCTAGGGAACCAATATGTTTATTGGGCTTCCTTCCAGAGCACTGGTGAGAGGTTACTTCGTGTGAATGTTCTCCCTCCAGGATGTTTCTGGAAAGCCTTTACTAAGCAGAATGAAGGCTTCCCTATAGCTCACAGATAGAACATCCCTCCGACCCCCCATCTTCCTTAGCCTATATACTCTAGCCCTTGTCCAAGGCCCTGAGCAATTATACAGAATTTCATGTAACAGGTGGTAGAGAGCTGCTAGTACCTCTCCATGAAGAGTACAAACAGTCAACAAGCCTAAATGGGGTCATCCTTTTATAAGAGGGTACAGCCTAATTCCTCAAGATGGCAATTGGAGGAGAGTCACAACAGAGTAACACTAGTCTGTTTCTTTTCCTGTTGCTGTTACAAAATGCCCTGACAAAAGCAACTTTATGGAGAACAGTTTACAGGTTCAGTCCATCATGATAGGGAAGTCCAAGTCTCAGGAGCTTGAAATAGCTAGTCATATCTCATCTGCACACAGGATGTCAGGAGAGCATAACCAGCATAGTGATAGTGGTGCATCCATTTAATCCCAGCACTCAGGAGGCAGAAAAAGGTGAATCTCCATGAGTTTGGGGTTAGCTTGATCTACATAGTGAGTTTCAGGCCAGCCAAGGTTATGTAGAGAGATCCTGTCTCAAAAACCAACCAACCAAACAAAAATATACAAAACAAAGCAAAAAAAAAAAAAACCAAGAATCAAACACAAATAGCAAGCAAGGAAAGAAAAAGAAACAGAAATGAATGCAATTATGATAGAATTCAGTTTTCATTCTGCATTTTATAAGCTTAGGATCCTCTTACCAGGAATTTGATTCCTCTCATAATCAAGATAGCTCTTTATATATTAATTAATATAATCAAGGTAACTGCTCTCAGGCATATACAGAGGCCCATCTTCTAGGTGATTGTAGATTGGGTCAACCTAACAATTAATACTAACCATCACAGTACCATGCTATGTACCGGGGTCACTGATTGAATACAGAGGAAAAAGCAAATGAAGCCAGAGTTCACCCCTCTGTTTCCTAACTGTGCACTTATGACCAGTTCTCTCATGTTCCTGATGATATAATGAAAGTCAACTCTCATGGCTGTACATTCCCTGGAATGATGCACTGTACCCTCAAACATGAACAGAATCAACCTTTATCTCTTCAAGTTGTTTTCACCAGGCACCTAGTCAGAGCAATGAGAAAAGAAACTGATATCCTCCAATAAGAGTATATACCTCCAATAAGAGTAGACACCTAAACTCACACAGAACGAACCAGAGGAAGCATTTGACTCCTTTCTTTGCTGTCTTGTAGGAATGTAGGAATTTCAGGTCTCAAGTATCTCAGGTTTCAGTAAACTCAAGAATTAACTGCCCCAGGACACATCTTGGAAGAAGCACATTCCAGAGACTAAGAGGGGCCCAAGATAAGAATTTAACAGGGGGGTGAACCCTCGACACAGTACACCTGGGTAAACAGAAGCCACTTAAGCTAACCCTCTTTGTTGTAAAAGATAAGGTACAAATTTGAGTTACTTAGAATGGAAACTGAGTTATTGGGAATGGAAACCAAGCATGGGGACAGCTGATTGAAATCCTCTAGGGTTATTGTTTAAAAAGTAATTAACTGTCCTTGTGAATTCTGTGAAAATGGTATATAAAACTGCCCTTAGCTTTAATTCAGGGTTCTTCTTGCCTGCATGCAAGAGAACCCCAGTGCATTGGTTTTTTTATCAATTTATCAATAAACCTCATGTTATTGCAGCGAATCCTGTCCGTGAGTGTTTCTGGGTGAGCACGTCCCCTGGTTTTGGATCTTTAGGTCCAACAGTCTCAGTGGACCTCATGGTAGATAAACATCTAGTATGACTTTGGCTACAGTCAGCAGGTTTTTCAGCCTAGACACAGACACAAAGACTAATAGACAAATAGGTAAAATGAAACAGAAAGCAACACTGAGTCAGAATGTATTCTTGTATAGACCGATGATATTGCTGCTCTATGGAATGGTTAAGGGAAAGGTTTTTACTGTAGATGTGTGTGTGTGTGTGTGTGTGTGTGTGTGTGTGTGTGTGTGAGAGAGAGAGAGAGAGAGAGAGAGAGAGAGAGAGAGAGAGAGAGAACATTGCCAGCAGACTGGCCTTGAGCATGCAAGAAGCAGAAGCAGAACATAGAGGGACTGTGAGAGAGCAGGGGGAGAGTAAGAGAGGGAGAAAAGAGAGGGAGGGAGAGAGAGAGAGAGAGAGAGAGAAAGATAGAGAGAGAGAGAGAGAGAGAGAGAGAGAGAGAGAGAG
>NW_021604598.1:7395557-7402978 GCF_004785775.1 Grammomys surdaster | reverse complement strand
GGGAGGAGGTAAGAAGGGCTAGGATGCTCCTGGAAAGGACTTTGAAATCTGTAACATACATGTGATACTGAAGGAGCCTGAAGGCTTTGGTATGCTAATAGGCACCATAGATAATTATTTGTCCCTTCTGCCTTTTGGAATTTAGGGAAATGGAGTTTCCTTTGGATCTGATAATTATTAGATAAATCATTGTATGTTTATTAAAAATAACAAGTCAGATAAAATTTTCTTAAGGGGATACCAAAAATAGTGCAGATCTAGTATTTCACAATGGTTTAATGTACACTACTGTGGTTACCTCCTAGTCACCAGTGTTTTATTGTTCTTACATCATTTCCCACATAGTTACCAACCCAGAAGTTATAGGGCTCAAGTTTCCCCATCACACCAGCAGGTACCCAAATTGCTGAAAATAAACATAATGGCTCAAAATAACTACAAAGAGAAGGACCTCAATTTCCTGTCTGAAAAATGGCAGAAATTTATGTTAATTCAAAAAGTACAAAGAGGACATCTTCCTTCTGGCCCACAACTTCACCTGGGACAGAGATGGTGCTCCAGACCCCCTTCTCCACCCAGAGACAGCTTGACTCCCAGGAGCTTTATCACAACCAGGCTCATAGGTGAGACACTCCCACCCCAATACCTGGCCTAACTGGGACTCCTACAGGGCCCAGTGGACATGGACCCTATCTGTCCTGCCCTGCTAGAGACACATCTTTCTATCCCACAATTTGGACCAGGGCAGAGCTGGTGTTCCAGACCCCATCCCACATCCAGAGACACCTTGATACCCAGGAATTTCATCACAACCAGGCTCACAGGCTCACAGGAGGAACAGGATCCAGTTAGAGACAGCAAGGCCAGTTAACACCTGAGATAACCAGATATTGAGAAGCAAGTGCAAGAATGTATGCAACACAAACCAATGCCATTTGACACCATCAGAACCCAGTTCTCCCACCACAGCAAGCCCTGGATACCCTAACACATCTGAAAAGCAAAACTTCAATCTAAAATTCCATCTCATAAACATGATAGAGGACCTAAGGAGAACATAAATAACTCCCCTAAAGAAATACAGGAAAACACAAGAAAACAGGTAGAAGCCCTTAAAGAAGAAACATAAATCCCTTAAAGAAATGCAGGAAAACACAGTCAAACAGGTGAAGGAATTGCACAAAATCACACAGGATCTAAAAATGGAAATAGAGCCGGGCGGTGGTGGCGCACGCCTTTAATCCCAGCACTTGGGAGGCAGAGGCAGGCAGATTTCTGAGTTCGAGACCAGCCTGGTCTACAGAGTGAGTTCCAGGACAGCCAGGACTACACAGAGAAACCCTGTCTCGAAAAAAAAAAAACAAAATAAAAATGGAAATAGAAATAATAAAGAGATCACAAAGGGAGGCAACCCTGGAAATGGAAAACAGAAAAGAGGTCAGGAGTTACAGAGGCAAGAATCATCATCAGAATGCAGGAGATAGAAGAGAGAATCTCAGGTGTAGAAGATACCATAATACTAACAGAACAGTTAAAGAAATTACAAAGTTCAAAAAGCTCCTTAACCCAAAATATCCAGGAAATTCAGGACACAGTGAATAGATAAACCTAAGAATAATAGGAATAGAAGAGAGAAGGAAGATTCCCAATGCAAAGGGCCAGGAAACATCTTCAACAAAAATCATAGAAGAAAACGTCCCTATCCTAAAGAAAGAGATGGCCACAAACATACAAGAAGCCTACAGAACACCAAATAGATTTGACCAGAAAAGAAATTCCTCTTGTCACATAATAATCAAAACACTAAATGCACAGAACAAAGAAAGGATATTAAAAGTGCTAAGGGGAAAAGGCCAAGTAACATATAAAGGCAGACCTATCAGAATTATCCCAGACTTCACAACAGAGATTCTAAAAGCTAGATAATCTTGAACAGATATCATACAGACCCTAAAAGAACACAAATGCCAGCCCAAGCTACTACACCCAGCAAAACTATAAGTAACCATAGATGGAGAAACCAAAATACTCCATGACAAAAACCAAATTTAAACAATATCTTTCTACTAATCCAGTCCTTCAGAGAATAATAGAAGGAAAACACCAAGATAAAGAGGGAAACTACACCTATGAAAAACCAAAAAATTATTTATCTCACAACAAGCCTAAAAGACGAGAGCCACACAAACATAATACCACCACTACAAAAAAAATAACAGGAACCAACAACATCATTTAATATTTCTAAACATCAATGGACTCAATTCCCCAATAAAAAGGCATAGGCTAACAGACTGGATACATAAACAGGACCCAGCACTTTGTTGTGTACAGGAAACACACATCAGTGACAAAGATAGACATTGCCTCAAACTAAAAGGCTGGGAAACAAATTTCTAAGCAAATGGTATCAAGAAACAAGCTGAAGTAGCCATTCTAATATCCAATAAAATAGACTTTCAACCAAAAGTTATCAAAAGAGATGAGGAAGGGCACTTCATACTCATCAAAGGAAAAATCCACCAAGATGAACTCTCAATTCTGAACACCTATGCCCCAAAGATATAGGCATTCACATTTATAAAATAAACATTACTAAAGCTCAAAACACATATTGATCCTCACACAATAATTGTGGGAGACTTCAACACCCCACTCTCACCAATGGACAGATCATGGAAACAGAAACTAAGCAGAAAAACAGTGAAACTAACAGAAGTTATGAACCAAATGGATTTAACAGCTATCTACAGAACATTTAGCCCTAAAACAAAAGAATATACTTTCTCAGCACCTCATGGTACCTTCTCTAAAATTTACCATGTAATCAAACACAAAAGAAGCCTCAACAGATATAAGAAAATTGAAATAACCCCGTGTATTCTATTAGATCACCACAGACTAAGGCTGGTCTTCAATAACAACAAAAACAATAGAAAGCCCACATACTCATGTAAACTGAACAACTCTATACTCAATGACAACTTGGTTAGGGAAGACATAAAGAGATTATAGACTTTCTAGAATTGAAAGAAAGAAAGCATAGCATGCCCAAACTTATGAGACGCAATAAAAGGAGTGCTAAGAGGAAAATTCATAGCATTGCGTACCTTCATAAAGAACTGGAGAGATCCTTTACTAGCAACTTAACAGCACATCTGAAGCTCTAGGTCAGAAAGAAGTAAACACATCCAAGAGGCAAAAAAATAATTAAACTCAGAGCCGAAATCAACCACTTAGAAACAAAGAGAACTATGCAAAGAATCAACCAAATTAAGAGCTGGTTCTTTGAGAAAAAACAACAAGATAGACATGCCCTTAGCCAAATTAACTAAAGGACATAGAGACAGTATCCAAATTAACAAAATCAGAAATGAAAAGGGAGACAAAACAACAGAAGCTTGAGAAATTTAAAAAATCATCAGATCCTACTACAAAAGCCTATACTCAACAAAACTGGATGATTTTTCTAGACAGATACCAGGTACCAAACTTAAATTAGGACCACATAAACTATCTAAACAGTCCCCAAACCCCCAAAGAAATAGAAGCAGTCATTAAAAGTCTCCCAACCAAAAAAAGGCCAGTGTCAGATGGTTTTAGTGCAGAATTCTATCAGAACTTCAAAGAATACCTAATACAAACAGTCCTCAAACTATTTCACAAACAGGGACAGAAGGAACACTACTCAATTCTTTCTATGAAGCCACAGTTATGCTGAGACATAACCCACACAAAGACCCAACAAAGAAAGAGAACTTTAGACCAATTTTGCTTGTGAATATCGATGCAAAAATAATCAATAAAACTGAATCCAAGAACACATCAGAACAATCATTCACCACAATCACGTAGGTTTTATCCCAGGGATGCAGGGATGGTTCAATATATGAAAATCCATCAAGGTATTCCACTATATAAACAAGCTCAAAGGAAAAAAATTACATCCTCATGCTGAAAAAAACCTTCGACAAAATACAATATCCTATGTTAAAAGTCTTGGAAAGATCAGGCATATACCTAAAGCAATATACAGCAAACTGACAGCCAACATCAAATTAAATGGAGAGAAACTTGAAGCAAGCCCACTAAAATCAGAGGCAAGACAAGGCTGAACACTCTCTCCCTATTTATTTAATATAGTATTCAAAGTTCTAGGTAGAGCAACTAGATACAAAAAGGAGGTCAAAGGATACAAATCAAATGCCATGATAATATTCATAAACAACCCCAAAAATTCTACCAGAGAACTTCCACAGCTGATAAGCATCTTTCAGCAAAGTGGCTCTATATAAAATTATTCAAACAAATAAGTTGCCTTTCTCTTCACAAAGGATAAATGGACTGAGAAAGAAATTAAGGAAACAATTCCTTTCACAATAGTCATAAATAATATAAAATATTTTGACATAACACTCAGCAATCAAGTGAAAGATCTGTATGACAAGAACTTCAAGTCTCTGAAGAAAGAAATCAAAGAAGATGTCAGAAGATGGAAAGATTTCTCATGCTCATGAATTGGTAGAATGTACATAGTAAAAATGACAATCTTACCAAAGCTATCTACAGATTTAATGCAATCCTCATCAAAATTCCAACTCAATTCTTCACAGAGATAGAAAGAGCAATTCTCAACTCCATCTGGAGTAACAACAACAACAACAACAAAAAAACCCAGGATAGTGAAAATAATTTTCAACAATAAAAGAAATTCTGGGGGAATCACCATCCCTGATCTCAAGCTGAACTACATAGATAAAAACTTTATGATATTGGTACAGAAACAGGCAGGTATAAATTAAAATTTATTCAGTGGAATAAAATTGAAGTCCCAGTAATAAATTCACACTCCTATGGCCACTTCATCTTTGACAAAGGAGCCAAAACCATGCAGTGGAAAAAAGACAGCATTTTCAACAAATAGTGCTGATCTAACTGGCCATCTGCATGTAGAAGAATGCAAATTGATCCATATTTAATCTCCTTGTACAAAGCTAGAGTCCAAGTAGATAAAAGACCCCCACATAAAAGCAGATATGCTGAGTATAATAGGAGAGAAATCGGGGAAGAGCCTTGAACCCATTGGCACAGGGGAAATTTCCTGAGCAGAACACCAGTGGCTCAGGCTCTAAGATCAATAATTGACAAATGGGACCTCATGAAACTGAAAAGCTTCTGTAAGGCAAAAGACACTGTCAATAAAACAAATCGGCAACCTACAGATTGGGAAAAGATCTTTAAAAGATCTGATAGAGGGCTAATATCCAAACTATACAAAGAACTCAAGAAGTTAGACTCTAGAACACCAAATAACCCTATTAAAAATGAGGTATAGAGCTAAACAAAGAATTCTCAAATGAGGAATTTCAAATCGCCAAGAAGCACCTAAAGAAATATTCAACATCTTTAGTCATCAGGGAAATGCAAATTGAAACAACCCTTAGACTTTACCTTACATCAATCAGAATGACCAAAAAAAAACCAAAAACCTCAGTTGACAACAGATGCTGGTGAGGATGTGGAGAAAGAGGAACACTCCTCCACTGCTGGTGGGATTGCAAGCTGGTACCACCACTATGGAAATAAATCTGGATGTTCCTCAGAAAATTGGAAATAGCCCTACATGAAGACCCAGCTATACCACTCCTGGGCATATACCCAAAAGATGCTCCAACAAGGACATGTGCTCCATTATGTTCATAGCAGCCTTATTTTTTTTTAAAGATTTATTTATTTATTATATATGAATACACTGTAGCTGTCTTCAGACACACCAGAAGAGGGCGTCAGATCTCATTACAGATGGTTGTGAGCCACCATGTGGTTGCTGGGATTTGAACTCAGGACCTCTGGAAGTGCAGTCACTGCTCTTAACCACTGAGCCATCTCTCCAGCCCCATAGCAGCCTTATTTATAATAGGCAGAAGCTGAAAACAACCCAGATATCCCTCAGTAGAAGAATGGGTACAGAAAATGTGGTACGCTTACACGAAGAAATACTATTCTGCTATTAAAAGTGAGGACTTCATGAGGCAAACGGATGGAACTAGAAAGTATCATCCAGAGTGAGGCAACCCAGACACAAAAGGACATACACGGTATACTCACTGTTAAGTGTATATTAACCCCAAAGCTCAGAATACCCATTATATAACTCACAGACCATATGAAGCTTAACAAGAAGGAAGGTCAAAGTGTGGAGGTTTCAAACTCACCTAGAAGGGGGAACAAAATAATCACAGGAGTCAAAGGGAGGAAGGGACCTGGATGGTAGAAGGGAGAGGGAGGGATAAAAGGCGGAGCAGGGCCAGGAAAGAGACAGGAGAGAAGTCCAGAGGGCCAGGAGAATGAATAGATATACGTAGCAGTGTGTGTGTGTGTGTGGAACTTGGAGAAACACTAGAAAGTCCCAGACACCAGGGATGGGAGAGGCTCCCAGGACCCATTGGGGATGATATCAGCTGAAGTACCCCACATCAATGAGATAGAACCTGAAGACACTATCTCCAGTAGATAAACATGGATGGAACCAGCCACCCATCTAAAATATTTTAACCCAAAATTGTCCCTGTCTAAAGGAAAAGCATGGACAAAACTGGAGCAGAGACTGAGGAAAGGCCATCCATAGACCACCCTACCATGTGATCCATTCCACCTGCAGACACCAAACCCTGACACTGTTGCTGATGCCAAGATGTGCTTGCAGCAAGAGCCTGGTATGGCTATCCTCTGAGAGGCTCTGCCAACACCTGACTAAGATCGATGCAGATACTCACAGTCAACCATTGGACGGAGCTCAGGGACCCTAATGGAAGAGTTAGGGAAAGGGCTGAAAGAGCTGAAGGAAATTGCAACCCTACAGGAAGAACAACAGATCAATCAATCAGTCAGACTCCTCAGAGCTCCCAGGGACGAAACCACCAACCACAGAGTATACATGGGCTGGTCCATGGCTCCTGCTGTATGTGTAGCAGAGGACTGCCTCATCTGGCATCAGTGGGAGGGAAGGCGCTTGGTCCTGTGGAGGCTTGATGCCTCAGAGAAGGGGGATGCTAGAGGGGTGAGGTAGGAGTGGGTGAGGCACATTTTTAGAAGCAAAGGGGAAGGGGAGGGGTGCGGGTGTTCATGGAGGGGAGACTGGGAGGGAGGATAACATTTGAAAAGTAAACAAATAAAATGATTAATAAAACAAAAACAAAAGCAAGCAAACAAATCCCGCAAAAGTGCAAAGGGCCTTTTAAATTGAGAAGGAAAAAGAAGAGGTTCAGTGACAAAAAGACCTCACCATGAGCTTCAGGTCTTATAAGGTCTAAGTATGTATTGCTTTGCCTCACCAGAGTGATGGAAAGAAGCCAGTGCTGGACAAAGTGGAAAGATGAGAAGATAGTCCCTGGAATAAGGGTGATTCCAGCTTGTGTGTG
>NW_021604598.1:7360912-7395157 GCF_004785775.1 Grammomys surdaster | reverse complement strand
GAGAGAGGGAGAGAGAGAGAGAGAGAGAGAGAGAGAGAGAGAGAGAGAGAGAGAGAGAGAGAGAGAGAAAGTTGAGAGAGATGCTGATAGGGGTCATAGATAGCCATTTGTCTCTTCTGCCAGAGGTAAGGGACAGACTTTTTTTGGTAGAGGGGAACAAGTTTCATAAGTTCCTGTGGACTGCTGGCTTTTACCTAACCTTTCAGAAATCCTTCTATAGTCCAGGTCGAACTCATTTCTGGGTATTTGGACTGTCTTTTTGGAGTTTAGAGAGTTGGAGGTGTTTTGTGACCTAACACATAATACTGCTTTGCTTCCTTCCTTCTTTCCTTCCTTCCTCCACCCCCGTTTTTTTCTTTGTTCAGGGTTCACTAGCTGCAAGAGGCCAACACCCAAAAGGTGTTTTCTTCTTATTTGGTTTGACAAAGTTGTAAGAAGAGTTTTTAAAGGTAAAAGCCTGAGGTCTAGGAACTCCAGAAAGTTAGATTTAGCTGTCTGTTCCAGTGTGTTTTTTCAGAGAGACAGTAATGGCAACTAGGAAGGAAATGAGATTCACCGAACTTGGACACATCAAGAACATGAATAGATAAAGGAATCCAGTGACCCTCAAGTCTGTTTTAGGGCTACTGATGTGAGTTTCGTTGTTAGATAAAAAGAGAATGAGGTGGAAGGGCAAGGGCTGCATAATCTGATGTAGGTGAAACCTCTAAAACCACTGTCTCAGTTCTAGCTTGACAAAGAAGTCTTATTGCTTGGAAAAACAAACTAGTACTTCCCAGGGTACAGCACTCATATCATGGATAATTGCCCTCACCCCCTCGAGGGTGGAGGTGGTGGTGGGATGGTCTATTGTGTAAGTGGCTCTTGTTTCTAGAACTCAAGGTGACGCCATGTTTGGACAGTGACTTTTTTTTTTTCATCTTTTGCAGTATAGCCAAGATGTGACAAAGCTATAGTAACTTGTCTCTTACCTTTGTGCCTTCAGTGATACAGGGGAATGTGTTATGATCTAGGCAATGGGAGGTATAAAGTCACACCATATGGCAGATCTCACCTGGGAGGTTTTTTGAGGAAGGGTTATACAGAGGCTGCCTCGGGGTGAGGGTGGAGGGAGGAAGGGGAGGTGGGGGAGAGGAGGAACTGGCCTTTTATAAGGGGATGAGTGTATGTATAGGAGAAGGATACATGGGAAGGCATCACATTTTGGTAGCTGGTGATAACATATCCTGCTGTAGCTGGGTCACTGGGGCAGGTGGTAGAGATGCCTGATTACCAACAGAATGATCTTTTTTTTCTAGACAAACACAATTTTAACTATGATTGATGTGGAAAGATCCATTCTACAGTGGGTGGTACCATCTTTGGGTAAGTGGTTCTGGGTAGTATAAGAAACGTAGCCAAATGTGAGTCTCAGGGACAAGCCAGTAAGGAGAGTTCCTTCATGGTATCTGATTCAATGCCTTCCTCCAGGTTTCTTTTTTAGTTCTTGCCCTGATTTCCCTCAGTGATGGCCTACAACATGGAAGTGTAAGCCAAATAAATCTGTTTCTCCTCGTTGCTTTTGGTTATGGTGTTTATCACAGCGATTGAAAGTAAAATTAGGACAAGCACCCTTGTAAGCTTCAAAGAGGTGTGCTGCTTGATCACAACTGTTTCCCAATTCTTCTAATGCTAGGATCTAATCTAGGGTCTCAAACATACTAAGCAAGTAAAGAGATCCATTTGGAAAAGGACTCTAGCTGCTGCAAGAGGGACAGAGAGAATACTGAAATAAAAGCAATAAGAAAACACAGGATCCTATTTCCATGACTGTAGGAAAAAACAGACATTTTGATTCCAGCGGTGCTAGAGGAGATTGCTAAAAGTGAACTGACAAAAGAAATTTCAGAGGCCACAAGGAAGAAGCCAGGCTAACAAATGGGACACAATACTCAGCATGGTTTCCTACACCTGGCTGTCACTGGACCTGATGGTCCCCATAGTTCTTGAGCTCATCATTGGGAGAATTCAAGTACAGATACTGAATACTTAAACAGAAACAGATTATTGAAGGAAAAGCAAAAGCTGCCACAAGCTAGAAAAAGAGCAATTCAACTGACAGCTAAATGGCTTTTGCCTGGAATTGAGAAAATGTTTTCAGGAACCAGGGAAAGAGAAAGAGTAGGTGGACCAAAATGAAATTCCCATAACCAGCATAGTCATTTGGAGAGGTGTATATGAATGGAATCATAAATGTGATGAAATGTCAGTGAGGTTTCTGGCTGAATCTTTTTGAGTCCTGGGGTTCCCTGTAGTGATCAGGTAAGTCTCCTACAGCAGAAGAATGTTGGTAATTCTATCTTTATATAAAACCAGATTTAAAGACAAGAGGAAAATGCTAATACAACATTGGAAATGGACCAGACTTCACAAGGTCTGAACACGCAGTGTAGGTTAAAGAGGCAGCATTTCTTAGTAGCCATAGGTTATTTAACAGAAGCCCTGGTGCCAGGAGTGCTGGTAGTCAGGGAGGTCACTGAGGCCTTTAGAATTAATTATACAGACAACTACCATCGTTTTTGTTTTCCCACCATAACTTCCTGAGAAGTTCTTCTCATACAACAATCTGAGTGCATTCTAAGCCCCGCTCCCACCCTCTTGAGTATGTGGGATGGTAAACCTTGAGGGATGTTGGAATGGATGATTGCTCTCCCTACAGTTGAGGTTGACCACCAGTTCTAAGTGTTCCAGGGAAAGTATGAAGGTGGGATGAAAGAAGGAAGAAGTAGATTGGCTGGTGAGATGTAGCAATATGGTCAAAGAATGGATTTGTGTGAGAGAAATTCTGAGTGCTTGTGAGGAAACTCCCAGGAAACAAAACCAGAGTCGTGTGACTTCAGTTTCTTCCTAAACACAACCTTTATCTTAGAATGTGTTACTGTGCACCTTCTAGGTGTAGTGATAGGAGTGAGTTTAATGTGGATTATTCATCACAACAGGCTATTGTCATTTATTTATATGCCTGTACGGAAAAACATGGGTTTTTTGCTATGTGTAGCTTGTCCTCATGATTGCATATTTACTTAAGTGATTCTCTTAACTTGTCTGATTCTCTAAATCAAGTTGACTATTGCATGAGACTTTAGTCCATCTCATTTTAGGCTCTATACTCCCAGGTTCCGTATCTATCACCTTAAGATCAGTAAACACACTTACTAAGAAAGAGAAGGTCTCTCCCTCCCCTGCTTTATGTGTGGCAGGCAAGTGAGCTTTTCATGTCACTCACTGGCTGTAGCACTCAGGAGAGCAGGATCCCTACCTTGTTTGGGCAGCACAGGAGAGCTGACTCTGTTGCTAGGGACATAAGAGAGCTGAGGAACTGACCAACTCAGCTTCCATCCAGGCCCAGATCCAGGGCTCTTAGTTGGCTCACCCTGCCAGAAGCCATCTAGGAGAAGCTAAAAACTAGCAGATGATCTTTCTGAGATGGTTCTGCCATAGATTAAAATCTACGAGGATTTGCTCCTTTAGGCAAGGGTGAGGAGAATTTAATTTTTCTTCTTTTCTTCCTCTTCCTCCTCCTCCTCTTCTTCTTCCTCCTCCTCTTCCTCCTTATCCTTCTCCTTCTTTTTTGAACAAAGTCTTGCTATGTAAACCAGGCAATGGTTGTCCAGCCTCTACCTGTTAAATCGAATTAACAGGTGTGTGCTACCATGCTCAGCTTCAAAGTGTATTTTCATCAGGTAAAAGTTTTCCATAAGCTAAGAACTGGAAACAATTAAAGCCTTTTTTATATAAGATAGAGCTTTCTATAAATGACATAAGATGGAGATCTTGAACTTTTTGGAATGGACATACAGGTTCCTTTCACACCCACACTATACTAAAGAAAGCATTGAGACTGAAAACCCTGTATCCACTTCTCACTACTCAGAAATGTTCCTCCACACTTTTCCTGCTTGATGCCTGTTGGAAACCCAAAGATAACACTGATTCATAATTTCTTCCTAGAAGCAGCCAAATGCTAGACATAGATTACTTTCTTGATTATGAGTCAAGACTTCTCTGCTGTCCCAAACATCCACCCCTCAACATTTTTCATCTTTATATATGCACTTTCTAGCAGAAGAATGATGCTGTAATTAACATTTCATCATCATTGGCTTCTTCAGATGACTTTGTTATCAGAATTCTAGGTTATGAGGGACTAACTTAGGGGTGTCTCCAAAATCAAGTCTTACCATTCATCCCAGAAGTCAAAATGAACAATTAACTAAATTCTCTTTCTGAGAGGTAGGAAGGGAATTATTTGATGTAGCTGGTTATATTGGGAGATCAAGTGGTTAGCACTGTGTTTGGGGTACTGATGTGAGCATATGGAGACTACATAGAGAAGGAGTCAAACACTGCATATTCAATAGTATTGGCCACACTGGGGTTGGTGAATAGTTCTAGAGTTGTGAAGGGCAATCCCTTAAAGCCTTATCCCTTGAAGGGCAAAAAGGTTCTTATGAGATGAGCCTCTGCTGGAGGCTGGTGCCTTCTCATTACAGGGCTACTGTTCCTGGCAGGTTCAGGACAGTGCCTGGAACAGCACAATCTGTTGACTGTAAAATCTCTGGAAATCTTGGAAATTAATTACTTTTTTTCTGTATCTTCAGTCATTTTTAAGAGAAGAGGGCAAGCAGCATTAGAGATATATTCATGAAATGATTGACAAGCCTACATGTAGATTTGTTCAGAAATCTGACCAAGGATTTTTCTTTTCCAGATATAATCCCCTTTTCCACCCAACTTTTTACCCTCCTTTTATTTTACCCAGTAAATACACTGTGTCCTGGCCATGTATTCTCAGATGTGTGGCCTTCTACCTGAGTATGGTTTACTTACCAAGAGTGTCACTCTTAAAGAAAACTGATTCTTCTCCCACAAGTTACCATCTGCCTATTGTGCTGGTTAGCCTTCTTGTCAACCTGACATAAGCAAAATCATCTGGGAGGAGGAAACCTCAAGAGAAAATTCTCCCAATAGATTGACCTGTAAGTAAGCCTGTGGAATGCTTTCTTGATGACTGAACGGTTTGATGATGAGTGATTGTTCAAGAATTCACAGAGATTTCCTGCCTCTGTATCCTGAGTGCTGGGGTTAAAGGTGTGTGAGCCACCATGCTCAGCACTATCATGGGTCTTCTGTGTGCTTTTCAAAAAGATTATATTTTCTATTTCCATGAAGAGTTGTGTTGGAATTTTGATGATGATTGCATTGAATCTATAAAGTACTTTCAGTCCTTTTCACACTTTCCTACTTACTCATGAGCATGGGAGGCCTTTCCATCTTCTAGTACCCTGTTCAATTTCATCTTCAGAGTCTAAAATTTTTGATTACATAAATCTTTCACTTCCTTGATTAGATTTATTCTAAGTCATTTTAAAGCTATTGTGAATGATATTGTCACTCCTTTTTTCCTTGTGTTTTTCATTTCTGTATAAGGAGGCTACTGATTTGCTTTGTCTGTCAACATGTGTACTGCTACTTTGATGAATGTGTTTATCTGTTGCAGAAATTTCCTGGTAGAATTTTCAGCTTTTTTAAGTATAAAATAAGCAAATCAAGATACTTTGACTTCTTTCTTTCTAATTGTACTCCCTTTATTGACTTTGCTTGTCTTATTGTTCTAGGTAAGTCTTCAAAACTGTTGAACAGACTGTAGCATGTGTGAGGTATGAGGGGTGAATCTTTATTTTGTTCCAGATTTTAGTGAAATTCTTTGAGTTTTCCTCAGTTTAGCAGGATATTGCCAATAAACTTGCTGCATATTGTCCTTATGTTGAGATTTCTAGATCTCGTAGGACTTTTATCATGAAGGGACTTAGGATTTTGTCAAGGGCTTTTCTACATCTAACATTTTTTGTGAGTTTATTTATATACTGGATTATGTTTTGAAGGGTCCCCATAACATTACAAACTCCATTTTGCTTTCAGACTCCATTTTATGATTAACTTACCCTCTGAATGAACTCAGCTACTGGAAAAAACCCAACCATGGTTCCAGGAACCATGTCACCCTGGTAACAATCACAATTTCCCTGGGCAAACAGCTACTCTACCCCTAGCAACAACCAGTACACTCTTAAGGGGAAAATATCTAATACCTAAAGTAGATTGATTAAGCTAGCAGCCATTATTAATACCAAGCTGAAATCATTACTAGCCAATAGAAACGTGTCAAGCAAATGTCAACCTCTCATGTGTGGGGAAAAATATAGGGGGCTGCAGCCCTGGAGTCTGGAGGCTTTCCACGCTGCTGTGGATCCCACATGCAGGAGGAACGTCTGTGGTTCTAGCGGCCTGGAGGCTTTGGTGGCAGCAGGCCCCAATGACATGAGGAAGTCCTTGGTTCCCAAAGGGTTTATTGTCATGGCGGATGGTGGATGAATCTGGAAGTACCTCCGTAAAACTTAGGGCAGTCCCGAGTTAAATAGTGAGGAAGAAAGGGGGAGGATCAGGGGAGGATTGGGGGAGGATCTGACGAGGCATGCTTAATTTGCTCCGTCCTCTGGCCTTCATTAGTATGTAAATCCCTAGGGCCTGAGGCCTCTAGTCACACCCTCTACCTGTGAACTTTGGGAGGGGCTGTCCTACGTGACTGAAAAATGTATTTCTATGGAGACTAGACTGCTTTTCGGGACCCTTGGGTTCTGGGGGAGCGCCGAACTCTTGCCAGTTTTCAGGCAGAGTCTCGGAGTTCTAGGCAACTGTCCAGTCATGACCCAGAATACCCTTACACAATCCCACAATCATGTAACTGCCAGCTCAAGACCTTCTGTACCATTCACTGTACTGGAGAGTTTGTAGGGTCCGAGCTCAAGCTTGAATAAAGACTCTTTGCTTGTGCATATGAGTTGGACTCCTGGTGGTCTCTGCTGGTCTGTGGGGACCTTCTGATCCGGCATAAATGTTTATTCATTTACACATGTTGAATCATTCCTGCATCTCTGGAGTGAAGCTGATTTGATTATGGTGGTTAATGTTTTTGCTGTGTTCTTGAATTCACTTTGCAAGTATTTTATTGAGAATTTTTGTATTCATGTTCATCAGAACCATTAGTTCATATTCTTTTCTGTTATCTTTCTCTGGTTTTAGCATCAGGTAACACTATCTTTGTAAAAAGAATTTTGAAGTGGTCCTTCATTTTATATTTTATACAATAGTTTAAGGAGTATTGCTGTTAGTTCTTCTCTGAAGACCTGTTAGAATTATGTACTGAATATATCTGGCCCTGGACTGTTTATAGTTGGGAGATTTTAAAAAATCAATTTATTTTTAACTATATATTTGTAGGTCTCTGTGTGGGTATGTGCCTGTGAGTACCAGTGCCAAGATTGCCAGAGGTGTCACATGCCTCTGGAGCTGAAGTTAGAGGTGGTTGTGGTCCACTTGACGTAGATGTTGTAACTGAACCTGGGTTCTCTGGAAGAACAGCATGCGCTCAACCATTGAGTAGTCTCTTCAGCTTCTGGTTGAGGGATTTTTAATTACAGCTGTCTCATTAGATGGTATAGGTGTATTTGCACTATTTATTCCTTCTCGATTTAGCTTTGGTAAGCTGAGTATGTCTAAGAAATTCATCAATTTCTTTCAGATTTTCCAGTTTTTTGGAATACTTTTTCATAATATTTTAATTGATTATTTGGGAATTTCACATAGTGCACCTCAATCACCCTTACGTCCCATTTTTTCCATATCTACTTCCCCATCCCTAAAAGTCCAGTTTAATGGTGTCCACTCAAGCATGGTCAAATTCCCAGTGTGCAGCTCCTTAAAGAAAAGTAAATCCTTCCCTAATCCTGCAAGTAGCCATCTATATTGAGAGATACACTTCAGCATCCTTATCTCAGTTTTAAAGAATTCTCTTTAATGGCTTCCTGTGTGAAGTAGGGGTTGTGACAGAATTCTTCTATGTTTCTCTTTCCAAACTGTGAGACTGAAGTCATTAATACAATTGCAGAAAAAGATTCCTTGTCATTTGTAGTCAGCAGGAGCATGGTTCATGACTTCTATGTGGTGTCTGGTAACAGCATGGAGCATGGATGACCACTTGGCATCAGGTGGCCATTCAGCCACTTACACCTATATTGCCCCTGATGGCACCACAGCTTATGGACATCAACATAGCTTCAGGTGACAGTACAGACCACAGACATTTGCATGGCTTTGGTGATAACATGAACCATAGACATTAATTCAGCCTCTGGCTGCAGCAGAACCATAGACCCAAACATGTCTGAACATCTGTATGGCCATATGGACCATGGACACTGCAGCAGGACCACAGAGCCATACATGGTTCCTGGTAGTAGCACAGACCACAGACATCAACATGGCCTCAGGAGGCAGTACAGGCTGTGAACATCAACTTGGCCTCTGGCAGTAGCTCAGGCCTCAAATATCAATATGGTTCACCGTCTCTCCACAGCATACTCACCTTTTCCTTCCTCCGTGCTTCCTACTCCTCCATTGCAAATTCATTGGTTGTAGTGGCATTGGAAACGACAACGTGTTTATGTGTGTGTATATCTATCTCTCTCTCTATATATATATCTATCTCTATCTATCATCTATCTATCTATCTATCTATCTATCCATCCATCTATCTATCTATCTATCCCACACAGCTCTACATGCAAATACTCATTGCCACTAATCATTGGTCTGGCTCAAGGCTTCTGGTCTCTAAAGTACTATAAATATCAGAACATTGCCAAGACTTCTTTGATTGCAACTATACTTTAGGTTTTTATTTTCAATGATGATGACATTCTCCTGGATCTAGTTCTGCAGCACCAGCTTTTCTTCGAGGTCCAGCTCCTTTAAACATAATGGAGCATGTGTCCTTATTACATGTTGAAGCATCTTCTGGGTATATTCCCAGGGGTGGTAGAGCTGGGTCATCAGGTAGTACTATGTCCAATTTTCTGAAGTACTGTCAGAAAGATTTCCAGAGTGGTTGTACCAGCTTGGAATACCACCAGCAATGGAGGAGCGTTTCTCTTTCTCCACATCCTTGCCAGCATCTGCTGTCACCTGAGTTTTTGATCTTAGCCATTCTGACTGGTGTGAGGTGGAATCACAGGGTTGTTTTGATTTGCATTTCCCTGATGTTGAACATTTTTTTAGGTGCTCCTCGGGCATTCAAGTTTCCTCATTTGAGAATTCTGTTTAGCTTTGTTCTCCATTTTTTAATAGAGTTATTTGTTTGTCTGGAGTCTAACTTCTTTAGTTCTTTGTATATATTGGATATTAGCCATTTATCAGATGTAGGATTGGTAAAGAACTTTTCCCAATATGTTGGTTGCTGTTTTGTACTATTGACAGTGTCCTTTGCCTTACAGAAGCTTTGTAATTTTATGAGGTCCCATTTGTTGATTCTTGATCTCAGAGCATAAGCCATTGGTGTTTTGTTCAGGAACTTTCCCTCTGTGCCCATTTGTTCAAGGCTTTTCCCCACCTTCTCTTCTATTAGTTTCAGTGTTTCTGGTTTTATGTGGAGGTCCTTGATCCACTTGGAATTGAGCTTTGTACAAGGAGATAAGAATGGGTCAATTTACATTCTTCTACATGCTGACCTCCAGTTGAACCAGCACCATTTGTTGAAAATGCTGTCTTTTTTCCACTGGATGGTTTTAGCTTCTTTGTCAAAGAATAAGTGACCAGAGGTATGTGGGTTCATTTCTAAGTCTTCAATTATATTCCATTGGTCTACCTGCTTGCCTCTGTACAAATATCATGCAGTTTTTAATCACTATAGCTCTATAGTACAGCTTTAGGTCAGGGGTGATGATTCCCCCAGAAGTTTTAATGTTAAGAATTGTTTTCACTGTCCTGGGTTTTTTGTTATTCCAAATGAATTTGAGAATTGCTTTCTCTAACTTTATGAAGAATTGAGTTGGAATTTTGATGGGGATTGCATTGAATCTATAGATTTCTTGCAGTAAGATGGCCATTTTTACTATATTCATTCTGCCATTCCATGAGCATGGGAGATCTTTCCATCTTCTGAGATCATGTTTGATTTCTTTCTTCAGAGACTTGAAGTTCTTGTCATATAAACCTTTCACTTGCTTGGTTAGAGTCATAGCAAGGTATTTGTATTATTTATGACTATTGTGAAGGGTGCCATTTCCCTAATTTCTTTCTGAGCCTGTTTATTCTTTGAGTATACAAAGCCTAGTGATTTGTATGACTTAATTTTATATCCAGCCACTTTACTGAAATTGTTTACTAGGTTTAAGAGTTCTCTGGTGAAATTTTTGATGTCACTTAAGTATACTATCATATCATCTGCAAATAGTGATATTTTTACTTCTTCCTTTCTGATTTGTATCCCTTTGACTTCCTTTTGTTGTCTAATTGCTCTAGCTACAACTTCAAGTACTATATTGAATAGATAGGGAGAGAGTAGGCAGCCTTGCTTAATCCCTAATTTTAATGGGATTGCGTCAAATTTCTCTCCATTTAGTTTGATGTTTGCTACTGGTTTGCTGTATATTGATTTTACTATGTTTAGGTATAGGCCTTGAATTCCTGGTATTTCCGAGACTTTTATCATAAACGGATGTTGAATTTTTTCAAAGGCATTTTCAGCATCTAATGGAATGATCATGTGGCTTTTTTTGGAGTTTGTTTATGTAGTAGATTACATTGATGGATTTTTGTATACTGAACCATCTCTGCTTTCCTGGAATGAAGCCTACTTGATCATGGTGAATGAGAATTTTGATGTGTACTTGGATTTGGTTTGTGAGAATTTTATTGAGTATTTTTGCATCAATGTTCATAAGGGAAATTGGTCTGAGGTTCTCTTTCTTTGTTGGGTTTGTGTGGTTTAGGTATAAGTGTAATTGTGGCTTCATAGAAGAAATTGGGTAGTGTTTCTTCTGTTTCTATTTTGTGGGACAGTTTGAAGAGAATTGGGTATTAGGTCTTCCTTGAAGGTCTGATAGAATTCTGTACTAAACCCATCTGGTCTTGGGCTTTTTTTGTGGGGAGACTTTCAATGACTGCTTCTATTTCCTTAGGGGTTGTGAGACTGTTTAGATGGTTTATCTGATCCTGATTTAACTTTGGCACCTGGTATCTTTCTAGAAAATTGTCCATTTCATCCAGATTTTCCAATTTGGTTGAGTGTAGGCTTTTGTAGTAGGATCTGATGATTTTTTAAATTTCTTTGGCTTCTGTTGTTATGTCTTCCTTTTCATTTCTGATTTTATTAATTGGATACTCTCTCTGTGCTCTGTGGTTAGTCTGGCTAAGGATTTATCTATTTTGTTGATTTTCTTAAAGAACCAGCTCCTGGTTTTGTTGATTTTTTTGTATAGTGTTTTATAGTTGGTTGATTTCAGCCCTGAGTTTGATTATTTCCTGCCCTCTACTCCTCTTGAGTGTATTTGCTTTTTTTTGTTCTAGAGCTTTCAGGCGTGCTGTCAAGTTGCTAGTGTATGCTCTCTCCAGTTTCTTTCTGGAGGCACTGAGAGCTATGAAGTTTCCTCTTAGCACTGTTTTCATTGTGTCCCATAAGTTTTGGTATGATGTGCTTTCATTTTCATTAAATTCTAAATAGTCTTTAATTTCTTTATTTTTTCCTTGACCAAGTTATCATTGAGTAAAACATTGTTCAGTTTCCACATGTATGTGGGCTTTCTGTTGATTTTTTTGTTATTGAAGACCATCCTTAGTCTGTGGTGATCTGATAGGACCCATGGGATTATTTCAATCTTCTTGTATCTGTTGAGGCCTGTTTTATGACCGATTATATGGTCAATTTTGGAGAAGGTACCTCAAGGTGCTGAAAAGGTATATTCTTTTGGTTTAGGATGAAATGTTCTATAGATATCTGTTAAATCCATTTGGTTCATAACTTCTGTTAGTTTCACTGTTTTTCTGTTTAGTTTCTGTTTCCATTGATAAGAGTGGGGTGTTGAGTCTCCCACTATTATTGTGTAAGATACAACGTGTGCTTTGAGCTTTAGTAAAGTTTCTTTTATGAATGTGGTTGCTCTTTCATTTGGAGCACAGATGTTCAGAATTGAGAGTTCATTTTGGTAGATTTTTCCTTTGACGTGTATGAAGTGTCCTTCCTTATCTTATTTGATAACTTTTGGCTAAAAGTCAATTTTATTCGATATTAGAGTGGCTACTCCAACCTATTTCTTGGGACCATTTGCTTGGAAACTTTTTTCCAGCCTTTTACTCTGAGGTAGTGTCTGTCTTTGTCACTGTGGGGCATTTCCTGTATGCAGTAAAATGCTGGGTCCTGTTTATGTATCCTGTCTGTTAGTCTATGTCTTTTTATTGGGGAATTGAATTTATTGATATTAAGAGATATTAAGGAAACTTGATTGTTGCTTCTGTTATTTTTGATATTAGAGTTGGTATTATGCTTGTGTGACTATCTTCTCTTGCATTTGTTGATAAAAGATTATTTTTTCCTTTTTCTAGGGTGCAGTTTCCTTCCTTGTATTGGACTTTTCCATCTAATATCCTTTGTAGGGCTGAATTTGTGGAAAGACATTGTGTAAGTGTGGTTTTGTCTTGGAATACCTTGGTTTCTCCATCTATGGTAATTGAGAGCTTTGCTGGGTATAGTAGCCTGGGCTGGCATTTGTTTTCTCTTAGGGTCTGTATGACATCTTTCCAGGATCTTCTGGCTTTTATAGTCTCTGGTGAGAAGTCTGGTGTAATTCTTATAGGTCTGCCTTTATATGTTATTTGACCGTTTTCCTTTACTGCTTTTAATATTCTTTCTTTGTTTTGTGCATTTGGAGTTTTGATTATTATGTGACGGGAGGTATTTCTTTTCTGGTCTAGTCTATCTGGAGTTCTGTAGGTTTCTGTATTTTTATCGGCATCTTTTCCTTTAGATTAGGGAAGTTTTCTTCTATAATTTTGTTGAAGATATTTACTGGCCCTTTAAGTCAGAATCTGTTCTCTCTTCTATACCTATTATCCTTAGGTTTAGTCTTCTCATTGTGTCCTGGATTTCCTGGATGTTTTGGGTTAGGAGCTTTTTGCATTGTGCATTTTCTTTGACTGTTGTGTCAATGTTTTCTATGATATCTTCTGCACCTGAGATTATCTCTTTTATCTTTTGTAATCTGTTGGTGATGCTTGCATCTATGACTCCTGATCTTTTTCCTAGGTTTTCTATCTCCAGAGTTGTCTCCATTTGTGATTTCTGTATTGTTTCTACTTTCATTTTTAAATCCTGGATGGTCTTGTTCAGTTCATTCTCCTGTTTTGTTGTGTTTTCCTGTAATTCTTTAAGGAATTTTTGTGTTTCCTCTTTAAGGGATTCTACCTGTTTACCTGTGTTCTCCTGTATTTTTTTTTTTTAAAGAGAATTACTTATGTCCTTCTTAAAGTCCTCTATCATCATCATGAGAAGTGATTTTAGATTAGAATCTTTCTTTTCTGGTGTGATGGTGTATCTAGGACTTGCTATGGTGGGAGAACTGGCTGGGTTCTGATGACACCAAGTAACCTTCGTTTCTGTTGCTTATGTTTTTATGCTTGCCTCTCTGTATCTGGTTATCTCTAGTGCTACCTGCCTTTGTTGTCTCTGACTCGAGCTTGTTCCTCCTGTGGTCCTGGTTGTGTCAGAACTCCTCAAAGTCTAACTGTCTCTGTGATCCTGTGATTCTGTGATCCTGTGATCCTGAGATTCTGGGTGTGTCAGAGCTCCTGGAAGTCAAACTGTCTCTGGGATCCTGAAATCATGGTGTGATCAAGCTCCTGAGAGCCTATGATTCTGGAAGTGTTAGAGTGCCTGGGAGTTGAGCTTCCTCTGCGTGTTGTGGCACTGGGAGTGGAGCTAGTGCCTAAGGTCTGGTCCAGACACTGGCTCAGACCAGAAGGAACTCATGACACTGGCCGGAAGTGGGGATTTCTGTGTCCCTGGATCCTGCTGGTCCCAGTTACTCCCAGTGTTGGGGTGTTGGGGATATGTTGTGGTCTCCTCACCTCTGACCCTGGGCATGTTAGAGCACCTGAGAGTCAAGCTGCTTCTGGATGTTGTGGGACTGGATGTGGAGCTAGTGTCCAAGGTGTGGTCAGGTAACTGGCTCAGACCTGAAGGCTCAAACATTTTCCATAAACATTTTTTCTTAGGCCTTAAAAAAGTTCAAATTTTCTATTTTTACTATCCAATAATTTATTATGAGATACAAGCAGTTGATTATTCTGAGCAATCATTTACTATGAAGCCTGTGAGCAAAGCAAACCTGTTTGCCTTGTTTTTAGCCCCATGAGCTCAAAACACACTCCCAAGTATCTGCACATAAAGCAGATACTATTTCCCATTTTTGTTGCTTTTTTGGTCTATCTTTTTTCTTTCCCCTCTTTCCTTTTTATTTTTGACTTTTAGCTTTTCCAAGCTCCCTTACATTTTCTGCACTGCCTTATCTGTGTTTTCCTATGTCTATCACTCTCAAGAACTACCTACTGTACTTTTTACCTTTTGTGAGTGCTCACCTTTTCCACGGTGTCCATCATTGATCCCCAAACTCTCAGAGGATTTTTGTTCATGCACAACCATTGCTGAAGCCTGCCATCACAAGGTTGAACAGCTTCTGATTCTTCCTGGCAGGCAGGCTTTTCTTTCTCTCTCTCTCTCTCTGCTTCAGAGAAACAAGCAAATGGCTCTCAACAAACACTTCGTTTATGTGGTGGGACCAAACATTCTGATCCATTTGGGTTTTCATTGTTGCTTGAATTAGAAATAACAAAGCCAATTAAAGGTCTATGAAACAAGTTTGGGGAGCTAGCTTAGTCAGTTAGGTCAGCATGAGAATCTGCTTGAAGTGTAGAGATGCCACCACTCCTGGAGCTCTCAGGCACGCCAGCCTTTATAGTGAGTTTCAGGCCCGTTGTGAGATCCTGCATTAAAAGTCAAGCTGTAGAGTATCTGAGTCTCAATACCAGAGACTGATCCTAAGCCTCCACTTGTGTTTGCATTCACACTTGCATGAAGACAGATGTGTGTACACACTAACACATAAAGGATCCAGGAAACTAGGTTTATTGAAAATTTCTCTCTGAAGTTCTAGAATATTTGCACTGAACTAGGTATGTTCTCTCTCAGCTTAAAAGGAGCTTATATAGGTTTCACAGAGACTCACAGAGATCACGGGCTCAGCGTTTGCTATCTCAGGGTAGCCGGTCCTGTTTGTTTGGAATTTTGTTGCGAAACTCGTCTCCTAATACTCGGAGTTCTCACTTTAAGCCCTCTATTTCACATGTCATGAGGCAATCACTTTCGCAGCATTCAGCTCGTTCCTTGCAGCTGCCTAAGTTATTTGTTTAATCAGTAGACATTTATTGAGGGCATGTTGAATGCCCGGCAGTTATGAGATGTTGGGATACAGAAATGAATCAAACATTCATAGTCTCTGCATTCACCAAAGCATAGGTTTATAGGAATGAGGTATTATAAAATCCCAATTATTTGGCTCAATTTTGCTCAAGATACAGAGTTAAAATCCATCTTACATGGTGCTTGGAGTGTGGCTCGTCAGTAGAGTGCTTGCAGGACTGGGGATAGGGGTATGGACATGGGCTCACAGTTCACAGTGCTATTGAGGTCAACATAAATGCCCTTGAGAATGAAAAGCTCTAGACTAATGTTTCCCTTTTCTGTAGAGATAAAGGAGAAAGCACTGGCCATGTTCAGTTAATTCTCAAAAGGACACAGAGTGCAGAGCACCACCCACAATTGGAGCAGGGTGGTGATGTTGCTGAGGATACTAAGAGACAATTTCTGTATCTTGTCATAATTAATTTTTTGGCATATTTGTTGAGGAAGTCAAGAAGCTCAACTGTTTGAGACTTCATCAGTTTTAAAGAATGATGATATCTTTTTTTCCTCTCCAAAGTAGAATTTTTCCTTTAATCTTTATTTCTGAGGTCCTTGGAGTTGAGCATGGAACCATAGGCATGCTAACCAGGTGTATACAACAAAGTTTTAATCCATTCCTGAACTCAAGATGAAACTTTATGTGGTTGTTGTGGGGAAGTATATTCTCTTCACTGTATTTGTTTTCAAAGACTATGCTAAATCATGGCCTCTCTAAACATGGTCTGTTGTGTTACCATTCTATAAACGAATGTTTCCCTTGCCAGTCAAAAAGCAATAGATTTTTTGTTTTGACTTTATGAAATGCCCATAGCATTATTTAAAAAAAAACAAAAACAAAAAACCTCTGTGATATCTAAGAAAGAAATTTCTTGACTTTTTTGTGATGCTGATAATTGAACTCAGGGCCTCATATATGTTAAATGTATACTCTACTGTTAAATTCTGAGTTCAGTAATGCTTTTTTGAAAATGCAAAGTGAACTTATTTATCTAAACCTTATGGTAGGAGATAACAAAACCAACAAACCAAATAAAACCCCAAGAATTAAGTGGACAAACAACTAAGCAATTTAACACTAGATACATGTCATGGAGGAAATATTGAAGGCGTTGGCTATGGAAGAACACGTTTGCTTCTGTCTAGATTATTATGGTCTTTGGAAACATATGGTCTTTGGTGAGGATGGAGACATGAGTCATCCAAGAGAGCTCTGTCACTGTGAGCATGTTCAAGGCGTTGGGACAGCTGGCAGGGTTTTGATAGTGAAGAGAAGACAGAGCGTATCACCTCCTGGGCATTTTCTCTTGGATGTGTATTGTGCTCACTTTTATTTCTTGCTTTGGAGGTTAGGTGTTTTTTCCCTCCACAGTCTGGTATCTGGACTTGTAACCTATCCCATCCATAGGTATTAAATGTTTATGTGGCCTGGCTGGTTTTCTTTTGTTTGTTTGTTTGTTTTTTGTTTGTTTGTTTTCTTATTGGATAGTTTTGTTTGGGTGTTGGACGTTTTTAAAAATCATAATTATTTTTGTGTTATTATTCTGCACTTGTTATAACTTGTAGCGTGTGGTCTGGAGTGGATAGAAGAAATATTATATGTGCTGAAAAGAGCAAAAGACTTCACAAAACCTGGGAATAAACAGAAGCCCAAGGGAAATGACAGAAGACCTAATGTTCATATTGGGTGCTGGGAGGGAAGGGAACGGGAGCAGGCTGAAGGAGTAATTAACAAAATAGTAAGTCGATCACTCCTTTGGCTAGGTTTACTCCAAACTAGTTTTTCAAAAGGCTATTGGGAATCGGCTTGTTTCCTTCATTTCTTTCTCAGTCTGTCTTTGGTGTATGGGAAGGTTGTGGATTTTATAAACTGTTACTTTGGCTGAAGTGCTTATCGGATGTATGAATTTCCTGGAGTCTTCTGTTCTTGCTCCTTCCTCTCTCTGATCGTTGTATTGTGAGCCAGCTGGCTGCATACATAGTTTGAGGAAGCCAAAGCCGAGATAACCCTGATGATCCTCCCTTTTAATTCCCAGTGCTGAGAGGCATTTGGGGACAAAGGGAGGCTAGGACATCTTGTCGACTTTGCTGTACAGGGTCGTCCAGAGACAATAACTTCTTGTCAACACTGTTCCTGAAGACTCTGGATCTAGATGCTGGCTGCAAGCCTGCTGTAGCATTGTGGTATCAAGGTTGTGGGACACTCCCACCACCTCTCCATCTCAACTCTTGACGTATTTTCATCCATCCACCAGCAGTGCATCGGGCCTGGCAGATGTAAGTCCTAACTGGAGGTTGTGTGTCTGAGGCACCTGAGAGAGCAGGAGCTGCAAGGACCTTCGTTTCCTGGCTTCCAGTGATGGCATACCTCAGGTGACCCTTTCTACTTCCCCTGAAGTCTCTAGAGTCCAAAACCCCACCCCTGCCAGCTCTTTAAGGCACATGCCCCTCCTGAACTCCCTCAACCCCATCATCCTGAGTATGATTACCTGGAGGCCTCTAGATCTCCCACATGGTATTTTGTAGGTCAGCCAGTCAGGCATGTATAAGGATTTGTGGTGCTAGTGCCCAGGACTTTTCTTTTCAAGTCTCTCTGCCTCATCTCTCCCTCTGCAGATCCCTCTGTACCCTACCCTACTGAGGGTCTGCATATTGACTCTGAGCACCACAGAGAGTTGAGGATGGCGAGAAGGTGCTTTGTTGTATTGTCTCAGCCTCCCCGTACCCTGTTAATGGAGTGTCCCACCTTTCCTGAATCTCTCCCTGCCCAGTGCCCAATTTCATCCTGTTGTGATGTGTCCTATGCGGGGGTGGGGGGTGGGGAGGATTTGTGGGAGTCCTGGAATTGGGGGACTCGGATGGAACTGGGCGGAGCTACAGCCTCCCGTTTCCCAGGTTCTCTGAGAGAACACCTGTAATGGATGTCCTTTGCCACAGGCCTATAGAAGGTTCTGAAGCAACTTTCTAGTCCTTGTGAGTCAAGGGGCCACCATGTTTCCCCTGTCATTGTCTCTTTTCCTTACAGCAAGCATCATTACTGGAGAAGAATCATGGCCATCTTCTTCCTGCCACTTGTCTTACCAGGTTTTGCTCCTCGCTCAGAGGAGGTGTTTAAGTCTCCTACCAGGTTGGTGTGAGTAGGGAGCGGGAAGCATCGTCCCATTTCCTGGGGAAAATAAGGGGCACAAGCAGACCAGTGTATCCTTCTAACAGGAGTCTTGCTGCCATAGAAGTTTGCAGCAGTTTCTGCTTACCTCTTTTCTTTATTCCCTCCAATCTAGGTTCAGCTGGTCTCGTCTGCCCCCCTCCGAGCTGAAGAAAAGATCTGTAGGACTTAGTACTAAAACCAATGCTCAGGGCCAAGCATACTTCACCCTGGAAGGGCACAAGTTCATGATAGTTGGAGGCTCCATACACTACTTCCGGGTGCCTAGGGAGTATTGGAAGGACCGCTTGTTGAAGCTGCAGGCCTGTGGATTCAACACTGTCACTACGTGAGTACCCCCACTTCAGCCTTCACAACATATGTCCTAACAGACATTTGCAGACTGGCAAAGTTGGGGTTCTGTTTTTGAGAGCAAGATAAGAAGACTTAGTTCTAGAGCAGTCATTTCCAGCAGGTTCTTTTGCAGTTGTGTCCAGTTGCCACTTAGCTTATCATACTTAGTTTGTTCTTCAATCAAAGCTTTGGATAAAGTTGATAAGAGGATGGGTACTTTATCAGCAAATGCCATTGGATCACTTATGAGCCACTAGCCTTAGTGACATGCTGAAGGCATATACATATACATATACATCATATACATATTCCATCTCTCACTTTCTTTTTCTCTTCTTCTCTCTTCTCTCTCTCTTCTTCCCTTTGTTCCTCTTTCTCACCTTCCTCTTTTCCTCTTCCTCTTCTGGGATTTCTACTTCTTTATTATATTTTTGATTAATTAGAGAAGTCTGTTATTTATGTGACCACCTCATGGAGTTCTATTAATATAAACACATAAATTCGGTCGTGTGAAAATAAATAAATAAAATAAAAAATAAATTCAGTCGTGTGAAACTCAATCTCTAATGTATGGGAAGAGAAAGAGTGCAAAAATTAGCAGCAAAATGCCATGTAGTATATGAGGCTTTGCATCTATAATAAATATTAATGTTGTGAAGGTGAGAATTTTAAACTTCACATTGTCCTTTTAATTCTTCATTTGCCATCATGCATTATTGTATATTGAGCATTTTAAAAAAAAGAAAGCCCCCTCTTTAGTTGACTTCATAAACCTACACACTGTTCATCCATCTATCTTACAGGACCAGAGCAAAACAACACAGCTTGAGCATCTGAGACCCTTCTTCTTGAGTGTCCTCCACCATGCTTTGGTGGCAAAGCTTAACACCTACTTACTGAAGCCAACCAAAGAGAATGTGAAGCTGAAAAGCGGCAAGCTGATGCATGGCTCACTTAATGCACCAATGATTTAGTCAGAAATAATTGAGTTTCTCTAGCTTTTGCAGTGTAGGTGATACAAACTTTTCACACACTAGCAAGCAATCTACTGCTGGGTTACAGCCTGTAATTATTGAGTTTTACTAAGAGCTATTAGTGGCACCATACTTCTTTTTCCCCTCTTCTCTTGAAGTGATGATTTATATTTACAATTTTGTTGCTGTTTAGTCACCTAGAGTCCTTGAATAAACTCTAGTTATGTGACAAACACAGGTGTACATGCATCCACTGACTAGTAGATTCAATTTAGTAGAGGTCTGTTATAAATATGTTGATTATATGGTTATGACTGAAATTGATTTAAATATTGTGTATGCCCTTATACATACTTCATCTCAGACTTATAAATAAGATCATAGAGTGAATCTTTTTCTACTCTTTGAAAATGATTTATACAGACTTACTTTTACAGTGAATGCTCATTAAGATTTACCTATAAGATCCTGTGATGTAATCTATGACTATGAGGGGATGATTCAGGGACCTTCAGTAATTATGAAATCATGTCTTTTCTTTCTCCTGAGTGTATTTCATTTGTCTATGTCTTTTCCTTTCTGTTCTATTTTGATTTATTCAGGCTAAAATTTTTCCATTTTTCTGTCCTATACTTACCAGAAGTTATACATTATATTGTGTAATTGAGTCATTGTTTCCTTTTTAAATCTCATTTTGTGGTTTTTAGTATTATTAAACAAGTACTTTGCAGCTTTGTTGATCATTTCTGTCTATTAGCTTTTCTGTTTCACAATTTCTGAGTTCCACACAAATCCTCATGTCCTTTTCATTTGGCTTAGTATCTCCTCTCCTTACACCTTCTTTTCTTCTGAGTTGAATATGCTGCTTTAAAAGACATTTACTTTCAAATATTTTATTGTACTTTTCCTCTTGATCCATTAGCTACTTTGGAGATATGTTTTATTTTATTTGTTTAGCCTTATCCTTATCTTTTTTTAACTGTCATCTTCTAATTTTGTTGCACTGTGGAACTTTTGGAATGTAATGAAATTTACTTTGATAGTCTCCGTTGATAGTTTTCAGTTGCATTTTCAAAACAGGATGTAGTATAGGCATGGTATGGCTATAGTTCCAGAAGGCTGTGGGCAGAGGCAGGAGGATGATGAGTTGGAAGCCATCTTGAGCTACAGAGGATACTGAAACCTAGTCTCAACAAACCTCCATATAAATTTGTTGATTATTAGATTCTTTGTGTATTTATTATATCTTGTTGTATGTGTGTGTTTGCATACATGGTGCATATTTGTGTATGTGTATGCATGTGCACATGTGCCATAGTGCATGCACAAATGTCAGAGACAGCCTTAGGTACAAGTCCTCATCTTCTACCTTATTTAAGACAGGAGTCTCATTCTCTTTTCACTGTGTGTGCCATGATAAGTGGCCCATGTGTTTCTGAAACTTTTCTTGTCCCCTTCCCTCTAGGACCATAGTGATTAAAGTTGCTTGAGCTACAGATGTGGCTTTTATATTCATGGGTTCTGGAGATTTTCACTGGTCCTTACACTTGTGGGACAAACACTTGCTTTCCCTGCCATCTTTAAACAGATCCTGACGTTTAGTTGTCTATTGAGATCGATATCCTTATCACTCTTTTGCTGTTTGTTGTCTTTGTTTCTTGGGCATTTCATTCCTCCAGCTCTGCCTGTAAAGCCGATTTATCCATCTTCTGTCCCAGACATCTCTCCTCCTCTTTACTCAATGCTATGTTATTAAGAGGATAGAAAGTCATGATAGTGTGTTTGCTGGATGGATCTTTCCTCGCCATTTTTATTTCTGGCCATATCTATTTGCAAATTTAGAATATATTTACTTGTTAGTAGTTGGAGGAACAATTTTACTTTATCTATATATATATTTTATATTTTTCCATTCATCTTCCTTAGTCACATATAAGGAAATTGTGACTTTCATTGTGTTCTCACAAGTTACAACTATAAATATTGCTATGGGTATTATTTTCAACAGACCAACTTTTTCATTCCTCCATCTTAAATTCAGTCAAACCCAATACCATGTAACACTTTTATCATTCCAACTGTTCCACTGCACAAAAACTATGTGTTTAAAAATCAGAGCTTGGGAAATTAGGTTAGGAGCACTATACTGCAAACTGTGTCATTGATACACACAGAATCACATTGTAAGAACAAATGTTGAACATGTCCTTTGATGTGGGGTACACAAAGCCCTATGGGTACTGTCCCTGGCTGGCTCTCTCCTTCCTGAGATTGAAAGGCTGGACTGTCATTTATACTATTGGTTTGTAGACACTATTTGACTATTCTTATTTTAATTAATTCTTAGAAATAATTATTAAGAGTTTTATACATTTTATTATGTTTTCTCATTCTCTTTATGTTCTTGCTAATTATTTTAAAGAGTAGGTCTGTGAGAGAAAAATATGTAAACCTGTAGAAACTTAGGATAATTGACATATTGAAGCATAGTTGGATAATAGGGAAAACATGGCTCTGTCAGTATAGCAGAGGCTAATTTTCATTGGAAACTTCAACTCAGTGCAACACAGAGGCACACTGGAGCTTGGTCTGGTCACCATATGAATGGGGGGAATATGATGCTTATTGTACTTCTCTGTCCCCTCTTCCAGCTACATCCCATGGAACCTCCATGAACAAGAGAAGGGGAAATTCGACTTCTCCGAGATCCTGGATCTGGAGTATGTGGTCTTTCTGCCTCTGTTAGCTGACCCAAGAAGGATATTTCTGGGGGTGCAGATACTTGAGATTGAAGAGAATCCCTCAGTATGTCTCAGTTCTGCTTTGAGAACAGAGAGGACCTGACTCTGAAGTCTTATCCTCAGGGTCTGCACTCAGAATTTGGATATTCTCTAACCATGGCTTTTCATTTTGAAGCTTTTGATTTCCCATTTCACTGAAGTTAGGAATCTAAGACACCAGATGCAACCAGACTAGAGGAGACAATACACCTGAGTTGGAATTGGGGTTGCCTCAGGTTAGCAAGGCTGATGTTGGGGACAGAGCCCCTGTCTCCAGTGTGATCCCTCTAGTAGGGCTCTGGGAATGGTTATGATGCTTGAGATAGTGCAGACACAGCTCACAGAGTCTCTGGCCTCCTACCTGTTGCAATGATTCCACAGCTGTGTTATGTTAATGGTTTTTTAAATAAGTGTGTTATGCAGTTTTTCTCTTAACCTAGCTAGCTCCCAAATAATTGAGACTGAGACTAGATTTATTTCTATAGCTTTAAGGGTGTGATAGTTGAGCAGTATTACTCTTTTTTTAACCCTCTAAACTAATCTGGCTACCTCCCAGTAAAAATCCCTTTGATACTTGAATTTTAGTACTGACCTGGCTCTCTGGGCTTCAGATGTTTTCTCTATACCCTCTATAGTCAACCTCTTTGGACCATCCAAATAGGGGCTGACTTTGTTTCTCTTTCTAGGGCATATGTTTTGTTGGCTGAGACTATTGGGCTGTGGGTGATTCTTCGACCAGGGCCATACATCTGTGCTGAGGTTGACCTGGGTGGATTACCTAGGTGAGCTACTCCAGAGCTTGTGTTGTGACTTAGTAAGGTGTTTTACCCTGCAGTAAGTAATTTTTCAAGCCAGTGAGTATAGTTGTCACTGTCACTGGTTGTCCTGAATTGAACTGCCTGCCCTGTCAGTGGAATGATGTTTAGAGTATTGGAGGAGGTTTGGATGCCTCCGCCATCCTGGTTTTCAGAAGCATACTTGTGATGTGGATCTTGGTGCATTGAATACGTGGCGATTAAGACCAGTACAAAGACAGATGTAGCCATACAGGACTTGTCATCTTGTTGCTCCACAGAAAAAGGTGTAATGCACATCTTCATTCTTTTTATGAGCTGAACTAAAGGGACGTAAGGCTCTAGAGGAATATGATGACAAGTACTGTTCTCCTTCTAGAGACCTCAGATGTGTCTCTGGGTGAAGGCAGGTGACCTTTTTCCACACACTGAGATCTCAACTCATTCTCTGTCTTCTTGCCTTTCTGGCTTATTCTTTTATCATGACACCTACTCTCAGCTCAATAAATAGAAGCACAGGGTCCTTTTCTGTCATCCTTCTCAGAGACTGGACACTTGCCCTTCTAGGTTTTGCTTCCAGGTGAGCCTCATTGCTCCTAAGGTCAGAAAATAAAACAAAACTTTTCTTTAAGATAGGCTCTGCCACAACTAGGTGATGTATTGAAAAATCATGAGTTTAAATTGCAGGAGTATTGGGAAAGCCAGATACTTCTTGAATGCCTTCAGGAGCCTGGCCTTTCTCCAGTTTATTGGCCTGTGAACTACTATTCTTCCTGAAGTCTTAGGTATTCGAGGAAAATGTGACCCTGTGCCTGAGGAGTAGAGACTATCTGAAGGGCTAAGAATCATATTCTAAAGAGCTGAAGGTTAGCATGGAAAAAAGCTAAGACTTGGAAGCATTGCCAGGGTCAGTCTCTCAGCCTGACTTTCTAGAGCTGGGAAGAACTAAATTGCCTGGAGATGGGGATGGCCTGTTTCCTGGTTTGTCTCACACATCTCTAGAGTTTTTGACGACATTGTAAAAAGCCCATATGATACAGATCCCCTGAACAGTTTGAATATCCTGGTGCTATGGTCATTGAGTAGACAGAGGCATCCAAGCTAGAGGCGGCTCTGAGCAGAGACATCTGCTGTGCTCAGCTGGCCAGGCCCATCCTCCCTCCTGCTTCCTCCTTCACATACTAATGTTTTGCTTCTTGTCCCTAGCTGGCTTCTGCGAAATCCTGTGACAGATCTGAGAACAACCAACCAGAACTTTGTTGAGGCTGTTGACAAGTATTTTGACCATCTGATTCCCAAAATACTTCCTCTCCAGGTGAAAATGTCCCTTCTAAATTCAACAACAACAACAACAATAACAACAACAACAACAACACAACAAACAAACTAACAAACAACAGGCGGGGGAGCGTTGTAGAAAATGAAAGCACTTTATTAGCAGGGTTAGAAAAATCATATTCTGAAGTTAGCAGAGTATTAGCATCATAGGCTGCATGATAGCATTTTAGAGGGTGAGTTTCCAATTTTAAAGGACAAGGGAGTTTATAACTATTGTAAGTTTTATTGTTTTGTGTTAGGAGGGGTCAGGTGAGCTTCATACTAAGTGATGAGCTTGACCTAGCCTATATGTCAAGAGTCACAAGGCAGGAAAACACTAAGGTAAGATTGTAATTTAGACTGCCACAACATTTTATTCTCTCAGAGAGTGCAAGAGAGTTTGGCTAGATTTCTGATGAGAGGGGTGGTCTTCAAGATCACGTGCAATTAAACAACATTCACTTTGGAGAAATACTTGTGGCTCGCCATCGAATAGGCAATTCCCAGTCGCTCTAGGCTACCAAATGAATTTTCTTACAAGTTAGATCTAGACCGTCAAGTTAAGTATAGAATCTTGGATTGGTCTTTGTGACTTTGCCCCAGACCCTCTAAAAAGACATCACATGAGACAGGGATAATACAAGAGGTTGCGCCAGTTGTCTGTATGTACCAGATACCTGCTAAGTTCACTCACCAGCTCATTGACAGTGGCTACTCTAAATTACTCCTGTTATTTTAACTGGTAAATTCTGGGGAAAATGAAATGAAATGTGTGTGTGTGTGTGTGTGTGTGTGTATGTGTGTGTGTTATGGTAAAATAAAATTTTTCTCATGCCCCATACTAATTTATTTGTCCTTTTAGAAGACAAGCATTTTTCTTAACCATACTTTTATATACTCCCCTCAAATTTGCATGTTCTTTTAACGCAAAGCACAGAACTCCCTGTAGACATTTTCTTGTCACTTGAGAATCTATATGTGAAAATTGTCACTCTTCTTGATCACTGCACAGTGTTGCACAGTAGAATAGACGACATACTTTGTCCTATTCATGGATATTGGAAATTTTCAGTTTTACTCTATAATACATGATGTGGCTGATTTCATGCATCAGTTTGTGTTTGTGATTACTGTTTCTGGTTTGGTATCTCCCAGTGGATACCAAACACAGACACTGTGCACTTTCATTCTTTACAGGATACCTGATGTGTGGAGAAAACGATGTCTTTCATTTTCAATAGTCAGCCTTCAGCACATACTGAGACATGATAAAAATGTCCATGTATAATGCCATACTGTTTGTAAGACACCAATTGTTCAGTTTTCTTTGGTTTGATAAGCAAAATATAAGTGTCTCTTAAAAATATGATTGCAAGTTAAATAATCACTTCTTGATATAGCCTGAGACAAGAAAGATAACAAATTCTCAAGAATTTTCCAAAAATGTGTTTAGAAATGTCATCCTTGCAGCTGAGGATGAGATGCTGATGATTTATGAAGCCATCTGTTTTCTTCCTGGACATTGATAGCACCCAGTTAGTTCTTACTGAGCACTGGCTCTGTGCAGGTTCCATGATCATGGGGAAATGAAAATCAGTCTGTGCAGAAGGAAAAGAGGAAGGTACATAAAAGAGAGGGAGCTGTATGAAGTACCTGCTCATAGGAGTTGTGGGAGTGGATAGGAGGTCTATGTGATGGATTAGGTGGGAAAGTGGGTAGTGAGTTTGGAGTTGGAGATACGGAAGTTAGATTTGCGGGTTTGAGAGCTCATAGCTAATGAATATGAGAAACAGAAAATAAACTCTTGCTCATATAACCATAAAACATTGTGAAAGGTAAGACACCTTCAGGAGCTTTTGTGCCTAAAGATGAATGAAGGTGCCTGTCTCCAGCACATGAGAAAGCACCATGTCAGTTTTGGTATCTTTATTAGCATCCCAGACTCCAGGCTTTTGCTCTAATAGAAGCATATTATCTTCAACTGTCATGTGTTTGCTACTCAGTACCGCCATGGTGGCCCTGTTATTGCTGTCCAAGTAGAGAATGAATATGGTTCATTTCAAAAGGATGGGAAGTACATGGATTACTTGGCAAAGGTAAGGATAAATTGCTTTGGATCTATACTTTTATAACCTTCTCAGTTTTGTGCCCTTCTGAAATGCATATGTGAGTTCCAGCCTTGTGGGTGGTATGTGACTTTTCTTGGAGAGATGTGAACAAACTCGCTAAAATACTGATGACAGAATGAAGAAATGATTCCACCCAAGTCTAGCTTAATGAATCAGTGAGTTTATTGACATTTCTCATAAGAGCATGGGAAGTTCAAAGATAGCTGAATCATGGAAAAGCCAGACAGTACTATCTTTGGAACTTGCCACATGACTTGCAGATAATTTGACCTATTATAGTCTTCCCTCCACAGTAGGTGTTACTGCTTATGTAACCTTGGGGAAAAGCCTTGGCAATCTCCCATTTCAGGAGCTTTCTGATTCATCTAAGTTTTGTTTACTTCCAACACAGAAACTGGGAATGAATGGCCTGAATTCAGTCATTGTCATTCAGCTAATATTACTTTTTCTTGATTTTTTTTAAAAAAAGGTACTGAGCTGGATGTGGTCACGTACATGTGTAGGAGGCAGAGGCAGGAGGATCAAGAGCTCAAGGGCATCCTCAGCTACAGAGCAAGTTCAAGGGCAGCATAGGCTATAGAAAGCCCTATGTTTTTTTTTTTCAAATTGGACATTTTATTTACATTTCAGATGTTTTCCCCTTATCCCATTTCCCCCCCTCCCGCCCAGGAACCCTCTATCCCATCACCCCTCCCCATGCTTCCCTGAGGATGTGCCCCCACCTACCCCTACTCTCACCACCCCACTCTCGAATTCCCCCCAACATGGCGTCCAGCCTTCATGGGACCAAGAATCTCCTCTCCCACCTATGCCTGACAGGACCATCCTCCCTTGCATATATAGCTGGAGCCATGGGTCCCTCCCTAAGTGCTCCCAGGCTGGTGGTTTAGACCCTGGGGGCTCTGGTTGGTTGGTATTGTTGCTCTCCTCATGGGGTCTCAAACCCTTTCAACTCTTTCAGTCTTCACTCTAACTCCTCCATTGGGAACCCCATGATCAGTTCAACGGTTAGCTGTGAGTATCTGCCTCTGAATATGTCAGACTCTTGCAGACCTCTAAGGAGACAGCTATGTCAGGCTCCTGTCAGCATATACTTCCTGACATCCACATCAGCTTCTACCTTTGGTGACTGCACATGGAATGGATACCCAGGTGGAATCGTCTGCAGATGACCCCTCCTTCAACTTCTGTCCTACACTTTGTCTCCATATTTGCTCCCTTGAGTATTTTGTTGCTCCTTCTAAGAAGGACCGAAGCATCCCCATTTGGTCTTCCTTCTTCATGAGCTTCATGTGGTCTGTGAGTTGAATCTTGGGTATTTCAAGCTTCTGGGCTAAAATCCAATAATCAGTGAGTGCATACCATGTGTGTTCTTTTGTGATTGGGTTACCTCACTCAGGATAATATTTTCTAGTTCCATTCATTTACCTAAAAATTTCTTGAATTCATTGTTTTTAATAGCTGAGTAATATTCCATTGTGTAAATGTACCACATTTTTTGTATCCATTCCTCTGTTGAAGGACATCTGGGTTCGTTCCAGCTTCTGGCTATTATAAATAAAGCTGCTATGAGCATGGTGGAGCATATGTCCTTGTTATATGTTAGAGCATCTTCTGGGTATATGCCCAGGAGTGGTATAGCTGGGTCCTCAGGTAATGCTATGTCCAATTTTCTGAGGAACAGCCAGACTGTTTTCCAGAGTGGTTGCACCATCTTGCAATCCCACCGACAATGGAGGAGTGTTCCTCTTTCTCCACATCCTTGCCAGCATCTCCTATCACCTGAGTTTTTGATCTTAGCCATTTTGACTTGTGTGAGGTGGAGTCTCAGGGTTGTTTTGATTTGCATTTCCCTGATGACTAAGGATGCTGAATATTTCATTAGGTGGTTCTTGGCCATTCGTGTTTCCTCAGTTGAGAACTCTTTGTTTAGCTCTGTACCCCATTTTTAAATAAGGTTATTTGGTTGTCTAGAGTCTAATTTCTTGAGTTATTTGCAAATATTGGATATTAATCCTCTATCAGATGTGGGATTGGTAAAGATCTTTTCCCAATCTGTTGGTTGCCATTTTGTCCTATTGACAGTGTCCTTTGCCTAACAGAAATTTTGCAATTTTATGAAGTCCCATTTGTCAATTCTTGATCTTAGAGCATAAGCCATTGGTCTTCTGTTCAGGAACTTTTCCACTGTGCCTAGGTATTCGAGGGACTTCCCTACCTTCTTTTCTATTAGTTTCAGTGTATCTGGTTTTATGTGGAGGTCCTTTATCCACTTGGACTTCAGATTTGTACAAGGAGATAAGAATGGATTTTCATTCTTGTACATGTTGTCATTCAGTTGAACCAGCACCATTTGTTGAAAATGCTATCCTTTTTCCACTTGATGGTTTTAGCTCCTTTGTCAAAGATCAAATGACCATAGGTGTCTGGGTTCATTTCTGGGTCATCAATTCTATTCCACTGATCTTGCTGCCTGTCTCTGTACCAATACCATGCAGTTTTTTATCACTATTGCTCTGAAATACAGCTTGAGGTCAGGGATGGTGATTCCTCCAGAAGTTCTTTTATTGTTGAGAATAGTTTTTGCTATCCTGGGTTTTTTGTTATTCCAAATAAATTTGAGAATATCTCTTTCTAACTCTGTGAAGAATTGAGTTGGTATTTTAATGGAGATTGCATTGAATCTGTAGATTGCTTTTGGCAAGATGGCCATTTTTACTATATTAATCCTGCCGGTCCATGAGCATGGGAGATCTTTCCATTTTCTGAGATCTTCTTTTATTTCTTTCTTCAGAGATTTGAAGTTCCTGTCATACAGATCTTTCACTTGCTTAGTTAGATTCACACCAAGGTATTTTATATTATTTGTGATTATTGTGAAGGGTATCATTTCCCTAATTTCTTTTTCAGCCTGTTTATCTTTCACGTAGAGGAAGGCTACTGATTTGTTTGAGTTGATTTTGTAACCAGACACTTTGCTGAAGTTGTTTATCAGGTTTAGGAGTTCTCTGGTGGAAGTTCTGGGGTCACTTAAGTATACTATCATATCATCTGAAAATAGTGATGTTTTGACTTCTTCCTTTCCTATTTGTATTCTTTTGACTTCTTTTTGTTGTCTAATTGCTCTGGCTAGGACTTCCAGTACTATATTGACTAGGTAGGGAGAGAGTAGGCAGCCTTGACTAGTCCCTGATCTTAGTGGGATTGCTTCAAGTTTCTCTCCATTTAGTTTGATGTTGGCTACTGGTTTGCTGTATATTGCTTTTGCTATGTTTAGGTATGGGGCTTGAATTCCTGATCTTTCCAAGACTTTTACCATGAAGGGGTGTTGAATTTTGTCAAATGCTTTCTCAGCATCTAGTGAGATGATCATGTGGTTTTTTTCTTTGAGTTTGTTTATACAGTGGATTACATTGATGGATTTCTGTATATTGAACCATCACCTGCATTCCTGGGATAAAGCCCACTTGATCATGATGGATGATTGTTTTGATGTGTTCTTGGATTCAGTTTGCAAAAATTTTATTGAGTATTTTTTCATTGATATTCATAAGGGAGACTGGTCTGAGGTTCTCTTTCTTTGTTTTATCTTTCTGAGGTTTAGGTTTGAGTGTGATTGTAGCTTCATAGAACGAATTGGGTAGTGTTCCTTCTGTTTCTATTTTGTGGAATAGTTTGAAGAGAATTGGTCTTAGGTCTTCCTTGAAGGTCTGATAGAATTCTGCACTAAAACTATCTGGTCCTGGGCTTTTTTTGGTGGGGAGACTTTCAATGACTGCTGCTATGTCTTCAGGGGTTATGGGACTGTTTAGATGGTTTATTTGCTCCTGATTTAACTTTGGTACCTAGTATCTTTCTAGAAAATTGCCCATTTCATCCAGACTTTCCAGTTTTTTGAATATAGGCCTTTGTAGTATGATCTGATGATTTTTAAAATTTCTGGCTTCTGTTGTTATGTCTTCCTTTTCAGTTGTGATTTTATTAATTTGGATACTGTCTCTGTGCTCTCTGGTTAGTCTGGCTAAGGATTTATCTATTTTGTTGATTTTCTCAAAGAACCAGCTCCTGGTTTTGTTGATTTTTTTGTATAGTGTTTTATAGTTGGTTGATTTCAGCCCTGAGTTTGATTATTTCCTGCCCTCTACTCCTCTTGGGTGTATTTGCTTCTTTTTGTTCTAGAGCTTTCAGGTGTGCTGTCAAGTTGCTAGTGTATGCTCTCTCCAGTTTCTTTCTGGAGGCACTGAGAGCTATGAAGTTTCCTCTTAGCACTGCTTTCATTGTGTCCCATAAGTTTTTGTATGATGTGCTTTCATTTTCATTAAATTCTAAATAGTCTTTAATTTCTTTATTTCTTCCTTGACTAAGTAATCATTGAGTAGAGCATTGTTCAGTTTCTACATGCATGAGGGTTTTCCTTTGGTTTTGTCATTATTAAAGACCAGCTTTAGTCCGTGGTGATCTGATAGGATGCATGGGATTATTTCAATCTTTTTGTATCTGTTGAAGCCTGTTTTGTGACCGATTATATGGTCTATTTTGGAGAAGGTACCATGAGGTGCTGAGAAAAAGGGATATTCTTTTGTTTTAGGGTGAAATGTTCTATAGATATCTGTTAAATCCATTTGGTTCATAACTTCTGTTAATTTCAATGTGTCTTTGTTTAGTTTCTGTTTCCATGATCTGTCCATTGCATTGAGCGGGGTGTTGAAATCCCCCACTATTATTGTGTGAGGTGCAATGTGTGTTTTGAGCTTTAGTAAAGTTTCTTTTATGTATGTGGGTGCCCTTGTATTTAGAGCATAGATGTTCAGAATTGTGAGTTCATGTTGGTAGATTTTTTCTTTGATGAGTATGAAGCATCCTTCCTTATCCTTTTTGATTACTTTCGGTTGAAAGTCAATTTTATTTCATATTAGAATGGCTACTCCAGCTTGTTTCTTGGAACCATTTGCTTGGAAAATTGTTTTTCATCCTTTTACTCTGAGGCAGTATATCTGTCTTTGTCTCTGAGGTGCGTTTCCTGTATGCAGCAAAATTCTGGGTTCTGTTTATGTATCCAGTCTGATAGTCTATGTCTCTTTATTGGAGAATTGAGTCCATTGATGTTAAGAGATATGTTTTTAGAGATGGAATTATGTTTGTATAGCTATCTTCTTTTGGGGTTGTTGGAAGATTACTTCCTTGCCTTTTCTAGGTTGTAGTTTCCTTCCTTGTGTTGGCGGTTTCCATCAATCATTCTTTGAAGTGTTAGGTTGTGGGAAGATATTGTGCAAATTTGGTTTTGTCATGGAATATCTTGCTTTCTCCATCTATAGTGTTTGAGAGTTTTGCTGTGTATAGTAGCCTGGGCTGTCATTTGTGTTCTCTTAGGGTCTGTATGATATCAGTCCAGGATCTTCTGTCTTTTATAGTCTCTGGTGAGAAGTCTGTTGTAATTCTTATATGTTTGCCTTTATGTGTTACTTGACCTTTTTCCCTTACTGCTTTTTTTTTTGTTTTGTGCATTTCATGTTTTGATTATTATTTGATAGGAGGTATTTCTTTTCTGGTCTAGTTTGTTTGGCAATTTGTAGGCTTCTTGTATGTTTACGGGCATCTCATTCTTTAGGTTAGGGTTTAGGTTAGGTTTTCCTCTATAATTTTGTTGAAGATATTTACTGGCCCTTTAAGTTGGGAATCTTCATGCTCATCTATACCTATTATCCTTCGGTTAGGTCTTCTCATTGTGTCCTGGATTTCCTGGATGTTTTGGGTTATGAGCTTTTTGCATTTTCTTTGACAGTTGTGTCAATGTTTTTCATGGTGTCTTCTGCATATGACATTTTCTCTTCTACCTCTTGTATTCTGTTGGTGATGCTTGCATCTATGACTCCTGATTTCTTTCTTGCATTTTCTATCTCCAGGGTAGTCTCCCTTTGAGATTTCTTTATTGTTTCTATTTCCATTTTTAGATCCTGGATGGTTTTGTTCAACTCCTTCACCTGTTTGGTTGTGTTTTCTTGCAAATCTTTAAGGAATTTTTGAGTTTCCTCTTTAGGAAACTTCTACCTGTTTACCTGTGTTCTCCTGTACTTCTTTAAGGGAGTTACTTATGTCCTTATTAAAATCCTCTATCATCATCATGAGAAGTAATTTTAATTCTGAATCCTGCTTTTCCAGTGTGATGGGGTGTCCAGAGCTTGCTATGGTGGGAGAACTGGGTTCTGATGATGCCAAGTAACTTTGTTTCTGTTGCTTGTGTTCTTGTGCTTGCCTTTCGCCATCTGGTTAACTCTAGTGTTACCTGTGCTCACTGTGTCTGACTGGAGTCAGTCTTTCAAGTTATCTTGCTTGTGTCAGAGTTCCTTAGAGTCCAGATGTCTCTGTGTTCCTGTGATCCTAAGCTCCTGGGTAGAAGAACTCCTGGGACTCAGGCCGCCTCTGGGATCCTGAAATCCTGTTGCTCTGAGTGTAGTAGCTCCTCTAGGATGGCTCAGGATAAGGTGTCTCCCCAGGAGCAGACCAGCTAGGTGTCTGCCCCAGTCAAAAGGACCTAGAAAGCCCTATCTTAAACAAGAATAGCAACACTAACAGTTACCACTTAACTTCATGTCTATGATTATATGCGGCTATGTGAACATAATAGGTACACAGGGAAGACCTCATGCTTTCTGAGCCATCTGTCTGATTTCCAGGCCGTATGGTCCAAGCAGAGTTTTCAGAATATAGATTTCCCTTGCTACAGACACAGTAGGATTTCTTATTTCTGTTGATAGAATCCGTACAGAGTTCAAGCTTTAGGAAGTTGATTGGTACTCTTAGGACCCAACAAGGTTAGCCTCTCCCTGATAGCCATTCAGAATTTGAGAACACCAGATGTAATAATTTAAAATATAAAAAACAAGTTTATTTACAGCAATGTTGTGGCAACAACCTTCTTTGCGATTCTGAGAGCACCTGCAAAAGTAGAACATGGGTGCTGGAGTTTTTAAAGGCACAAACCACAATTGTCTCAACTCTGGGGATTTTCTGCTATATGAGATATCATGATTTTGTTTTTGTTTTTATTCTTTTCCCGAGCAAGCACTGGTTAAGTGAGATTACAGAAGCAGAATGAACATCTTGTGAATATTGTAGGATAACAATTATACAATAAGGGGAAGGGAGAATAATTTTAGGAAGCAAGCCAAGTGGCTCTGAGATCAGTCTCTTCACTAGGTTGCTGTTAGGACTTGCTTGTTGACAGGGCTGACCTTAGGGCCATGTTCTAGACCTGTGGTCAACAATCCTAAGGCTGAGAATAAGATCCTGCTGACTCCTAGGTTCTCTTCTCTTCTCTTCTCTTCTCTTCTCTTCTCTTCTCTTCTCTTCTCTTCTCTTCTCTT
>NW_021604598.1:7357224-7360902 GCF_004785775.1 Grammomys surdaster | reverse complement strand
TTCTCTTCTCTTCTCTTCTCTTCTCTTCTCTTCTCTTCTCTTCTCTTGTTTTCTCTTCTTCTCTCTCTCAACATATTAGTTTGAAATGCAGTTTAAAATGGAGCTAGTTTTAACCATTACAATACCACCAAATGTCTTCCATCTTTTCTCTCTCTTTGTTGTAATTTACATAATTACATAGTATGGCCATTGAGAAACTCAGCTTTCATTTACCCCAGACATCATTTAATTGATGTCAGGGCCCATAGGCCTCCACTGCTTTAGTGAAACAAGTGGAACTACATCAAACTGAGCCTAACACAACAATTTCTTCATTGCTTAAGTGGTATATGGTCATTCTACATTCAAGCCTTTCTGTATTAGTCCATTTCCCACTGCTCTAACAGATAACCTTATATACATTTAAATAGTCATATGCATGTATGAAAAGTCATGATGAAACCTACTATCCTGTATAATAAATATATGCCAACCAAAAAGTAAAGGATACCTGAAATAGCCTATAAGCAGAATAGATTTACCTTGATTCATAGCTTTGTAATTCCAGCCCATGATTGGTTAAATCTAGTGGGATTTGTGTTGAAAGATAATGCATATCACCATACGAGTCTAGGCAGACTCAAACCACTTATCTCCTGATCTGGTAGTGCATGGAAAGTGAAAGAAACTGGACCACCACCAGTCTCCTTTCAGAACATATCTCCAATGGCCTAAAGCCTCTCCACTTTCTAAAATATCTACCGTCTTCCACAAGCATCATGCTGAGTACCAATCTTTTTTCCATACGCACATTTGGGAGACATTGCATACTCCTATTTTGTAGTTCACACTATTGCCATCTGAACCAAACTGTCTTTATTATCCAATTTTACATTATCTGTTCTTTCCCATGGGAGAAAGAAAAGTGTGTTTATACTATTCATTTTCTTAACAGGCTCTGCAGAAGAGAGGGATTGTAGAGCTCCTCTTGACCTCAGATGATAAGAATGGAATTCAGATGGGCTCTGCCAAAGGAGGTACTGGTTTATAGTCATTTTATAGGACAACCAAGGCTCTTAGCCAGCCAATAGAAACTGTAAACAAGTATCAAAGAGAACCAGATGCATACATGATCCTTTTTCTCATGTCAATTGAAATAGGTCCCAGAGATTTGATATGATACAAAACGAGGTTCAACATTAAACTCAGAGTTCAAACACCACATGTGTCATTTCCCCCCTCCTTGAACAGGGCGTTGATAGAGCTCTTCATTCTGAGTACATCTTTTAATTTTTACAGTAATTTCCATAGATATGGATCTAGGCTGGTGCAGGACATGGTTTAGATCCCCGTACATCCCATCATCATGGATAGTCACACAGGGAACAATAGGATGGATGTAAATGACACACACTACAGCTAAATTCTCAGTTCTGCCATCATAAATTTTAATCTAAATCTATTCTGCTTATAGGTTAACTGTTTCAGGTATCCTTTACTTTTTGGTTGGCATATATTTATTATACAGGATAGTAGGTTTCATCATGACTTTTCATACATGCATATGACTATTTAATCGTATGTAAGGTATCTGTTGGAGCAGTGGAAAATTGACTAACACAAAAAGGCTTTAAGGTAGACACTTAGCAGATTCCAACGAATTTAGCTGAACCCCAAAGTGATAATAGTATGGGAAAATGCCAAGATATGAGCATGTAGTTGGGTCCAGAGCTAATCATAAGGTGATCTTTAGTGCGTACTGGTAACAACTGTGACCTGCTGTCATTTTGGGGGGTGGAGGGATAGCTCTGCTTCTATTACCATACCCTGGAATGTGTTGAGCCTGGGATCAGAAACTTCCCTCCAGTTTCTAGGTGTTGTTATGCTAACTGGCCTTGCCTTGGTCCACCTTTCTATACAAAGTGTGATTAAATGAAAAAAGATAGTGTTCTTGCATGTATGATTTGGCAATAGCTATGACAGTCTTTTATGTTTTTCAAAATGGGTTACAAACAGTATCTTGTTACCAGTTTTACTCATCCTGTCTGCCCGCCACCCCAAGTGCCTGATGATCCTTGTCACAATGTCTCAGAAGTACCTCTCCTTCTCTACAGCTTTGGCTACTATCAATGTGCACTCATTTATTAAGGATTCCTTTATTAAGCTTCATAAAATGCAGGTAAGATTTTAAGCAACATAGAGTTTTGTCTGTCTTTTCTCAAGATCTTGCTATCTATAAAATTGATGTTAAAGAACACAGGAGGTATGATATGGATATAACCACGTCACCCTGAACCTTGTTGGGGTTTAAAGCCACTTGGTAAGAAATGGTGAATAGAAACTTCCTTCTATAGTCTCCACTGATGGGTTATGTCAATGAGATTACTCTGAAAAGCACGAGGCGGCTTATGCAGGATGAGAAATGAATATATCAGAGGGGGCAAATGGTGTCCTTTCACCCAGAGGAGACAGTTAGGGAACTTGCCAGTGGCAAGCTCATCGTCATCTGTTGTTGTTTTTTTAGAATGTTGGGATTCTGTGCTTGTTGCCATACAGAAAACACAGAAGAGATATTAGTGGATTATGGGTATATTCAAGAATTGGAAGGAACTGGGTGTATTAAAGACCAATCTTGAAGAGTGTAGGCTTTTCTGTCTCAAGCCTTCAGTTTAGAGGAACAAGGTGCCTTGGTTGGGGTTTCTGTTGCTGTGATGAAATACTATGACCAAGGCAACTTGGGGAGAAAAGTATTTACTTCAGATCACATTTTCAGGTGATAGTCCATCACTTAGGGAAATCAAGGCAAGAACTCAAAGCAGGAACCTGTAGGCAGTTGATGCAGAGATCATGGAAGGGTGGTGCTTACTGGCTTGTTCTCCATGCCTTACTCAGCCTGCTTTCTTAGAACCCAGGACCACCAGCCTAGGGATGGCACCAACCACAATGCTCTGGACCCTTAAATAAATGCCTTAAAGCTGGATCTTATGGAGTCATTCTCTCAATTGAGGTTTTTCTCTTTTCAGATAACTCTAGATTGTGTCAAGCTGACATATGACTAGCCAGCATACAAGGTTAGATGGATGTTAAAGACTTTTGTAAAATACTAGGTAGAAAATTCCTGCAGTAGGTGGAATCTTAATGTGCATCTCTCCTCTTTCTTTGAAAAGTGGTATTGGGTGGGTATTTGTTCTGAATATGATCTCTTTCATTTTGCTCTGAAAGTCAAATTTTACCAGGACCTCCCAAGGGTAGGACCCTCCATTTTTTACTTTAGATCTTCTTTGCCTTCTATTCTCTCTCCCTCCCTCTCTCTCTGTCTGTGTCTGTCTCTCTGTCTCCCTCTCTTTGAATCACTTATGTTAGCTGAGCATGAGGGAGATAACTTATATTCATTGTCTTATGTTTGAAATAAATACACAAGATCCTTCTTCAGCATGTGGGTCTGGGAAGGATCTGAGGAGAGGTTAAATGTGTCTTCCTCTGGTGAGGTTTACTTTATTCTGTAGTGATGAATCCAAAACTTTAGACTTTATTTGTGATAATGTCAACAAGGAGTTAGTATTTAGTAGTATAATATAGAGTCCTTTCTACTTTTTCTTTTTAGAAAATGTGTGTGTGTGTGTGTGTGTGTGTATAAGAGAGAGAGAGAGAGACAGAGAGAGAGAGAGAGAGAGAGAGAGAGAGAGAGAGAGAGAGAGA
>NW_021604598.1:7316207-7357214 GCF_004785775.1 Grammomys surdaster | reverse complement strand
AGAGAGAGAGAGAGAGAGAGAGAGAGAGAGAGAGAGAGAGAGAGAGAGGTCATGTATCACAGTGCATGTGTGGAGGTCAGAAGACATCTTTGTGGAATGAATTGTTTCCTTTCACCTTTACCTGGGTTCTGGTGACGGAACCAAGGTCATCAGGCTTGTGTGACAAGTCCTTTCACCCACTGAGCCATCTCCCTGGTCCCCTGTTCATTTGTTTAGCCAGATATTTGTTAGTACTTTCTATTTTCCAAAGTTTCTACCTGAACTTTTTCTTGTGGGTGAAAGGGTGGAATGGTCCATCCTTTGGATGCGAAAACCCACAGAATGCAGACTAATAATAAGAGCTCAGCATCTGACTTCATTGCTGTACATCCTGTATAATCCCAGCCTCATCTGATAACAAGTGGAATTATCATAGAGGCTAGAAAGTCCTTTTCTTTTACATACAACTTTAAAACAACTTAGGTCTTCTTTGAGGTGCCACACTCATCCAGATCTGAACCATAAGTAAAGCTTAGTGGCTACTTTGAAAAGATTAGCCAGTGTCTTTTTTTTTTAAACTAAAGTTCTATTTATCTTTATTTTACATTTGACTATTTTGCTATTGTTGTGAATTATCTATGTGTGAGACTTAAAGAGACTAGAATAGGGTGGCAGATTCCCAAGAACTGGAAAGGTTGTAGACTGCCATGTAGGTGCTAGGAAACAAACCCCAGTCCTTTGCAAGAACAGTCAGTGCTTTTAACTGCAGAGCTATCTCTCTAGCCCCACCAGTGTTGTATTAAACAGATGGTTCATCTTTTCCATTGTTCCGAAATACAGCCTGAACAAATAGCATTTGATGGAATGATCCACACTGAGAATCAGGATGCCCACAAAGAGTATAATCTTTAGGTTGTTTAGAAATCTTTACTCACCGTTTAAGCAACTTCAGAAACATGACTGCTCTTTACAACCTTGAGCAGAGCTTGGTACTTTAGACCTAAAAGGAATTTCCTTGAGCAGGATTTAGTTATCATGGCTGTATCCTCAGTTCTAGAAGGCTATCCCACCAGCCTGAAACCTTGTCTTTTCCCATTCATTGGTTGGAAACCAGTATCTTCTCTTTTCTTTCAACTATATTGTATTGATGGGAAAGAAGACCCACAGCAGACAGTCTCTGAGACTTCCCAAGTCTTCTGCTAAAATCTCACCAAAGATAGTACAGGAGTTTTAATATAATATTTATTTATTTATTTATTTATTTATTTATTTATTTATTTATTTATGTATTTATGTATTTAATGTATATACATATTTTATTGGTTATTTTATTTATTTACATTTCAAATGTTGTCTCCCTTCCACAAACCATCTATCCCATTCCCCTCCCCCGTGCCTCTATGAAGGTGTTTCCCCTCCCACCCACTCCCACCTCACCACTCTAGCATCCCCTTATGCTGGGGCATTAAGTCTCCACAGGACTGGGGGCCTTCCCTTCCACTGATGTAAGATAAGGCCATCCTCTGCTACATATGCAGCTGGAGCCATGGGTCCCTCCATGTGTACTCTTTGGTTGGTGGTTTAATTGCTGGGAGCTCTGGGGAATCTGGTTAGTTGATATTGTTGTTCTTCCTATGAAGTTACAAACTTCTTCAGCTCCTTCAGTCCTTCCCTTAACTCCTCCGTTGGAGTCCCTATGCTCAGTCTGATAGTTGGCTGCAAGCATGGGCTAGAGAGGTAGCTCAGTTATTAAAGTCTATTTTCATCACCAAAATATAATATTTTTATTAATTATTGGAAAATTTCAGGCATGGTTACAACTTCTCCCAGGCGTATTCCCAGCTCACCTGCTCCTCACTCTGTATCTTCTTCTTCTTTTTTAAAAATAAACTATGAAGTCCAGTTTGTCCAGCTCATATACTCAGTGGTGGGTAGTGGGGCCATCACTGTTGATTGTTCAACCTTCCAGGGGCCACACTCTTAAAGAAACAGGACTTTCTCTCCCCAAGTAGTCATCAGTAGTAAGCCTCTCAGCTGAGGACTCATGGCACCTCTGCCCTCTATGTTGAGTTATCAGCTGGCTTGCTCTTGCGCAGGTCCTGTGCAGGCAAACAAGCAAAAAATTGAAACTCTGAAATGATATAGCACAAGACTATTAGAAAGAGGCTTCTAATCTTGGATTCTTGTATTCAAAAGCAAATAACAGTCTTCTGGCTTTGTCTTCAAGTGGGTTGAAAAAAACAAATAAAAGAATAAGGCTAAAATAAAAAATAAAAATGCCCTCTCAAACAAACAAAACCCAAACTAAAAACTAAAACCAGCTTACCAAACACACCCACAAAACAAAACGAACAATCCTGGAAGACCAAAATTGAAAACCATCCATTATTTCCTAGAATAACAGGCATTGAAAGTTTGGCATGGTGGAATGAATATATTATACAGTGTATTTATAGTTCCCAGTGTTAGTGGGAACTATTGTCTAAGTGAAACTCCAGTTAGTGTCTATGTGGCTTCAAGTATTCCCAGGTGGTACTGTAACTACTCCCTATATCCTAGGAAACAAGTTATAAGAAGAAAATCACAGCTAATTCAAACACGACTATTTTTCAGAGAAACACATTTTCCTAGGACTTGCTGCCCCCTGGTTTTTAGCTTGTACTAACAGTGCTTCCCCAAACATCTAGAACTGCTCCCCAGACCTCATATAATGGGAATGACTTATTTTGTGCCAGCTCGTACTGCAGAGTGACCTGAGCAATTTAAGCCTCAAACACGTAAGTAAAGAGCCCTAGTGTGGTTGTACCCAGGCTAGAACTCATCAATTCCCAAGGAAAACCAGACAGCCAAATGAGTGGTGTACTTTAAAAACAAAATCAAACAAATAAATATACTCCAACAAAATGAAACAGATGAGGAGCTACCAAACAACTGAAGGTTCAAGCTAGAACACCCCCCGCCCCCTGCTCCTGGCTGTCAAAAGCCAAACCCTCTTCTACCAATGAGTTATTTATTGAAAGCCAAAGCTAAGAGTTAGAAAGAAAGGAGAATCCTGGGACATAATGTATCTTCCAGGAGCTGCTAGGATATCCCAGAACTGTAGCATAGCGCTATCTGTCTGTGAGCAGTTGGATCTCTTCTTCCCTAATGATTTCTGATCCTCTGGTGGGAGTGGAGAAGAGCCATGCTGCTTTGAATTTTTTCTCTTGGCTGGCTCCATGAAAACATTATCAGAGAATGAGGTTTTTACTGCTCCATGCTCTACTGGAGAGCCGGGCAATGGAGAGGAATGAAAGGAATGGGTTGGTTCAGTCTTTGGCTTGAGGAAAATGGAACACTTTTTCAGATCCCTGTCTTTAGGGAGCAATGCTAGGCATCATGGGATTTTATGGAACAGAGAGTAGAACATTCATGGCCAGGCAGAATCCTTTTCAGGGTTCAGTCTCCTGTCATCTTTGAGAGTTATGCTGGGCAGGGCTTTTCTCCTGAAAGCAACAACTCCTTTTCTTCAAAGTCACAGCTGAACTTGACCTAGAGGAAGCACATATATAGAAGGATGAGCCACTGAAAGACTGTGAGAAGTACTAGAGAAGGGGTTAGTAAGTACCTGGATCCTGCTACTTTGTTAACATCGTATAACTAAAGCCATAAGAAAGGAAGTCCAGCCATGCTTCTTGACAGAATTCCATTTGGATTGCTTTCTTTTTTCCTCATATAGCCTCTGTACATTAGTTAATAAGCATCTTGAGGAAGGAAAGTTTTTTTTTTGTCATTATTACTGGTTTTTGTTTTCTTATGGACTCAGAGGGTTCACTCCTGGCTTGCCTGGCCTCACATGCTTGGGCAGAGCATCAGAGCACATAGGATACAGAAAGTGAGATAGGATGGGGCTAGGGAAAAATACTCCAAAGTGCCCACCCAAAGTGATTTCCATCTCTCTGCTAGGTGTACCCACCTCCAAAAGTTTCCAGAAACTCCCAAAACAGTGCTACCAGATGGAGACCAAGCATGTAACATGTGAACGTGTGGCAGACATTTCATACTCAAACTCTGAAAGCAGCTAACATTTGCTAAGCACTCGTTGGCCAGGGACTGTACTCGGTGTCTATTATTACCCAGCTCTCCTAGGACAATGTGGTAGGTACTGCTGCTGCCCCCACTTTATAAGAAAATCGCGACACAAAGGGATGTAGGAATTCATACACAAAGCTGGGATTTGATAGTTACAGACGAGTGCTGTTGATTGAACTAGATTCAACCGGAGTCCACTCAGCAATTCTCACTGAGTCAAAAGCCACATACGAAGTGCTGCTATTGCTCAAGCCAAATGAAGACACCTGAGACCGGACTGTAGGCAGTCACATTCCACGGTGTCTCAGTCAGATGCCACCTGTGTCTTCTCCCAAGCATTCCAGTAAGATATGGTCACGATCTTTCTTGTTTATTTTAATTTTAGTGTTTATGAAGAAAATCATATGGAACACTCCAGTTAATTATCTTCTTGACATCTTTTCCCTCCAAATTTTAAAATTAGATTAATATCTGCCTTAAGGTTTCCTGGAAAAATAGTTTTTGTTCCCTGCATCTCTGGATTGAATTTGCTTTTATTTACCTGTATCTTTTTTTTTCCTGGTTAAAACTTATACATTATTTGTGTTGATTATTTTCTCTTCATATAAATCCTTATTAGTGTCAATTTTCCTATATTTACATCACACTAATTTAGGTATATCATATTTACATTGAATCCAAAACATTCAAAAACATCTCCTGAAAAACTTTTCTTTATTCCATGTTTAAAATATGTTGTTAAAATTCTGAATCTTTAGGGATTTTCCAGTCATTCCTAATTTTCATTTTACATTTAATGTGTGTGTGTGTGTGTGTGTGTGTGTGTGTGAAAGAGAGAGAGAGAGAAAGAGAGAGAGGGAGAGGGAGAGGGAGAGGGAGAGGGAGAGGGAGAGAGAGAGAGAGAGAGAGAGAGAGAGAGAGAGAGAGAGAGAGAGAAAGAGAGGATGTGCAGACAAAATTTAAACACATTTGGCCCAAGCTCAGGGCTTGCTATTAAAATATTACTTTTTGAACAAGAGCCTCCATTGTTCAGTATATTTGAGAGTGCTTCTGGAAGTGGTGTGAATGCAGTTATTAACTTGAAAGTATGTTTGGTCAAGGGTTTAGGCAGCCATGGGATACAGTTTAAAAGGAATGCCCACATTTTAGGTAAAAATGAGTTCTGGAGAGTTGGGAAATATATGACTTTGATTTATCTCTGTATAGTCTGTACTAATGAGTCTTTCGTGATCACACTCATAGCACAGTGCAATGGTTAGGACTGTGGCTTCAGGAACTACATACTTGCTAGTTCAAATCCCAGCTAAAGCACTTTCGAACTGAGCTAAGTTGGACAGCAGCCTAAGTTTGTAGTAACCTACGTTTCTTCATTTGTACAGTGGGAGTGGTAGTTTATCACTGTGGGTCTGTTAAATAAAACTGCTTAAATAAAATGCTTTACTCCATGCCCTGTAATAGTAGAAGTTCAGTAATTACTAGTCATTTTGATGTGTTAATAATTATTTTGTTATCATAAAAAGCAAAATTCATAAAGATATAAAAATTTAAAATCTTTATATGCTTTATTAGCAAAAGTTTCAAAATAAGTACTATCAGATATAAAAATTATGTGAATATGAGAGTATTTGTATCAAAACAAGAGAATCTCTGAATTGGGCAAAAGGTGGAAAACCTTGCTGGCATTCTCCTTCACTGGATCCTTTTGTTCTGCTCTATTTTTCTTTGTTACACTGAATGTTTGACTTGCTTTGTTTATAGAATGATAAGCCCATTATGATTATGGAATACTGGACTGGCTGGTATGACTCATGGGGGAGTAAACACAATGAGAAAAGTGCAAATGGTAAGTGAATCATTGGTTTTGACTCAGTCAGGAAGGCCCTATGCCATGGATCATTCACTCAGCCCTCTGCTCATTGATATTCCTGTGCAGACATGGATAATCTAATCTTTGCTAATTATAAGCGTTGAATGTGCTCGTGTGCACACATAGTATGATGCCTGCCCTATAGCAATCTTACAATTGAACAAAACAAGCAGACTGTTAGAAATGAAAACATCACTGTACAGTCCATACTTCTCAGGATGTGTGCTGCAGGGAAACAGGTGCAGTCAGAGAACCAGGATAGGACATAGTTTGACATTCCTACAAATAGCTCTGGAGCATTCGCATGACGCCATACTTACCCCTAGGAAAGATGACTTTAAGTCATTATCAACAAAGTGGTGGTGGTTACTAGGAGCCTACAAGCAGTGAGAGATGAGAACTTGGATCCTGGGCTCTGAGAACAGGACTCTAGTCCCAAGGCTTCAGAAGTAGCTTTGCAATTTGAAGCAGATTTCTTTTACTTCTGAGTCAAAATGTTTGTCTGCCCCCAAAATGGAGATTATTTAACTTAGATACTCACCAGCGGATGAATGGATAAAAAGAATGTGGTAAGTATACACAATGAAGTATTACCCCGCCCTACGAGAAGGAAGCCCTGTCATCTGTGGCAACAGATTGGAACTGGAGTTCTCTGTGTTAAATGAGGCCACCCAGATAAAAGATGACAAGTTCGATTTCTCCTGCATTTATGGAAATTAAAAATAAATGTTGATCTTGTAGAAGAGCAGAGTGGAACAGTGGTTATTAGAGACTGAGAAGGATAGAGAAAAGGGAAGAAGCCCAGTGAAGGACCTCAAAATGCAGCCAGAAGGGAGATATTAGGTGGAACTTTCTGTAGCTTAGTGAGACAAATACTTGTTAAAATAATCTGTGAGACAATCACAATGAATAAGAAAAGTGACTGTAAAAACCTAGCCTAAAATGATCAATGGTTAATGATACAGACACACTCCTTATCCCGATTTGGCTATTGTGCTTACACAGATATCAAATTACCATGAAGTCACCCATAAAAACATATGAAGACTACATCTCAGTAAAATATAATATAAAAAGTCCTTTTCTCAAAAGTGAAGAATGGGGGAAGTCTAGGATTGTTGAAAAGATTTAATGCTGCCACTCAGAACAATGCCTGGCAATTTCCATTCACTTAGCAAAAGTGTGTTACCACAAAGCTGTTCTGTTACAGCTCTACGAAAAGCTCACTTGTCCTGAAATAGGAGAGTTGCCTAAGTATTGGTGGATGAGAAACAGGCAATATCTAGCTTTGGACTGTAAAAAACACAAAACAAGGGAAGCATGACTACCACAACCATTAAAGATCGTATAAAAACAACACCAGCGTCACCCTAAAACCTGGCCAGCATCACCAGCCATAATGCCACCAAGCCACAGATATGTGATCTCTTGTGTCTGGGGCACAGTGTTTTGATTGTTACACACAATTTTTCATCAGTTAATTGACTCATCATTCCTGGGATGGTGTGGAATTAAAGCCTTTATTTGATTGGTAGCAAAGAAGTCAAGAGAGAAAATAAGCCATACTTACAAACAGTAAAGAGCACAATCAAAGCTGAGGCCCGTGCTGAACTGCCATCTCCCAGTTTCCATGACAGCCAGAGGGAAAAGGGAGTTCACTGTTAAATATGCTGGAAAAATGAAAGTTTCTGTGACCAAAGATTATAAATACCACAGGCATAGTACAGTAATGCAGTGCTTTTAACTCAACACTTCTTAGAGACATTGTCCTGGGAAGGTAGGAATGAGGGCATGCTAGTGATTTGTAAGTAATTTAAACATTTAGATATTTATAAGACAAGAGTTTTAGACTGTCATTTAATATATGCAGTGTGGGGGTCAATTTGTAGCAAAGTTATAGTGGAAAAAATTAAAAGAAAGAAAAGAAAAGAAGAGAAGAGAAAAGAAAAGAAAAAGGAAAGAAAGAAAAGAAAAGAGAAAAGCTGCAAGTTTCAGGACTTAGTTTTCAGGAGTGGTTCTGGATGGTGAAGTAGATGAAAAAGATGACAAGATTGACTGTGCTGGACTGAGCTAGAAATGATGGTTTTCACCTAAGATCTTGGTCTCCCTTTTGTTTTTAACTCCTTTTTTTTCCCAACAGAAATTCGACGCACAATATATCGATTCATCAACTATGGACTCTCCTTCAACATGTATATGTTCCATGGTGGAACCAACTTTGGTTTCATAAATGGAGCTCGCCATGAAAATCATCACATTAGTGTTACGACTAGCTATGGCAAGTGGTGATGGTGTGGTCACTTCCCTGGGGTGGGTGGTCCTACGGCTTTGGGGAGGAGACTCCAGAATCATGCTCTTGTATCATGAGTTCCTAACAAGCAATCTGTTCTGAGCACTGAGGCTTTTCATCTGCTTTCCTGTATTCTTTGACATTTACACTGCCCAGCCAGCTGTCATTCTAGCAGGCAGGCCCCTGAGCACTAAATGCTCTGCTCCACTCTTGTGTGCTCACCCCCAGTGTTCTCAGATCTAGTGCAGCAGGACTAGGATCCTGGGTTGAAGCGACAGGAGTGTCTGTGAGAGAGCAAAAGGGCAGCGTGAGCCCCAGGCTTCCAGATAGGATTTGGGGAAGGTTTCCAGGTTGACATTTACACCCATATCCCAGCCAGAGGCAGAGGATGTGTCTTCCTTCAGTCTCATCTTTGGTGGGTCTGGGTTTCCATGCTTGAAGCAGGGCCTGCTGTGAAGGACCGCATGTCCCAAACAGGAACCTCTCTGTCTTGTAGACTATGATGCTGTGCTGTCTGAGGCTGGTGATTACACAGAAAAGTATTTCAAGCTTCGGAAACTCTTTGCATCTGGTTCAGGTACTTACCGCCTTAGTAGGAGGATAGCATTCTCATGGGCTATTCATAATTTGTGAATTTTTGGAGGGGTAGCATCTTATGAAGCTCTTGAGAGCAAAGACAATCTTACATTAACTTCCAGGTTTCCGACTTAAAGGCTAGACGGGTTGTATGTCCATTTAAAAACCTTTAACCTTCCTTTACTGAAATAAAAATTATGATACTTGTGTGTTACATCATGATGAAGAGTAATCGCTTATTTGCAAAACTTTAATTTTGTGTGGGACTTAGTAACCACATATGCAGAAAAAAACTTATTTTGACTGTAACTAAATGCGTCCATTTCGCTGTCTAGTCAGGGTTATAACAGAGCTAAGAGCCAGCACTGCCAGATGTAACATGAGCTTTCTACTGGTCTTCTTTTTCTATGTTTCCACCAGGTACACATGCTTACTATGTGTTTGCTAGGTATGTTGTCTACCAGGAATTAATGTTTCCTAGATATGTGTCTCTACCAGATCTGTGTGGGTGCAAAATAGCCCCTATTATCTCTCTTGGAGAAACGTACCTATGTCCTAGGATAGAACTCTTTTTTTCCCTGTCTCTGGATACCAAGGTCACGGATAGTCATGGGAATGCTTAGGTAGAGGGATGGTCATTTTAGCCACTTTGCCCTGTGTTCCAATGCCATTCTCATTGCAGCACGCCCTCTGCCGCCATTGCCTCTTCTTGTTCCCAAGGCTGTCTATCCCTCTGTGAATCTATCATTCTACCTGCCACTGTTTGATATCCTACCATACTTAAATAAGGTGAGTACTGCTTGGGTACCAGCAATGGGATGGAGAGTGAGACCAGTGAGAAGCAGGGGAGAAGGATGTGGGTCCCAGAAGAAATATCTCATCAGGGAACATTTTTTTTTTTAATGGGAAAGTTTGAAAATTACTTCTTGGCTTTGTATCTACACCTGCGATTATTGGTCAGGAATCACCTGTTGCTTTGGAGAAGATAGTAAAGAACTTGAAGAATTAGCAATGAGAATGAGAAAACAGGCATTGCAGGGCAGCCTATCTTAGAGGATCCTACTTCCAGCTTAGATGGACTCACTGAATGCTATTATAGGACCCACAATGGAAAGTCCCTGGCTAAGGACCCATGAAAGTAATCTTCTTCATTACCCACTAGTTAGGCTTTATTTTTAAATTATGCTTTTTCTCTACCTCTAAATGAGAAACCTGTCCTAACTATAGAGACCTAACTCTTGAATTGGCTTTACTAGCACTGTTGCAATTTTAGACAAGAAGCAGTGACAGTAAATTGTTAACTAAATGTTTGATGAGTTCAAAAATCCTCTTGGCTTCAGGTATTTGCAGTATGTTTGTTTGTTCTGCTGATTAGTTTTTATGATTACAGTGGTTGTGTGGTCTTCACAATGCCATATTACTCCAAATTCCTTGGATGGTGAATATATTACCATAGAAGCATTGTCATGGCATCAATTTCTGATTGTTTTCATTCAAGGAATCTTTGAGGAACATTGTGTGGTCCAACAAATAGTGGCATGAGTCTTAGAAAGATCATGGTTTCTCTTCATTTTGTCTTCTGTTCTTGCCCTGTCTCCATCATAGCCTGTCATGTTACACTCTCCAGTCTCCATGGAGAATCTTCCAATAAACAATGGCAGTGGTCAGCCATTTGGATTGGTCCTTTATGAGACTTCCATCTGTTTTGGAGGCAGTCTTTTTGCTTCAGTTCATGATTCAGCACAGGTAGGCATCAGCATGCATCTCTGGTGGTGTGTAGCCTACCTCCACTATTGAGGAGAGTAGTTACAGATTCACTTCATTATATGCTAATATTTATTTTACCATTACGGTAGAATCATAGGAAACATAGAGTCAAATCAAATAGACTTTTATTGTTCTTCTTGCTTCATTCAGTTTATTGGGGAGTCCTGTTCAACTTCTAGTTGTCTTAGCACTGAAGTTAATATCTGTCTTTCTCTTCTACCTTCTACCTAAACCTCTGTTCTTCAGGTAACCCTATTGATCAATCTGACACTGGCTGTATTTTTGTAGGTGTTTTTGAATGACAAAAGTATAGGAATTCTGGATGAAAATAATGAGTTCCTGCATATTCCTAAAATCCAGGTAAGTATCCAGGAGATACCGCTGATTGCCCCTTCATGGGCAGCCTGATTCTAGACTTGCCTATCGCTTTCTCCCACTATGTTATTTCTTCTCACATAGGATTTCTAGCAGGAAGTGTGTAGGGCCTTAATCTTAAGGCATCTTCTAAGCATTGGTAGCCTAAGGACCTATAGGATGAATTATTTAGTGAGCGTAGAAGTTTTCTTTACTTCTGATTCAACGCCTGGTTCCTGTTTGGATTGCTGAATGAAAGGTTATTTTTGACCATCTTAACAAGGTCAGCAAAATACAAAGAGTAGGGTAAGTATGGGATATAAGTTAGGGTCTCTCTCTCTCTCTCTCTCTCTCTCTCTCTCTCTCTCTTTCCTCTCTCTCTCTCTCTCTCTCTCTCTCTCTCTCTCTCTCTCTCTGTCTGAGAGAGACAGAGACAGAGAGAGACAGAGACAGAGAGAGAGACAGAGACTGGGAGGGTTGTGAATTGGGAACTTTAAACCTCCTTTAACAGTTTCTTGGAACTTGGGAAAAAGAACATATTCTTGAATATAAGCTCTTGGTTGCTATTTTGTTTTCACTAAGCAGGGTTGTCAGCTTCTGAGGATCCTGGTTGAGAATCAAGGCCGAATCAATTTCTCATGGAGAATTGGAAGTGAGCAGAAAGGTAAGCTTTGGTCCTTAGAAACTATGTAACTTCTCTTCATTTACTTGAAGCTTAGAGTTATGGATGTTTTGGGGGTTGGAGGATGGAAATGGCCCCCTGAAACGTGAGCTATATCATTCCAAGAGTAGAGATGGTACTTTGAGTCCCTTCCTTTGTTCTGACTTTTCTTGTTATCTATGGCAGGAAAGTAGAACAGTTATGTTGGATGCTAGTCCATCTTAGATCAGGACTTAGTCTTCTTTCAGGAAAAATACCTAAACTAATTGGGGAAAGCTTTTAGTTCTGTGAAAGCATACAACAAGAAAACTCAAATGATAGGTCAGTTTAGTATTTGCTCTCTTGTCTATATTCCTTGAAAGTTTATATAAGCTGTATTTCCCTGTCCCAAACTTTGGAGAATATCCAGCACTTGTTGCCAGACTCTTCTCTGCTTTCCATCCACAGGATTAAATAATGTGGTTACCATCAATGACATTTTGCTGAGGAATTTCACCATCTATTCTCTGGACATGAAGATGAGTTTCTTTAAGAGGTATGCTCCTCCCGACAATGCATACTGAGGATCTGAGAGGTTATAAATTCTTCCTTTGCTGGTGAAAAGACCAAGATTCAGATACCTGGATATGTATATCCAATTATCTGATGTTTTACTTCAGTATTAGAACAGAATAGGTATTCTGATTGCCATGGTAATATTGCCAGTTCAATATGTCAATGGGATCCTGATCTCTGTGAAAGAAGTCTGGGTCAGCATTGGAAGGAGAGCTGGGAAGAGTTTTCCTTAGCTCCATCTTTTGGTCATGTCTCTAGGCTCCACTCTGCATCCTGGAGGCTTGCTCCAAAGACTTATAAAGGTCCTGCCTTCTACCGGGGAACTTTGAACGTTGGCTCTTCTCCTACGGACACCTTCCTGGACCTACCAGTAAGCCAGCCTCCTCTTCTCTGATGCTCTAAATATGTATTTTCTTTTTAATATTGAGTTTATTTTTATAACATTTGTATATATGTGTGTTTGTATGCATACATGTGGATGTGTGTGGCCTCTCCTGGAGGCCAGGAGAGGAAGTCAGATTCTTTGGAGGTGGAGTGAGAAGCCGTTGTGAGCTGCCTGACACAGGAACTGTTAACTGGTACTGGTCTTTTACAAGAGTGGCACATGTTCTTAACCACTCCTCCATGTCTCTAGTTCTACACATATCCTTTTAAAGGCTCTAGGATGTTGTAGAAGAGGTAGCAGAAAGAGTTCGAGAACCAGAGACATAGAGGACTACAAGGAAACAATGGCTCTAGATCCATCAGAGCAGGTGGACATGTGAACCAATCCCAGCATGGTGAGGGGGCTTGGCCATGACCTCTAGCTGAGGAGCCTCTGATAATTCTTAGTTATTGAGAGTTGTTGATAATTCTACCATAACCCAGTGGAAGGACATATGTCTATGGATAGTGGGGAGGTACAAATTGGCACTGATATAGATGAGGAACAAATCAAAGTTTAATGGAAAGGAGGCAGTGAAGAAGTTGGGGAAGGGAGGTTGAATGTGGCCAAAATGTATACATAATTCTCAGAGAATATATATATATATAATAAAAAATATGTAAAATAAGCTAAAGCAAATAAAACTTAAGCAAGGCCATGATATACCTGAAGGAAGATTTGCCTTTCTCTCCTCTTCTTTACTTCTAATAAAGTATATGATCTTTCTCAATCATCCTAATTTATCATTGTATATAAGGTGTATGGACTACAACCAAAAAATTCAAACGGTTATAACATCTACAGAACAAATGACAGACTCTCTTTAAAACTTTATCACATTCCACTTCGTCATACCTGTGTTTGCCAAAACTATAAATTTATATTTAAATGTACTTAAATATGCAACACATAAAATTTCTTCTTGATTATTTTTCTAATCAAGGGTTGAGTTTTGACTTTTCAAAAAGTCAAATGGTAGTTCCATTGATAATTTATATAGTTTTAAAAAATCTATATGGCATTTTTTTCACTTTTTGTGTTTTCTTCCCCACTGGCTTGAATAGTGGCAATGTGCCTGGCTCAGTCTTCCTGGTGCTAGGAATACAGACATGCGTAGTGATGAGTTTAGCTACACTGATTTGGGTCCCCTGGGTGGGGGGATCACTCGCATCCACCGCCCAAGAGCTATCTGGACTCTTGAATGGAAGACACAACAGTTAACTTTACAATGCCTTGGCTACCTCAAAGGTGGGCACTCCTAAACTTTTCTACTGCTACCCTAGGCCCAGTTGAGGAAGTAGACAGTGGTCATCCACACAAATTTTCGCATGGCTGGTTGGATTTCTCTCCTGAAGCTCCTATGTCTCATCCATTCCAAGTCATGGTGATTCTCTGTCTCCCTTTTTTGGTTCCTAGCCCACGCAAACCTAAAGGTTTCTATCCATCTTTCTTTGCCCAGCCATTAGCTGCTGTCATATTTATTGATCAATCAAAAACCAATTGGGGACAAGGACCTTCAATGTTTGGACATACAGATTAATGATTAAATTAAAGCACTTGAACCCATTCCCAACAAACATGAATGGCCACACTGATCTTTTCAGTTTCTTTTCTCTTTTTTCTTTCTTTCTTTCTTTTTTTTAAATTAGGTTTGGGTTTTTCATCTTTTTCTTCTGTGCATTTACTGTATTAGAGAATCCTGTATTTCAACAGCTTTTCTGATTTTAGTTGTCATTTTTTTTTTAGAGATGAATTTGAACGTATCTTGTTCCTTTTGGTGACTATTGTAATCCCTTAGTTTTCAATTGTTGGGGGATGGGGGCCTTCACTTCTCTTTCAATTCTGAAGGACAGATAGGTATAGTACTGGTTGGTATGTTTTTTCTTTCTGGACTTTAAATGTATCACCTCATTCCCTTCTTTCTGTAACTTTTCTTCTGACAAATGGACAGCTACTCTATTGAAGATTCCCTTCTCTGTAGCTTGATGCTTTCCTCTTACCAATGTTGAATTAATTCTCTTTGAAGTTTTGTTGGTTTGGTAATAATATGCTTCAAAGGAAACCTTTCTTTGATAATTGAGATTCTTCGAGTTTCCTGGTTATCTGGATCTTTTCCAATATTTGGGTAGTTTTTACTATTGTTTTACCAAGTAGGTTTCTATGCTTATTTGTTCCGAAATTCTTCAATTTGATCCGTTCTGTTGTTGAAGCTTTCAACTGTGTTTCTCATTTACATTTTAACTTCTTTGGCTCCAAGATTTCTGTTTGTCTCTTCTTAAAAATAATGTCTAATTCTGTGGTTTGTGTCATAAAAATATATGCCTTTAGATGTTGTAGTAAAAAAATACAAAAGAAACAATTAGAGTGTTATGGGAGGTCCTCAAAGACTTACTGGCTTACTTTAGGATGATGATGATGATGATGATGATGATAAATCAACCCCCTAGGGTGAGGAGTGACATATCTTGGCATGATGGGCAAGAGTAGAAAATTTGTTAATAGCTAAATGAGACAAGAGTTCTTGAGGGGCAAACAAAAGCCATTTTGAGATAAAGAAACCCATCATGCCCAGAAGTACTTTTGTCTCCCCCCATCTTAATGACATAAGCTGAGTATGCCCTAAAGTGTTCCTTATCTCAAACATGTGCCCCGTGACCTTTGTGACTTAGGAATGTGTCCACCATCTTTTCTTATTGTGATATTAACCTGAGCATGCTCATTGATATCCATTATGAATGTGTTTTCTTTCAACATGGTAACCGTACAAATATGCCTAGGCTTCCTAACTGAAGTCTCCAGAACAATACAGCCAATGTCACTTATTCTGGTTCTTTGGGGGATATTTCTAAAAGCCAGAATGCATGTCTTCTAATCTTTTAAAAATAAAATTTGTGTTTAGAAAGAGTGGGTGTAAAAACGAGAATAGGCAGTTAGTAGCCTATGTATGTTAGTAGCCTATGTATGTTAGTAGCATGTATCTGTCCTTGCTGAACCAGATATAGTCTAAAGTGATTTGATTATTGAGCACGACTTTGGCCAAGGAATTCATCCTTCACTATTGAGCAGAAATGACCCAGGCTGTATTATTAGGTATTTTCCTTAGAGTATTAAATCATGTGTTCATGAGCTCCAACCAGAGCAAACATGTTCTACAATACATATCCCAGAATCTGCCTTTCTAGTTCTCAGTCAAATACTCAGAGGGCTTTCTTAAATCTAAAGAACAATGTTGGTGAGCTGAGTCAATGTTTACTTTCTTGAGATAGTAGATAGAACTGTCATCAGATGCCTCAACAGAGAAGTTTTCTATGTTATGTTTGTGTGGATATCTTCTTTTTTTAAAAAAAAACATTTTTTTATTAGATATTTTATTTACATTTCATATGTTATCCCCTTACCCCATCCCCCACCCACCCGGGAACCCCCCATCCCCTTACCCCTCCTCCTTCTTCTCCATGGATGTAACCCCCACCTACCCCCCCCACTCCCACTTCCCCACCCTCAAAATTCCCACCCCCTGGGGGGTCCAGCCTTCATGAGGTCAAGGATCTCATCTTCCACCTGTGCCCAGCAGGGCCCTCCACTCTTACATATTCAGCTGAAGCCCTGGATCCCTCCATAAGTACTCCCAGGCTGGTGGTTAGGACCCTGGGAGCTGTGGTTGGTTGGTATTGTTGCTCTCCTCATGGTGCCACAAACCCTTTCAGCTCCTTCAGTCCTCACTCTAACTCCTCCATGGAGAACCTGCTATCTTCTTTTGGGTTTGTTGAAAGAAGATTAATTTCTTGGTTTTTCTAGGGAATAGTTTCCCTCCTTGTGTTGGCATTTTCCATCTATTATCCTTTGTAGGGCTGGATTTGTGGAAAGATATTGTGTAAATTTGGTTTTGTCATGAAATATCTTGGTTTCTCCATCTATGGTAGTTGAGAGTTTTGCTAGGTATAGTAGCCTGGGCTGACATTTGTGTTCTTTCAGGGTCTGGATGCCATCTCCCCAGGATCTTCTGGCTTTCATAGTCTCTGGTGAGAAGTCTGGTGTAATTCTGATAGGTCTGCATTTATATGTTACTTGATCTTTTTCCCTTACTGCTTTTAATATTCTTCCTTTGCTTTGTGCATTTGGTGTTTTGACTATTACTTGACAGGAGGAATTTCTTTTCTGGTCCAATCTATTTGGAGTTCTGTAGGCCTCTTGTATGTTTATGTGCATCTTTTTCTTTAGGTTAGGGAAGTTTTCTTCTATAATTTTGTTGAAGATGTTTATTGGCCCTTTAAGTTGGGAATCTTCACTCTCTTCTATACCTATCATCCTTAGGTTTGGTCTTCTCATTGTGTCCTGGATTTCCTCTATATTTTAGGTTAGGAGGATTTTGCATTTTCTTTGACTGTTGTGCCAATGTTTTCTATGGTATACTGAGATTCTCTCTTCTATCTCTTGTATTCTGTTGGTGATGCTTGTGTCTGTGACTTCTGATCTCTTTCCTAGGTTTTCTATCTCCAGGGGTTTCTCCCTTTGTGATTTCTTTATTGTTTCTATTTCCATTTTTAGATCCTGGATGGTTTTGTTCAATTCCTTCATCTGTTTGGTTGTGCTCTCCTGTAATTCTTTAAGGGATTTTTGTGTTTCCTCTTTAAGTTCTTCTACCAATTTACCTGTGTTTTCCTGTATTTCTTTAAGGGAGTTATTTATGTCCTTCTTAAAGTCCTCTATAATCATCATGAGATGTGATTTTAAATCAGTCTTGCTTTTCTGGTGTGTTGTGATCTCCAGGGCTTGCTGTGGTGGGAGAACTGGGTTCTGATTATGTCAAGTAGCCTTGGTTTCTTTTATGTTCTTGCTCTTGTCTCTCTCCATCTGGCTATCTTTGGTCTTAGCTAGTCTTGTTGTCTCTGACTATGGCTTGTCCCTCCTGCAAGCCTTTGTGTCAGAACTCCTGGGAGATCAGTTCTCTGGGAGGAATTTGGGTATGGAGAGCTGTGGCACAGGGTCAGCTCCGATGTGCAGACGGAAACCAGAAGGATCCTGTCCCTGGCTGTTCTTTGGTTCCTGGGTGGGTCCCTCTTGGGTCAGGAATTTGAGCAAAAGTTGTGGTCTTACCTGTGCTCATAGTTGTGTCCACACTCCTGGGAGACCAGTTCTCTCTAGTCGGTATTTGTGTATGAAGCGCTGTGACACAGTGTCAGCTTGGAGCGCAGACTGACACCTCAAGGATGCTGTCCCAGGCTGATCCAGTGAGTCCCTTGGAGCAGAAGTGGTGGTTTTACCTGTGCTCATAGTTGTGTCCGCATTCTCGGAGACCAGCTCTCTCCAGGCAGTTTTTTGGGTATGGAGCACTATGGCACAGGATCACCTCCAGATCAATCTTGAGTTTCTTTAGTAGCCCCTCCCACCACGTGTGTCAGGGCAATGGATGAAAGTAGCTTTCTGACAAAGTTTGGCTGAGGTTACCTTAAGTGTGATTGCCATGTGAGGGTTAGAATGTTCATGGTGCCTTGTTCATTGTATTCACAGCTTCTCGGGAATTCTATCTTCTATCCTTGAAGCAAAAGTGGGCACATTGTTACTCTGGATAGACTGATATAGACCAAATTTAGAGATAATTTCTTCTAAGTATCTTTGAATATTTTTTCTGCTTTTTCTGTCCTGTCATGGAAGGCTTCTATTTCCCCTCCCAAGCCAAGGAATCCATGAAAATTAAAATATTTGAGTGCTCCCAGGGTAGTCCACGTGTATTTACAATCTACTTGGAAGTCCTCTACTGGCAGCATGCCCATGGCTTGTCCTGCTCTTCTGGATAAGAGTACAGTTCTTAGTTGAATGCTATTCTAGTGGTACACTGCCATGTCCGGCCTGGCTTTGTTCTGGAAACATGACTAGGATGATGAAGAAATGAACAAAGGACAGATGCATGGACAGAAAAGCTGGGATCAGGTAGACCACGGGTGCTCTAATGAAAACACACTGGCAAAAACAGAAACTTGGAAAATCTGCTTTATTTTATACAGACAAATTGAGGAGGTAGGTTTATTGTGTTTACCTGAATACAGAGATGGGTGTGGTGGTTTGGATGAGAATAGTCCCTATTGACCCATATGTTTGAGTGTTCGGTCTCTAGTTAGTGGAAATATTATGGAATGACTATGAGGTGTGGCCTGTAGGAGAAGGTATGTCACTGTGAATGGGCTTTGATGTTTCAAAAGCCAACTATACCACGTCCAGTCTCTTTTTGTCTCTACTCCTCCTCCAGGACCATGCCTGCCTATTTATTGTCTGCTCCCAGTCATGTTATTTGTGGAGTAACCTTCTGGAACTGTAAGCAAGCCTCCAATTAAATGCTTTCTTCTCTAAACTGTCCTGGTTCATGGTATCTCTTCACACCAATAGAACAGTAATTAAGAAAGTAGGTTTGTGGCACACAGATGAACAAAGAGGCGGGTTTGGATAATCTTGGTAGATGAACTACCAACCAAAGAGCGTACACTGACTGGACACAGGCCTCCCCACACATATGTAGCAGATGTGCAGCTTGGTCTTCATGTGGGTCCTGAATAACCGGAGCAGCAACTATCCCAAAAGCTGTTGCCTGTCTGTGGGCTATGTTCTTTTAGCTGGGCTGCCTTGTCTGGCCTCAGTGGGAGAGGTTGTAGCTAGCCAAGCCACACAGAGATTTGATTGGCCAGGGTAGGAGGGGACACCCAGGGGGGCCCCAATGTCTCAGAGGAGAATGAGAGGAGGGGATGAATGGATAGTTTTGGGAGGAGGTGGCTGATAGAGGAGTCAGTAAGCAGGATGTGGAGTGAATAAAAAAAAATGTCTTCCTCAGAGGAGGGAATGATTTCAAAGGCAGGCAGAAAATCTGTTTGGACAAGACCACACACTTACCTGCAGTGTTATCTGGAGTTTCCTTTTACAGTGCCTGAGTCTGTCCTTCAGTGTTCTTTGCAGTACAGATTGCCATTTCTTTAGAGGCATTTACTGCCTGAAGCAGCCTGTGGATCCTCTTTCTGGGTTAAATTTCTTTTTTGTTTGTGTTTAAAAGAGCTCTCTCTTTCTAAATTCTACCATGCACATAAAGACTGAACAGATATATCTTGAACCTACAAAATAAAGTTAATGTTCTTCTCCTTTTTTATCTCCCTATTTCTTAATCAGGATTAGTTTCTCAGACTTTTGTGTCAAAGACTTTTTTTTTTGCCTCAGCGGTCCCATAGAAGGAGACTGCAATATAACCAGCTTGAGATTCACTATCATAGACTTGCTTCGTCTACAAATTATACTCTCTTCCTCCCTTGGCCAGAGCTCAGTCTGGACTTTTTCCCCTTTTCTTTCTGCTTGATATAGCTAGTTATTAGCTCTGAGCAACCTGACATTAAAGGCTCTTGTGAAATAGTGAACAGAACAACTTGATCAAGGTTCTGGCAAGATGTTAAAGCAAAATGGGATGGGACATGAGTCTGTTGACGAAGAATAGTGCTGTGGTATTTGTTCACTTACTCGTCAGAGATAGCTTTGTTTCCAAAACACAGACTACCCATGCCTGCTCTGTCATCAGAATTTAGTGAGTCAGTAACTAGTGATGCTTTAGCAATTGCCTTTAAGCATGGTAACCAACCCGAAGGGCTATCCACCTTTCTTAAGAGGACCACCATCTGTATCAACACCAGCAACAGGCCTTAACCTTTGAAAAACAATACTTTCCAATGATTATATAATTACATGATTTCCTCTCTCCATCTACTCCCATCTACTCCACTTGTTTTCTTTCAAATTCATGGCCTCTTTTTCTTTAATTGTTGAATATATATGCGTATATCCATAAATACCTAAATGTAACTCGCTCAATCCATATAATATTATCTGTATGTATATAACTTCAGAAAATGACAACTTAGTCTTTTTATATGTATTTAAATTAAATAACTTATTTATATATGGTAGACCCTACTGGGAGCATTCATTAGTGGCCTCTTGGGTTCAAAGCTTTGAGTATCTTGCCTATCCTTGTTTAAATAAACCAGTCTTTAATTCTTTTAGCTGCTTTTATGAAGGCTTTACAATGAATAAAACATTGGAAACATATAGAACTTTGCTCCTAAGTGCAGTGCCACTTAGCTACTAGCATAGTAAAACTTCTGGTGAATGAATTATTTTTATTTCTACCTGTTTAAAGCTATAGGCCATTAGAATCCTAACCCAGAGAGAACACTATTTGATGAGCTTCCTTGACAGCTATAACTTTACCCTTTGTGAGGCCAGGAAAGGCTCTTTTAGATTCTCAGCAGCTCCCCTGAGTACAATGTCTTTAAGTAGAAAAAAATGCCAGGAAGTCTCCTTGTCTTTTTGTTTTCTTGTCTTAAATATTTTTTCTGTAACTATTTGATGTATTTCCAGTAGATTATAAGAGTTTATGTTTAGCCTGGAGTGATGGCTCAGCAATTAAAAGCACTGGCTACTCTTTCAGAGGACCTGAGCTCAGTTCTTAGTACCCATATGGTGGCTTACAACTGTCTAACTCCAGTACCAAATGATCTGATGTGTTCTTCTGGCCTCATCTAGAACCAGGCATACAAGGTGCGTACACATACACTGAGGCAAAATTGTACAAATAAAATAAATAAACATAAGAATATAATTTAAAAGGCCATGTAGCTTTGCTTATCAACGTGAACAGTACTATTCATCCATTTACCTTATTTTTACTTTGGAAATGAAAATCTCTGCTTTAACAATGTAACACACGTCATCATTCAGCAGGACCACAGTGCATCTCCCGGCAAGGGTTGGCTCCGTTGTCTTCTTTCTTATTCTTAGACTGTGGGAAAGAAGTTCTAGATTTTTTTGCCTTCTAAGTTGTTTTCATACTTGGCATCACTGGGATTCTTAATCTTGCTCTCACTTTCACTCTGGCTCGCGCTCTTGGTTTCGACTTTGGTCTCGCTCTCAGTCTCCCTCTCACTCTCACTCCACAATGCTCTACTCTCACTCTATGTTTCCATGTCCCCCACCCCACCCCCACCCTCCACCCCCTACCCCCTACTCCTACCCCCTGCTTCTATGCCTTTCAGAACTGGTATTATGGGTTTGTGTTCATCAATGGACGTAATCTTGGAAGATATTGGGACATTGGGCCTCAGAGAACACTGTACCTTCCTGGTCCCTGGCTTCATCCAGAAGACAACGAGGTGAGTTACCCAACCCTGCCTCAAGGTGTCATAAACTGTTAGATGGATCTTCATCCTCCAGTTCTAGTGCTTTCTTCATCCTATACAGCTAGATTGGCGATTCTCACTCCCAGTTTTCTTTCCTCCCAGGTCATCGTGTTTGAGAAGATAGAGAAGGGTTTTTACATCCAGACTAGAAAGAAACCCCAGCTACAAAACTGCCACAAAGCAGATCCTGAATTGTCAGATGTTGCTGATGTTTCTTCTGGATGTTGATCGCTGCTAAGAATATTGAACATAGTACTATTTGCAGAAAAATATGAAAATAACCTAAATACCTAGAGAAACTGTTACATATTTCATACTGTTCATTTAATTACTATCTTTAGGCTATGCACTTCAAAATCTTTAATAATAAAATTTATCTAGTTAAATGCTTAATTCTTAGTAGGTTTTTATTCTCTGTCAAGATATACCTTTAGAAAGAAACAAAATAAAAACAAATTTAACTTCGGCTTTCTCATGCTCAGTTGGGAGGAAAAGAATTATCTGTAACACAGGAGAAATTAGGCATGCTGGCCTTTCTTTGCTAATAGTGACTTGTAAATTCATGGTTGTGTGTGTGTGTGTGTGTGTGTGTGTGTGTATGTATTAGAGGAAGGGGTAACATAGGTCAACCATCAACATCTTTAGGCATTTCCCTGTCCTGTTTGTCTTCAAGGTGATCTCTTGGGTGACATTTAATCAAAGATCAAATAGCAATTTGGTTTGGTTCAGATATATGCCACAACAAGGTCTGGAGCCCCTTAGACTTTATTCCTTCTTGGTTTTCTGGGTTTAGTGGGGCCTCTTACTTAGAGTGGACAGGGATCAGTGAGATCAACCCACATTCATGAAAAATCCAACCAATAGTCTCAAATCACACTATTTGAAGCCTAACACAGTCTCTCATATTAAGAATACACTAGTCCAACTTCCAACAATTAGTGCTTTACAAGACCTTCTCACCTTGTTTATTATAGTGTCCTTGGGCTTCAAGCAATATAATAAGTAGTTAAGTCAGATACCTGAGGAAGGAAGACTCTGGATCCTTTTACATATACTAATTTTGATCATTCAATTCTTATTTGGTTTTTAATAAAAACAGAAAAAAGTGTGTGTGTGTGTTTGTATACATGTACATATGAGTATAAGCATCCCCAGAGAGCAGAGATGCTAGATTCCCCTGGAGCTGTTGTTGCAGGGGTTTTGAGACACCCAGTATGGGTTCTAGGAATGGAATTCAGATCCTCTGCTAGAGAAGGGCATACTTTTACTGGCTGAGACCTCTCTAATCCCCACATCCATTCTTTTAAAGTAAGATGCTAAGGAGCAGTCTGTGGGTGAGTAGAAAGCACTAGCAGCTGCTATTGTCCAAGAAGCTAGTATCTTAGGCTTGAAGTCATTTATAAAATCCTTGGTAGAGTAGCATAGGGGAGAGAGATGGACACAAGTCATAATAACAGGAATCTCATGCATGTGTAACTGAATCCCATCTCTCAAAAGGCTGTTTTTCAATTTTATCCTTTATTGGTAACATTCTCTTCTTTCAAATACTGCATTTTATCTTTGATTTTTTTTCTCTTTCAAAGTCTGAGTAGTATGAAAGTAGTATAAACATGCCTTTTCACTGAACAGTTACAAGCGCACAATTCAGAGGTTACAGGGCCATTTGCATGCCTATAAAATCCAATTGAATTTGAATGATTTGGTACTATATGTGAGATTAGGGAACAGAGGAAACTAAAGCACTTCACATGTCATATGTCAGATTCAGCTCTTCAATCTGGTGACAAGCAGTTCTACACTCTCCCTCTTCAACATAACTAGCATTGTTCCATATGTGAACGTGCTCCCTTCTGTAAAGTCATATAGCATTACTATTACAAGCTAGATCTGAAACTTCAAAACCAGACAACTAAACCAAATAGGTAAGCAGGAAGATGATTTTCTTTCAAATCCTTAATCCTAATATCTATGAAGCTGATTTAGTGACATGACTCAAAACATTGAATGGTGATTACAAATATTAGGTCTAACCCCAAGAAGGCCCATAGAGCCATGAACCCAGGCCCATGGGGGCTCACAGAGACATAGCTACTAAACAGGGAACATGCAGGGGGCTGGATCTAGGCTCTCTACACATTTGTAGCAAATGTGCAGCTTGGTCTTCATGTTGGAACCTTAACAAGTGGAACAGGGGCTATCTCTGTCTGTTTCCTGCCATTGAATCCCCTTCCGTCTACCTGGACTGCCTGGTTGGGCCTCAGTGGGAAAGGATGTATCTAGTCCTGCTGGGACTGCATGTCCCAGGGTGGGATGGTACCCAAGGGGGGCTCTCCCTTTCTCTAAGGAGAAGAGGAGGGAGCAATGGGGGAGAAATTCATAAGAGTGGGACTGGGAGGAAAAGAGGAAGGGGACTGTGATCAGGATATAAAGCAAATAAAAATGTAAATTATTGGAGAAAAACACAAAAAATCCAAAGCAAACCATAAAACAATTATTAGGTCCAATTTTCATATTCCACCCCACCTTTTTTTTCTGTCATATACTTGAAGTATACTTGTCTGTAGAGTATACTTGCTGTATACTCTACAGAGTAGAACCCAGCATTGCTTTTCCAAACTACCATGAAAGTCTAACTGAGTCAACAGGTTTAATGATTAGCACAGAACAATTTGGGGTCAAAGTATAGAGATGTCTTCCACTTTCTTTTACTTCTATAATAAAAATCCCATGTTAGGTACTTTGTAAAGAATTCTCCATCTCAGACTTTGGAAATTCGCGAGCATGGAACACCTGCTCAACTTATCTGATGGTACAGTGGGAGTCAGGAGAGGAGGAGAGGCTGGGTCATGAGACAGGAAGCAAGAGGGGTTCAGGAGCTGGGCTTGCTGTTGAAGCAACAGTTCGCTTCAAGAACAATAATTGAGGTTCTCAGAGAACTGGATCTGTCCCTTCCGAGAGCAGCAACCCTAGGGACTCCAGTACTTTCTTCTTTACATCTCATTGTCTTCTCTATATCCCACCCCTTAAAGCTCTATGCTTTACACTAGTACACTGGGAATGAAGAGTCTACTATGTCCCTTTGAGGAAGCAACACAAGTCATACGGAAAGTGCTGCTACCAGTGAAGAAAATTTTATTGATGAGAAAATTTAAAAATCAATTTCCTAAAAAATTTGTCAAATATATATGAGTAGTTCCATATAGCTCCATAGGCAGAAATAAACAAAAGAAAAGTTTTACATTAAGAAAAACTTATAGTACTTTAAAAATTGTGATATGATTAATATATATGTGTGTTTATGAAATATAAACCCTCTTGAAAATTGTAAGTCTGTAGTATTTAGTATAATGAACTAACAAAAATTTAAAAAATAACACCACTTTTTTAGTTACTTTTCTCACTTGTGGGACAAAATAACTGAGCAAAACAACTTAAGAAAGAAAGGGTTATTTTACCTCACAGTTTGAAGATGACATCCCTCATGGTGCATGCATACTTCATGTTGACAGGAGCATGAGGCACCTGGCTACGCTGCATCCATAGATGGGAAGGAGAGAGAGTAAATGTTGGCTCTCATTTTGCCCTCTTCTTTTTATCCAGTCCAGGATCCCAACCCATGGAATCGTGTCACCCACAGTCGGAGTGGACTTTCCCATACCAGTTAACCCAGTGTAGAAATTTTCCTGGAGACAAACTCATGGTGTTGTCTACCAGTGATTTAGGATCCTGTCAATATTGGCAATCAATATTACTTATCATAAATGCCATCTGATTCCAGCATATTTTCCTCACGACAAAAAGAAATCCTTATGTCTTGAGCACATTTCCCATTCTCAGCATTTTCTGGCAGCCATCCTTCTCCCTTTGTATCTTTGGGAAGACTATTCAGAAAATATGGTATTCATGTAATCATAAAATATACAGGTCTTTTAATTTAGTTTTTATCATTTACATGTCCAAACACCTTATAAAAATATGTGCATAATGGCTTACGAATAAAACTCAAGTGAAAAAGACTTTATTAATATATTTTATAGGAGGTACTTAATTTTTAAAATCTTTTAGGCGCAAACCTTTACTGAAAACAGAATACGGGGATTTCTCTGATAAACTTCTCAGCTTAGGTTTTTTTTTCTTTCTTCAGCTTAGGCTTTATACACTGAAAGTTATATGAAATGATTTTTCTCTTACACATACTTGGTGGGAATAAGGGTGTTCGATATCTCACTAATGCTTCCATCTTTTTCATACATAATTTATTATTTGTACTCTTTATTTTAGCCCTACGCAGAATAGTTTGTCATAAATATAGATGCATACAACTTTGAAGATTCTTTTCCTCATACAAGTTAGCAAAAACTCCTAAGTAAAGAACTTTTTCCTGAAGTCTCATGAATAGAGTAAAACTCAAATTGTAAACATTCTGCTCAATATCATGAATGATGTTTTTCAGCTTTCTGTCATGTCAATGAAATGTCAGGGGTGGCTAGCTTTAATGGGGTACAAAAGAAATGTTCAACATCCTTAGTCATCAGGGAAATGCAAACCAAAACGACCCTGAGATTCCACCTCACACCAGTCAGAATGGCTATGATCAAAAACTCAGGTGACTGTGGATGCTGGTGAGGATGTGGAGAAAGAGGAACACTTCTCCATTGTCGGTGGGATTGCAAGCTTATACAACCACTCTGGAAATCAGTCTGGCAGTTCCTCAGAAAATTGGACCCAGCTATACCACTCCTGGGCATATACCCAAAAGATGCTCCAACATATAACAAGGACACATGCTCCACTATGTTCATAGCAGCCTTATTTATAATAGCCAGAAGCTGGAAAAAACCCAGATGTCCTTCAACAGAAGAATGGATACAGAAAATGTGGTACATTTACACAACAGAGTACTACTTAGCTATTAAAAACAATGCATTCATGAAATTCTTAGGTAAATGGATGGAACTGGAAAATATCATCCTGAGTGAAGTAACCCAATCACAAAATAACACACATGGTATGTACTCACTGATAAGTGAATTTTAGCCCAAAAGCTCAGAATACAATTCATAGACCACATGAAGCTCAAGAAGAAGGAAGACCAAATTGTGGATGCTTCGGTTCTTCTTAGAAAGGGGAACAAAATACTCATGGGAGGAAATACAGAGTCAGAGTGTGGAGCAGAAACTGAAGGAAAGGCCATCCAGAGACTGCTCCGCCTGGGGATCCATCTCATTTGCAGTCACCAAACCCAGACAGTATTGTGGATTACAAGAAGTGCATGCTGACAGGAGCCTGAAATAGCTGTCTCCTGAGAGGCTCTCTACCAGAGCCTGACAAATACAGAGGCAGAAGTTCACAGCCAACCATTGGACTGAGTTCAGGGTCCCCAGTGGAGGAGTTAGAGAAAGGACTGATGGAGCTGAAGTGGTTTGCAATGCCATAGGAAGAACAACAATATCAACCAACTAGACCCCCCATAGAGCTCCCAGGGACTAAACCATCAACTAAAGAGTACACATGGAGGGACCCATGGCTCCAGCTGCATATGTAGCAGAGGATGGCCTTGTGGGACATTAATGGGAGAAGAGGCCCTTGGTCCCATGAAGGATTGATTCCCCAGTGTAGGGGAATGCCAGGGCAGTGAGGTGGGAGTGGGTGTGTGGGGGAACACTCTCATAGAAGCAGGGAGATGGGGGATTGGTAAAGGGTTTCCGGGGGGGGGGAACTAAGAAAGTGGATAACATTTGAAATGTATATAAATAAAATAAAAAAAAAAGAACAGGTTTATTAAGCTTGGATTCTCAGGAATTCAGATGGACTTAGCAGAGGTTCTGCAGATATATTTGGCATGCTGAGAGTGTACTAATAGTAGGTAAGAGATTATATCTCAGAATGGAGTAAAGATATATCCCAGCCTTCTCTTGGGATCTGTCCTACTATGACATATCTCCAAAGACCCAAGGACATCCCACTAGGCCCTAGATCTTAGAGATCATAGCATCTCCCAATAGCATCCCTCTGGGGAATGAGTGTTTGATTTATAGATTCTTGGGACATTACCTATAGAAGCAGAAACTTCTAGTTTCTTTGGAAAGTTAGTTATATTAAATATTGCTTTGCTGGGGCACACAGGTGAAAGGATGTATTATTGCTAATGCAAACATGTGAAAGAATGTTTTCCTGAAGCAGACAAGGGTGAAAGGATGTTTTGATATAGCGAACATGTAAAAGGACCGGGATGAAGAGTATAAATATGGCCCCATGGACAGTGGGAGATGAGTACTGAATATTGGTTTGGTTTGTTCTGCCTTGTTATTCTTCAATAAGGACATGAATGTGTTGGTTCAACTTATAGGACTTGTTAAGCTCAACTTGTGATAACGCTGCCATTGAGAGAAATTTGCCCAAGAACTACTTGTGAGGTTCCTGCAGCAGCTTGCCTCTTCAGTGGCCTTGCCTAAGGCTGTTTGGCAAACCTGGTGGTTTCCTCAGAATTGAACTACAGTTGCTGGTTCATGCCTGGTGTCTTCCTGCCAAGGGAACTTGGACTGTAGCTGCCAGTTTCTGTGTGGTAAGTGCCTAGAGGACTGATCTGCAGCTGCTGAGTCGTATTTGGTGTTTGCTACAGGACTGAACTGCTGAGAAAGAAGATTGGACCCTCCCTTAAAAGAACTATTGCTGAACAGGTCTACTTCTTCCACATCCTAATAACTTTTCTCTTCCACTACCTCTACTGAGTGGGGGGCTAGAAGAGAGGTTGAACCCTTATTAGAAGTAGGTTGCAACAAATTTCTGCCTACAGTGGATAAAGTCTATTGTGGTAGGAAAGACATGTCAGCAGACAAGGAAGGCATGACGGCAGGGGCAAGAGGCTGGCTGCTCACACTGCATGCACACTAAAAAAGCTGATAGTGAATAAGAAGTGGGGCCACGAAACCCCAAGGTTTGCCAGGTATGATGGCACACACCTTTAATCCCAGCACTTTAGAGGCAGAGACAGATAGATCTCTGTGAGTTCAAGACCAGCCTGGTCTACATAATGAGTTCCAGACAAGGTAGGCCTATGAGTAGAGATCCAGCCTCAAAACAAAACAAAAAACAAAACAAAACAAAACAAAGCACCATCAAGGCCTGCCCCTAGTTGCTCACTTTCTCCAGAAAGGCCCTACCTTGTAAAGATCATAAAACCTTCTCAGATTGTACCACCAGCTTAGGACCAAGTGTTCAGATATAAGCCTATGTCTCACATTTCACATTTAAACCACAACAGTCCATCTGTTTTCCTCTGTGCTTAGTTATGAGAATGCTCTTAATAAGAATTGTTCTGGAGATTGCAGTAATCATTTTCACAATAATCTAAACCACTCCCAATAAAACTTGCACATTTCACTTTATTTTACATCTCCCATGCACCCCTATATGTGAAAGTGAATGTTTAAGTAGTAGCAACAGAGGGTTGAGCAACACACAGATAATTGTGATATCGGAAATCCTCTCTTTTTTCCTCCTAGTCTTTCCTGATCCTGAGATACTTAAGCACAATGGCCAGAATGATCTTCATAATCAAAATCAAGGGCACGTCCAAACCATTTCACTCTTAGTCCTCCCTAGCCTGTCCTCTGCATTTCTCTGTCCTTACCTTCTGCCTTTGACATCACCCTTCTCCTCTTTTACTGGCTTCCTTGGCTTTCTTTGAACTAGAACACCTGGTCTTGCTCTTACCCCAGTGCCCATATACTGGTTGTTTTTTATTTGTTTGTTTTTGTTTGTTTTGTTTTTTTGGTTTGGGCAGCCTTTCCCTCAACTAATTGCTAAGTCCCACCTCCTTCAGATCTTTGCTCAGTTAACATTTTTCCAGGGAGTCATTCTTCTCTGCAATCCTCCAGAGCCTAACCCTTCCCCCTTATCTACTTTCATTATGTTTGGCTGTTTATTACTTTTGAGCATGTTCTACAGCATATTGTTTTACTATGCTAATTTTGCCAATTTTCTTTCTCAGCCAGAATAATGAGTTTTTAAAGGGATGGGATTATTGCCCGTTGTGTCCACTGATATATCCGAAGCACCTGCAAGTATCTGAAATAGTGTTTAGCAAGTGGTCATTAAATATCTACCTTCTGTTATTTAACTTTTCCCGAGTTTATATGATGTAATTATATCATTTCCCACTTCCTTTTCCTTGGTCCAAACCCTCTCATGTAACCCTTCTTGTTCTCTTTCAAAACCATGGCCTCTTTTGTTCATTGTTGTTATACACACAGCTTACTCAGTCTGTATAACGTATGGTGTATAGAATATATATGCTTGTGTTTTCAGGCCTGACTGTTTCATATTGGATAACTAATCGGTGTGTTCTTCCCTGGGAAAACGATTTCTCCCACTTTCAGCATGCTTTAGCTGCCTATAGTTCTTTGGGTAGGACTGAGACCTAAGGAGCTTTCCACAGACCTTGTTGGCATTTTTTTTTTTTTTTAAATGAGTCAGCTTATGGTCACCCAGCTTTGCAAAGGCTGAGGTTGTGGATGGCGGTGTTGGACTGTGAAGGACACAGACACCATTCTGAACATTACCTGGGTGTACAATGGCTCCTCCCAGTGTTCCCACCACGTTATCTGGACTTTGGAGGCTTTGTCTTTCAACTTAATTTCCAGGGCTAAAATTTTCATTTTAGGATTTCTTCCTATTTCGTTTTTGTCTGTGATTGACTTGGTCCTAACTGATTTCCAGAATTTCCCTCATATTCTTAATTTCTTTCCTCAAGAGTCCTGACCCTAGCCATCATAACTGGACATGGCTCACATGAGCAGAGTAATATGTGGGCCAACCTCTGATACTTTGTCCGTGTAACCAATAGACTAGCTTTTAATCCAAGCTAAACACAAAAGTTTCCATCACAGCCTTAGCAAACACTAAGCTCTCTTCTGCTGGAGCACTGTAGAAAATGTTTGGATTTTGGGAGACCTGTTTGCAGATTTCAGAGGGCCCTACTTCCCTCTGTGGCTCTAACAGAGTGCTCCTGGACCTATGGTTACAATATTCTACACAAAGCCGCGGTCTATCCTTTCTTATTCCCCTCCCCCTGTTTTCTTGTTTACGTTTGCCTCCCCTCTCTCCAATTTGGTACTTTGCCAAGTTTTCAGCTATGCTAGAAAAAAAAGACCCTCTGGCTAGTCTTTTTGTCTTTGTTTTTGGAACTGAAATTGCTCTTATTATTAGTCAGCTTTATATATTTGTACAAAAGTTTAGACCTGCAGCTGGAGAGGTACTATACAAACCAATGCTTTGAAATATTGCCTGATGCTGGAATAAATGTCATCCAAATACCAGATGATGTTGCTGGGACATGATTCTGTGCCAGGGTAACTATATTCAGCCTTTCCTTAAATATTATATTTTTTTGTTATTTTTTATTATGTATAATGGGTGTATGTGTGTGTGTGATTGTGTGTGTGTGTGTGTGCGCGCGTGTGCATGTGCACACACATATGTGTGATTGTAGGTACCAGTGGAGGCCAGAAAATGGCACTAGAGTTACTGGAGCTGGAATTAAAGGCTGTGTGAGACACCAATGTGGGTGCACAGCAAGAAATGAATTCAGGTCCTCTGCTGTTAATGTCTGAGCCACCTCTCCAGCTCAATGTAAAATGTTATTTATGACTCTTAAAAATAAGAGTTGAATGTGCTAGGTATCAGGACCTGAACTAGATTTGTGGAACCAAGAGCAGAATATTTTGGTCTTTATTTAGTGCCACTGAAATTTGAGCTACACTCAGCCCTCAAATAATCTTAAGTAAATTCTTCAATGTCCTGGATTTTAACATGAATTATTACTTCAAAACCATTTTTGTTTTCAAACTTTGAGTTGTTTTAAAAGACTTTTTTTTTTCCATTCTCCTTCCAGGTACACTTAATCCTTGCTTCACAAAGTAATGCTGTGGGGAGTGACTTTTTCCCAGTTTGAATATTTGAAGATGCAGCAACACGGGCCCAATAGTTCTATACCTGTCTGCACTCAGACTCTAAACTTCAGCGCCTTTTTCAGAGTGGGAACCAGGCCGATCTGACCTGGGAAGTTAACTGTTAGGTACTTAGTTTCTCTTTAAAGTCCTTTAGCAGGCAAATTCAGGGGGTTGGCAGGTGACACCCAGACAAGCTTGAGACTGGGCTGAGACCGCCCCGCCCCTCTCCCGCCCCGCCCCGCCCCCCCCCCGCCCCTCCCCCCCCCCGCCCCGCCCCCTCCCCCGCCCCCCCCCCCCCGCCCCCCCACCAGCCCCGCCCCTCCCTGATCAGGTTGCCCGCCGGGTCCCTGCTCTGCGCAAGGCCCGGGAGCGGAGGCGGGACCCAAAACTTCATCCAATGGGCACCAGCGGGCCGGGCTGGCAGTAGCATGGTTACCTAGGTAACCAGTGAGCGATCCCGCCCCTCCGGGCTAAGGCTTTGGCGCGCGGCTGAGTGTTGCTGGAGTGGGAATCCAGGAGTCTACCAGCGGCGTTCGCAAGATGCCCAAGTGGAGCCTGCGGCGGAGGCCGGGCCGCACACTCGGACTCCTGCTGCTGCTGGTCTTGAGCTTCCTGGTGCTCCGCAGGTGAGAGAGTGCTCCGCCCAGCACCTATGGGACTCCTTTGGTCCCAGCCCAACACCTCAGGTTCTGGTGTGCCACAGTCTGGGAAACCGCGACTCTAATCGCTTAGAGCGCTCCAACAGCCTGGTGTTCCTTCGAGCCTCCAATCATTCTTACCCTGCCTCTGGTATCACCAGGCAGGCACTGCCCTGCCAGTTCCTAGGGGTCAGTGTGTTGAGTTTCGCAGTGTTCCATACTTGGTGCTGGACTCGGCTGTTCATAGACACGTCTAGCCCTGTGAGAAGATTGCCAGAACTGGCCTTCACGTCTCTCTTCAGACACCCCCATCACTCCTTCGAGTAGCACCCACTGCTTTTCTTTCAATCCCCTGCATTTCCTCCCAAGCTGGAAGTCTCTATTCTGCAAAGTTAGTGTTGCGATGTCCACTGTGAAGGTGGTGTCCGTGGGCTTCTCCCAGACTCTCACCCATGATTAATTTGTACCACACTGCTGTTTATGTCTGTCCACTTTCCTCCTTCACTTTTGTACGGTCTCCTTTTATAAACGCGACTTGCGCCAGTCGGTGATGGTGTTCTACTCCCTGCACATGAGCAAGTTTTCTGGTGATCCATTCCAGAAGGTTTCCAAAGCATATCTATTTATAGGAGCTTACAATCCTGACTATCTTCCAGGTCAATGCCTGGCACTTTACATATTCAAAATCTCCAGTGTTGCTGGGAAGCTCAGCAGCAACATGGAATGGTTTGCAAGTAGATTTGAGGTGAAGACTCAGCCCTGGGAGCTGGTGGTAGCTAATCACTCTCAGTCTTGTCTTTGGTTCCTTTCTTCATTTGCCTGAACCAGAAACCAGGGCCTTTTTTCTCTCTCTCTCTTTAAAGACCTGAGTCCTTTTTTGCTACCATGAGAACACATTTGGACACCTTTTCAAAACTTATACCTCTTTGTTTCTGAGAGGATGTCATATTGTTTGGGAGAAGAAATTAGATCTTTTCTCACTCTAGGGTCTGGGAAACTCATAATGTCTTTTATTTCCTTAGTTGTTCCAAACACTTTCTTATTTATTCTGACTGCCCTTTCTTTGAATTTTGGTCATGACTTCTGTCAAATGCTCCGCTTTCCCCAGAGGCAAGGTTGATGTAACTCCAGAAGTATTTCTCAGGGCTGAGGCAACACAAGCTCTTCCATAGAGCAGGGAACCTCGGAGCTGGAGCTCCAGAGAAATATTTGCTTGTTTTTGATTGAAGTACACCTGTCCCTGCAGGTGACTCAGAGAGGTGACTGTGAGGGCAACTCTTGAAGGGATGAACCTGGTCAGGTAGCATTTTCTAATAGTCCTCCGGAAAATGTGTGGGAACACTGATGAGGTGTCAGGCAAGAGACTGGATTGTGAGGAAGCAGCCTAACCTCATAGGTGAGTAACTGATTCCCTACCCAGACAAGCTGGTCACAGCAGGAATCAGGCTGGGGCTGTGGAATGGATCAGAATTCATAGCATTGGCTCAAGCCTGGAAACAGGTTGAAATGGTAAGTTGCTTCATGACACTCTCTTTTCCAGCAGACAAGGTTAGAGAGGCTCTGACCTTGGGTCAAAGCCATCTTTTGGGATCCCTTGAGAGAACAAGTCTCTTTGGCATCATTTTGACTGTGTCTTCCCCATAGGTGCATCCTGTCCAGTTCTTTCTGTATTAACATATATGAGTTACTTTAATTGCTATGAAGCCAAAAGAAAACAAACTGGCCCTCTCTTCCTGGCTTCCCCCAGCTTTGACTAGGTCATTAACTGAGTGGGTGGTGGGGGCCTCTCCCAGCTGTTGCTGGGGAATGTTGGTGTGGCTAATGAAATATAGGTCACATGGTAACTGGCTGTTCTCCTCAAAGTGCTCTGGAGCCCAGCTGTCAGGACCAGCCCATTTCCTGGATCCCGGCAACAGGTATTTGAGGTTTCTGGGTGTTAGGTGTTTGGCTTAAAATTATTGCTTTTTTCCCCTACATTTTATTCACAGTTAGTTATAGTTGATTATATTATATCTAAGAAATTTAAGAGAGCTAAAAAATGACTTTGGCTGAAGATTTTATTTAATTTGTTGTTTTCTTTTTGACCAAACAGTGCCTTTTCTTAAAAGCTTTCTTTATATACTTCATTGTACTTGTTACACAATGAAATATATACAGCAATCAGTCATCTTTGATAAAGATTATGTGGGAAAATACCATTACAATTAAAAGTAGTAGAATTAGCCATCGCCCCTCTCCCTGAATTCTTTTGTACCCCAATGTCACCTTTCCCTCCCACTTCTTCTTCCTCCATGGGACCCAGTAGCCACGGGTGGGTTTTTGGTGCCCTCGTATGTTATCTGAGGTGTGTGCTCTCTCTTGGCTTGCCTTTTCCCTCCACTGATCTTAAGAGTGGTAGCCTGTGTTGTCAGTGTGAGCCATGCTTACAGTTGGTTGCTCTCCTTTCTTGTTTTCTTTCCACATGCTGAACACAAGGAAGTCTATTTGATATGATCTGCTCACAGTCTCTTCATGGTCCTTTTCCTCAGTTCACCTCACTGAGCACTAATTCAGTCAGTTCTACATATCTTAGACTTAGATTTTATCTGGCTAAAGTGGGGGGCAGGGAAGGAGGAGGAGGGAGAGGGGAGGGGGGGAGAGGGAGAGGGAGAGAGAATGGACTAGAGCACTCCCTTAGATTAGTTAGTCTCAGGTTTCTAAAAGATGTATTCGCGTCTTTGCTTTGCTCATTGACGCTCATTGCTCCTGTACTACCAGTATCTAGATTCTAGGCTTGGTGTCTTTCTCTCAAACTATTCCTTACTAAAAGTGGATAAGTAGATGTCTTAGCTATGGTAGTTGCATTTAAAAAATCAATGTGCTTTCCAAAGGTAACCTGGGGACAAATGTATCTGTCATCCTGAGGTTTCGTGAAGTTACTGAGTTTTATGTTCTTTAGGGCTCCACTCTTTTTTGAGGCCTGAGTTACAGACCCCAGAGTGTCCAAACTCTTTGGATGTTGTCCCTTTTACCTTTTAGTGGTAAAGGTTTTAGAATCTGGAAGTGTCTCTGGGCAGGCAGTCACACGTCTCATACAAGTGGAGAAGCAAAATGACCTGGGTGGTAGCTCATAGTGCAGGACAAGTAAGATGTCTGAGTTAATCTGTGCTGGTATGATGGGGCTGATACTGGGATTTTTATGGAAGCATGGTAGCCAATCTCTGAAGAAAACCGAAGTTCCATTAGGACTTTGACATTCTTGATCAGAGCAAAGAATTGCGTGGCATTGGAATCAGGTGTATCAGAACAGCGGGAAAGGGACCTTTCTACTTTAGGTTAAGCAAGTAGCAATGAAGATATATGCACTTAATGTTTGCTAAAATGACAGTTCGACATTCCTAAATTACCACTTCCAGCAGGGGCAAAGAACTTTTGGTGAGGGTATGGTTTCTTCTCCATCCAGTCTCACAGTTTACTTAAATCTATTGTTCTGAATATTAAAACCCATGTTGAAAAAAGAGAGCCCTTTGTGTGGGACTGTTCCTGGGATGAAAGGGCAGGGGTGGTTTTCAGGGCTCATGGTAAGGAAGCAGACACTTTCAGACTAGTGTTTGTTTGCCTGAGAGACTCAGCTGGTATTCATGAGTGTTCTCATTTTAAGAAAAAGATATTTTTAAATATTTAATTTGTGAGTAGGTAATAAATGAACATTCAGAGGATAAAGGAAGAATCAGTGAGAAGACACTCCTCTATCCCAATTTCCCTTCCCACAAGAAACAGTTACTGATGATTTTTTTAGATGCATTGTATACATGCATGAAAAGATAGCTGTATTGTTTTTCTACTGGTCCATTAGATACATAATTTATTTAAGCATTCTGCACTTGATGGGCATTGATTGTTTTTAGTCTTTTAGCTTCTAAAGTAAACAGCAGTGAATATACAATGGGTAGATTTCTATAAGTAGAATTGCTGATCATAACAGATATTAATTTTAAATCTTGGTAGAGTCATCCAAAACAGCATATTTCATTTCTTCTGGGTCATATAAAGGACATTTTGAACTCAACTGTCTAGACTAAGGGAGAAACTTCTTTTTGGTTTGTATGTAGGACAATATAGATTTCTGAGGTTTCATAAAAATGAATGTGGCTATTAGATACATTTGTGATATAATCCCAATAAATAGATTTTAAAACACAGCTGTACTGTTTCCTGTATCAGAAGGTTATTCTATCTATACTTGATGAATTTCCCCTATAGGCTTATTATTAAAGACTGAGAATCTTTTTGAGTTATCAGAGTTTTCACTTCTCTCTAGGCTGAGATGTATTAATTTATTAATTTATGAGGCTATTAATGGATTTTTTTGGTCACAGTAAAAGTACGCCATTATAATTGTCTCTTTTGTCAGATGTGAATAGCTGAAAGGTTTCGTTATTTCACTACTGAGCCTCAAGGTATAAGTCTAATAATTGCGTCTTCATGTATGTATTTTCCACAGGATTTAGAAAACCTTGTCTCCTGAAGCACAATTCAGTCTTAGGGCCAAGAAGACAGGCATCTAAAGCCTGGGAAGCAGTCTAGCTTCTTTTCAAAAGGAAAAGCAGAGACACTAGGGTTGCAATAGTACTTTGTGTCCCTGTAGAAAGCAAATACTAGCATCCAGGTTTGAAATCTAGATCCTTGTAGAGGCTGTTTGATGACTCGTTCAGCAAAGTAAGAGTCCAAAGTATTGTTCAGCTAGTGGACATATATCCAATAAGCTGAGCCTCATGTGAGCTGCTATGGGGAGAGGTTGCTGTGTGTGTATAATAAGGTCTTTGGGCCTTTTAATGACCTACTAGGTAAAACTGTGGTCTCTGGCCTGGCTACTGGGATGAATGAGGCCGTGGGTATTCTCTTGGTTTCTCTGCTAGTCTTATGCCCTGAAATGAGATCAGTTCATCTTCAGCTCAGGAGGCCTAAACAAGCTCACAGAACATCTTGAAGTTGAACTTGTAGGCTCTCATCTCAGACAACATATTCAACATATTATGTATTTACCAAAGTAATTAGTCCCTGGGGTCAGTGAGTTGAGGGAATGGAAGGACTACCATTCTAGACTGCTGGTATAGGTGCCCAGCTTGCTACAGTTCATTCAGCTGCTCCTGGTTATATCTGTGTTGTATCCACTCATGGGGATACCGGACCATTCATGTCTGGTCAGACTATGGTAAACAGATGCTTGAAGGAGATGACTTTGTCTCTAGGGAAGCTTCAGTGAAGCTTCCTAGTCCCATGAAAACCTGTTACTGATCAGTGTTTTCGGGATTTACAGAGGACCCTCTGGTCAGGGTTTGCAGAGGACCCTCTGGCATGGCGACAGGCACTCCAGTCACTCTGATTTGCATGTCATTCAAGAAGCTTGTTCTAGGGGGTGACAGGATCTCATCTCCTCCTACCCTAGCATCTTACAAGTTGATAGTTTTTGACTTTAACAGTTGAAAATCCATTCATGGGCCTATTCAGAGTGAAAGAGGTGGTAACCCGTCACTGGGTCCCACACAGCAGCACAACTTACCATATCCAGGGACATACTGCCTGCTGGAGCCTGTACTGTACTCTCTGTTCTAATGATCCACCTCAGTAATCAGGGGCAAAGTGTAAGGAAGCTTCCACCTTCACCTTGCTCCTTCAGAAGGTTCAGCCTGATGAGGAGTCCTCACTGGGCCTAGTTCATGTCTTTTCACTACAGCCTGTTTCTATGTCTGTAGCCCCCCAGAGCTGCAGTGAACACTGTGTTTTCACTTGACACTACTTGGACGACTTACATGAGTCCCCATTAGGAACACACACACACACACACACACACACACACACACACACCTTTGTCTAGGACCCTTATCTAGAATGTGAGCAAGACTACCCTTTCTTCTAGGGGAAGAACAAACACGACAGAACCGAGCAGGCCTTAGGCTGCAGGGCATAGCCCTTCTCTTAAAATTTTTTTCCTTAAAATAAAGCCAAGATACAAAAGCAACAGAAGTTCTAGAAAAATGTGGAAATATAAGCTCCCAGCTTCAAAGAAGGTAGGTGCCTATGGTTTCATCCAAGAAAATGTTATGAATGAACTGCTCGCTAAGGAAAACAACTGAAAACACTGGGTTCCCCAGGGTTTGTTTATCTCCTTGGTAACAAGCCTAACTTAGGAGTGAGACTCCTCTGATCTGTAAACCAGCCAGTCAGAACCACACAGTTGGCATTTCCTGTATTCTAATAGTACCAAATTAATTACTCAGGAAATGATGGGGTTATTCTTAATATGATGATCATTAGTATTAATGATCATGATTAGTGTTAATAACTATTTGCAGGGAGTTTTGTGCTTTGGAACATGAACTCTCCCTTGCATCATCTCCTTCGTCTTACAGCCAATTCTCCAGAGAAACCCAACATCTATCATTGTTGGGTTCCCACTGAATACCTCCCTTTTATTGAGGTATTAATGATTTGTTTAGTAGAAATTTTCAGAAAAAAATATAAATTTTCCAGAATTGCAATTTGATGACAGTTAGCAGTTTGCTTGTTTGTTTACTTCCTATTTCTTGAACAGCATTGAGAATTTTTGTTTTAAGTCTAGAAAATGATAGGCCATAAAAGGACAGAGAATGAGAAGAAGAAAGAGGAGTTAAGGATGACTCCAGGATCTGGTCCTAAACAACTGCAAGTTCAGATTTATTGGAGGGTGAGAGAAGGGGAGGAAAAGGTATACGGGGGCAGAGAGCATGACCCTTATCTGCTTGCTGTACATTGTAGTGAAGATATTAAGTCATTATAACTGGCTCATGGTAGTTTGGAGCTCAACAAAGTTTAGAATGGAGTTGTATGTTTTCTATGTGTGGTTTTGTTTTTCATCTCAAATCATTTTCTGACTTCTTTGTGGTTTTTTTTTTCCTTGACTCATTTGTTGGTTAGCAGTGTTGTTCAATTTCTACCTGTTTGTGAACTTTGTAGTTTTATTTCTCTTACTGATTCCTTGTTTGATTTCATCATAGGAAAGGAGTGTGTGAGAGAGAGAGAAAGAGAGGGGGGAGGGAGAAGTAGGGGGTGGAGGAGAGGAGAGAGAGAGAGTGAGTGCATACATATTAAAGTCGACAGCACAATCTGACACTTGTCTTTAACCTTGGAATCTGGCTAAAGTGCAGGCTTCGGTTCAGTAGGTCTTAGATTCCTGCATTTCCAACAAGCTACAGATGGAAATAGTCTGCAGTCTGCACACCACACTCAGAATCCAGCCTACATTGATCACCAGCTAGGTCACAGATAAAAATGTTTGTTATTGTCCAGGAATGAGATTCACAGAGTTTGCCTTCAGCCTAGTCCATATCTCTGTGCTTAGCAGAATGAGTCTCTTGTACCTATAAATAGACATTTATAGGTACTCACCAAGGAAAGCAAGAAGTAAGAATCCAGATGTGAACTTCAGTCAATATTTAGAGATGAGTTTTTTTCAAGTTCTGCCCAGAGAATAGGATTGCTACCTGATAGAGTGGTCAGTAACTTGTATTATAAATGTCTTTCAAAATAATGAGCTTGTGCATATGTATATTTTCATAATCAAGTTGCCATTATGTCCCCATTTAAGACTTTAAAAGACTTAAAGAAAGAATTTCATAGTAGTAGCCTGGCAAGTCTAGCAGGTAGGTGTGTGTGTGTGTGTGTGTGTGTGTGTGTGTGTGTGTGTATGTGTAGTTGAGCAGGGAAGTGAAAGAAAGCGTGTTCTTCAGAGGAAGTACCCTCAAATCAATGGAGAAGCACAAATTGAAACAGCCCAAGCTGTCCAGAGCTTACAACCTGAGAAAGGCTCCTCCAGGGAATGGCTGCCAGGAGCAGAGTGAGAACCTCGGGCCTTATTTGAATTACCTAGAGCTGTCAACTAGTGTGGGGATTTCAGGGTTTCCTGGAAAGGCTCAGATATTAACTGTTCCTAGTACTGTGAGGCACACACTCTCCACAGCAGCTATTTACCTGTGCCCCAAAGCAGCCATCCATAGGAGAGGTGAATATGGCAGTACGTCAGTAATTTATGAACACTGAAATGTGACCATCATGTCGTTCTCTTAATATATTTCCAACTAGTATACTTTGATTATTTTTCAGACATTTAAAAGTGTGAGAACCACTTTGACCTGGCAAACCTTACATAGGTGGGTGATAGGCAGGGTTTGGCCCGTGTCAAGAGTAGATTACATGTGGGCAGAGGAATTGGGTTGGTAGGGTGGGATCTCTCCATACAGATCTTTAAGTACAAAAGTTTTGGCAGCGTAATAAAATAGCCCGATGTAAAGTTAGGCATCAAAAGTATCTTCTACTGAAATGGAGGAATGGCAACCATGGGATCATTGCATATTAATGTAATTAAAAGCATGGAGGCCATTCTCTGTGCCTTGCAAGCTCATTAGCTTTCAGTGGCCTTCCTGTGTGGTAGAGACAGGCGTCAGCCCCATTCCACAGAAGAAACTCCCACAGACCTGGAGTCATTAATTTAGGGTGAGGGTATCTGCCAGGGGACCCATATCTAGATCTTCCACTTCTAGATGTTGTTCTTGTTTTCATCCTCCAAGAGTCTTCAGATGTCTGGAAGATGAAACTTTTCTGAAAGAGAGAGAGAGAGAGAGAGAGAGAGAGAGAGAGAGAGAGAG
>NW_021604598.1:7294305-7316107 GCF_004785775.1 Grammomys surdaster | reverse complement strand
TGTGTGTGTGTGTGTGTGTGTAGGATCTACAATGAAAAAAGCAGCAACTAAAAATTGCTTTGATGCCAAATATTCTTGTGCTCGTGTTTTCTGTCTCTAACTTCCCTAAACCTATTCATGTTGACTTTTTGTCTTGACCTTCAAGAGTGTAGATAAGGAGAGAGACTTGTAGTCTTATAAATTATGAGAGACAAGTTGATCAGTCAACCACTGAGACATCAATAGGAACCTTTTCATGGACTGTAGCTGCCCCATAGCTTTCCTGGACATCCCCCTGCCATGCTGTGTTAACCTTTCATTGATACTAGATTATCAGAAGATAATTAAGAACTTCATATGTGGTCAATGAATGAATATCATTTAACCTAGCTGCCTCTTTCTAGGTATCTGAATCCCAAGGTGGGCAGCTGTGTCCGTGAGGGGGCTCTGAGGTACTATTTTAGTAGCTCCTGCTTTAATGTCTAGTCTGATAGCTTAGAGCAATCGGCAATAGTAGGAGCCTGTGAGCTGCAGCTACTCCTGGGTCTGTCACACTAGAGAAGACTTCCTCATTTAGCATGACCCTTCCTCATCCTCTCTCCTTTTAGCCCACGTGTCTTCATGTTGAACGTTGTGTCTGTCTTGTTCCTGGCTGCAGCGTCCGCTTGCTCTCCCCCTGCAGTGGGGCCCAGTCCAGGAAGTAGTGCTGAAGAAAGTCACCTTTCAAGGTTTGGCTAAATGGGAAGGTGGGAGCTTTCTTTGGCCACCCTGGGAGCAGGTGAAAGAGAGAAAACAGATTTGTGAAGGAGAGAAGGACACAGAGTGTATCTCTGTGCTGGTACTCACGGCTGTGGAAACTCTAGGCTGCATGAGGGCTTTTGCTTTTCTAGGTTGAACTGGAGCACTCTGGTTCCTCTATGGCTCCAACGTCAGCGCCTGGGACTTCGAACAAAAGGCACAAACTTCATGTTGGAAGACTCCACCTTTCAGATTCTGGGGGGATCCATACACTATTTCCGTGTGCCCAGGGAATACTGGAGGGACCGTCTGCTCAAATTGAAAGCCTGTGGCTTAAATACCCTCACCACGTAAGTACTGTCTCCCAGTCCCTCCATCCAACCTGGTTACCAAATAGGGCTCTTGCACAAGTGTTTGCAGGAAAAAAGCTATTACAGGAAGTCGTCCTATGTTGCTTGCTTAGGTTTGCAAGTTCTACAGAACTCCCTGCAGGTGAGGTAGAGGAGATTCAACCAAGTAGTGGTGGAGAGAGAGAGAGAGAGAGAGAGAGAGAGAGAGAGAGAGAGAGGGAGAGAGAGAGAGAGAGAGAGAGAGAGAGAGAGGGGTTGAGCATAAATATAGGAGGTGGTAGGAGATGGTTTATTTCTTCATTTGGTGCCTTGAATAAACGTGCTTTTTCACAGTTCTGAAGGCTAACCGCTCATACTCCCATAGCCAAGCTGTTTATACGTCTGACTTCTCCTGGAGCCTCCATGACTTGTGGAGAACTGTCATCTCCCTGTCTTCTCAAGTGACTTGTCCATTGTAGCTGTGCACTATTAGTGTCTCTACTTTCTTGTTGTTGTATAAAGACATATTACAAGTAATTTTCTTTCTTTTTCTTTTTTCTTTTCTTTTCTTTTCTTTTTTCTTTTCTTTTTGTTTTTTTGAGAAACTTGAACTACGCAGCATAGGGCAGCTTCAGATGCTCTGTCCTTCCCAAGTAGAGTCTTGAATGTTGGGATTGCAGGTGTGCTCCACTTTGTCTAGAGTGACCAGTAATGTTTTTCACAAGCAACTTCTGCTTCTTGGATTTGTATTCTGGACGAGTGTAGTCCTCTTCAAGGGTAGCGGCCTGTCAGCAACTCAGCATTTATCTTCTGGAAAGATCATTGGATGCTTGTGATTATCATCCCTGCATCTAGCCTGGTGGTTATTCCTTGGCAGGCTCCAGATAACATGCAGACTGTGCAGGTCATCAGAAAAATAGGTTCAGAGGCTGGTGAACATGGCTCAGCAGTTAAGACAGACCTGACTTTGGTTCCCAGAATTCATCTGAACCCCACAACCTGCTTGTAGCTCCAGCTCCAGAGGCACCTTTGGTCCCCGTGAGAACCTGAACTCACATGCACATATCCACCCCAACCCATGACACATATGCACATAATTAATAAAAATAAATAAAACCAGGCCCAGTTATGAATAATATTGATTTTTTCATGGCTTTGTTTTCAAAATTGCCAACATATATTTGGGGCTATCTCTATGAAATAAAAAGGGTCAACAGATTAAAATTCTCCATTATTAGGCAAAAAAGGCATGATTATAAATCAAGAAAGTGGGGTACCTTGAATGATTTGTGAACTAGCTTTGAAGACAGTTATAAAAGGGACACTTTTTATAAATCAGAACACTATTGAGAGAAATGTGAGAAACTTCTTAGAGGAACCTAAAGGTCGTAAGAATACTGCAGTCTGTGCTAACCTGGGGATACAGAACTTGACCTTTTATTCCAAATATCTCATATTTCACCTTAGTCAAGTTGGTTCTCTGTCTTCCTAAGGAGATGTGATATTCTTCCTAGGGCTTGCCTTGAATTCTCTGTGGTCCTCATGTCTGGTTCTGAGGACTGAAGCTATTGAAAACTGTCTCTTTAGTCACCATAATAGGTGTTAGAGGTAAAAGTGCTTTTGTGGATGCACAAAGTTACCTGCAATTATCTTGTCTTTTACAGCTATGTGCCATGGAACCTTCATGAGCCAGAAAGAGGCAAATTCGACTTCTCTGGGAACCTGGACCTAGAGTATGTAGTCTTGGTGCTTCTGTACCTGGTCTAGGATGGGTAGTTACTGAGAGTCAATGAAGAGCCATCAGAATGTTCTGTCTTGACTCTGTTTTAAGAAACTGAGGACTGGATCTGGAGCTTTGTTATTAGGATGCTGTGAAAGGCTTTGAACTCAGGGCCTGGATATCCTCCAACTGTGACATTACCTAGGGCTCTCAGCCTACAGGTTCCTATCCCCCTTTTTACTACAGTCCAGAGAGTCAAGATCCCACCAGACTCTGTGTTGGGGTTCATATACCTGGGATGGAATTGGGCTGCTTCTGGGTGTAAAATTCCTGTACTTTGTCTGTCTAACCACTTCTAGTTGGGTGTGGGTGAATGGTCCTGATGCAAGGAAGCAGTGCATACCCAGCTCCTTGGGCTTCTGCCCCTCTATGTTGTGCAGGAATCCCCTGCTATGTTGAGCTTTGGCCAAGCCCCACTTACCCCATGTTCCCTGATTGAGAGAGGAAGGAGAAGGGAGGAACTGGGAAGGTTTGATATCCAAAGTGCCTTTTGTGTTCCTCCCATATCTAGCCATTCTTTCTCTCTCCAGGACCTTTATCCGGCTGGCTGCGAAGATTGGGCTGTGGGTAATTCTGCGACCAGGGCCCTACATCTGCAGCGAGATTGACCTTGGGGGCTTGCCCAGGTGAGAGAAAGCAGTGCAGCTCTCCAGAGTAGCTAGAGGGGTCTGGATGCTTACAGGTATTGGCTTAGTTTTGTTTTAAGGTAGTTTTCATTCTGTGCAGAATTTCCACTTTGAAGCAGGTGCCACTGACACAGGGCCTTTGACACAATGCTGCAGTCACTGCCCTAACTGAGTAACCTTGGGTCCTTCTACGTGTCAGGTGGCAGCAGTTGGAGGTTATCTGCCTGGAGGCATTTCATTGTTCTGGCCACACTGGAGAGCTACCCAGGCAGATTACTTGTCTGATCTGTTCAACAGTGCATAATGAGACAAACCAAACCTGCCCTATCTGTTTCTTAAAGATATTGCTGGCGATTTATTAAAACCCCCAAGTGTTGCTGTAGCATGGAGGAATCAGTCCTGTGGTTTTTGTCCTCAGTTCTCCTGGGTCTGTCTCTTTCTTTCTCTATCTTTCTCTCTTTCTTTCTTTCTTTCTTTCTTTCTTTCTTTCTTTCTTCTTTTTAAAATTTTAATTCAGTATTTTATTTATTTACCTTTCAGATATTATCCCCTTTCTTCATCCCCCCCATTAATCCCCTATCCCATCCCTCCTTCTTCTTTTTTGCTTTTATACTGTTTAAATTATATGCAAGTGTTAAGATCAGTTCTAGGTTGAGGAACTAGCAATGCAATTGATTCAAATAGTCAAGGAACAAGCAAGACAATAAACCCAGATAGTCAAAGAACAATAAACAGAGTCCTGTGATCACTATTTCTAAAGGAGAATCAGGATGACCAAAGTATCTGAGCCTACTTACCTGTCATAGCCCAAAGTCATTTTCCTGCCTGAAGCCTACTTCTTTGTTCTAGCTTAAGTTTTAGATTCCTGCCTGTAATTACTTCTTTGTTCTAGCCTAAGTTTTAGATTCTTGTTGGAAATTTCCTCTTTGTTCTAACCTAGGCTTTAGATTTCTGCCTGAAATTATTTCTTTGTTCCAGCCTAATGTCAGATTCCTGCCTGCAGTTCATTTCCTCGTCCTTGGCCAATGTAAGATTCCTGCCAGGCAGCCCCAAAAGCTCTCCACATCTTCCCCTTTTTATGGTTTATGGCATAAACCAGACTGAGCCTGTCTTAGGTCATTCTGACAAGAATATCTTCCTTACCAGTTGTGGAATATGCATTATCAAAAGCAATGCACTTATGTCTTAGGTTGGTAAGGCTCTGTGCAGAATCTTACCTGTCCTTGGCTTGCCAGCCTGTTAAATTAATAACTCTGTCTGGGAGTCCATTTTCAATTTTAAGTCATGTACTTTGGCTGTCAACCTGTTGATGTTGTTAGAGACTAGCTTTAACACAATGGGCAGGAATAAAAGTATTCCAAGGACAAGAAGGGATAGCATGATAAAGCTATATATGCCATTCCTGAGGTTTGAACAAAATGGAAATACTGACCTCAGGCCATGGATAATTTTATCAGCATTATCTGCAGCATCAAAGCTCAACAGAGCAGCATTCTTTAAATTCATAATCTCACTATGCAAAGTTAAAATACCCAGAGAAAGGATAGAATTATGCCAAATACCCTACAGGTGTCTTTAAATGTTTTTCTAATTATAATGACAATCATTGTAAATTTTAGAAGTAATACTACTTCAATGATATCTGTCATGACACTTGAGATGGCTCCTAACTCTTGAACCCTGAACCTCCTTCAGATAATTTGAATAGGATATAGATCATCAATCTGTTGTTCCAGACACCTATATAAATCCTTTTGCATACTCAATACATTAGTAACATTTTTTGTTAGATGGTTAACAAAAATAGCTGTCTTAACTCCAGTAACCTTTTTTGCTAGATGGTTAACAAAAATAGCTGTCTTAACTCTTTGTGTCAAAGCTATATCTGCAGAAGCAGTGGTGCTAGCAATTAATGAAATTAAAATTGTTATACTAGCAATAATTAAGCCTGCTACCCTCTAGCTTCTGCTTAAAGCCAAACTCACTTCTTCCAGCACTTTCAAACTTTTTTCAGAGAATCAAGGTTTTCTAATACTCAGGGCTGTAAGACAAAAGCTGGTTGATAGACCCCCCCCATAACAGACATGCCAGGTTTAAACACACTAACACAATTAGAAAGTATACAGTCAGTGCAACTCACAATAAATGCTGCAGAAGAGACAAAAACCAATTTTAGCTTCACAATTAAAAGAGCCTTAAAACATGCACTAACCCTTGTTTGAAATCCAGATCCTTTCCCAATTTTATCTCTTGCTATCATAACATCATAGAGAACTGCAGCTAACTTCCAAATATGTCTCTGAAAATGTCCAGATCTAACCTTTCAAATGAAGACAGTTATTTCCAATATTGGATTGATTTCTAGACCAGTACATGATTTATTATGGATAAATAATACAAATATTTATCCATGATAAATGTCCAAATAACTGGTCACCTTTAAGAAAAATACAAGAGTCATTATAATTTTTCTTTTTGATTCTCTGTTGAACAAAGTCTAAAAACATGAGGCAAGGCAGTTTGTCCCATTTGGGATATAGGCAAGCAAAGGTGGGTCAGGAACATATGTCCAATACAGCTTCCAAGTCACCCTTGTCAGAGCATTCAGCCAGCTCACAGGTCAGCATCATTCTTTGTCTCAGCAACAGCATATCTCACCAATCATTCTGGCAGCCACCATGCTCCTACAGCATCCTGCAGGAAAAAAACACAAACATGCCCTCTTCCCCATATTAGACACCTGGTCGGAATCATGCCATATGCCTGTTAGTGGATCCTTCCTTTTCACCTAGGCATAAGTATGACTAGTTGAAGGGTGCATAGACACTCAGCAGAAAGTTCCTTGGCACCCAAAATTTTTTTTAATTTTAAATAAAAGAGTATTATTTAAATTAATTTGTGGTGTTCGGGTATATGCCTCCCTTTTTTTATTTTATGAAGATATTGTTTTAAAGTTCCATGGGCCCCTTCCACAATACCTTGTCCTTGAGGATTATAAGAAGTCCCCATAATAAATTGTTGACAAAAAGTCTCAATGCTCAACTCCAATTGCCAGTTCCATTATCTGTTTTTTTTAATTGGATATTTTATTTATTTACCTTTCAAATATTATCCCCTCTCCAATTCCCCCCAAAGCCCCTTGTCCCATCCCCCTCTCCTACTTCTATGAGGATGTGCCCCCACCCATCCAACCATTCCCCGTCTCCCTGGTCTCGAATTCCCCAGCCCTAGGGCATCCAGACTTTCAGGGATCAAGATCCTTCTCTTCCACTGATGCCTGACAAGGCCATCCTCAACTACCTATACAGGCAGAGCCATGAGTCCTTCCCTTTGTGTTCCCAGGCTGGAGGTTTAGACCCTGGGAGCTCTGGTTGAGTATTTGTTACTCCTTCTAAGAAGGACCAAAGCACTCACACTTTGGTCTTCCTTCTTGAGCTTACTATGATCTATGCATTGTATCTTAGATATTGTGAGCTTTTGGGCTAATATCCACTTATCAATGAGTACATACCATGTGTGTTCTTTTGTGATTGGGTTACCTCACTCAGGATGATATTTTCCAGTTTCATCCATTTGCCTAAGAATTTCATGAATTCATTGTTTTTAATAGCTGAGTAGTACTCCATTGTGTGAATGTACCACATTTTCTGTATCCATTCCTCTGTTGAAGGACATCTGGGTTCTTTTCAGCTTCTGGTTATTATAAATAAGGCTGCTATGAACTTAGTGGAGCATGTATCCCTGTTATATGTTGGAGGATCTTCTGGGTATATGCCCAGGTATGGTATCACTGGTAATACTATGTTTGATTTTCTGAGGAACTGCCAGATTGCTTTCTATATTGGTTGTACCAGCTTACAATCCCACCAACAATGGAGGAGTGTTCCTCTTTCTCCACATCTTCACCAGCATCTGCTGTCACCTGAGTTTTTGATCTTAGCCATTCTGACTGGTGTGTGATGGAATCTGTGGGTTGGTTTGATTTGCATTTTCCTGATGACTAAGGATGTTGAATACTTCTTTAGGTGCTTCTTGGCCATTTGAGTTTCCTCAGTTGAGAATTCTTTGTTTAGCTCTGTAACCCATTTTTTAAATCAGGTTATTTGATTATCTAGAGTCTAATTTCTTCAGTTCTTTGTATACCTTGGATATTATCCTTCCATCAAATGTAGGACAGGTAAAGATCTTTCCCAATCTGTTGGTTGCTGCTTTGTCCTATTGATGGTGTCTTTTGCTTTACAGAAACTTTGCAATTTTATGAAGTCCCATTTGTCAATTCTTGATCTTAGGGCATACGCCATTGGTCTTCTGTTCAGGAACGTTTCCTCTGTGCCTAAGTATTTGAGGCTCTTCCCCACCTTCTCTTCTATTAGTTTCAGTGTATCTGGTTTTATGTGGAGGTCCTTTATCCACTTGGACTTCAGATTTGTACAAGGAAATAAGAATGGATCTATTTTCATTCTTCTACATGTTGTCCTCCAGTTGAATCAGCACCATTTGTTGAAAATGCTATCCTTTTTCCACTTGATGGTTTTAGCTCCTTTGTCAAAGATCAAATGACCATAGGAGTGTGGGTTCATTTCTGGGTCTTCAATTCTATTCCACTGATCTTCCTGCCTGTCTCTGTACCAATACCATGCAGTTTTTATCACTATCACTCTGTAGTACAGCTTGAGGTCAGGGATGGTGATTCCTCCAGAAGTTCTTTTATTGTTGAGAATAGTTTTCGCTATCCTGGGTTTTTTGTTATTCCAAATAAATTTGAGAATTTCTCTTTCTAACTCTGTGAAGAATTGAGTTGGTATTTTAATGGAGATTGCATTGAATCTGTAGATTGCTTTTGGCAAGATGGTTATTTTTACTATATTAATTCTGCTGGTCCATGAGCATGGGAAATCTTTCCATTTTCTGAGATCTTCTTTGATTTCTTTCTTCAGAGATTTGAAGTTCCTGTCATACAGATCTCTTACTTGCTTAATTAGACTCACACCAAGATATTTTATATTATTTGTGATTATTGTGAAGGGTGTCATTCCCTAATTTCTTTTTCAGCCTATTTATCTTTAGAGGAAGGCAGCTGATTTGTTTGAGTTAATTTTATATCCAGCCACATTGCTGAAGTTGTTTATCAGGTTTAGGAGTTCTCTGGTTGAAGTTTTGGGGTCATTTAAGTATACTATCATATCATCCTGCAAATAGTGATATTTTGACTTCTTCCTTTCCAATTTGTATCCCTTTGATCTCCTTTTGTTTTCTAATTGCTCTGGCTAGGACTTCCAGTACTATATTGGATAGGTAAGGAGAGAGTGGGCAGTCTTGTCTAGTTCCTGACTTTAGTGTGATTGTTTAAGTTTCTCTCCATTTAGTTTGATGTTGGCTACTGGTTTGCTGTATATTCCTTTTACTCTGTTTAGGAATGAGCCTTGGATTCCTGATCTTTCCAAGAGTTTTACCATGAAGGGGTGTTGAATTTTGTCAAATGCTTTCTCAGCATCTAGTGAGATGATCATGTGGTTTTTTTTCCTTTGAGTTTGTTTATATAGTGAATTACATTGATGGATTTCTGTATATTGAACCATCCCTGTATTCCTGGGATAAAGCCTACTTGATCATGATGGATGATTGTTTTGATGTGTTCTTGGATTTGGTTTGTGAGAATTTTATTGAGTATTTTTGCATTGATATTCATAAGGGAGATTGGTCTGAAGTTCTCTTTCTTTGTTGCGTCTTTGTGTGATTTAGGTATGAGCGTAATTGTGACTTAATTGAATTAATTGGGTAGTGTTCCTTCTGTTTCTATTTTGTGGAACAGTTTAAAGAGAATTGGTCTTAGGTCTTCTTTGAAGGTCTGATAGAATTCTACACTAAAACCATGTGGTCCCGGACTTTTTTTTTGGTGGGGAGACTTTTAATGACTGCTTCTGTTTCTTTTGGGGTTATGGGAATGTTTAGACGGTTTATCTGGGCCTGATTTAACTTTGGTAACTGGTATTTGTCTAGAAAATCCTCCATTTCATCCAGATTTTCCAATTTTGTTGAATTTAGGCCTTTGTAGTAGGATCTGTTAATTTTTAAAAATTCCTCGGTTTCTGTTATTATGTTACCCTTTTCAGTTCTGATTTTATTAATTTGGATACTGTCTCTCTGCCCTCTGATTAGCCTGGCTAAGGGTTTATCTGTTTTGTTGATTTTCTTAAAGAACCAGCTCCTGGTTTTATTGATTCTTTGTATAGTTCTTTTTGTTTCTACTTGATTGATTTCAGCCCCGAATTTGATTATTTCCTGCGGTCTACTCCTCTTTGATGTGTTTGCTTCTTTTTGTTCTAGAGCTTTCAGGTGTGCTGTCAAGCTGCTAGTGTATGCTCTCTCTAGTTTCTTTTTGTAGGCACTTAGAGCTATGAGATTTCTTCTTAGCACTGCTTTTATTGTGTCCTATATATTTTGGTATGATGTGTCCTCATTTTCATTAAATTCTAAAAAGTCTTTGATTTCTTTCTTCATTTCTTTCCTGACCAAGTCACCATTGAGTAGAGTGTTGTTCAGTTTCCATGTGTACGTGGACTTTCCATTGTTTTTGTCATTATTGAAGACCAGCCTTAGTCCATGGTGATCTGATAGGATACATGGGTATTATTTCAATTTTCTTGTATCTGTTGAGGCCTGTTTTGTTTCTAAGTATATGGTCAGTTTTGGAGAAGGTACCATGAGCTGCTGAGAAGGAGGTATATTCTTTTGTGATGAAATGTTCTATAGATATCTGTTAAATCGATTTGGTTCATAAATTCTCCTAGTTTCACTGTGTCTCTGTTTAGTTTCTGTTTCCATGATCTGTTCATTGCTGAGAGTGGGGTGTTGAAGTCTCCTATTATTATTGTGTGAGGTGCAATGTATACTTTGAGCTTTTGTAAGGTTTCTTTTATGAAAGTGGTTGCTCTTACATTTGGAGCATAGATGTTCAGAACTGAGAGTTCATCTTGGTTGACTTTTTTTTTAGTACGAAGTGTCCTTCCTTATCCTTTTTGATAGCTTTAAGTTGAAAGTCGATTTTATTCGATATTAGAATGGCTACTCCAGCTTGCTTCTTAGGACCATTTGCTTGAAACATTGTTTTCCAGCCTTTTACTCTTAAGGTAGTGTCTGTCTTTGTCACCGAGGTGCATTTCCTGTATGCAGCAAAATGCTGGGTCCTGTTTACGTAGCCAGTCCTTTGGTCTATGTCTTTTCATTGGGGAATTGAGTCCATTGATGTTAAGAGATATTAAGGAAAGGAGATTGTTGCTTCCTGTTATTTTTGTTATTAGTGGTGGCATTATTTTTGTGTAGCTATCTTCTTTTGTATTTGTTGCAAGATTACTTTCTTGCTCTTTCTAGGGTATAATTTCTCTCATTGTATTGGAGTTTTCCCTGTATTATACTTTGTAGTACAGGCTTTGTGGAAAGATATTGTATAAATTTGGTTTTGTCATGGAATACCTTGGTTTCTCCATCTATGGTAATTGAGTGTTTTGCTGGGTATAGTAGCCTGGGCTGGCATTTGTGTTCTCTTAGGGTCTGTATGACATCTGTCCAGGATCTTCTGGCTTTTATAGTCTTTGGTGAGAAGTCTGGTGTAATTCTGATAGGTCTGCCTTTATATGTTACTTGTCCTTTTTCCCTTACTGCTTTTAATATTCTTTGTCTGTTTTGTGCATTTGAAGTTTTCATTATTATGTGATGTGAGGTATTTCTTTTTCCTGTCCAGTCTATTTGGAGATCTGTAGACTTCTTGTATGCTCATGGGCATCTCTTTCTTTAAGTTAGGGAAGTTTTCTTCTATAATTTTGTCGAAGATATTTATTAGCCCTTTAAGTTGGGAATCTTCACTCTCTTCTATACCTATTATCCTTAGGTTTGGTCTTCTCATCGTGTCCTGGATTTTCTGGATATTTTGTGTTAAGAACTTTTTGCACTTTGCATTGTCTTTGACTGTTGTATCAATATTTTCTATGGTATCTTCTGCACCTGAGATTCTCTCTTCTATCTCTTGTATTTTGTTGGTGGTACTTGTATCCATGACTCCTGATCTCTTTCCTAGGTTTTCTATCTCCAGGGTAGTCTCCCTTTGTGGTGATTTCTTTATTGTTTCTACTTCCATTTTTATGTCCTGGGTAGTTTTGATCAATTCCTTCACCTGTTTTCTTTTAATTCTTTAAGGGATTTTTGTGTTTCCTCTTTAAGTTCTTCTGTGTGTTTACTTGTGTTCTCCCCTATTTCTTTGAGAGTGTTATTTATGTCCTTTTAAAGTCCTCTATCATCATCAGGAGAAGTGATTTTAAATCTGAATCTTGCTTTCCTCGTGTGATGGAGTATTTCAGACTTTCTATTGTGGGTGAACTAGGTTCTGATGATGGCAAGTAACGTTGGTTTCTGCTTATGTTCTTATGCTTGTCATTTGCCATCTAGTTATCTTTAGTGCTACCTATACTCACTGTGTCTGACTGGAGCCTGTCTTTCCTATTATCTTGGTTGTGTCAGAACTGTTTGAGGTGAGTGTTGCTGCTGGTGTTAGAGCTCCTGGGACCTCTGCCTCCTCTAGGTTTTGTGGGATTTGGTGCAGAGCTGAAGCCCAAGATCTGCTCAGTGCTTGGGTGCAGACTGGAAGGGGGTCTCTTCTTTTTAAATGTAGTTTCCAGTAAGGTCAGTGTACTGAGCATTATGCTTTGGGAGTGATGTCTGGATGGGTATCATGTGGGCCCAAATTCATTCCTCTTCGTCAGCAAGACTGCCTTCATTTTCTAGCAGGGGTTGTGGGGGGAACTGTCCTATCTGATCAAGTGTTATCATCATTGTCGTTACAGCACCAATCACAGGTGGCTGGCCACAGGCTCCACCCATCTGCACTGTCTCTGCCCTTACAGCACCAATCACAGGTGGCTGGCCAGAGGCTCCACCCATCTGCACTGTCTCTGCCCTTACAGTACCAATCACAAGTGGCTGGCCACAAGCTCCACCCATCTGCACTGTCTCTGCCCTTACAGCACCAATCACAAGTGGCTGGCCACAGGCTCCACCCATCTGCACTGTCTCTGCTCTTACAGCAGCAATCACTGGTGGCTAGCCACAGGCTCCATCCACCTGTTCTGTCCCCCGAGGAAAGAAGGCTGGAATTCTTGGTTCTAGAAGTGGCTTGGGAAACTCTGTTTTCACAGCACAAGTACTATGCCCAGCTCTTATCTGCTCTCTGTTTCCAGTATGGCCTGCCCTTCCATCAGGGGTACAACTTGTCTTCTGTCCAGCAGCTAGGATCATTCTGATCTGGCACAGTGTCTCAGGCAGAGCTGTGAGCACACAAGCTGCTTGGCCCTTTCTGCGGATTAGACACCTGTGCCACTGTCAGCAGTTTCCTTGGGCTCAGCTGGAGCTGGATATAGAAGGACAGCAGGGTTTAGCAGTCTTAAATTAGAAGCAATGGGGACTCTTAGATCTTCCCTCCCTTGCCATGGAGGGGGGCACCTACCTATTCATGAAGGACTCCCAGGAGGGTAGGATGTCAGTGCTTTAAGAATATAGGTCTCTGTGATAGATCAGGATATGCAGGTCAGGTTAGAGGAGACACCCCCTTTAGCCTTTCATTATCAACTGACATTTCCTGATAGGTTTCTGTCACTTTTTGGAGTTTCTGAGTTAGGGAAAGGGAGACATCAGAGCCTCTTATTAGAAACCATATTTCTTAGAATTTCACTGGATGGAAGCACTTTGGCTTTAGCTTTGGAGCTAGCCCCTGGTGCTGAGTTTCTGTTGGGGTCTGTGACCACAGCTGATCAAGGGAAGACTTCATTTTTTCCTGCCTGCTGCTGCTCTGGTGGCAGACTGCAGGGCCCAAGCTCCTGCGTCCCTCTGATACCGTCTTATAACACTTATCAGGATCATTATTCTGGGGCATCCTGGAAGGTTGAATCTGGGTTTCTCTAGTCCCAGTGATTTGCAATCCTTTTGACATTGCCTTTCTCCCTGCCTTGGGATAGGGTCTTACTGCACAGACCGACCAACTCACTATTTAGCTCAGGCTGATTTTTAAGATCATGATTCCCCTCTTTCACCTGACTGCTGGGGTGCCAGGAGTGCTCTGCCATGCCCCTTTGGGTTGTTAGTGTAAATACTTGAAGACCATGCCTTGCTCTTCTCTTTCCAGTGGAAAGTTGAGAGCACCTGTAGCCATGAAATTCAACCCAGACTTCCCAAGGCATTTGGTGTGTAGGCTGTCACTGTGGTGTGCTTGCCTCTGGACTGTGTGCATAGCTTCCTGACTTCCTAGCTAATTGGAGTTAGTGGGATGGTAATTAGCCTTGGCCTGACCTGCTCTCCAGACTCATTCTTGAGTGGGTTGAAGTTGCTTCCTTTTCTCTAGTCACTAGCCTGCCCAAGCAAACCCACAGATATTTACACTGATACTCCTTTTCTTCATTTCTGTCTTCAAGCTGGCTCCTCCAAGACCCTGACATGAAACTGAGAACAACTTACCATGGCTTCACTAAGGCAGTGGATCTTTACTTTGACCACTTGATGTCCAGGGTGGTGCCACTTCAGGTAAAAGAAATAAAAAGGCATTTTGATTTTCTGCCTGCCTTCCAAATAGCATGCAATCCTCAGCAAGCTCACAGATGAGGGTCCTGCAGTTCTTCTCACCACAAGGGCACACTTTCCACCATTCTGTGAGAGCTCAATTTAGGACACGAGGGCCTGCAGTACTTGTGTTTTCAAAGAGCATGCATGCTAGTGTGGTCTCAGCCAGGACTGAAATAACAGGTGGGCATGAGGGACCATATTAGTCTGTGCAGCCAGAGCTACAAGTGGGCTTGGGTAAATAGCATGCCTTAGAACGGAAGCATGCATCTGTCAGAGTCTCAGCGACACAGTGACCACACAGAGTACAGCACACATGAGAAGGCCCAAGATGGGACATGAGAATTCTGTGTAAGTATAAAGCTCTAATTGATGTCTTTTTAAAAGAACTGTCCTATGCCACCAAACAGTGCTGTACAATTCACTCTGACTATTCAAAACAAATGTATTCAGATGAAACTTCGGGAGAAAGAATCTTAATATTTTATGTAACAGTTACAAGTAATAACAAACAGGAATGGGATTAATTAACTCAGTTGCTGTGTAAAGCCACAAAGAATGATATTAGGAAATTAGTACAGCAATAAAAACTAGTACACTGATTAAAAAAAAAAACACTTGGGTTAATGGTTTGGAACATTCATAGCAACATGAGTTAAAATAAGCAGCCCGATGAAACAGGTTATCAAGGTTGGTTGGAAAGCCAGATAAGCAAGGAAAAACTTTTATATAAATATACCCCAATATTAATTGAGCCACATTTATATTTGCAAACTATTGCTTATTTGTAGAAAATTCATAATTGTACATCAGATGTAACTGAGTGTCCTGCCTTTTTATTTACAGAACCAGGCATTACTAAATATGAAAGAATCAGGAACCCTGGGAGTTCTTAGCCTAGCTTTTCCAGGGAACATGGAGTTCCTGAGATGGTCCAGTATATTACGTGGTGGGAGAAACAGTGAAGGCTCTCTGGGGATGCATTCTGAGGCATGGGAATAGAATATCCAACTTTGTTTATGGGTACAGCATACTTGTTTCACTTGCTTTTTTATTGTGTAAGATGTATGTAACAAAAACTGACCCTTTCAAGTATACAGATAATCATCATTAAATATATGTTAAACTTCCTTATTAGAGGGGATATATTCCGAAACTCTTAATGGGTGCCTGGGACTGCACGTAGGAGTAAACCTTACATATAACATGTTCCTATTCGTAGACACGATGAAGTTTGAAGGGACTCTGGCTAGCTTGAGTGTGGTGAGCATCGCTCTGGCAGACCTTACCCATCTCCCCAATTTCTTCTGCCTTACTGAAAACCATTAGATTGTATTTCTAAAGCTAGCCCCCGAGGTCCATTCCCTTATTTAGTCAATTTTTCTTCCCGAGGCTGACTACCAATGTCCAACTATCAAAGTATTGAAGTCTAGCAATCAAAAGCTCCCTTTGCCTCACCTAATTAACATGAACTATTAAAATTAAACTCCTCATCCTAACATGGGGTTTCCCATTTTACCTTTATAAACTTCCATTTGCCTATGGAAGTCTCTCTAATAATAGGCTGTCCTTCGTTCCCCTGTCCTACCCAGAACAAATACCCTTTACCCCTCTCCTTTGCTCCTTTTTTTCCCTCTTCCTTGTTCCCTTCCCCTTCACCCTCTTTCTATATCTCCTGTCTTTGTCCTTTATCCATGCTCTCTGTTCCTTTGGGGCACATACATCTCCTTTTTGCTGAGAACATGGTCTTGGGGTGTCTTGAGCTGACTCTGAGGTTCTCTACGAAGTTTACATGGATCAGACAGAGTAAGAAATTAACAATATTGGCATTATAAAATAGAACGATTATAGCAGTACACTGTAATAAGTCACCAGGATCTCTGATTTTCTTAAAAAATGATTTATTTGTATTATGTATATGGATGTTTTGTATATATGTCTGTCTGCATACCAGAAGAGGGAATTATATTCCCTCATACAGTTATAGACAGTAGTGAGCTGCCATGTGGGTGCTGGAAATTAATCCCTTGACCTATGGAAGAACAGCTAGTGCTCTTAACCACTGATCCATCTTGCCAGCCCCCTGGGATCTCTAATCTTGTACTTTAGGGCTGTTTTAAAGTAGAGCCAGGGTTACATATACCTAAGCAGTACATTCCTGAAATTCATCTATGACTGATGTGGCCACTAAGAGACTGACAGACTGGTTTGTACAGCATGGACACCCTGGACAAAGAGATGGTTTAGAGTCAGCCAGAACATGATAGGACAGTGCCAGCTTTCATTAGACTGCTCCTCTCTTTGAATTTGTGCACAGTTTAAAATTTATGATTTGTATATGGAATTTACCACCTCATATTTTCATACTGTCATCTGTTACATATAATTGAATCCCCAAATACAAGCCCATTACTTTATGCTTAGAAACAGCAGCCAAGGGGAAACTATTCTACAGTGGAAACAACTGTTGTTTGATGGCTGAAAATAACAGCTAAGGAGAACTACTGCATGACAGCTTCAAACCCCAGGAAAGCTGGGAAAGGCCAGAAAGCCAGAAGTTCCACCAATCCATCAGTCAGTCAATCAATCAATCAGTCAGTCAATCAGTCAGTCAGTCCGTCAGTCAGTCCCTCAACCTCTTCCAGTTGTCTCATCTGTTCTCTCCTCTCCCTTGGATCACTCACCTATACTAGGTAAGAAGTACATTATCTCCAAAGTCCCTCCCTAGCTCGTGGCATTTTTCATAGAAACACTAATCCACTCGTGAAGACTCCATCCTCTTGATCTAGTCACCTTTCAGAGGTTCTGTCTCTTAATACCACTTAAGGTTATGATTCCAGCTTATGAATTTCAACACAGTTCAAACACTTCTAACTCAAGAAAATATGGAATAACTGGAATTGGGACCTATCCAAAGCATCTATAGAACTATTACACATAACTTCAGAAACACTTGACATCCCCTAGGAGGGATGTAGACTTCAGGAGAGAGAAGGTATAGTACAAGAACAGGAATTCTCTCAGCTACTAAAAATGAGAAAGATAAAGGATACAAGGGACATATCTTAACATAATACAGGTTTTACTGCAAGTCCACAGTCAACATTATCCTAAATAGAGAGAAACTCAAAGCATTTCTACTAAAAGCAGGAAGAAGACAAGGATGTCCATTCTGTACATATGACCTCAACATAGTACTTGAAGTCTTAGCTAGAGCAGTAAGAAAACTGAAGGAGACCTAGAGGATACAAATAGGAAAGGAAGAAGTCAAAGTATCACTATTTTCAAACATTATGATTGATTTTATATCACAGATATGATTTTGTATATAACTAAGAACTCCACCAGAAAACTTGTACAGCTGAGAAACACTTTCAGAAAAGTAGCTGGATACAAAAGTAATACAAAGTCAGTATCTTTCCTACATACAAACAGTAAACATACTGAGAAAGAAACCAGGAAAACAGTACCTTTCATAATAGCCTTAAGATTTGTGCAATAAAATCTTTAAGACATTGGAGAACATTTCAGAAGATGGAAAAATCTCCCATGCTCGTGGAACAGTAGGATTAATATAGTAAAAATGGCCACCCCACCAAAAGCATTCAATGGCATCTTCATCAAAATCCCAACACAGTTATTTACTGGAAAAAAATTAAAAAACCTTGAACTTCATATGGGAAAACAAAAGACCTGGGACAGCTAAAAAAATCCTGAATAATAAAAGAAATGTTGGCATTATCACTATGCCATGTTTCAAGTTGTATTACAGAGCTATACTAATAAAAAAACAGCATCATGTTGGGACAAAACCAGACATATTGATCAATGGAATAGAATCGAAGACCTAGACATAACTCTACACACCTATGGACACCTACTTTTTGCTCAAGAAGCAAAAAAAAAAATACACACTGTGGACAAGACAGAATCTTCAACAGTGGTGCTGGTCAAATTGGATGGCTGCAGGTTGAAAAATCAAAGTAGATCTATTTCTAGCACCTTACACAAAACTGGACTCCAAATGGATAGGAGACCGCAACATAAAGCTTGATACTTTGAATCTTATAGAAGAGAATGTAGAGAATTAACTTGAACTCATTGACACAGGAAAGCATTTTCCTAATGGGACCCCAGAGCATAGGGGTTCCATAAGACCAAGAACTAATAAATGGGACCCCATGAAGCTAAACAGTTTCTGTACAGCAAAGAACACCATCATTTCACCAAAGTGGCAGCTTACAGAATGGGAAAAATGTCTGTGTCCATTAAACTTTTGGCAGAGGTGCTGGATGACTCCTCACACAAGAGACTGATGCATGGAAGCACTCAGAAACTGAGGCAGCATGCACAAGACTGCGCAAGTTCAAGCCAGACAGAATCGTAGCATGGAGAAGGGGAAATGGAGACAGAGTTCACTTCTAACTAAAATCTGTTTGCAATGGCTAGGAGAGGGAAAATCAGTTTTCTCCAATGGAGTGATGCTGGGTATATCAACCGCACTCTGGAGCAGGCTCCAGGCTTAGGAGTAGCTGGCGAACACAAAGTGAGCTGTGTGCTTTTTATCTTTTGTTGTTTGTTTGTTTTGTTTTGGTATTTTTGTCTTTGTTTTTCTTTTTTTTTATTGGGCATGAGAGAAAGAACATGGAGTTGGGTGGGTAGGAAGGTGGGGAAAAGCAAGGAGGAGTTGAGAGAGGAGAAAGAATATGATCAAAATATATTGCTTGAAGAAAATTAAAAGCCAATAAACATTAAAAAATAATTTCAATAATTTCAGTTTCCTCATGCCAGCATTCCATTGCTTCAGTACCTGCTTTAGTATGTTTTGAAGTCAGTAGTGTGTTTATACATTGTTTGGCTCCTAAGTGTTCATTTTGAGTTCAGATGGATTTTAGAATTTCTTTTCTATTGCAGCAACACCCTGAGGTTGTTATAGGGATTTCATGGCACCTATAAATCACTAGACAACACTGACTTAAGTACTTCTAACGAATGGACCCAGAATTTCTTTCTTTATTGGCATCTTCTTTTCTTTCTATTAGTATCAGTTTGTAGTATTTCACTTCCTTAGTTAAATTTTTATTTTATTCTTTTTGATACTGTTTGGAATTGATCATTGGTTGTGCATAGAAATAGAACTGATTTTATTTCTGTTTGTTGGTTTTGTGTCTGGTAAGTTCGCAGAGTTGGCTCATAAACTGTAACACTGTTGTCTGTCTGCAGAGTCATTGATTTTCTACGTTAAGATCATGTGCGTGCAAGTAGTAATGGTTTAATATCTAACTTTTGTGCAAGCTTGCTTTCTGTTGACAATGCTTTAGCTAGGACTGGAACGGTGTTGAACAGAATCAGTGTAGAAGGAGTCTTTGTCTTGTTCTGCATCTAGAGGAAAGGGTTCTGGTTGTTCACTGCTGAATATGGTGTTGGACATGGGCTTCTCATATGTGGGCTATATTATTTTGAGGTAGTTCCTAGTTTGTCAATAGATTCTTTAAGTCTATTGAATTCTGTGAAGTGCTTTTTATGTATAAAAAGGAGATTGTGTGAATTTTTCCTTTATTTTCAGAATATAGTTTACATTGGTTACCCTTACATCCCAGAATTTAATCTTATTTGTTTTTGTGCAATACTTTGAATCAAGGATGAGTTTGTAGTGTTTTTGTTTGTTTGTTTTTGGACAGTGTCTTATTTCATAGCCTGAAACCCATTATGTAGACCAGGCAGTCCTTACATTTTCAGAGTTCTGCCTGCCTCTGCCTCCTGGGTGCTGCTGGATAGTGTTTGTTGGTTGGTTGGTTTGTTTATAGTGTTCTCTGGCTTGGTTGTGCTGACCAAACTGAATAACATAGGAGATGTTTCTGAACGTCATTTGGTGTTAATTTTGCTTTCAGTATTTACTAGAGACGCTGAGTGTAATCTTAATGCTAGGGAGACAGAAAGAGGGAGATTGAGAATTCAAGGATGTCTTGGCTACACACTAAGCTGAAGAGCAGTTTGGACTATAGCTAGGTCCAGGCAGCCTGGGCTATATAGTTGAAACTTTTTTTTTTTTTTTTTAAAGTAACTAAAAGAAAAGCAAAAATAAAATTCATGAACGAAACCTGTAGTCCTGGTCTTCTCTTGACTGGGAGGTTGTTGACTACTGATGCAGACTCTTTATCAGTACAGGTGTGTTTGCACTTTCTTTTTCTTCATGATTTACTGTATATCTAGGAGCTATATATTTCTAGGAATTCATATATTTCATCTAGGTTATTTAATTGTATATAGTTGTTTAAACTTCTCTTTTAAAAACTATAATACTTTCATTTATCATTTGATCACTTCATACATATACGCTATTTAATTTTGACCTATGTACTTGCATTTCCCTCTTCAACTCCTTCTGTACTCCCCCTGCAAACCATGGAATTTATATAAATTCTAATATATATATATACATATATATATGTATATATATATGTTTGTATTTATAAAATATAAATATGTATATTTCAGTACTGCCCATATATGTATGGGTTTTGGGCCACCCATTAGTGCATGGCCCACCAACAGGGGTGCTTGTGAGTGTGAGACGCTGTACACCTGAAGAAAACTGACTCTTCTCCAGTACATAGCAGCTGCCCTAACCTCTGGCTCTTATTATCTTCTTGTCTTCTGTCTTGGGATTTTTCTAAGCCATGAGTGGAAGGGATGTGGTGAAGATATCTCATTTATAGCTGAGAATCCCACAGTTACTTACTCCCTGCATGTTGACTAGTTGTGGGGAGTCTGTATTTACCACTGCTCATTGTAAAAATAAGCTGCTTTTTTTGAGAGCTGAAAGCTGTGAGTATAAAGATAACGGCTGAGGAGGGATCCGAACTCCTCTTTTTTAACTTCTATGGAATCAGTCGCCATATTCTGTTAGTTTCTGATTTTAATCGAGGCTTCCATTTTTCTTAGTTTAGTTAAAGGTTTTTTTCAGTTGGTTTTAAAAAAGATTTATTTACTTATTTTATGTATATGTATTTATTTTATGTATATTCTATGTTTATGTCCCTGTCTTCAGACACTCCAGAAAAGGGTGTCGGAACTCATTACAGGTGGTTGTGAGTCATCATGTGTTGCTGGGGATTGAACTCAGGACCTCTAGAAGAGCAGGCAGTGCTCTTTTTTTTTAAATACACACACACACACACACACACACACACACACATATATATAATTTATTTTTTTTCAAATTGTAATTTATACTCATTCATACAGGGGTTATAAACACAAAAAGGCAGGACGTGGGGAAGGGAATGACATTGCAGCGTGGGTGTTCAGGGGGCATACAGATATCTTTCAGAACAGGGTATCGGCTGAGTGAGGGTTCAGGGGACAGGTCACTAAGCCATCTCTCCAGCTCATTTTTTCTCAGTTTGATAGATTTTTTTTCCCCTTTAAAAAAATCAGGTCTTGGATCTGTGATTTTTTCCTCATCTCTTAAAATTTTTCTAGCTCAACTTACTTTATTCCTTCTGAAACCTTTCTTTTTCCTTTTCTAAGTTCTTTTTAGTGACTTGGTGATATTTTTTCTTTGGCAGTTCCATGTGTGTATAGAGTGTGTTGTGTTTATTCTCGTTCCTTACTCTCTTCTCTCTCTTCTACCCTGTCACACCGCCTCACCTTTCCAAGTCCTTTGCTACCTTTATGCTTTTCATTTCATTTCATTTCATTTCATTTCATTTCATTTCATTTCATTTCATTTCATTTCATTTCAT
>NW_021604598.1:7292904-7294295 GCF_004785775.1 Grammomys surdaster | reverse complement strand
ATTTCATTTCATTTCATTTCATTTCATTTCATTTCATTTCATTTCATCATTCACTGATTTTAACCAGGGTTATCTGTGTAACCCTGTGAGTCTAGCAAACTCCACTGAAAACAAGGACTGTCCCTCTCTAGAATCTGTCAGTTGCTTATAGGTAGGCAGGGAGGGGAAGGGCCCTGAGCTCCCTTTCTCATCAGTGATTGGCTATTGACAGGCCCAGTCTTGTGCAGATCCAATGCAGGCAGCTGTAGCTGTTATACATTCTGTTTGCAATGATTGTGTTAACCCTAAAGATAGCGTTACAATGACTTCCTCCCTATCTTTTGGCTCTTCTATCTTTATCTTCTCTCTTCTATGATGTCCCTCTCATCCCCCAAACCCTAAGCCTTAGAGGCTGAAATGTCCTACTGAGAGGGCTAAGCACTCAATTACTCTAAGCACCTTGAACAACCACAAGCCTCAGCCTTCACTTTTGTCATGCTTATGCTGGAAGTGTGCACTGGAACTTTCCGCAATTTCTCTTCCTCTTCCTCTTCCTCTTCCTCTTCCTCTTCCTCTTCCTCTTCCTCTTCCTCTTCTCTTCTCTTCTCTTCTCTTCTCTTCTCTTCTCTTCTCTTCTCTTCTCTTCTCTTCTCTTCTCTTCTCTTCTCTTCCCTCCCTCCCTCCCTCCCTCCCTCCCTCCCAATCTGCTTTTGTACCATTTTAATTACATGCAACTATTAAGGTCAGTTCTAGGTTGAGGAACTAGAAATTCAATAGTAATAGTTTCCTGATTTCTTAAGTCATGAAGGTTAGATGGTCAATCTGAGATGCTTCATCATTTACATGTGTGCACAGCTGGGAATTCTTTGCATTTTGTTAGTTTTTGGTTTTCATTTTCCTTTATCTCATTTTTTCTAGTATCTATGATGGTTTCTTCATTAGCCAATTTTTAAAGATTATTGTTAAATTTCCATGTGTTTGTAAATTTTACAATTTTTTTGCTGTTAATTTCTATTTTATTCCACTGTAAGTAGAAAAATACTTTGATTTCAGTGTTTTAAAATTTATGAAAACTTGTTTTGTGGTCTAACATATGGTCTCTACTGGAAAATGGTCTATTTTGCCCAAGGAAAAATATATGTCAAGCTGTTTCAGGGTACTGTGTTGTTTGTTTGTCTTTTCTGGAGGATACCATATTTTATATAACTTCAGGTTATCTAGCATTCATTTTAACTTGGGGAATTAATTGCACACTAATCATGAAAGAATCAACTCTTTCAACTTTCCTTTGTCACAAATTTACTTTTGGAAACTTTTTTTTTCTAGATAAAGAGTTTCCAGTCAACAACTTTTTTCTTTCAGTGCTTTGAACATATTATCCCATTGTCTTTTGACCTGCAGCTGGGGTCTAC
>NW_021604598.1:7243241-7292504 GCF_004785775.1 Grammomys surdaster | reverse complement strand
CTCCCTCCCTCCCTCCCTCCCTCCCTCCCTCCTTATTTCCAAACATTTGGTTTCATTTCTTCCCTCCGTCCCTCCCTCCATCCCTCCCACCCTGCCTCCCTTCCTCTATCCATCCCTCTTCTTGTTTCTGCCCCCCCTTTTAAACTTTTGATAAGATTTTGCTCTCAAGCTCAAATTCACACTATACACAGATTGGTCTTAAACTCATAATTCTCCTACCTCAGCCTCCCAAAGTTCTAGGATTACAGATGCATGCCACCTTGCCTGGTCAGCCATTAATTCCTTAAATTTTAATTTAAACTTTTATTTTTTGAGATTTCTATGAGTATTATAATTATACCTCCAACTCCTTCCAGGTTCCTCCCACTCCCACTGGAATTATTGCCCTCTTCTTTAAATGTGTATATGATACATATGAAATATGTATTTAATTTTGTGTTGTTGATTTCACTTTGGGTTGCTCTATATCTGTGTATTTAGTGCTGACCACTGTGATTGGATAACCCACTGGGGAAGCTGTCCCGAGAGAACACTGACTTTTCCTCTCCTAACAGCCATTAATTGCCTGCAGCTTTTCATCTAGGGATCTGGCATTTTCTCTCCCTTTTTCTCCTCCTCCTCTTCCTCCATGTCAAAGAATAAGTATATTGGTCTGATAAATGTTATCACCTAAGTTCATTAGGGCCCATTCACAGTTTTTCATTCAATTTTCATTTCTTTCCCTTAAGGTAGATAACTTTAAATGATCATTTTCAAGTTCATTTATTGTCCCCTTTGTCTAGTACATCTGTTGTGTGCATATATATTGCACATGTGTATGTGACATCTATATCTATCTTTATATCTATGTGGACACACGCACACACACACACACACACACACACACACACACACACACACACACGTTCTTTGATCAAAGTCCTCCTAATATCCTGTCACCTCTTTCTCCTTTCCATCAAATCAAGCCTCGCCCTTTCCCCCTCTTTTTGGTTTGTGGTTCTGAGCATCCAACCTAGGGCTTGGTACATACTAGGAAAGTTTGAAGTATTTTCTACTGGATTATGTTCCGAACTTCCGTGTTTCCTTTATTTGTGTGTGTGTTTTCCCATGGCTTTTGGTTGAACAATAGGCATTTTAAAAAATCATCTTTCCCCGTTTCTGCAGATGGTCAGGGAAGGCCTTCACCAGTTGATGGGGTTTTGAAATTAGAGGACCAGCCCAGGATGCAGATATACAACCTCTCATATTTTCTGGACATATATCCTATTCATACCATCCATCTTCCACCCAAACCCTGATTTTCTTTACAAGTCATCATATCCCCAGAAGTCTCGTTGCAGTTTCTTCTAGGATGCTTGTCAGAGTCTTTGGCCCATGATTCTATTGCTTCTGTCAATCACAATCTGTAGTCTTCTTTCTGTTGACACGCTAATGCCATTGCCTTCTTCAGCTTCCAGCCTGGGTTCTAAGTCATCTGAGATAGAAGCCACTCTACCAGACAGTCCAAAGATAGACCATTGTCTTCATTTTTTACTTCCATTCTGGGGGCTGGAAGTGGAATTTGAGATGCTTTCTCTTAACCACACCGTGCTGCACACAGGGCAGGGCTGGGGCCAAGGCTGAGTATCAGTATGACAGATTTCCCACTGTCACTTGTAGTGGCTTCCTGATTGGTGATCATGACATTTGTTTGCTTTGGTCTTAGACTGGTTTCCAGCATTGCTCTAGTTAGTCTGTGGTTGTTTGATATTTCCACAGGAAGACATGGCCTGATGGTCCATGGTCTGATGGTGTCACTCCCAGTTACACACAGAGTCTATTGAGATTCTTGTTCTCAGTACAATGTGCTACTTGTAATTTGTGATGGGTGTAAGTTTAGATATTATGGTCCCTGCTGCCCACTTAGCTTCTGTTTATCTCTTTTCCCCAGTATAAGCATGGGGGACCTATCATTGCGGTGCAAGTGGAGAATGAATATGGTTCCTATAACAAAGACCGTGAATACATGCCTTACATCAAGAAGGTAAGACTCACTACATTCATGTTTTCACATTCCTTCCTCTGAACTATATTATATACTCTGTCATGCTGCCCTAGTACTTTTCTCAAATTAATACACCATGTCTTCCAACACCACTCATTAATTAGTGTAATGTTCTCTGTGGCTCATCTCAGCAGACCTGTCACTCACTTACCCTTTATTGATTGAGTTTAGCGGGATAGCTACGATGCACATCCTGTGTGCAGGGACTAAGAAGAAAAAGATTGTCTTAATTAAATGGAGGTGATAAAAGCTTTGTGGAACGTCTGCCTCAGCCCAGCATAAAGACAGATTTGTGGATGCACATGGATTTTATTGAGGAAATGGAAAAATGAAACAAAACAAATAATAAAAAACAACCAAACAAACAAAACCACCCTGACCATCTACACACTGTCCTCATTATAAAGATTTCTGGGGTGGTGCTCGGACATTGGATCGTGGAGTGAGTGAACTGCAGATTCACTTGCAAGACAGATTGAAAAGGATGGTGGGGTGACAGCGAAGAGAGGCCTGGCATTCACTTCTGTTTCTGTTTTTGTCTTTTCACTTGGTAGTTGAGGTTTTGAACTAATATCCCAGTTTCCCTAAGCCCCCCTTTTCTGTTACACAAAGCAGGCTAAAAGGAGTGCCTGCATCTTTTGGATTATGTGAAATTGGGTGGTCGAGCACTGTCAGAAATATACAGTAAGCCGTCAGCAAATGACTTTGACAGAGTCATTGGCATTTGTTTCAGTGTACCCTGGAGGGCTGGCCATGGTGTGACTGAGGAAGTAGGAAGTGGACTCTGGATCTGTGTGACTAGGTGACTTTGGTTCAGGTGCTCTGGACAGCGTGTCTGCTGCTTCCAACCCTAGTTTAACTTTCCATCTAGAAATTACTTTTGTTCTCACAGACTGGAAGAAGAAGTCTGTGAAGAAGACTGGAAGAAGAAGTCTGAGACTAGAAATAGAAGTTCAGGTGCTTCTATTTCTAGTCTCAGACTCCCTTGCCCCTCCTTCTTACTTGAGGAGAGTTCTCTGCAGGGTACCAGCTGTCTGAGAAGGGTGACATTCCTCCAGCTGGAAAGGGGTGGTCAGTCCTTGTCCACATCCTGGACAGAGGACCTGTCTAACTTCCTTGTTTTGCATCACCTAGAAAAAGCCAGGCCTCGACTCCAGAACTTCTTCTGCTGCAGGCCTCTGGCAGGCTCCCTGGGGCACGGGTGCCTTTCCAGCACTTGTTTATCAATGATGCAGCTGCAGGCGAGAGCTCTGAGGAGCATCAGGAGTAGAGAGTCGCTCCTTAGGGGATCTTGTCTATACAGCCTTGCCTCCCTGGTGCCCAGAGCTCAGCCTGAGGAGGCTCCTGGGAGGATCCTTTCCTGAACTGCTATGCAACTTCTCCTGGGCATGTTGGCAAGATGTGCATCCTGATGGCATTGAATGACCTTGGGCATGACCTCCCTCAACTCTTTGAGCCCTTGCAAAATGGACACAAAATTGCCCTTTCCTCAGGCTTCTGTGGGAGGAGGGTATGCGCTCTGTGCTTGGCAGGTGGCTAGCACTTAGGAAATAGTAATTGGCCTATAAAGGGCAAAATAAAAAAAATAATGTCTTTAAAATTTAAGGGTATAGAAAATTCTGTATCAGTGAGTCAGGGCTTTAAGTAGCGATCTCAGCAATATTCCTCAAGGATTTAATGTTCCAGCTCCAGGCATCGCTGAGACTTGGGGCCCCTCCTGTTCTGTCCTCACAGAACATGGGAACTGGCATTTATTGTTAGATGTTCCCCTTTCCAGAAGAATTCAGTTGAAATAAATAGTCTTATCATTGTAAAATTACCTTTGTAGAATTGTATGAGTCCAAAGGCCTAGAGTGGAGCCTGTGTGGATGGACAGGTTTTGAGCTCAGCACCATCTCTCCCATGGCCTCTGTAAAAGATCATAGTCCAATCAGCTTGTCTGTGTTGTTCAGATGTTGGCTATGAAGAGTGAAGGAGACAGTCCACGTGCTTAGCATCATGGCTAATGTTTTCATGTTAGCAGCTCTTCTGAGTGGCAGCAAGCCTACTGCTCCTCCAGCAGTGGGCTTTATTTATGTCCTTCAAGGAATGCTTCCAGCTCTGGGCATGGACAGTACTCTATAGGCATGCCACTGAGGTATGGCTGGGCTATCATTCATTGCTCTTGCCGTTGACCAAGCTCACACTGGCTCAGAGTGGGGAAGAGACAGGCTGCTTGTTCATGCTGTGGATGAAGGGGAAAGTATAGTGTCTCCCTGGTGACTGACCCTCTCAGTGGAGTTCCTCAGTCAGTTGCAGTGTGATGGCATGGCATCTCCCCCCCCTGAGCCAGGCTCTGAATAAGCTTGTGTGTGTCCTCAAACTGATCAGCCCTACAGAAGCAACCAAGGCCTTCCAGATCTAAGCAGGCACGTCCTCTGTCACACTTGAAAGCAAGCAGTTATTGGAACTTGGTTGAATATCGTAGGCATAGATAACTCGCAGAGAAGCACGTTGGCTAGGTTTTCCTCTCTTGCTCTGTAGACTACCTCAGCTTCAGCAGTGACCCTGTAGGAGCTCTGAGTCACGAGAACAGATCTTTTTAATTGGATATTTTATTTATTTACAATACAGATGTCATCCCCTTCCCCTCCCTAGAACCCCCATTTCATCCCCTCCTCTTCCTTTATGCTTTTATGCCATTTTGATTACATGCATGTATTAAGGTCAGTTCTAGGTTGAGGGTCTAGCAATACAATAGATGCAAATAGTCAAGGAGCAAGCAATACAATAAACACAAATAGCCAAAGAAAAAGCAAGGCATTAAACCCAATTACTGTGATCACTGTTTCTAAGGGCTTATCAGAATGACCAAAGTATCCGAGCCCACTTCCCTGTCATAGCCCAAGGTCATTTTCATGTCTGAAGCCTACTTCCTTGTTCTAGCCTAAAACTTAGATTCCTGCCTGAAATTACTTCTTTGTTCTAGCCTAATATTTAGATCCTGCCTGAAATTACTTCTTTGTTCTAGCCTAATGTCAGATTCCTGCCTGAAGCCTACTTCCTTGTCCTTGGCCAATGTCATATTCCTGCCAAGCAGCCCATTTCCTTGTCCTTGGCCTATGTCAGATTCTTGCCAAGCAGCCCCAAAGGCTCTCCACCTCTCTCCCTTTTTTATTTCATTAACAAGACTGAGCCTGTCTTAGGTTGACAAGAACAGATTTTTAACGTGTCTTTATCCCCTAAACAGGCTTTGGAAGACCGTGGCATCATTGAGATGCTCCTGACCTCAGACAACAAAGATGGCCTAGAAAAGGGAGTCATCGATGGAGGTACTCGGAGGAGGCCACCTGCTTGACTCTTGTACCCACCTCCCTGGGCATGGTCTGAGATATAAACAGGGGTTGTTTTTGTTGCCCGTATTGTATAGCATGGGGCTTGGCCCTCTGGGTAGTAGGGGTAATAGAGTGCACACACACCCCTAGCTCTTTTCTTTTTAGCAAACACCTTACCAAAGATCTTCCAAACACCCGAGTACCAGGCGAGCAGTATTTGTTCGGTGTTCTTGCTAAGTTGATAGCACTGCAGGTGGCTGCCCCCATCGGCCAGTTTCTGTTTATTGGAGAAATCCAGCTCCATTTCCTTCAAGTACACCAGGCTTGCAGTTTTTCTGAGCCCTGTCCTGCCAGACACAGCAGCCAGTGGATGCATCCTTTCGCTTTTCCATTTTTTAAAAATTAATTTTTACTGTTTACTTTACATCCCACCCACTGCCTCCCCCAGTCACCCCCTCCCACAATCCTTCCCCCATCCTTGCTCTCCTTCTCCTCTATGCAGGTTCCCCACACCCCCATATCCCTCCTACCATGGCACTTCAAGTCTCTTCCAGGCTAGGCGCTTCCTGCCTTTACTTTTCACTTTAAAATATATTCGGAACTCAGATGTGGTTCGCTGCTTCACCGTTCGAATCCTTCCCACCTGCAAGGCTGCAGTGTTCCCACCGACTTCTCTCACTTCACTGAACCCTCCAGCAACCTTTTCTCGATGCAACAATCTCTGCCTGAGTATGAGAATGTAACCCTGGAGTCGGGTCTGGGGCACACCCCTGCAATCCCAGCACTAGGGATGGGTGGCTGTGAGTTTGAGGCCAGCCTGGGCTACATAGTTCCAGGCTAGTCAAACTACATAGCAAGACCTTGTGTCTAAGAGCCAAGGGAACAGCCCAGATCATCTTCATCTACTTCCATATGCTCCCTAGAGACAAGAGAGATGTACACACTCTGAGAATGGCTGCACACAGCTCCTTACACAGCAACAACCCCTGCATGCCCCTTCACTCTTCCCTCCCACAGCCCCCCCCCATCCCTCCCATAGCCCTACACATGACCCTGAGTACACCCTGGCAGCATGCCTCAGTCTCCACACACACATGACCATCTGAGCTCACTTGCAAGTGCCTCCTGTTTCCCACTCTGTTCTACCCTCCTGGCTCCCATTCTGGTCCTCAAGTACCCAGAACACCCTCGGATTCTGTGACTCTGCACACCGTTAGGGAGTCTGCAAGGATTCCTCTCTGGTGGTCTTCGCAGTGAGGCTTTCTCTGAGCTTCCTGCTAGCACATGCACTCCCTCGCAAGGCCCAGCCCACTCTTCTGTCTCCATTTTCCGTCTTAACCTTTGGAATAGCTCACTTTGTTTACTGCTCTACCTCACAGCAGCTCTGTGGGCCTCCGGTTGTCTCATATGGTCTGTGCTTGAACATGTGCTCACCTGCAGTTGGTGCACAGGGAGATTATGTCCTCCTGCAAGTCCTGGTGTGAGTCTTTCTGGGGGCCGTGCTTCTCTGACAGCACCTCCGTGTGTCTGTTTTGTTTGCTTTGTGTTCCCTCTCTAGACTGACCTGTTTGTAGATGGGGCTTTTATCTTGCTATCCCTTTCACAGTATCTGGCTTGGTTACTTCTGGGAATGACTGATGTTGTAGATTGAGAGGAGAAGGCTCTTATCTACAGCAAGCACAGTGAATGAAAAGGCATTGGTTCTCCTTGGAGGTGACAAAGATCAATAGCGATTCCTGTTACTCCCACAAGGTGGCAGCGTCTACTCATGTTTATTACCAAGGCCCAGATGAAGGGACTATGGGGCATGAGGCAGTCAGTCTGTGAAGGCCTTAGAAGATGCTCCGTCTATTTGCACCCATCCTCTCCTGCAGGCTCTAATCCTGGGGTCCCTGAAACCACTGCTGCCTAAAATGATGATTTTTTTTTTAATTGAAAAAGTTAAAACATTCACTCACATGACCTGTCTGTACAATGATAATGATGATAATGATGGTAATAATAATAGTAATAGTAATAATAATAATGATAATCTTATCAAGAAATAATCTTCCTCCTCATCCAATTCCCCAGAAACAGCCATCTCAAACTGTAACCTTTTCCTCCAACTTTCCCGTTTCTATACAACTTGTACATGCAACTCTACGTCTGTTGTTTTAGGATTCTGAAGCTGCCCTCTGATGCTGAAGTGGATGGTTGGGGTTCCTCTGGTCTCACACACCTTCCTTTTCTTGCTAGTACAGTTCAGTGCTGATATGCATTTTGGCTGCAGGACTACTGGGTGGGGCGTGCTGCTTTACAGCATGAGAATCAGGTAGTCAGTCTCACCTTGAGTGGATGCACGATCCCATCTGATTTTCTTGTCACCTCAGAAACCCTGCCCCTTAAACCCCTGTCCCTGCCTTCTCTTTTCTTGCTTTGTTATGAGTTTGTTCTCAAACTCATGATGCTTTTGCCATGACCCCCTGGGTAATGGCATGATGGGTCTATGAGCATGTATCATGCATGGAGCCCAGTCTCACTTCTGTCTTCAGCCTTATCTCTCCCCATTTCTCTTAGAAACTCTTGTAACAGAGGCCTCCCAAGCTCCCATCCTATGCTTCCTTTGTTTTAAAACACGCTACCTGTTTCTTTTATTAGTTCTGCTTGCCCTGACTTTCTGTTACTGTTCTTCCCAGTGTTTGCTGGGAGATGGAACTGTGGAGATTGGTAGACAAGGGGAACAGGCACCCTTTCCTGTGGGGATAGTGGAGCTATGAGGATTATGAACATGAGGAAACTCACATGTCAGTGTCTAGAAATGCCATGCCAATTTTTTGCCCACATATAGAAGCAGCCTCTGGCTTCTTGCACAGATGTTGGAGGAACAGATGTGAGGACTGGGCAGGAGCCTCCATGCTCGGGGACCCCCTCGAGTCTTCTCTCTACCTCTCACCCCCGTGCTCATAGAGGATTGTTTTCTAAGAGCATGTGAGCCCCACTGAAGGAATAGGCTCTAGTGCAAAGGAAGCTTGACTACAGGGCTGGGAGGATGCCTGTGGCCAGAGGGGGTTCCCTTCAGAGTGGAGGAAGGACTTACCTGGGATCTGAAAGAAAGAACCAAATCTACCCTCCTGTCCCCTGCTGGTCCTCCATGGATTTTACCTTCCCAGGGTTCCCTCAGCACTTTGCCTTTGCTCACACCCATTCTGCATTTTACTTCTTACACTTGAATTTGATGTGGTGTCGGGATGTCATGACAGCTGTCTGCATTCAGCTAGCTCCATGCATTGGGTTGACTTTGAGCTTCAGGGTCTTCCCCTGTGGGTTGCTGGAGGACAGTGACATCAGAGGCTTGGTGTGAAGGGGCCTGAGTTTGCAACCCTACTCTGCCGCTCACAGATTATGGACCATGAGGGAAGTCTCTGTACCTTCAGAGCCTTAGCTTTGTTTTCTTCAGTGGTGAGCATGGCCTGATATCCTGGATGATAGCTGGGGCTGGCCATCCTGCCTTAGTTACTCTTAAGCTCATTCATCTGACACTGGCCATTCAAATGAATAGTAAGCAGGCAAGGGGCCTTGGAATCAAATTCTCCAGCTGGCCATGACTGTGGCAGGGTCATGGCCATCAGCTATCGGTAGCATTTTTCTTGAGCATGTATTTTGCTTATGGAAAACTGTCTGAAATACTGGTTAAATTTTTTAACATAAACACATTATGGAACAGTAGACAGTGTGTTCTTACCAAGAAATTCGACATGAGCCTTCATTTGTTGCCCTTGGTGTACCAAGGCTTTGCCTTTGCACTCAAGTGCAGTGTAGCGCTCAGGCTCTGGTTCCTATGACAGTAGTTCAGATAAGACTTTCCTCTGCAACATTACAGTCAGTAAAAATCAGATGCTAACTTTCTGGCTTTGCTCTGCATTGAACGGTGGAGTTTCTAAGAATAACAATATAGGGAAGTCTTTTGGCATCACCAGAGCTAATTTCTAATGGAAGGTGGGAAAATGTCTATACTAGCTTCTTTTCATGCTGGTAGATTAAAGATTTGTATAACTCAGAAAGTCTCTGTGACTCCAAGACTATGCTTTTTTTTTTTCCTTCTCCACTGCCTTCCTAGTGCTGGCCACCATCAACTTACAGTCTCAACAGGAGCTGATGGCACTGAACAGTGTTCTCTTATCTATACAGGTAGGTCTGGCCTAAGGGATGCTGGGGATCTTCTAGCTTGAGGGCAGGGATTCCACATGCCTGCATTGATCCCAGAGATCTGTGATGGGGAAGAGGACTCCTAGTTCTTCCAGTCTCTTGGTTCATCCACATTGCCTCATGGATGGGAGGGAAGCAGCTTAGAAACCCTGCTCTAAAGTGTTGCTGTATAGACTGACACCATCCAAGTGTGTTGAATTCTTTTGGTAAGGGCACCGTTTGAAGCTTTTGGCTTTTATGGACTCCACAAACCCCAGAATTTCTTTGAGATATTGATAGAGAAAAACCTCTCTATCTTGTACTGTAAAAGGCATCTGGCCTCAACCTTTAAGGCTTCATTGGCATTGGACATGTGTCTGTTATCCATAAGACAGGAGGCCTGGTTGATTCCAGGTCATTAAATGAGAGAGGTTTCTGGGTGTATTTCGCCTTCCTCAGACCGATGGTTACACATAGTCCTATTCCAGTTGATGTCTCTAGTTTGTGTGTCTCATTAAACAGGCAGATGTGATTGAGGCTCAGCTAGCTCATTTCATCCAGGCTTACTGAAAGGTGTGAATGCCCCCACCAATTGCATATCTGCCGTGGTCTTCAGCCTAGATGGAAACTGATAGAGTCTATTGACAATGGATAGGTGCCTGAAGGGATACTGGGCCAATGGTGTGGGATCATTTGTGGTCCACTGAGTAGACTGTTTTTTCCAGCCATTGGCCTTTCAAAGTAGGGATGATATCCTCAGGTATACTCATGACAGGTAGTACCCTGTAACATGAGTATGTGTATATGGTGTGGCTACAGCGGAGATGGAGGTCAGAACAGGTGCGAAGGCTCCTAGGAGGAGGGCAGGTCTTATCTCTGGTAGACTCTCCAGTGGGAAGGACTATGCATATACATGTGTGTGTTCAGGTGGAAACCTCTTTTCTCATCTTCCTTCTTACAGTATGTCCTAGGTCTGTTCTCTGTCTCTAGAGGTGTCTGGTCTCTCTTACCTCACAACTGACCATAGGACCTCTGTCTTATGGTGTCTGTAATCTACTTGGGAAGAGAGGCTCATGATACATGGTCTCAAAGTGGCTAAGCAGAGTTGCAGTTGAGTCCTGCCAAGGGAAGTACAGATTCTGGGGGCTGCTCAGTACCCACTTGATCACTCTATTGTGAGCCTGTGGAGACACCGCTTGGGCTCCTCAGTGTTTCTGTTTTGCCTTTAGTTGTGTGAGTATAATGAGAACCTTTTCTTGCGTAAGGCAATATTTGAAGAGGACCTCACCGTACTGGTGATGGAAAGAGCATCTGCTGCTGATCTCTAGACAACATGCCATGTCAGTGCTATTAGACTGGCTGTCATCAGCAGAATGGCACCACTGAAGTACTTTCTTGTATAGTCTATGACGTCTGGCGTCTGCCCTTACTTAAAGAAGTGGTTTTGTCTGAAGGGCTTCGTTGAATGGACACTACAGACTCCAGCACTGGTTAACTTTGGAGTATCCATTAGTTCTTAAATATATGCTTAGTAAGGAAGATAAGTCATGCTAGAAATTTTTGAGTAATTCCTGTATACCAGAAATATATATGCAACCTTTCATCTAGTTCTCCTAGTGAGCATGAGTGCTAGCTACTGTTACTGGTATCCATGGTCTAGGAGATAGACAGAAAAATAATTGAAGTACTCAGAAGATGGTCATTTTGGGATTGGTTGTACCATATTTTGCAGGAAGACAAGTTGGTCCATGCTGGACATTCACCATCCGCTCACCACACCATAGACGCTCTTAAGCAAATAAGCCCACTGTTGGCCCTGGAGGTTTTGAGACTTAATACTTAGACTCTACTTCTCCCTTTTGGGTGACTAGATGTGTTTGTAGTATGGCCTATCTTGAGATGTAAAGAAAAACCAAGCTACCAGCTTGCTCAAAACAAATCTTGTGGCTATGTTGACTTTTCCTCAGGGATAGTTGTTACTTTCTATGCCATGAACCACTAAGTATGCCCCATCTCTCTGGAACATGTTCTGTTGCGTTTTATGGAGTTTCAAATGTCAGGAAAGTCCTGAGAGAGGATACTTAATCAGCTGTCTCTGAGTAAATGAGGAATGCTTCCTGGCTCAGAGCCTAAAATCTTAGCAGATGAGTCTTTCACACATGCCCAGGTATTTACAGCTTTTGCAAACATGGTGGAGCCAAGCACAGTCCCAGAATGATCCCTGTATGCATGGAGAAGGCAGACGTCACCTCGGTAGTCTGAAGTGACAATTAAGACTTGTTCAGTATCCTGGGCAAGGTATGAATCCAGAGTGCAGCTGCAGAGCTTGTACCATGAGTAGCTAAGCTGCTCTCCTGGGATCTGAGTCTCTGTTTTAGTTTTGTAAACTGCTGTTTAAGCCAGAACTTAAAGAAACCCACTCTGAAGCCTGCTGGCCTCCACATACAGAGAAGCAGTGACTTTGGTTTGTCTGCACCCATGGCATCGTGCTCAGATTTACTCGTCTAGTTGGCAAAGGTTGTCTTAAGCCAGAATGCAACCCAACCAATGTAGTAAAGGGCATTCAAATCAGGTGATTAGTTCTGATAAAAGCTTAGTTTGAGCAGATACTTATGTTTTCTTGCTAGTATCTGCCATATGCAGCATCAAAAGCATATTAAACATCAACTCTGGTAGTGTCTTCCCTTTTATCCCAGTAGGTGGTGAGGTCACATTGTTGTTGAGGAATGGTCCATGCTGTGCACCTACAAGCCTCTTAGGCAAGAGGTGGATGGCCATGGAGGACAAAAATATGGAGTTCTGTTCAAGAACAGTGCCATCTGTCCTTTTTGATCAGCCTGCCTGCCTAATTCTCATTTTGTGGTACCCAGGGGATTCAACCCAAGATGGTGATGGAGTACTGGACAGGGTGGTTTGATTCATGGGGTGGCGCCCACAATATCTTGGATTCCTCTGGTAAGTGTTTTACTTTGCCTACACCTAATAGTTATGGTGACAATTTGTAAGAATGTGTTTTGCATCTCCTGGCATTGGGTATGGAGTTGTAGGATGCTGAGTTCTCAGGATCATTTGTATTCAGATTCAGCTCTTGGTACTTCTGAGACTTGACACTTGAAATAACAATAGGGCCTTCCTCATTGCTTTTCTGTGATTTTGTAAGTAGAAAAGTAACACATGTGTATCGTAGATATCTAGGAAATGTAGGAAAGTTTAAAGAAGAAATAAGTCCCTGAGTCTAGAACAAGCATGCTGATATATTTAACAGTAAAGGCAGCAATTAATGTAACGTCATCTATGTACATACAGATAGAGCTAGAGATAGATTGATCGCATCTTCACACATATACACACACCACACACCACACACACACACACACACACACACACACACACACACACACACACACCATCCTATACTATTGAACATAGGAATGCTTGGTGTACTCAGATATTTCTGTCTTAAAGAATTTGAAGAGCTCCATTGTATTGATGACTAAACCACCATTTAGTGACCCAGTTCTTTAGTGATTGCTTAGTTTTGGCTTTGGTTAATTGAATACCATCTAAACAAGCATCCTTGAAGTTTTGTTGGGATATATTTTCTTATGATAAAGAATAAATTATTGTATCAATACAGTTTTAATATATGTATTTATCACTGTCCTGTAGACTGTAGCAGCCTACTGGCAATTATAAAATGAGAATAATCATTTCCTGCAGATTCATCAGTACTGAGTATTAAAATAATTTTTTAAATTTGCCAGTTCACTAGATCAGTATTAAGTTTACATTTATTGGATATATCATTCAAATATATAATAATTGACCTTTTATTTTGTTACCTGATACTGTCTTTGTATTTTGTTGATTTGCTTTCAAGTTAAGGGAGGAATTAGGGACACAGGTAGGACTGATGTGTAATGGGGTCCCAGCTTTGTTACATTTCCTTGGGACAGAATAGCCACTAGGAAACATGCTATCTGGTAGAGTGAAAACAGCCTATGTACTACTACAGATTGTCCAGAGAAATCTGAATGACCCAGTAATGAGTGACCTGGTGGGGACTGGAACAAGGGGCTTAGTTGGGGCTTTCCTTAGGCTTCGAATCACTGTAAACATCCCTTCTTTCTGCTCTCTCCTTGAAGAGGTCCTGCAAACAGTGTCTGCCATCATCAAAGACGGCTCCTCCATCAACCTGTACATGTTCCACGGAGGTACAAATTTTGGCTTCATAAATGGAGCCATGCATTTTAATGACTACAAGGCTGATGTTACCAGCTATGGCAAGTATCCTCAGTGGTTCTCCCTGGTCCTCTCCAGTGTCTGTAGGGCTGGCACTTCTGATGGAGAATCCTTTAGAGACAGTTTTTCAGACCTTTCATGTCTTTGGCTATGTAATATCCAGGGAAGATAGAGACTTTGTCTGACTATTACCTCTAAACTTCCAGAGTAGTAGGGCCTGTGAACAGCTTGTTGAAAAAGCTGTTTGGAGGAGCAAGGGGAGGCAAATCTAGAGTAAGAAGGATGGGGACAGACTTCCCCTCTGTCAGATCCTTGGGAAAGTGTGATCTTGGCCCTCTGCGAGTTCTCAGGGAGTTGAAGAGATGTTCCATTATATCTGCTTGCAGTCAGAAATAGAGTATCATGCTGTGCTCATGGGTACTTTGGTAGTACTTAGTACTTTTCTTAGCTTGATTGGATGGTTCATACTAAAGGTGTTTCTCTTCAAAATTGCTGGTTTGAGAACTATGTTCTTCTCTTCCGAGTTCCTCTTCCTCCTTTTTTTTTATTTTCTTCATCCTTTTGTACTCTTCTGGGGACAGAGAACCTGAAGGGTCCATGGGTGTTTTGCAGACTATGATGCTATATTGACAGAGGCTGGAGACTATACTGCCAAATATACCAAGCTTCGAGAACTCTTTGAAACCTTCTCAGGTACAAACAAGGAACAGATCAAACATCCACTTGGGCCCATGCTTTTGCTATGAGCCCTTAGAGTTTCTGCCATCTTCCTATCCTACCTCAATTCTAGCTAATCCATATTTAAAAATGTCCTAGTCTACTATGAAATGTTTCTCTGTGCATGCACAAGGCCCTGTGTTCCACCTAGCCCACTGCCAAAAAACAAATAAGTAAATAAGCAAATGAGTAAATAATAAAACCAATATTCTAGACAAAGAAGGTTTGAGAGATTATTGTCATCATTCTGTGCTTTTTGTATTTGACTCATGCTAAGCCTATTTATGCCATATAGAAGACACAAATAAGCCCTGCTCTTGTCCAGGCCCCATGTTCTAGAGTAATTTAAGCTCTGAGTAGGGCCTGTGGTTGATCTGGGTGGCAAGATGAAAGGAGCACATGGGACTGTGGGTATGAGGCTGGAGGAGGTAATGATGATTGAATCTTTAAGGGAAGGCCATGATTCCTGTTGCAGGTGTTCCTCCACCTCCTCCACCTGAGCTTACTGCTAAGATGGTCTATGAGCCAGTGAGTCCATCTTTCTACCTATCACTGTGGGATGCTATCCAGTACATGGGTAAGGTAAGTGCTGCAGCCTGGGTATCAGGTATAGTTACTAAGTAGACAGGACCCAGGAACTTTCCCAATGGGATCCCAGGATGAGCAAACCCACTAGTGGCATTGAGGTCTCTAGCCAACCAAAGAACTGAGTGAAGAGAATACATTGGTGCTGGAGTGGGAATTGGGAAGAAATAGAAGGGCTTGAACCTGGTGTCTCCCCTCTAGCCTCAGGAGTAGGCCTTTCTGTAGGTCATGGGTAGGGTGAGGAGCAGAGGAAGGACTAATCCTTCCTTTGTGAAAAGGAAAGAGGAAAGCCGCTACAGTTCATTCTGTTGTGACACTGGCTTAAGGATTCCATGATATGATGGTGGCTTCAGGATTCTGGTAGATTGTAGGACTCTAGTGAAATCTCATTTTTCCTGTTGTCCTTATTTATGCCTCTGGGGAGTCATTAGTTTAAGCTAGTAATAAGGTAGAATAGAGAAGAAGAGGTTAGAGCATCCTTACATCCTGTCCCTGATACCCTTGCTGCTCATGTGAAAACTTAGAGTTAGGAGCTGCTTGATTCCTGTACCTTCTTGTGTCTCCTTATGTAGCCAGTCACATCTGAGATACCCATCAACATGGAGAACCTGCCAGTAAACAATGGTAATGGGCAGGCCTTTGGGTATGTTCTGTATGAGACCACCATCTTTTCATCTGGTGTCCTTAGTGGCCTCGTGCGTGACAGAGGACAGGTAGGAGCATCTCCTCAGAATTCATGGAACTTTGTGGTGACAGGGCATGTCAGTTTATTTTCTGCCTTCAAGATCAGCTGTTGGCTGTCTGTAGTTCACTCAGTCTTTCCCTCATACCCATGGTGTTCATTGTCCTCCACATCTGGCAAGCACCTTCCTAAGTACTCCCAGCCATAGATGTTCTCTTTTTTAACAGAGGCTCTTTTCCCTCCTGTTCACTGTGATTTCCATCTTCTCCCTTTGGCAGGTCTTTTTGAATAGAGTATCCATAGGATTCCTGGACTATAAAACAACGAAGATCACTATCCCCTTGACCCAGGTTTGTTATCCTAGGGATCTGGGTGATGGCTAGGGAACTTGGTAGGAGTCAAAGGAGGAAGACCAGGAAGCCAGGAGATTTCTTAAAAACTGGAAAGAGAAGGGCACACATAGCTTTCTGACCAGTTGGGGGCTCTCACTCCCTTTCTTAGAGCATAGGGAATGACTGGGAACACAGATTCCCAGGTATAGCTGAGTTATCAGGTGGTGATAACTGGCCACTTGTGTTCCTGGCAGGGTTACACCATACTGAGGATCTTGGTGGAGAATCGTGGGCGAGTCAACTACGGAAATAATATTGACAGTCAGCGCAAAGGTGGGTCCTAGTACAGACCAGGAGAAAAGCCACTCTTCAGACCTGTCTATCTGTTCACCATCGAGTACATTAACAGCCACAGGGGCCCACTGAGGGAGGTGGCTTATGGAGGCCTACTGCAGGGAGGTGGATCTTGGGGACCCACTGCAAGAGAGGCAATTCATGGAGGTATTTGAAGGGAGATGGTGCCTGGTTTATTTAGAAAGGCTAATGGGTGTCCTGGCTAATGGGTCAGGAAAGTTTGGCCACTTTCCCTTTAGTGCTTTAGAACTGTATGGTGCTTGTGTTCCTGGAGGAACTTACAGATGCCCTCTTCATCTTTCTTTCTACTGAAATTTACTTTGGTGAGAGTGGACCTCTCTGCTTTTAGGGTTATGAGTAAGGAGCAAGGAATGGGAATATCTTGGAGTCCATGGAAGTGTATAGGACCCCTGACTTCTTGGGTCGTCACACTGAATTTCTGTTCTTCACCTCCCCCAGGAAAACTGAGGGAATAGGCAATGCTCCTGGGCCCAGGAGGAAGCCAGACATACAATGAGCAAACTGTATGATGTTGCTACATGCTCACCGTCTAGATGTCTTTAAATTTATCTTAAATCTTAGGTTGAATGGCGAGTTCCTTGCTGAGTCACCAGGTCTCTTTGTCTGAGGCCCTCATAATACCATAAAGTTAGGCTCTCTGTTGCCACTTAGCCAGATACAGCTTTCCCTTGAAAGAGGCCAGAAACCAGATGTTACACACTGACATCTCAGCTCTGTCACTGTCCTTGGATATACTGTTCTTCATGACAAATTCTATGGCTTGATAGTGGTCTTATCTCTTGCTACACTTTTGAAATCTCCAGGGAGGCTTTAGTCCAAGTGCAGAGTACTTTAAACTGCACATGCTTTAGGAAAGATTCTTGCTTCATCTTTTCCTGGCTCATCCACACATGCCCTTGCTGCAGCTGTGTCACCCGTGTCCTGATTAGGGGCTTGCTCATCTTTTTGCCCACTCTTCCTAGGTTTAATTGGAAATCTCTATCTGAATAATAAACCCCTGAAAAACTTCAAAATCTACAGCCTGGATATGACAAAGCAGTTCCTTCAGAGGTGGGTCTCTGTGCGTCTGGTGAGGTCATAGCTAATATGTAGCAAGAGCCAGGAATACCCTGGCCTCCCAGAGGCCACAGTGACCTACCTAAGAAGAGGGGTGGGACACGCAGTGGAACCTGTGTTTACAAATTTGGAAATGCCCATTTTGGTATCTGGCTGCCATCCTATGACCTGCTTGGGTGTAGGTGGTCTTGGGGTCTTGTTGTGGGTAGGGATGTGCCATGGGAATTAGATGCAAGCCTGGAAGCAGATGTGAGAGATAGTCCTTCCTTCCTTTTTCTGCTTACATCCTGTCCTTAGGTTCGACATGGACAAGTGGAGCATCATACCCAAAGAACTTACCTTTCCTGCTTTCTTCCTGGGTGCCTTGTCAGTTGGCATTTACCCTTCTGACACATTTCTGAAGCTGGAGGTTTGTAGGATGCCTTTCCTCTCCTGTTCTCTCATTTTCTTAGGGCTCTGAGCCAAGCTGACTTGGATAGAGTTTTCTGTAATACCTGGGCCAGAAACCTTCAGGTCTTTCTCTATGACCCCATATGATAGGGATCCTGTGACATCTCTATGTCAGAGTGGGCTCAAAGCTGAAGCACCTTGTGGTGTGTGTGGGTTCCTATGGACAGTCTGAGGTTGATTACCCTGCTTTGGAGGCACAGCAGTGGGGTGGGTTGACCTTCATGGATGTCTAATGTTGGTTCACTTTGGTCTCTCAGGAACATGGTCTGTTTCTCACTTTGGGGCACCCGTGGTAAAGCGAGACCTTCCCTGTTTTATTTGAAGGGCTGGGTGAAGGGGGTTGTATTCGTCAATGATCACAACCTTGGACGCTACTGGAATGTAGGACCTCAGGAGACTCTCTACCTCCCAGGTGTCTGGCTGGACAAAGGACTCAACAAGGTGGGAATACTTGTAGACTCCCTCCTTTTTCCTTGAAACTGTCTTCCCATCCCTGCTCCCCCTGCTCTCAAGTTGCTTCTCTGCCCCTGAAATGCTTGACCAGGAAGTAGGAGAGAGTATTTCAGCTACCTTATTCTCCCCCTTCCCTTATTGAGTGACAAGTCTGCATTCACCCCACCACCTCCTTCCAACTGCATTCTACCCCCAGCCTTCCAATCCTACTACCCCATACTCTCCCATCTGCCTCCAGGGTAGACCTCACAGCACAGCCCTTGTTCTCCACAGGTTATCATTTTCGAAGAGACGATGTCAGGTTCCATGGTACAGTCTACTGATGTCCCCCACCTGGGCAGGAACCAGTATGTTAACTGAACAGCAGCCCCAGCAGCCCCTGCTTCGGTTGACAGCTTCCTTCCTTCCTCTCCTTCAGGAGAAGTCATCATAACTAGCAGCCTCAGGGAATGAAGGGCTATAGTCAACTCAGGCCAAAATCCTAAGCCTGAGGGGACTGAAGAGAAGATGGGGTAGCACTGTCTGGATACACTCACAGTGAGATGTCTCCTCTTCTGGTTTTGTGGACAGGCACTTTCTGCTCCTCTGATCTTTCAGGGGAGGCCATAGGGCCGTCTCTGAGGGTGGAGTATGTAGTCATATCACCTTCGAAGAAGGTGCTGAACCTGGGTGGATACTGTCCTCTTCTGGAAGTGAAAGCTTCACTGGTCAGCATGCTGGTTCTAGGTAGGCTTTTTGAACATTCCCAGCAGGATATAGCCACATCTTAGATAGTCTCTTTGTGCTCCTGAATCTGTGGGTTTGTCATTGTTTGTAGAGCCAAGAGAAAAGGGGGTCTTACATGAGTCAACTTTATTTTTTGACTTTGCATTTGCCAGTTCTGGGGATCTAGAAGAAACATGTCTTTTCCTTTTCACTCTGTCTCTTACTGCATGAATAAGTTGGTAAAACGAGCCTAAGAGAAACAGGTGTTCTCAGTAGTTAGCTCCCATGTTAAGAGTTCGGCATTTCAGAAGAAACCACCTCACACCCATGCTCTCAGGGAAGGAATGGCGGAAGGCCCAGCTAGGTGGTACTGGGCAGCTGTGCCCCACTGCAGTAGATTCTGGGGTTAGCTACAGCCCACAGGTCTAGCACTGTCCTTGTTTCTAACTCAGTAATTCTTTGAACACTCTCCTTCCCCTTCCTGACCAAACAGCAGGGAGGAGGAAAGGCAGTCTTCTGCCACACTGTCTTAGTCCAGATTGAAGGAGCTTGTTCAAGGAATCAAGTGCAATGGCTTGGGTTGGGCTAGCCATTCTAAATTGCAATACATTCGAAGCAAACCTTCTTTGTGGAGGTCTGCAGCTTGTCTGTGCCACTCTCAGCCATGGGAGAAGGTTACCCTTAAGGTTCCAGATACTGATGGTACCCAGTTGGCAGGTGACACATGCCACTGGCTTCTTAACACCTTTTTTTTTTTTAATTTCAATTCTCCTTGAAATGTCATTGCATTAAGAGCAGTCCAATATCATGCTGGTAGTTAAGAGTAAGAACTTTATAGAAAAAGCTAAACCACAATATATCAGTTAGCTATAGGAGATAGTTTTTCTTAATAAATTACATCTGACATGTACTGCTCTAAGTAATAGTGAAAATCAAATACTACACATCTGTGAGCACAGTGACCACACAGAAGCCCAGTGAAGATGAGTTAGGCAAGAACAGACCAATGGAGAGGCTTACAGACTGTCAGGATGGCTCCCTGAGTAAGGCCAAGAACACTAGTCAGGGCTACTGCAGCCACTGAGCTAAGCGCCCAGCTAACTTACTTGTGAGTGGTCATAGAGGCATAACCCATGTCCCACTGGTTCTGAGAAATTGAGGTTGTGTCTGTCTGTCTGTCTGTCTCTTTTTTCTCTGTCTCTAAGATAGGGTCATAATATAATAGCCCAGACCGGCCTTGATCTTTTGATTCTCTTGCCTTAGCTTCCCAACTTCTGAGATTACAGGCTTGTACCATCATGCCCAACTCAAAGGAACCTTTTTTAAAAAGCCTTTTATTTGTCTTAAAGTTTTAAAATAAAATTACATGATAATTATTTGTGTTTGTGTCGTGGGATGTTAGGTGTATGAGAGCCATGATGCGATGCATGACTGTTCAGAGGGCAGCCTGTGGGAGTTGGTTCTCTCCTTGTGCCCTGGGGAACAAACTCAGATTGCCAGGGTTGGTAGAAAGTGCCTTTACCCACTGAACTATCCTACTCCCCCTCAAAGGAAGTCTTTCAAAGTGAAGCTTGTAGGTGGTGCCTAAAGAACAAGACCTACCAAGCCCCCGATCTTACCTACTCTTGCCAGTTCCTTCTGAGATGCTTGGAATAGCAAGCATCCAGCTAAGATGCAGAAGAGTCCAGGGCTACTTGAGCAGGGCCAGAGCCAGAGAGCAGTGCCATATTGTCACTTTGTCTTGCATTACATAAGAGCAGGTTTCTGCAAAGCTGAATTAAGCAGGGCTGTGCTGGGAAGTGTGACAGGCAGTCAGAATATAAAGGAATCTTACATAGCATCCTTCTGTAAAGGAGTGAAGAAGCCTTGGAGTAGGTTTTATGCATACACGATTAGGTATGCATCCAGATAAGGTCTTTCTGTAGCAACATTTTTCTCTACCTCTCTAGCATGTGCAGCCGAGCTTAGCTCTACAGAATTGACTATTTCTTGCAGGTCCTGTGGACCACATACCTGATCTCAGCCCCTCCAGAGTTCCTCTTTCCAATGTCCAATTGTTCTGAGACTCTGGTCACTCACTCTCCCTTCCCTGTGTCTATTCACTGTGTGGGACTACACCTGTGGGATCTTGATACCAACATCCTCCAGTGTCGGTTCCCATCCACACGGCAGGCACACAGACAGCTGGTCCTCACTGTCTATGGCATGTGTGTGACCAGGTCAGAAACAGAACTTCACTTTCCCTCATGTGACCTCCCCTGAACTCTGTTCAGTATAAACAAATGGAAATTCTGTTTTGTGTCCCAGATGATTTTGGCTCTTTTCTCTTCATTCCACACACAACCCCTTCTTAAGCTTGGTGTGCAGCCGCTTCTCTCTGCCCTCATCCAATTCACCATCATCTTCTACCTGGTATAGCTCAGGGACTGCCTCCCCAGTCCTCTAGCTTGGTCTACTTGTCCTCTGCACTGGAAGCAAAGTGGCTCTTCTTGAAGGCCAGTTCCATCAGTGGATTCCAATTTCACTTAGAGTAGAAACCAAAAGCTTTATCCTAGTATTGGAGGCCAACCAATCCTAGGCTTTCTTCCTACCATGCCACCCTACCCCCACCCTTCACTGGCCTGATCAGTTGCAGTCACACTGCTCTTTTTGCTGGGCCATATGTATGGGGAGAACTCTGCAGTTGGGGACACTTCTCTTCTATCAGGATTGTCTGCCTCAGCTGCATGTCGGCATGCTGCTGTTTGGTTCCTTGTCCCTTTCTCCCCATGCTTCATGGAACCCCAGGTCCCCTCACTGCTACCTCCCATCATTCCCAGCAGCTTTGCTCTTCTCCCTAAAACACCTCACACCTGAGATGGTGCATCATTATCATGGTGTCCTGTATTTGGTGGGTAAGTCCCATGAAGACTGCTACATGCTGGGTCCTTGAAGAATGCCTATTTATAGCAGGCATCTGGTAAATATTTGTTGGACAGTTAAATTAATAAATGAGAATAAAATAAGACAGGGCTGAAGAGGATTACAACTGTTAAAAACCATATTTGACTTTTAATTTTGAAAACAAATTAAATACAGTTAAATAAAAACAGACCAGATGGCACAGCAGCTTGGGCTCCACCCTTATACCAGTTTCTACCCATGGAGCTCCTGAACCCCTGGCTTAACTCCTCTGTGGTGGGGCTTTCCAGCAAGGGAGCAGGGGACAGCCTGGGTTTGGAGGGCAAGTTGTCATCATGGACCCAGTTCTGATTTGCAACAAACTCATTCCCAACAGAGATGAAGGCCGCAGTCCACCAGGGTTGTAATTTTAAATAAATACACGTGCAGCTAAGAGAGGACATTATGTGAAAACAACTGAAGTAGCATCTGCCAAAAAGTACAAAATAAAAATCCCCATTTTGTTTTTTTGTTTTGTTTTCAGTTTCCTAAAAAGAGCACTGAGTTTGGCTAAGAAGGCAGCCTCAGCAGCTCCTTTGACCTTGGCATTCACTGACAAACTGTTTCTATGAATGAGCAATAGGGTGCCCAGACATAAATTCACCCATTGGATAGAGTCCCTGTGCCCCTCATTTGATGCCAAGGGGTAAGTTTCCAAAACAATATCCAAAATATAAATGATCAGGGGAAGATGTCCTACAGGGTGGCTGTGGGATCTGAACCCATCAGGTGGTTTCCTGAAGGCTGTGAGAAGTTAAATCCATTTTAAAATAGGCAGCTGATGCTATTCTCTGAAAGTTAGATGTGTAGACTGAGACTCATCTACCCAAGAGTGGATTCTGAATGACTCTCGGGCCTGTCCTGTGAGTTTTAATGGAGGGGGGAGCGGTTAGCAGTTAAAAAATAAACGCCTCTTCAGTGGGCTTGCGTCCATTTCTTTTCCCCACGTTGGAGGAAAATTGTGCTTCCAACTTGTAGGAGCTGGAGTGAGATGGCCACCAGAGGGCCCCATGCAGCCAGGACCAGGGGCCTCTGGGTGCTGAACACCCAGGCAGATGCTTCTCTTGGGCAGGTGGGTAGGTGCAACAGCGTGAGCATACTGTTCTGTCTGGGGTGGAGAAGGGGCAGTGGGCATGAGGCGGGCTGGCTGTGCAAGCTTCCTCATTTTGTGTAAGATAGAGTGATTTCCAAAGCAGTATGTGCTCAGGTCTCCCTTTCAGTGTTCAGACATTTCCTGCTCTTGACCTTGAGCCCATGCTAATGCACCCCTCATACAAACGGCTCAGGAAAGGGCTGGGGTTGCTGGGCCTCACACTTTTTCAGGAAGAGCTCTGCCTGTTTATTACTGTTATCTCCAGCCCTGAGATCTGTGATTCTCAGTGGTTTCAGGAAGAGGGCAATCGCCTCCTTAGTCCAAACCCAGCAAGGGGCATTGCAGCCCAGGGGTATTGGAGAGGCAGTGTGGACACTGGGGTGACTTGGTTCTTAATCCAGGTCAATCCATGACCTGTGCTGTCTCTAGGCCCACTACCTTGCCAGTTTTGGCACAGGAGGCTTGAGGGACATGGGTAAAAGCTTTGTTCTCCTACAGCCTGAGGTACAGGGGGAGCTGTAGGTAGGCTCAGGCTCCCCCAATGCAGGGCTGGGTGCCAGGTGGGATCCAAGACAGCCTTATGCCCTGTAAACATGAACCAGAGGAGAGCCAGAGGTATTTCTGATTCGGGAGCAGCTCTGAGGAAGAGCAGGTGTGAAAGGAGTGTTGGGGCATCTTCATGCCCCAGGCCGCTCTCTGGTCTTCGGAATGTCCTGGCTGGGCACATGCTGTATAGTCATGCTGGGCCCAAGAGCAGGGAGCCATGGAGAGCCATGCTACACTCAACAGTGAGGTTTTCTGACCTCCCTCACCCCAGCATTACTCCATGGCACGGTCCACTGCTGATACAGCCCCATCAATACAGGAAGCTTCCAAGGAGGTGTGCTGAGTGCAGGCTTTGCTGGCAACTGGAATCCCCAGCCCTTGGGTCTTTTAAGCCCCTGGCCATGTTGATGTAGAGAACCACGGGTCTGTGCTTAAATTCTCTGTCTTTTATCCTGGCATCAAGCTGGGCTCTTTTGGAAGCCTTCAGAATACACAAGAGGTGTTCCTTAGGAGTTTGCCTCAGAGTGACTATCAGCCATGGGAGAGGATGGAATGCCAAGATCAGGGTCTGAGAAGGAGATTCCTGTGTGGGAAAAGTAGGAACAACAGGAGTGTCAGCTTCGGGAAAGGTGGAGCTGGAACTGCAAGTAGAACAGAATGCTTGATCCTAAGCCCCTAGTGGAGTCCACAGAGCCTCTCTGGATTCCCCTTAGAGACATTTTTGAAAGTCAAGTGGTGGCAATTCTTCTAGTAATATGTGAGGGCAGAAGGTGGGATGGAGCTCTGTAACGAGGCATTCTAAGATGTGCTGGCCAAGGATTTCATGTTAAAGGATGACACCCTGTAGTTTCAGAGACATGGTGTCTGCAGGTGTACGGAGGCAAAAATCAACATATTTGTCTGCTATGAGCCCCTGGATCTGTGGTGGGTCTGGAGTAGCAAATCCTGGAACAGTGCTTCCAAGAGACAAGAGCACAAAAGGCTCCTCAAAAATACTTTGCCTGGGCAGTCACTTAGCATAAATCTCTTGGGATAATGTGCCACTTTGGGCCAGTTGTTTAGCTTTTCTGATAGCACTGTCACCTCTAAAGCGTAGGTAGATACACTGGCCTAACCCAATGGGATGAAAACAATAAAAAAAAATAAGATCTATTGCGTAGGATTTGTTACATGCCAAAGAGATTGATTTCAGTGTTCTGCACATAGGAAAAAGCCAGGAGCTGAGAAATAACACTAGGCCAGACAGAAAAGTGGTACCCTGGCATAGGAGTGGGCTCTAGGGCTTGTGCTTAGTGAGCCCTTTCACTCGATATTGAACACTACATGGCTTTCTATGGCATGTCCTCATCACAGCTCTGTGTTGGAAGTAATCCACAGAACCCCGTGAACACGTATATTCTGCACCCCACACTGTGGGCCACACCCCATGGCCAGCAGGACAATAACAAGGAAAGAGTGGTACCAGCAGGATTCAGCTCTACACATGGAAGGGGCCAGTTAGTTGTTGGGGACATAATATTTGGCCACACTTCTGCTCACATTGGTCCTGTTCTCCCACAAGACCCAAAGGAAAAGTCCTTGGAGATGGAGGATGTGCCCCAAACTGCTGCCACTTGTCTACTACACTGGCCAGGCTGGCCTTCTCTCCTACCTGCATGTTTAGTTTCAGATCTCCACCGAGGGGTCAGTGAAGCCCTTCTTCCCCTCGTTGACCAGCACTGGCTTCTCTGTTCGTGTATGCCAGACCAGGATCTGCATATCCGGAGACACAAAATAAAGTGCTGTGGGTCCTCGCTGGCTCCCTTCCACACGTGGCAAATATTCTGCGCCCTCCCTTTCCACCTCTGTTCCATCAAGGTTTTTAAACCACTCTTTATTCATCCCCTTTTTCTTGCTGTTTGTATATGTGACACATTAGAAACATCTTCTGAAGGCAAGAAATCTAAAGCTACAGAAAACAGACATATCTCAAGATTTCCCAAGTCTACATGTGTGTATGTACCTGTGTATACATACATTCATACATTTGCAGGCATGCATGTGCTGTGTATATGTGCATGTCTGCAAGTGTGCACCTTCACTGGTGTGTGCATGTGTGTGCTCAGCAGGGGTCATAGACTCTCCTATGGAGACTCAGAAATCCTTGGAATTCCTCAGTGGAAAGCCCTCCCCATTTCCCTGTCTATAATTGTAACCATCTTACTCACAATAAGATACCATCTTGGGTGAGGACTGAAGACAAGCAAACCCTTTTTCCTCCCCTGATCTACAGAAGGTCTAGAGGTGTGTGGGGTGCTTGCATTACCAACTGTCAGTTCTGAAGAGAGTCTTACCTTGGTACAGTTTGCTGCCTTGGGCTCCAGGTCATTGAGAGTGACAAGTTCTCGAAGGAGACTGCTTTCCTGGTAGCCCCCCTTCACACCACGCAGTTTAAAGTAGGCCTGGCTTCGCTGCAAGATGAGTCGGAGGTTGACGGCAAATCCAGCCATATCTATTGCAAAGGGCCGGTGGGGGTCGAAGACTGTCTTCCAGCCAACCACTTTCCCTGCCCCATTCACCCGTGGGGCCTCATACCGAAGGCCACCAACGAAGGCCACAGGCCACACGGACACCCTTCTCGTGCTGCGCATCTACAAGGCGAGAACCTGAGTCAGGATACTTGAATAGGATGAAAACACTACCCATTCCCACAGGAGGTGGATCACTTAATAAGTGTGTAGGTCCCTACCAGCCTGGCCTCCAGACCTACTACTGATTTCTAGAGGAACCCCTAGAGGATTCTGACCCAGGCTGCATGCAAGGCATCTCTCAGCCAAGATGTTGCTTATCTTATCAGTACAGCCCAATAGTCTTTTCTCCCTTGTACAAGGTCTCTCAATATTATCATTTTAAAATTTGAAATGAACTTCCCTCTTTAAAACTTAATCGAGATGATCAAACTGGCTACCTAAGAGGATTCTGGTGGCCATGTTAAATGACCCCACAAAAAGGTATCTTTCAGAGAACAAAACCTAGTCTAGTCTAGCCTGGACTAGGATATGGGAGCTATAAGCCTCAAGTCATCCTTTTAACGGGCTGGGTTGCTTTAACCTGTAAGGAGGTTTTTCCATTTCTTTATCTGGTTCTCTGCAGCGTGCAGTGAGTCCGGCTTAGGGCTCCCTGTATTTGTCAATGCATGCCACATTGTTCCCTCATGGGCACTATCCTCTGCTCTTATCTTGGTATGGTTCCCACATCCATCAGTTTCCTGGAGCCCCACCTGCTTCTCTCCCTCCTCTGGGCCCTAGCGCACCTCTTCAAAGAGCTCCAGACTGTACGTGTTGTCATCATCCGCGAAGTACACTACGCCTGGCTGAGTAGAGTTCCGTGGGAAGGTCTCCCGCAGCCAGCGCAGGGCCAGGTTGCGCTGCATGGTGCCACGTGGGATGCGAGGGTCTCGGGCATCACCTCGCAGCTTGTAGTTGCGTGGTGTCTCTACGTGCAGGTGTGTGTAGTTGAGACCAGTGTCGCGCAGCAGGCGCGCTGTGAGGGGCGTCCTGCGTGGAGCATCCTCCACCACCAGCCAGTGAAGGTTGGGCACATGCAATAGTGTGTTGGCCATTCGCGTCAGCTCTGCCTTCTGCACCGGTCTACTGTAGGTGGGTGTCACCACATGGATGGTGGGTAGCGTGTCGGACCACGGTGGCGGCCTTGTGTACACGTACTCTGTGCGCACCACCTCCACGATGTCACGGTCGGACATGCAGTACTCCCTAGGGTCTGTACCGGGTGGTGACTCATGGCGGGGGTCACTTCCCTCATCTGCAGAGGTGGGAGAAGGCGGTGCGGGGAGGGAGGGGACGAGGGCGCTGGCCTGGCTCTGATATAGGGCTTTCAAAGTCACCCACCCTTCCAAAACAGTCCCTGTTCTCTGCCCCTCTGAAGAACCAACATAAGGGCCTGCCTTCTTGCTTCCATCTTTAGACCTGAGGTTCGAACCTATGGACCTGGAACTCTGATGAGACTGTTCATAGTTTAGATTCTGGGATGACCCAGAAAAGACCCCTTCATCATACTTCGCATGTGTGTAGCTATTTGAATGCACCTGGCCACCTTCCAGTCATCTATCTCTAATGCATTAGATTCTAAATGAAAAAAAAATGTCGTGACTCTCATCTCCAGGGTCTCCTCCCCACATGGCAAAACTGACCACATAGCAGAGATGAACAGCTATGTTCTGCAGTGTGGATTCCACAAAGCCAGAAAGTGGTGGGAGTGGGTGGCTACGGCACAATTTGGATCTCAAAGGGAACATAAGGTTTCCCACAAATGCTCTAGTCAAGTGGGGTTTCTCTCTTCTGTCTTATGCAGCAGTTCTTTAGACTTGGGTACATAGTATAGGATTTGACTACTGCATTTGGTTCTAGTGGATTTTACTCTTAGCTGTCAATACAGTTTTGCATCCTGAATGCCATTTGAGTTTAGGTGTTCTTCCTTCTTTTATAGACACTTGCTTAGGTTTTCCATTAGTCTGATGTCTACCTCCCAATTCCTACGTTCTAGACACATTCCTTTGTCTCTCTGGACCTATGAACAGCTCTTTTGTCCTGGTGTCCACCTATTGCTTCGCATCTACACCCCAAGGATACCAGGAGGGATAATGGTACTGCAGAAGCCTGTCCTTCTGGACACATAGACACAGACAGGGAGGCAGCAATTACTTTCTTAATTTTTCAAAAGTGATCTGTTCCAAATTGGGCAGCTCTGAAGATTTCTTATATCTGGACCATCTTCTTAGGTGGGGAAGCTGGCAGGTGTACTAGAAGGAGCAATCAAGGCTGTTGGTGTTCCTGCTTTCAAGCCCTGGATCTCCAAGTGATGCTTTTGGATTTGAAGGATTCATGAGTCAAATACATTCACTGCTCACGTGTATCTCAGTAGGAGTGTTAATAGTTAGAGGGCAGACTTGGAAACTTAGGCTCAGATCCTGCTGTCTGCTGTGACAAACTGTGAGGTTTAGAACTAGGTTCTTAGTTTCTGGTGCCTTGATTTCAGTGTCCACAGAATGTAGCTAATAATATCAACTAATGCTAATAGCATCTGTTTGATGGAGTTATTGTATAGCTAACAACACATATCAGGGCTTGGGTTACTACTAAGCACAGTCACTATCAACTCCCATATAGGACTCTAGCTGACCTGCTTCCTTGTGGCTCCATGTATTTATGGTAAGGATGATTGGAGCAAGCCACACGAAAGGTCCCGAACACGGACACAGAGAGGATGCTGGGCCACGACCCGCCCCGTTCTCTCCTACTGTTCTTCCATCACCATTAGCAGCAGGTCATTTTGCAAAAGTGGAGTCCAATGCAAACGAGCCCAAGTGATCCACTTTGTTTCCTAGGGAGTGCAGACAAGCTAATGTCTGAAGGGACATGATACCCAGGCTGCAGATCAAATGCTGAGTGAGTGTGGGAGGGGTCAGGGAGACTGGCAGAGATGTAGCTCACTGACAGGGAGTTTGGGGTTAAATTGAAAAGAAACAATGTTGAAGAAAAGCTATAATGTCCAGGATATTCTGAGCAGGATATAAGAATTCATTTATCTGGTAGTCAATAATATTTTGGAAACTGGGTTTGAGGGTGAAGACTTAGGGCCATTTTGTACAGCCTTCTGCTATCCAGATCATCCTAGACAGGCAGAAGTCCGTGGAAGTTCTCCATGTGTCAGGGCTTGACTGAAACCTGCACTCCATCCTTCACCCTGGCTTCAGGGATTTTGCAACTCTGAATCCTCAAAGGCTCTTGATGTCATGTCTCTAACCCTCACTCTGCCAAGAGGACAACAGACGTTACGTCATTTTATATATGGTAGTTTTAACTCCTCTGGAATGATGTATTCACAGGATAACCGTGATTCTAAACTGACAAGCCCCAAAGAGAGACACTGGGTTGTGAGCAGGGGCTGACATCATGCTGAGGACCACAGTGCCCAGCAAGGACAGTGGGGCTGCAGCAGGAAGACTGTGGAATTGCAGGGAGGTTGAAGGACTGACTGTATTTTATGGTGGACAGCAGAGCATGGGTTGAGACCTGCACACTGTTGCAGCCAAATCAGTTGAGGTCTCTGACTATAGTGGCTTCTCAGGTCTTACCACAGAGAATCCATCTGTTACAGGAAGGGCTTGGGCACCTTCCTTTTTCCTGTTCCCAGGAAAGATGGTACACATTGCAGTGGAAGAACATGCTGCCTGTCTGAGTCCCAGCTAGGTGGAGCAGAGGGTGGCATTAGTCATACTAAAAGAGAAGTAGCTAGATGTGGGAGGCAAGGAAGGTTGGAGGGTGGAGACTTGAGTGTGAGTAAAAAAAGGTGTCTCAAGACTCATAGCTAGAAGAACGTTATTCTAATCCCAGCTTTTCTGCTTGCTCTTGGGAAGATGCTTCCTTGCTTCAGGTTTTTACCCAGTTTAGTCTTCTAACCAGGAAACTTGAAAGGTTTTGCAACACAATACAAGCAGGGGTGTAGCTCTACAGGTATAGCACTTACCTACCATGCAGTAAGCCTTGGGTTGTCTCTCCACAGTTCAAAATTAAAGCAAACCCCAAACATTCCCTCAAACCACAATAAAGGCCAGGACTCTGGACCTTCCTTGCTACCCCTCTTGCATGGCTCATCCTTGCACACTATGGAACTGGGTATGCATGTTTGTGTGCATGTTAATCTGATTTGTTTTAATTGTTTAAAATTTGACACTACTTTGACAATTCAGAGCTTTATGGACTTCAGAAAGGACTGCCTTTCCTATTGGTACCTTTGTTTCTAGAAATAGTAAACAACTGACCACATTCCTGCTTCTCCATCACACTACCCACAGCCAATCTTCCTCTGGCCTTAAATCACCCAAGACCCAAATACTGGACAGGTGAAACCATGCTAATATCCAAAGGCCCACAGAAATCATCCAATTGATCCACTTTTGAACCCAGTGGGTGCTGGTAATCTCAACACTGAAGAGGCAGAGGCAGGAGAATTACCATGAGTTTGAAGTTAGTCTGGGCTACATAGTGAATACTCGGCCAGTTAGACCTATATAGTAATATAGCTGTCTCAAGAAAGGAAAATCTGACTAAACCAAACCATCTGCTTCTGAGCCTGCTTAGCTTCTTCTGTGACTTTTCTCTATCTGAAACGATCACATTATAGGCTTTGTCCTAGCTTGCTTCACCCCCTCTGCCTCCTAACTAAAGCCACAGTGCTTCCTCATGATGCCTCATATATCATGGCATACCCACTCCTCTTGGATACTGAAACTCATACTTGATTATAATAAATCCCAGGTACTTAAAACAATGTGTGTGGGGAGATGGGGGGACAGAAAGAAGAGGAGCAGGGAGAAGAGCAGGAGGAGGCTTTCAGTGGAGTCTTAGAGGGCCCCAAATTCCCCCAAGGTAAGATCCGGGCCCAGATGTAAAAAGCATGATAGGAGGGTAGCTTTTATTACCAAAGCCAGGCCAGGGTGGGGGTGGGGGTGGGCTCACCCTTGTGCACAGCAAGCAGAGGTGCGAGGCTGCTCTGGTGCCAGACGGTGATGAGCAGTGTCCAGGGAAGCACAATGAGGACTATCGCAAGGATGTCCCGTCTCTTCGGCATCTCCAAGGCTGGCTGCACCCACAGATCCTCATTACCTGAGCGGTGGCAAGGTCAGGGGAGGGTGGCCACGGAGCGCCGGCAGCACAAAGAAGAAAAGAATAGGCATGGGCCGGCCGGCCAGGCACAGGGAGGCAGAAGCCGAACACTGGCCAGTAACTCTCACCAGCGCTCACACCCACCCATTGCGGAAGCAGGTTTGCAGAGTCCAGCCTGATGGGAATCTGTGAAGGGACAGTAGTCCAGGGCAGGGTCAGGAACCTTCAGAGGCTGATACCTGAAAGATAGAGCAGTGGTGGATGAGCCAGAAATGTGGACATGGAGTGCAGAGGTTGTCCTACTCCAGACCCACAGCATCCAGTGTTTCTCAATGGACCATCCATCTTCCCAGAGCCTTTTCTGTATAGCTGTCTGGGTGAGTGAGCCTGTGTCCTTCCCTTGAGAAGCAGACACATACAAGAGCAGTAGGATGCAGTGCTTAAAGACACAGATTTCAGAGACATCTGCCATGGTTTAATCCTAACAGACCTGAGGAGAAGCTGTGGCTTTTGGCCAATTACATCAACTCTGTACTAGTTTCTAAGCTATTGATCAGTCACCTGCTTTCCAAAGCTGCTCTCACAATTGAATGAGTTAATTCTCAGAAAGCACCCAGGGTAGTCCCTGATAGAAATGTACCAGAAACTTTGGCTGCTATGCTGTTCATATTAGCATAGGTGGTTTCTTCATAGCTTTGGCCCAGTGTCATACTTAGGATAAACAGAGATGGATAGGGTTGGATACCACAAGGGAAGACCCTTAAGTGCCCTCCTCTATTTATGTCTGCAGGGAATTCTTATGGGCACCTTCTTATCATAGGATGAGCCTCAAGTCAGAGTTGAGCATCAGCAGGAGGAGAGCTGTTCTCTGGGGAGCTGTCAGGTAGTAGGGAGACAAATAATGGCAGCTTCGAGAGCCTGAAGAAAGACCCTTGCTATAGAACAACCCTATGGGCTTCACTTCTGGTTCTGCAGAGCATCTGCTGGTGATACTTCTTTGGGACCTGGTCTCCCATGTGATAGGACTGTAAGTGTGGCTTGCTCATAGCTCCCTTGGGGATGGTCACATCCTTTCCTCCTCTTTCTCCTCCCCTTCCTGGGCAGACACTGCTTGGTTCATGGTTGGTAGGAGCACTTGGCACTCTGGTTGGACCTCAACATGTTCATCCTATTAGAGCCTATTATTACATGGTAGACAGTCATTCCAGAGCCCATATTGTCTGCCCCACTCAGCCCACATGTGCTCTTGGTCTTTGCCAATGTTGAGAGTCTTGGCCAACCAGACCATTGTGTGACCCAGTTTTGGAAACAGTGTACATTTTTTCTTCTTCTCGGGTCTTCTTTCTACTAGTCTTGATATATTCTAGGAGACCAAGTTTTGCTTTTCTAATTCAGGGCATTATCCTGGGTGAGCCAGCATCCCATGCCCAGCCCTTCTCATGAGAGACTCACAGCTCCAAGAATCAGTGTCAGCTGCCCCCACATCACTCCTTAGGGAATGAAACCAGAAGGTAAATGTCCAGTGCTCTCTTCAGCTCCCCCAGGGATCTAGTCTCTCCCCTCTGAAATGAAAGTTGAGATTTGTCTTGGGGCAGTGTTGGGAGGCAAGGCCTGTAAGATATGATTGTGTCCTTGAGAGGGATGAATGCCTTTCTCACTCCTTTGAGAGCAAGTTATTCTAAAGCAGAGCCACCTCTTATGCCTCTCTCTTCCTTGTTTGTCTACTCTTCCTGTTGCTTTCCTCTATGAGTAGAGGTAGCACACAGCCCTCACTAGACCATGTGTTTGCACTTCAGCTTCCAGAACCACAGAGCAAAAACCTCCTGTCCTTTATAAGCAACTCAGTCTTGGGTATTCTCTTACAGAAACAGACAACAGACTAAGAGAGGGAAGTCAGATCTGGCCAGGGCTTTGAAAATGTCTGCTTCTCAAATGAGCCTGGTTTGGGTGAAGGTTCTGAGTCAGGTTGGGGAAGCAGAAGAAAGAAGGTAGGCATGGCATGGCGTTAGGCTGTGTGGGGTGCTTTTCTATGACTCTCTTTCTGGGCAGCTGCTTGGACCTGTAGCTCATTCAGCCTTTCTTGTATCTGCCTTTGCCACTGCTCATGCTGGCTGTTCTTCAGCATTCATGATGTTCAAGGACAAAGATGGCTGGCACTGTTTACATATGTACTCTGTGCTGTAGTCAAGGCTACCCTGAGAGGCAGGCACTTGTGTGTTTCTATTTGCAGCTGGATTCACTGAAGCAATATGGGTAAGCAATTTGCTCCTGGCCAGAGACAGGAAGTGCCAGGGCCTGAATTACATGGAGGTCACATGGCTCTAAGCTATTACCTGGATAAGTACTGGCTTAAGAGCCACCTTCCTCCAACATAGCTACCTTAACTGTCAATCCCAGTATCTGCTGGATACTGGAACAGGAAGAAGGAACAATGCTATGGGTGTGGTGTTAGGGGCCTGATGCATGTAGGGGTATCTAATTCCATCACATTCTTTTTTGGTCAAAAAAATCTATGAAAGAAAAGGGAGGGAAGGCAGCGAGACAAGCTCTAAAAATAAGCTTAGCAATAAACCCAGTTGTGCATTAATTACTATGGAAGCCATTACAGCTTGAAAACCCCATAACTTTAATGGAGGCTATTATAAGCATAGTGGCAAAATCGTGGAGCTAATTACCAGGCGGTTATTAAGTAGAGCAGAGAGCACCCCCAGACTTGGAGAACACCATCTGGCCAGCAGGGGATGGATCCACTGGCAATAGTGCCTGGCTGTGGGCAGGAGATCAGGCCTGGTCCTACTTTGGCCTTTCAGACCAGCATGATTTGTCACATGTAGACTATGGTTTCGGTCTAGGTTCGTTGGAATGTGGGGATTGCCTGTGGCATCCACATGGTTCTCAGAATGGCTTCTGGGACCTTGGATGGGGTAGGCAGAAGAACCAACAGAAAGCTTGGAGAAGGCAGGAGGCAAGGTGGATAGAATAGGGTGTTTGAAAAATAAGCAGCACTTGAAAGGGACTTTATGGTGGGATAGGACATGTCTGTGGGGGTCAGGTAGCAGCTGAGGGTCTGCTATGTTCATGATTCTAATGCTTTGCTCACATACCTGCTCATTACTGACCCCAGTGACTGCTGGCTTCTCTTACCAGCAAGTGTAGACACAAGGAACATCCACTCGCCTGGTATTCTCTAAGCATCCCACAAACAGGGACAAAGTCTATATTGTGGGTACAATGGGTAAAGCTCAGTGAGGAATGGCCACTGGATGAGAAGCAAGACCAGGACAGTGACAGGACAGACCCTAGGGGTGACTGTGCTTTCACTGTTCACTTCCCTGATCTCTGCTTTTAGCTTTAAAGCATGACTGTTGACAGGAATAGTTCTAATGAATTTTCAGTACTGCGGTTTTAACAACCTGAAGCTGTGATGACTGGGACCTATGAGGATTAAGACATGTCCTACACGAGGCAAGAGAGGTCTGGGTGTGTCAGCCCAGACTCAGTTTCAGAGGGCCACCATTGCAGCTTCCTATGAAACTGAGTCCCACTGAAAGCCATACACACTTGGAGATAGACACAGTTGGGGAGAGCTAGTCACAGGGTTTTTTTCTGCAGGCTTCAAAGAGCTGTGGTCTACAGATGAAAAGTGGGGGTGTCTGGGGATCAAAATAAAGCACTCTATCATCCAAGGCTGGAGGAGAAGTTAGGCTAGACAGACTAGTAATTGCTTGCCCAAGAGGGTAGAGTAGTGTGTAAGGGGGCCTCAATGCTGGCCAATTCTACAGAGACAGAAAGGGTTTCTTCTGAGCCCACGGGTATTTAAACAGTGTTCCTGGCACTGAAGATGGGCTTATTGATCTCCACTTGAAAATTATTAATTGCGCGTTAAGGCTTTATGCCCAGTAATTCTGTATGTAGTTAGCTTCTCAATTAGAGGATCCATGAAGATGTGTCTTCCGGATTATGCAGTGTAGTGTTATTCTCAGTGAGATAATTCTTGCCTAGTATGTGTGAGTTCCTAGGCTCAACTGCCAGCATCATAAAACAACCAACCAACCAAACAAAACAACCACCACCCCATAAAACACTTTTCATCCACATTCAGAAGAATGTGGAACACACTGGGGAGCCTGGGAGCTGACAGAGGCTACTAAAGTCCTTTCTATAGATCAGAGTCAGCTTCTCAGGAGGTATTGGAACTGGGGACTCTGGTGACTGGGGAGGTTCTTGGCCATAAATGAGAGGAGGGCCAAAAAGAAGGATGAGGTAAATTGTGAAGAGTAAGTTGGTGGCGAGGTATTGACCCCAACCCTGGCATCTCTCTTCTCTACACAGGGCCTCTCCATAGAAACAGAGGCACAGACTTTGTCCCAGAGATCTACAGGAGTCCCTAATGGGATCAAGGGATTAGTATTGATTCTGCAGGCACTGCTCAGGAAAAGCCCAATGCCAGAGCTAATCAGCTTGCAGCCCAGTCAATCCATACTTCATTAACCCAGCCCTAGCCCTTCAGCCACAGCAATGTGGCTACACAGTTTCTTCTGGGAGGCAGGGCATGGACATTGACTGCTCCTGGTATGACAATCCCTTAAATACACAGGCGCATGTAGAGCCTGCTGTTCTTTACTCATATAAGGAGGAGGGGGAAGGGGTTTTCTAAGAATTCCACTCTGAATCCTATTTTGACACATGGGCACTTTTGTAAAGCTAAGCCTTTTGATGGTCAAGACAGCTCTGGATGGTAGACCTTGTCCCCACCTTCATAGGAGGACATGAGAGCTTACGGAAGCTCCCTCATATCTGCAGAATCTCAGTGTTAAAATGTAGATGAGGCTGTGGACCTTGACCTGTTCCCTTCAATATCCATTTCACCTTCTTTATATGGGTTCTTCTGGGTCTTGGTTTCTGGCTCTTCTGGTCCATCTTTGGACCACTCACTGGAGATTTCTGCTTCAGGAAGATGCTATATGGCTTCCAAGGCTACAGGGATTCTTTATCCTACCTGGATGCTGCCTGAAGAGAGGAAGGACCAGACCAAGAAATGACATTGCCTTCCTTTGTGGTCTAGCCCCTGCTGCTGGGCATTTGTAGTACTTATGTGGGTCTGATCTCCCATCATCGTGCCTCCTTCCAGCTGGGAAACCAAGCGAAGGACTCAAGGAGAAGGGGCATTGTATCACTCCAGATTTGGTATGAAGAAACGTTTTCTTTTCTTCCAGCCTAACACTGTCAAAACCCACATGGTTTGTCAATTTTTTAAAAAGGTAATTCCTTTGATTTTTTTTTTCTGGAAACAGCCTTGAGTTATATTTAGATTATGATTATGTTAAAAATGAGAATAGAGTTTTAGCTTGGCATGGTTCTCTGTGAGGCCAAGTCCTCTCTAGTCCATGGCAGACGTTAAAACAGAATAAATCATGGTACCGGCTGGATTTCCTGAAGTTACCTGGGTCATGCTAGCAGTCTATAGACCAAACTACAAAAAAAAAAAAAAAAATCCATTCTTCCACAGAGCTAATGCACAGGAGGACCTGGATCAAACACCCATATTTTGTCCTGTGGAGCCATCACATGTCCATGGATATGAATAGGCAGAATATTAGCTGATAACTCACTGCTTGATGCTTGAGGACTGGCAGAGGCAAGCAGGCCACAGAAGCTGGAGAGCTGATGGAGAATTGAGAACAGCTGGAAATCGTCAGCCAGTCCACAAGGAAACACCAGTTAAGAGCCACCGTACAGCAGAGGTGTGATGGATGACTGCTTAGGTTGAGGGGACAGTGGTTAGGTGGGAGAAGATGGGTAGTGTCCAGTTATAGGCCAGTGGCTAGACAGCATAGGGCCATTCAGCTATTGCCTCCATGATGTGGGAAGAAGTCTCTACCTGCAAAGAACCCTACATCCTAATCTGAGAGAGAGGTTCAGTTCCTCCCACTTCCTTGGTCCTTCTTCCTGTTATCGCTTCTTCCTTGCATGGGCTTCTTCTGAAAGGGAGTGTCACCATCCACAAGGGAATCAACTTCATTAGCTATTGCTGTCTAACAAATTACTAATTACTAAGGAACTTAAAATAGCATGTATCTGCTATCTTCAGTGTCTGAGTCAGGACTCGAGGCCTGGGTCACAGGACTTACTAAAGCATTGGGTGGGCTGCATTTCTCTATGTGGGCTTGACTGAGGACGAATCTATTCCCATGATTACTCAGGTTGTTGACAAAACTCACTGGTCCACAGGCGAATACCTCCTATAGCCTGTCTGGACCATAGTTCCTAGTCATATGGCTCCCCTTCTGTTTGACCTCCTACTGTACCAATTCAGCAAGGAGACAGCCCATAGCTAATCAAGGTCTTACATGATGCACTGTAACTGTGGCAGTGACAGATCAATATTTTTTTGGCACCTTCATGACAAATGGGAGGATACTGATATATGAACACAGGGAGATACAGATCACGTGGGCCGTCTTAGAGGTTGCCTGCCTGCCACAAACTGCCAGGTCATTCTCTCCTCCTTTGAGTTTCTCAGCTCTTACCCAGACACCACAGATCCCAATGGTAACATCAAGGACCAGCCAAGCCGTGTGTTCTACCATTGTCTATCACCTCTCTTCCTGCTTCTTTTGCTTTCCTCTGCCTGGAAAGAAGGATCCATGGAGGATGGTGCAATGATGCAAGAGCTTGGATCCTGGGCATCTTGTGGATCTCTCTTCTCTTTTGGGCCTTCATTTCCTCATGGGAATAAAATGGTGCTTCCCCCAGGTAGATTATTAGGTAGTTAGGGAAAAGTTAACATAAACAATCTGGCATGTATTTTGTACTGATAAACAGACACTTCTGTAACTGTGATCTGCCCAGCCTGTGAAGGGTCTGGCATGGGATTCCTATCTTGCTTCCCTTTGATTACTTCCAGTGAAGCCCCAGGTGCTCCCCCAGGGTTCCCTTAAAAGAAGAGATGGAGGAAGAGAGGGGCTGAGATAGTCAGAGACAAGTTTCTTCTCAAGTGCTGAGCTTGGCTTTATCACATGACATGAAGCCATGGACAAAGTCAGTGTCAAGGCCAGCCCCAGGGAAAGGGGCTTACAAATGCTGCAGGAGCCATCCCTATAGAGTATCTTCTAGCCTGTGACCCCTCAGTTGTAAATCTGCCTCCCTTCTGTGGCCTCCACCTTCCTGCATCAAATTTGTTAGGCTTCCATCAGCGTTTCATGTGCCTGGGAGTGAGCACCCATGTTCCATGACTATCATGGGAGGTGGAAGTCTTGTATCAGATCAGCCATGGTACTCTTACCTACTGCCATCATGATGCTATGGGGTAGAAAGAGTTCATCTGATCAAAGTGTCTCAGATCCCTGCCCTTCATCTTCCTAGGTGTGATACTTCTAATTTAAATCAGGAAAGGATTGGTATTAAATATTCCATTCTGACAACATATTAAGGCAGATGGCAAACCACAGAGAACCTCCTGAGTTATTTCAGAATGCAGAGGTCTCTTCTAGACACACATATGTACTTGTACATGTGTGCACATGCCATCTGATGATAGAGCATGAGTTTACAGCTGCTTTGGTTATTACTTCTAAGGCCTTTTAGGGCATCTTGTGATTGGGTCCCTGTTGGAGTGAAAAGGTATCTCATGTGCCCTTAGCTTCCAACACTCAGGCCTGGGATTATTATGAAAGGGATGACGCTCACATGCCAGTTTGCTCTCTCTGCAGTGTTGGAGTAGGAGGCAGCCTTCTAAAGATTTCATGAGGGTGGCTTCCAAGTTCTCTTATGCTGTTTATCTCATTTAATCATTAAACCCTTACGACCCCAAAGTATTTCTTCTTCTTTTTTTTTTAATAGATGAAGAAGTTGAGGCATGGGGTGGGGATTGTATTTCCTCAAATGTCCCAGGTAACAGGTAGTGTGATTCTACCACTTGTCCTTTGGCTAAGGTCTGGTGTGAGCTTCCTGTTGGGATAGTCTTCGGCCTGAGAGTGGCAAGTCCTCCTTCTCAGCCCTGTGACAGAGGGCTCTTCCTTCTGGGTACTGCAGCTGCATGCTCAAATGGCAACCAAGAAACTGAGATTCCCTTACCCCTGTGACCTTTTGCAAAAAAAAAAAAAAAAAAAAGAAATCCAAAATAGGACCAGTTTGAAGGTGTGACGAGGTGATAAGTCACTGGAGTCAACAGATCAGACACAGGTAGAGTGTGGAACAGCTGGGTATCACCAGTGATCCAGGAGCCACAGCTAAATCCCTGTACAGGTGCTGTGTGTGGGGATGAGTGTGGAGCACAGACAGATGCTTTTCTTTCTTCCCATTCCCTGAGTAGATCACCAGCCTTGTCCCAGGCTTCAAGATCAACCTTCAGGAGCCAGCGAATACAAACACTGCCCTTCCCTCCTGCATTATGAACCCTGGGAGCTAGTGAATCTGACTTGCTCCAAACAGGAGTATTCTCATATCCTCTCCCTACCCACCTTACCTTATTCCCCGGAGACATAGGGCACAGGGCCCGCAGTGTATTTCATTCAATGCCACAAAGAGACCACACGAGGATTTTGTCCTGCCTTTAGATTCTACACAGTATACCAAATTCTCTCTATTTATTTACACATTCTGGTTTTGGAGAATCTCTCCACCCAGCCTACTGCTCTGCTTAGTGCCCAGTGAGAAGCCTGTGGGCTGCTCAGGACATCTGTGGGTATGGCTCTATAGTTACTGAACACCCACTGGGCCAACACTACCAATGGATCCCTGCTTTGCAGAGGAGGAACCCAGCCTATTTTGCTACCAGGCAGGCAGCAGGGACTACTAGAGCTCCAGCTGCTTCAAAACAGCAGTAGCAGAAGCCACGTGGGCAGCTGGCCAGGAGGACACATCTCTCTCTGTGCCAGGCTGCCATGTACCAACAGTTGGCAGAGAATAGTCCTAAACTGAGAGGCACTGCAATGCCCCTAGAGTCTTTGGCTTCAAGGCTTGGAGAGATACAGCATTTGCCCTCTGATAACCTCAAGACAGAGGACAACCTATGGTTATGCTGCCTGAATGAAGTGGGGAGTGAGGGTTTCCATATACAGGGTGGAGCCTGGCATGGATACCTACTCAATCCTTCCGAGACCTGGGTACTGGGACCAAATAGGCAAGGGCCACAGACTGGGTTTTACTCTGCAGCCAGGAGTCTGAACCTTGAGTATGCTGAAATAGCATGCAGCGCTTTTCAGGTTGTTGTAGGGCTTTTTATCCTATGGGGGAGGGTGGATCAGCTGGCACCAGCTTGCTTCCCCACCACTGAATTTCTCACTCTGATGCTGTTCGACGCCATTCTCTGCCTCACATTCCCTTGGTGCTGAGGTCCATGATGTGTCTAGAGAAGGGTGATGGCAAAGCGAGATATCCCTGTGCCCTGTGCCTTCCCTAGCCTCACCTTCCCCAAGCCCAGCCAACTATGATTGTACAGTCATCAAGTGTGGGGTCTTGTAAATGGTCAGGCACTTGCTGGATTTAATGTTTGTCCTCCAGGTCAAACCTGTGCATTCCTACCTAGGACCCTGGGCTCAACACAAAGGAGAAGCGGCACCAATAGCTCTGCAGCTTCGGTTCCATAACTGCATCCCTCACAGGGCCATTTGTAGTCAGCTGAGGGAATCCATTGGAAGCATCTGGTTCACAATTAGCACTAAAATTACCTAGATCATGAAAAACATAATGGCAGTGGCAGCAAGCACTACCACCTTGTTTTAAAAACAGAACTCCAGGAGTGGGAGTGGGCCACGAGGAGAAGGTAACAAACAACATTATCAAAGTCCATTCTATATGTTCGTGAAAATCGTAATGAAACACATTATTACATAAAATTAATATATGCTAATAAAAACTTTAGATATTCAGTTGGAAGTCACCACAGGGAAGATGAAGAGAAGGGGAACTCCTTAGTTATTTCCCAGGGATCAGTACCAGCTGCTTGCTGGGAAGTTTTTCTAGCATATTCCTCCTTTCTTAAAGCTAGGCAGGGGAGAGACTTTAGCTCCTGGGAATGTAGGTGGTTGGCATGCTGTAGCATGATAAATGTGGGTGGCCTGGGGGCAGATAGACTTCCCACATGTGGAAGGTCATGTTGCTTGGAACCTGGCACTCCAGCCCGGTTCACACTACTTTTGTTCACAGCATGTTCCTTAACAATGACCCAAAGCCCTGTGCTGGGCACTCTCCCTATGGTACTGTTTTTTTTCAGGCTGTTAGTGTACTAAGGTATTGCATGACATCCTATTGCAGTCTCCTGAATGCAATGATTTCCCTGTCCTTTAACCTCAGGTTGTAGGTTCCTGGGAACTTCATTCTTGCTACCTCCTCCCTTCTAGTATGCCTACTCTGTCCCCAAGGCTCATGCTGTATGGCATCAGCTATCTCTATTGACAGGACAAGAAACAGTTAATATCATGTGCTGAAGGTAGATGGTTGAGCATACTTGTAAATGTGTATTATTAGCCAGAGTGGCCATGTTGTGTGTGCCACTTCTCGTAAACACAGCAAGTGTGGATATGATCGATGGAGGGTACCTTAAATCTAAGTCCCTCGTGTGGAGATTACACTGACACTATCTATGTGTGCTCTGGACTATATATTACACAGCAAGCTGCAGGGTGGCTATGTATCACTGATCATCTCTTTGCAAAGAAGCCTGAATAGTGTAAGGCAGATTTGCCTGCTATGACCCCAGAGGACTATCTAGGGCCTCATGGGCTCTGGACCCAGACAAGGATCCTAAAAGGGAAGAAGATTTCACCTCAGGGCTCCAAGAAGACAGAAGTAGTAAAGGCACCGGACATTGGCGTCCCTCTGTGGCCAGGATGTCCATGCGGACATCTGTCCCAATACTTGTTAAACTGTTCAGCTCCCAGGACTGGGAAGGCTATGCTTATCTTGGGGAATGGGCACCTGAGGATCCTTAGCAAACACAAGATGGCTGGAAGGAACAAACAGAGGCCCAAACAGACACCAGACAATTGGGGGCTCTCTTGCCTGCTTTGTGTTCCCATGACATTGAGATATAATTTTGTGCTGAATATCAATATATCTTCTGTGTCTTTCTTGAGTCAGGAAGGGCATCTGGGGCCGACTACCATTGATCTAGCACTTTGTTCTCCATGGTTTGAAAAGAACCAGTCCACTGGCTGGATGATTAGATGAAATACTGCATGCGCTCATGCATCAGCCTTACTTACAATGAGGGGGAGATTCCGACATGCTACCACATGGAGGAATCTTGAGGACATTAGAAGAGAAACAAATGAGTCACAAAAGGATAAATCATGTAAGTTATACTCAAATGCTGTATACCTAGAGAAAGATGTAAGCACAAAGCTGGGGGATGGTGTTGATGCCCAACAGATGTAGAGGTTCCAATTTGTAAGATTTTATAAAGCACTGACTATATTTGACTACTGAACTTAAAACGGGTAAGATGGTTAAGTTTGATGTTACATATTTTTGACACAAATTAAAAAGAGTTTGTTGTACACATGGTCGATTTAGACCTGGCCAACAAGGACATCCTAGAGGCCAGGATTCTCAAGAAGCAGGTTTCCCTGAAGCTGGATTAGACTTGATGTCCTGTGTGGTCATAGTATCTTTCTGGTTAGTCTCTTGGGAATGTCACCATGAAGAAATCAGTTCAGGGCACAAAGATGGGTGTACCCCTTAGCATAGTGGGTATTTGTAGGCGGCAGTCTGCAGCCTGGCAGCAGAGGAGGCTAGAGCAGCGGCCGCTTGCTCTGAGACACAGAAGGAGATTTATGAGGGGGAGAAGAAGTTAATATCGACAAGTGATGAGTTAGGAGAGTAATACGTCAGCTTAAGTTCAGAAACTCTGACGGAGAAAGAAAATCACATGCCTACTGGCTGTTCATCATCCTAAGCAGGCTGCAGAGCTAGGGTCCCTGGCCTGTGGCTGAGCAGAGTGTATGCCAGCTGGTACCTCTGAAAACAGTGTCCATTTACTATGAGGCCTTTAGGCAAAGGACAGTGGGGAGAAAGCAAGAGAGCTGAAGGGGCAAGTAGGAAGGGTGTGAGGAGGAATGCTGAGGGGAAGAACTATCTACTAGGATGGACATAGAGGTGTCTCTGAGCCATAGCATCTTCCTTGATATATGGATGACTCTATCCACCATGCTTCCCAGGGGATCAGCTAGGAACAGCTCCTGGAAGCAGCTTTGCTCTGACTGGGTGCCAGGGCAGTGATGATTGGGGTTGGTGAGGATGATCCCCCAATCTCTGAGGCTCAAGCATATGATTCCCCAGTCAGAAGGCTGCAGATCTAGGCTCTGAGTAGCTAGAAGCCCCAGAACCAGGTTGTAAGCCACTGAGGCTCCCAACCCTTCACCTACCTCAGTAGGTGTGTCTGTTCACCAAAGATAGGCTGTCAGGGTGTTAGGAAAGTCAAAGCACTGTGGGAAGAGACACTTAGGTTTGAGTGGCCTTAGACAAGGATGGAGCCACTATGGCATCTGTCTTTACCTTCATATCAGTGTAGGAAGCAGTCTGGAGTCACAGAGTCCAATGCTGCAGAAGCCTGGTGGCCCGGGGAGCCTGGGGATCTGTGCACCAGCTCCTTACATGCTTTCTGTCTGCTCTCCTTACCTCTACCTTCCACCTTTGGGTTACCGGTTCCTGGGTTCCTGAATGAACTGCAGAAGGGCTATGTGATGTGACTTTTTGCTGAGTGGGCAGATGTTCTTTGGTTCCTGGCCTCCAGACTTCCAGATGAGGAAACAGGCAGTTCACAGGCTCTGTCATCCAACTGAGTTACTGACACAGCTGGGACACTAAACTTAGGGCCATGTTTGTTCTTTCACTCACTCAGTTCCTGGGTAGGTGATGGCTAATTCCTGTTTGGCAGGAGCCTTCCTGGCTTCTGGTCTCCATAGAGTTCTGGGACACAGCCTCCTGGTTTTGTTACCCTTAAGACTAGGGATGGAATAGGCCCAGGAAGAGACCCCTCAAATTCCTTTATCCCACCCAGCAAGATGCCACAGTGGCTGACTTTGTGGCTGGACTTAGATGCTGCTGCTGCTGCTGGTGTGTGTGTGTGTGTGTGTGTGTGTGTGTGTGTGTGTGACAGAGAGAGAGGGGGGAGGGGGAGGGAGGGAAGGAGGGAAGGAGACAGAGAGAGAGAGAGAGAGAGAGAGAGAGAGAGAGAGAGAGAGAGAGAGAGAAAATGAGAATGCAAAGAGCCAGAATTTCCATTTTCCCCTACCTTCAGACAGCACAAGCAGCCCCTTTAATCGGGCAGCAGCCATTTAAAGTAAGACACACTCCCAGTTGTGTTTTATCTCCAGGGCTCTAGTCTATCTCAGGTCAGGAAGCAGAGGCCCTGGAGGGGTTAGCATTGCAGGCAAGGGCAAATGCTGATGGCAGACAGCCTGGCTCAGAGTGGGCTGCTCAGCAAGTACTTTTGTGAATTGCTAAATAAACGAAGAATACAAATTGCTGTCTATTTTCAAATAAAAAACAAAAAGCACCCGCTACTGTGCACTCCGAGTGATTAGCATGATGGACCGCAATGACTCATCCACTCTTCACCACCTTAATATTACTCCCATTTTAGAGATGAGGAATCAGAGGTAGAGTGGGGTAAGCGCCACCCCAAGGCCATAAACCAATATAAGGTAGAGGCAGAGGCAGGATCTGAGTCTAGCCACTGTGGCTCCTTTGGCCACACTATGCCAAACCCTCTGTGCATACAAATGCTCACATCAACTGTTTAAGAGCTTTCTGGGCTGTACAAGCATTCTGAATGCATTGTCCAAGATGGGAGCCACTGGCTACAGGTGGCTCTTGAGTCCTTGAACTATGGCTGGGGTGGTGAGGGGCTGCTTAGTGTGCAAAGGGAAGCGGTCTAGCTCACATTCAACATTGATTATCACAAGCTCTGAACCACAAATAGGTAGTGGCAATCCTGAGCCTAGAGAGTTGAATCTGGCTCCAGGGGTCAGATTCTCCCCGTGCCCTAGAAACAAGGAAGACAAACAGGATAGAGACGACAGAGCCTCACCCCTACAATCCAGGCCACACTATGAAAATAGGGAGCTGGTCTCTGGCACTGAGTCACTCCTGACCACCAAGACCTTTGTCTCTGTCTGTTCTGCCCTTCATTGCTTTCTGTCTGTCCCCTTTTCTTCACGTGAGCACATGACTGGACTACACAGCTTTTGCAGGTAGAGAGAAAACTCTTGCCCATGGCCTGCACATTGAGTAGAGGACCTCTGATCCCTCAGGCATGGTAAGTCCTCCACCTCATCGAGCTCTTGATCCAGACTTAGATTCTCCACCTTAGGGATGCTGGTGATGGCAAAGCCATAATCCCTGCCAGGAATTTGGCTCAGAGCCTGCCTCCTGTACTGCTGTCAGCTGGTGTGTGCGCAGGGAGCACAGACTCATTTTAATATTGGCCGGAGCTAAACCTCATTAGAAAAGTAAATTTGCTGTAGCTGCAGGGGAAAAATGCAAGCAATCCACACAACCTTCCCAAAGCTAAACAGAAAGCACAGGGTTTAGACTGTTTAATGCAATATGTCCTCATCACCAGGTGCAGGGCCTGGGACACAGGAGGTACTTAGAGTCACTGCAAGTGGCTAAATTCTGGGTGACTTCTGTCCATAGTCACTTTCCGCACACAGAGTAAATGGTCATAGATTTAGAGTGTTTATGAATCTCAAATAAAATTAGACAACCATTTGCTGGTATTATGGAATGATTAAAATAAAAAACTCACTAGGTATTAAAATATCATTCCTACTGTTCTTCAATAGAGAGATGTTCTGAGTAATTTGGTTCTGTATCAGGAAGGGTAGGGTTCAATTCAAAGTCAGAGGTTAGATATCTACATAGGTTAAGGGGAGGCATACTCAGATACTTCGAGAACAGGGGAGGGAAGGAGAATGTATAAAAGATATAAATGAAATTAACATTCATAGCCCTTATTCTTAACAGTCTAAAAAGAAGATACTTCCTTAATTTATAGATTGTCAGGAAAGCATGCATTAAGAGGGTTCATTTTTTTCTCAAAATCCACTTAGCTGGGGACAGATGTACCGACATATAGGACCCCAGCAAGCCCTTCTGGGGTTTGTCACCTCTGGATGATGACCATGCCTCTTAGCTGGTCCCTGGGGGGATTTCCAAAGATCTGCTTGTCTGAAGCCCTGACAAGGAGGATGGTACATGACAGAGGCTTCTCTCCCTCTTCCCTAGGTGTCAGGCTTGCCCATACTCTGCCTCTTTCTCCATCACACTACATGCCAGAACCAGGTAAGAATAGCGAAGGCCAGAAGGTGACCAGTCCTGAACACTGAGTGATGCCACAGCAGACGGCTCGCCTTAATAGTCCTGGAACAGTTTGCTTTCGATTTCATGACCTATCCATGTTGTGAGCCCCCTGACTCCATCAGAGTCTTTCTCAGTAGACAGTCCACTAGCTCCAGTGAGGAGCCTCCCCAGGAGAGGATGATTGATAATGTTATGGTGTGCAGATTTGTAGAAGGCGGCTCATATCTCGTCTGAGGCTCCACTCTGCCTCCTTCTCATTGCCTCTCCTAGTCTCTGATTTCTCCTTGTGCTGAAGCCTGGCCTCTCCTACAGGCAGAGGAGCATTCAGGAATCCTTATTCTTCTCTTCTAGCCACGTGCAACCACTGGACTCCCTGACCCAGAGCCTGGCTTGTTGGTCAGCTCACCCTCTTCCATAGCTTATCCCTACAAAAGCTCATCACTCTGGGCTCCATATTACGAAGGCACAATAGACTCGGTCCTCCCTAAAAACTGTGGGAAAAATCCAAGTCTAATGAAAAGCTTGTGCAGAAGACATGGCTTCTTTTTTTGGGCAGCTTATTCTCTGCTTCAGGCTCCCATTCTGTAGTTGGGTCCCCTCTAGTGATTTACTTGCCCAGGGCTTCAGGTGAAGCATTCAGTAGTACCTTACCCAGAAACACATGTACATATCCAACCACGCCCACAGGCACAGGGTAGTCTAAGCCCTTGGGGAACAACTGTACAAATGGGAGCAGCAAGACCTCACTGCCAAGTGCCTCACTGCCAAGTGCAGGCATACATGCATTCATCTCCCCAGTCCCATCACCCTAGGAAGCATTTTTCTCTTGTTGAAAGGGGCAGAGAGGAGATGAAATGCAAACCCAGGACCTTTGTGGATCCTGGAAGTGAGCTGAGCAGAGTGGGAGGTTTTGTGAAGGTGTCATGGGAAGGATCTTTGTCTTGCATGAACACAGAAAGGACTTGATGTTTGGTTCAATAGTGGTCACCAATTGAGCAGGTTCTAAAGGAAAATGCCTTTTCTCTGTAGTGACTCTCGATGGAAAAGGGAGATTTCAGGACAGAAGACTAGAGCAACAACAGCCCTACACAGCTAAATACACACCTCAACACTAGTCACTTGTGAAGCTGCGTGCTTGCCACTTACACACACACACACACACACACACACACACAGAGAAAGAGACACACACACACACAGACACTCACATGCACATGTACACACGCACCATTATTTCTTTGCTAGGCACATGGGTATCCATCTCATTCACGTGAAATTGTATGCCAAATAGTCTAAGAACAAGATCCTGCTACGCACTCCGGCTAAACTGGTCTCTGTAGAGAAGTACCCCGCAAGCATCGGGGAATCCACTGTTAACAAATGGCTCTGGCCAGGGTCCTTGTCTTAGAAATCTAGGGGTCATATCAGCTCTAGTTTCTATAAGCTGTCCAGCGAGTGCACTAGGACTAGATCTGGTTGAGAAAGTCATAGCTCACGCAAACCAAGTTCCTGTAGGTGGGTGGGGTTGAGGTGGTGGTGGGTGGGTTCTTGACCTGAGCTGCTTAGTAGGAGGCTGACACCCTGGTTTCCCGAGGTGCTGGATCTGATACTTTTTCTCTTGCCTCATGTCTCAGTTTCCTTTTCTGAACTTGTATGATCAAGTGCACAGAGGAAGGTAGTGACCTGGTCCTGCCTCCTTCCGCTTTCCTGCACGGAAGGTCTCAAAGATTCACTGTCACTTTCCACATCTCTCAGCTCCCAGCACTCACAGGAAAGATTCTCGGCGCTTGGTTCCCTTGAAAAGAATTAAATCGTAAACGTCCAGGAAAAGCAGAGCGATTGGGGTCCCTGCTGGTGAGTAGAGGTGCAGCTAGAGCTGACCTCTTCTCCTGTGATCCCGTGGGCCACCAAGAACCACCTGCTGAGGTGGCAAGGGATAGAATAGCTAAGAGAAAGACCAGTTGTTAGAAGACTCAGAGAACCAGTTCCTGCCTTCATCCTAATGGAGCGGGGCAGGCAGCATCCTAGCTTTATTTCCTGGCCCCTCAGGTGCAGGCCCTGACAGCCGGCCCTATTTCCTGATGTCCCTATTTTGTGCAACACACACACACACACACACACACACACACACACACACACACACTCCGCGCGCGCACGCGGGCGGACATGGCGCGGGTACTGATGGGGACGCATAAAGGGGCTCTGTGCACCGCGGAGGTGGGGGATCAGGGCGCCGGACACTGACCTGCGGCAGCGAGTCCATATCATCCCCGGCGCGGTCCATAGCGGGTGGCAGTCCTATGCCCTGGCCCCAGCGACCCAGGGCTGCTGCCCTGCGATGCGCGCGCTTCTCTCTCGGGGCGTTCTCCCGTTCCGTGCCCTCGGGGACCACTTCATAGCCGCGGGCCCACTCGTGCGCAGCCCCGGCCGGCCCGCTACCACGGCCCGGCTGCTTCTGGGCTCACCCAGGCGGCGGCCGGAACCCCGGAGCGCGCGGGAGGGCGCCGGCGGAGAGGCGCCGGGCGGCGATAGGAGCCCCAGGAGGCGACGCGCGGGCCGGCCGGGCCGGGATGGCTGGGCGCGCGGCCG